>NC_046298.1:3688928-4298571 GCF_004115265.2 Rhinolophus ferrumequinum | reverse complement strand
AGAGAACTCTGCTCAGAATAAATACCTACTTCTTCCATATGGCGTTCAGGCAAAATTTCAGCTACCTGGAAACAAAAGCAGAAACCAAACTGTCAATGTTCAGCCACATTTTAGCTGGTTAGCTGATGGACTGACTGACTGACTGAGTTGGTTGTTCCTTCATTCGTCTCGGGCCTCAGCCTGTGTGCCAGGCCCTGTTCTAGGCACTGGGATACAAGCTGAACTCAGCGGGCGTGTGCCTCATCTCTCAGAGCTTATACTGAGTGTGAGAGCTAGTCAAGAAAGAAGCAAGCAGAGAGCGTGTGATTCAGGTAACACTACGTGCCAGGAGGATCTGACAGGGAGGGGCCAGGAAGTGACCTCGGCCTGCTGGTCAGGGAGGGCTTCTCTGAGGAGGTGAGCTGGGAGGCTGGGTGTCTGAGGGCAGAATGCACTGGGCAGAGAAACAGCAAGTGCATAGGTCCGTATGAGCTGGCAGTGCGAGCAACAGAAAGGCCAGGGAAGGAGTGGCATGAAATGGGAGGCAGGAGCCTGAACACGTCGGGCCTTGTGTGCCACGGGAAGGAGTTTGGATGCAGGCAATGAAAATGGCCAATAAGTTTTCACTTTGACAGAAAGGGGTTGTAGTGGGAAGATTGATAGGGTGCGTCTTCTAGCTCTGGGAAAGACATTGCATTGGGCCAAGCCAATAGAAACAATTACAAGAATTTTCTTTTTTTCTTGAGTGTTGGGAGTTGGGGTGTTGGGTCCACTCATGTGAATGAAACGTGCTGACCCTAGTTAGCCATGTGGCTTTGTCTTCTCTCTTCATTTAAACCTCTGTCCAAATGTCACTTCCCCAGAGAGGCCTGTCCTCGCTACCACCCATCACTCTCAATGCCCTCTCTTTGTTCTGGGGTCTTCACAGGTCTCACCATCACCGGACAGTATATATCTATTGTTCGTTTCATATTTCACCCTCCCCACCAGAATGGAAGAACCCAGGTTAAAGCCTTCATTTATTTTCTTTTCTGCTGTATTCTCAACACTCGGCATAATCCCCGACACACAGTAGGTGCTCAACAAACTCTTACTGAACGCATGTGTTGGAATAAATGCCATTGGCTGTTGCTGCCTTTACTTGGGCACCAGGCACTGGGGCGACCCCAGCATTCGTGGGCTTCCGTGTGCCAGGCACATGCGTGTCCTTTCTAATCTTTGTGCCTTAATCACTTTAAATGTACTGACAAGCACAACTGACCAGTTAATAGCCCTGACGCTCTTGTTACATCATTTGCAATCCACGATGCTCTTTCTATTTGCAATAGCCTTTCAATTTTTCATGACTCAAAATGGAGGACATACATAATGAATATAGATAGCAAATTGATTAAATGTAATGCATATTCTACTGCTGGTTGGGTTTATGCCTGTTATTCATGACAGAAATCCAGCAAATTCTCACAAAATCACCAATGACATACAACCTTTAATGCAAGATGTTGGAGCACCAGGGGTCCTAAATTTTCCTAATTACTGAGCAAGAGCAGACATTAATTTCCCAGACGGCAACCTTTGTAAATAAGAACATCCGTATGGCTGCTTTGTCCAAGTTCTTTCTGCTGAGCACAAAACCCATCACGCAACCCATTTTTACTTCACCAGACTATTTGTGTTGTGTTTCAAAAAAAGGATACACTTGAGAGATTGCCTTATGAGCAAAGTATAAAGGATGCCACTTGTGCAAAATCAAATTTATTATCTGCTTGGGGATTGCATGTTTTTTGGAATGCTAATACACAGATTTCACATAGCTTCAGCTGGTGTGCTGAGCATTAAAGCAGCACAAAGGTGATAAAGCAAAACAAGAAAGAAGAAAGGGATGAGTCTGAAATGGGAAATACAGTAAAGGAGATGCTTTTAAGAGGTCCACCTGGCTAAATGTGCAGTTTTGGTCTCAGATTGCCAAAGGACGAGCTGGTTTGTAATGAGAGGCCACGCAAACCAATCTTTTCTTCCCATTAGATAGAAAAACTTCCAGGAAGCAGGTGTTTTCTTTGACACCAGGGGGGCTGTGGTGACAGGTTTAGCTGGGTTGGCGCTGGAAAACAGTGAAGCTCTCGCCTGATAGGTTTGTAAAGAGTGGATGGCGTGGACAGGAGAACTCGATGAGGCCCACTTAGGAAGCAGGGTTCACTTACAGCGTGCTGGGTGCTGGCCGCCTGACCACTGCTACGAAGACGTCCGTCCTCCCATGCAAACTGGCTGGCCTGCAGAGGAAGGCTGAGAGAGTGAATGAATGGGTGGGTGGCTGTGGTCCTCGCCCGCTTCCCCAACAGTCTCAGCCTTAACGGGTTTGCGTCCATGTGAGTTGGGTCTCTGAGGGAAGCAGGGGTCGGCCAAAGTATACCCAACCAATTTGGGGGCCAGTGGTTTGGGCGACCTGAGCCCCTCGTCTTTCCAGTGTGCATACCATCTTCGGCTGGAAACCCCAAGGAGACCCAGAGGCAAGGATCGGAGAGACAAATGCTTCATTGGGAGAGAGAGGGAGGAAATGAGCTGGGACGAGGGAGGTAGCCAGACAATGAGAGGGGGCGTGAAGTCAGCTACCACGGTGGGTGAGTGCAGTTGAATCTCAAGGGGAAACTCCGGAAAAGTGGGCAAATACATGCCTGGGAATTACCTCGGCCAAAGAGTGAGGGAGCTGGGGTATTTGTACCCACATACCCATGGTTGAGGGTGCCCCGGAGAGATGTTAATCCCCAGGTCCTTTCAGCCGCCCATGCTGATGGACAAAGTGGCTTCTAGTAGCCTAAGGACAGTCATTTGGACACAGATGCTGCAAAATATGGGTGGATCCCCAACAGGGATGGCTTCAAAGTCACCCCAAGGGCTCAGGGGTCCCTCTAGTATATACAAAATCCTCACACCCCAAACTTCTGAAGCCTCCACCGCTACTCATGAGCAAATGATTAGCGCACTGAATGCGATTTGAAATAGGAATGAAACTAACAGACTCTCCTTGCTGAATTTTTCACTCTGTGGAGATGGCAAGACAGATTTCTTGCTAAAATTTAGGAGATACACATGCCCTCCTCCCCCACTGTCATATGTCTATGTGCGAGAATAAAGAATTCACAACTAGTTCTAAAAAAAGAGCCGAACTCGGAAGAGAAATGTATTCACAGACCACAGAGTAAGAGGAGGGCAGCGGACTGAAGATTTCATTTATTATCATTTGGAAAACACAAACCCCACGAAACCACTTTTGGCACCTTTAAACATTTTTGCCCAGGGGAAGGCTAAGGTATGTATATCTGTGCTAGAACATTCTGATTGTCAGATGGGATCTGGTTATCAGACGGCCTCATTTCATACTGAAATTCATCTCTCTTTTTCTAATTACAAAAAGAATACATGTGCATTGTATAAAATTTGAGAACTAGAAAAGCACAATGAAAAAAATTACAGATCCCTAACCCCATTTTTAGTGTATTCCCATATAAATACATTTGTTTTGTTTGTATTGATAGTAGTATCATACTACACATACTGTTTCGTGATCTGCTTTTTTCACTGAACATATCATGAATGGTGTCCCATTATTGTGATGTAAGATGCTCTTGTATTCCAAAATTATGCCAATTCCCCAGTGTCGCAGTAATGTGGCTCCCTGCACTTCTTTGGATATCTTAGTGAAAAATCCTCTTACTATATAAGAATAGAAAATATAATAATTAGCATTTATTTAGTGCTGCTTATTTGTGAGCTTTTTGCATGTATTAACTCATTTAATAAGCATAACAAACGTGCGGCCAGCTATGACTGCACACAGAAATAAGCTGAGGTTCAGGGAGATTGAGTGGCCAGCCCCACGTCACTCAGCAACGGGAGCTAGGATTTGAACCAGGTGTTCTGACTACAGAGCCCACATCTCCGCATCATCTGTCTTCCACGCGCCCTAATTACTTCCCTTGATAATGAAATGTTATTATAAACACAAATCCTATCCTAATTGCTTCTATCCCAAGGATGTGATGGCCCGACATTTAACTCCATGGTAAGTACAACACCTCCACCTGGAAAACATCTGAGAACTAAGTCCATTCGAGGAGGAGAGAGGCTTCAGCGTCCCAGGGGCCATGTGGTTTCGCCACCAGCATGCCCAGGCCACTGTCCTAGCAAAACCTTTCCGGTTCTCTCTCACACCTGCAAACACCTACTCTCCAAATCTCCAGAAACGCACTGTGGGACACAGGAAGTCAATTTTATTTGCCTCTCTTGGCTCCAGCTGAGACTATTCAACCACTGGACTCTAAATTGAGAAAAAATATGCAACATGCAAATGGCACCACTTTCTTATTACTTTTATTGTCATTTACTAAATAAGAGAAAGGTGTGCGTGTGAGTAGAGCTGAAACCATTGTTTAGGAAGCACTTAAGCGATTGCTTAGATCCACATTTATTACAGTGTGAACCTGGGTCTGAAAAAGAATTGATACTTTTTCCCAGTAAGGCTTATAAATGCAGGGCCGGTGAGGGCTCTCATTCTTCTAAACATTTCTTCAGGAGGAGATGAGAGGGAGAAAGCTCAGGCTTGACAGTGTTAAAAGCTTATGGTTTGCTTTCCCTGGTATTTCTATTACCCTGTAAGTGTGTGGATGGCATAAGCACATACGCACATAAATGCTATTTGAAAAATTCAAAAGAAAGATGGTTTTCCCACTTCTAACACTTAGGGATTCATAAAAGATAATGCTTTAAGAGCCAGCAAAATCCACTACTACACACACACACCAGACCTCCTTATTCCTGTAAGCATTTAGAGAATTCGTCTGGAGAAGGATCACAGTAGGAACTACCAAAGTGAGGCTGGAGCAAATGTAGGAGTGCACCCGGGGAATTTATGTGCACAAGCGTGTGTGTGTGTCCATACACACATATGAGACAATAAGTATTTTTAAGCAAAAGCATTCAAGAATTTCCCCATCATTCTGTCTTGACTTGTTCTTGCCACCTGTTCATGTTCAGTCCTAAGAGCGGCTTCAGGCCCGAATCACCAGGGGGATTTGTTAGAAACTGTGAGGGGTCACGGCGTGCCCGTATTTGAGCCGCACTTTGCCCAGCCTCACCGTGACACTCGCTATGACACGGGCTGCTGTGTGACGAAGTGCAGCCTGAGTCCGACACCACAGAGCCTTCACCATGTCCGTACTGAGACGGAGGCCGGCAGAGGGTCACCTGTAGGCGTCGGAGAAGGCCTTCCTATGGCCGTCAAGTCTCCTGAGGCTGGACAGGATGGGCTGTACTGAAAATAACTTTGATTAGAAGACGTGGATTTTAGGCTCATCTTCGTTTCTGTAAATCCCTTGTTTGTCTCCCTGCCTTAAATACTCAGCTAGCAACAAATAAAAGGTGACATCGTGCACAGAAGTCTCCAAACATGGCATTAGATAGACTGAGACCATGGAATAAAAAAAAAGTCAATACAAATTTCAAAAAGTCATTAGCTAAGTCATATATTTACAAAATATTTACAAAATAAAGTCAACTATTTGTTGCCGATTAAGCTTTCTCAGTAACAACCTCTTAATAGTCTGGACCATGAGATGCTAGGATAACGACCCAAACAGATGATGCTAGGCAATAAGACAACATTAAGTATTATCAAATTAAATAAGTAATAAAATAATAAAAAGTAGCATTATATAAAATATATAACTATAACCATAAATAACAAGTTAAATAAACAATACAATGAATAACGAAACTTAAAAATGAAAACAGAATGGTAAGTCAAATGTATGTCTCTAATAACCTGAAATAACTCAGCAAGCTTAGAGACCTGTAAAATTGGAATACTACGGAAAATAAGGACGCCAAGTTAGGAAGGACCTCAGTGAGGTAGGCACACATACGGTGTTCAAGTGTCCCAGGTAATAGCTATACGACAAAGGTGACAGTAGACCTTAAATATTATAATGGAAAGTCCTTAGAGTGAACTTGGTGGTTGGGAGGGGGCCGTTCAGAGGCAGAATTGAAAGTAGAATTGAGGAAAACTGAAGCTTCTGACAAAGGAAAGATGAAGGTACCAAGGAGGAAAATCTTGCTAAACGTGGCGCAGTGAAAGAAGTAGAGAGTCAGGAATCACTGCTACATAAAAGAGCTAGAAAAGGAAATTTTTTTCCCCCTCAATAGTCAAAGGATTTCTCAAAAGGCAGCCTGTTAAAGCAGGAAATATTTTGATAAAATACAGAGTGGACTTTTTACTTCTTGGGAAAGGCAGATCAGATAAATTGCTGAAAGATGCAGTAAAGTTTTATTTTTATTTTATTCTATTTCACTTCACTTTGTCTTATTTTTTACTTGCCAATGCTGACATACTACTTCCCATGTATCAGGCACCACTTAAAGTGTTTCATAAGCAAAACCCAGTTTAATCTTCATAACAACCCAAGATGGTACTATTATTACCTCATTTTACAGATGAGAAAACTGAGGCTTTAAGACATCATACAGCTTGTAAGAAGTGGAGCTGTGCACAGGCAACCAGCCTCCACAGTACTTGACACCACTATGCTATGCCGCCTTTATAAGCCAAGGAATTAACAGAGTGACTTCCTTTGACTACCTTACTCAAATTTCTCAGCTTCAGAATCTTTGAAAGATTTACTCAAATTTCTCAGCTTCAGAATCTTTGAAAGATTTAATGAATATATGATACAGTTCTGTACTCTTTAGAAAAGGGGAAAAAATGAGAAAATTTGGCCTTAAAATATAGCCATTTGTCTTTATAATTATCCATTGAACTTTAAGAATCCTTTAAAGGATTAAAGTGATATTACACAAAAATAAAACAAGAGAATAGATCGACTGGAGAGATATAGTTTTCTATTAGCCACAATAATTTTCACACTGACATCAGATTAGGAACGACAAAGATAAAGGGCCAAGAATACAATTCCCCCGTGTTGCAGACACATTCTACCTGAACAATGTGTGACAGCATTTTAAAGAAGTGTTTCCTGCCACAAAGGCAGAATCAGGTGAACAATTTCCTAAAAGGATAATGTGCTGAAGGGTAAACTGCATTTCCCTACAAAGGGTTTAACTAAAGCATCCTTCCCTTCAGTCCTGACTCCTTATATTTGCAACCTTACCAATAAGACCATCATTCACTCCTTCATTCAACAAACATCTACAGAGCTCCAATTTAGCACTGACGTAATCCCAAAATGAGTGAGATATAGTCTCCACCCTTCAAGAAGTCCATTTAGAGATTACGAATTTGGATACACAAAGATAAGGCCATTAGCTCTGTTAATAGAAATTCTAATACCTCTTTCTTAAAAGGTACAATGTGCTTCTGGTTTAATATGGTGAAACAAGCACATGCATTATTTCCTCTCTTGATTGACACCCCATTAAAATGAGGGGAAATGCCACATTTCCACTTCTGGCCAAAATGGAGTGACAAAGACTTGATTTACCCTCCCATCTAAAACAGCCAAAAAATGGACAAAATATATAAAATGACACGGGGAAAGCTGGTGGACATAAGCCAACCAAAACCAGTGATCCCTGAGAGAAAGAAATGAGGTGACCCTGTGATTCCCTGAGCTTACTGCCTAGAGGGAGGTTCCAGGCCACGGCATGAAGAGGGCAAACCCAGGTGGCGCCCGGTGGTCGCCCAGAGTTGAGTGGAGGAAGCTAAGTTGAATTGAGTTGAGTTGGAGGAGACCCAGGCAGCTAGAGTTCACAGAGAAGAGTACTGGCGAAGAGAGAGTTGCATAACAGAGAACTGCAGAGTTTCTTTTCCAGAATATCAGATGGTTGGAATTATACAGTATGTAGCCTTTTCAGATTGGCTTCTTGCTCTTAACAATATGCATTTAAGGCTACTTTGTGTCTTTTCATGGCTTGATAGTT
This sequence comes from Rhinolophus ferrumequinum, assembly GCF_004115265.2. Classification (NCBI taxonomy): domain Eukaryota; kingdom Metazoa; phylum Chordata; class Mammalia; order Chiroptera; family Rhinolophidae; genus Rhinolophus; species Rhinolophus ferrumequinum. The sequence continues at coordinate 4,290,663 of NC_046298.1, read as the reverse complement.
TATTTCTTTTTATTGCTGAGTAATATTCCATTGTTGAATATGCTACAGTGTGTTTATCTATTCACTACTAAACAACCTCTTGGTTGCTCCCATGTTTGGGCAAAAAAGCTGCCATAAAATTCAAGTGCAGGGTTTTGTGTAGAACATAAGTTTTCAACTCATTTGGAGACTTCACTCAGTTTTACAGCAATAAAAATGGACATTTTAATTTTTTAAAAAAAAGGAAAGGTAAACAAAAACTTTTTCAGACGAAGCTAAAATTATTCATCACCAGCAGACTGCTCTATGAGAAATGTTAAAGAAAATCCTTTACGCAGAAGGAAAACGACATTAGATGGAAATAGGAATATATACAAAGGAATGAAGAACAATGGAAATGGGTACATATATAAGTTTGGCCCCTAATTGAAAATATCTCTTTGAAAGATAACTGTTTAAACAAAATAATAACATAATGTGGGGTTTGTAACTTCTATAGAGGTTAAATGTATGGCAATAATGACAAAAAATGTTGGGAAGGGGAAAATAGAAATATATTATTGCAAGACTGTTATATGTGAAGTGGAACAAAACTGCTTGAAGGTAGGCTGTCATAAGCTAATATGTATACTTATAAACCCTTAAATAACAACTAAAATAACAAAAAAATAGTTATAACTGATAATCCAACAAAGAACACAAAATAGAATTGTACAAAATATTCAATTAATCCAAAGTAAGGCAGGAAAAGAAAAAAAAATGGAACAAAGAAAGAATGGAACAAATAGAAAACAAACACCATTTATGCCTAATCATATTACATGTTACATTAAACATAAATGGTCTAAACACCACACTTAAAAGGCAGAGGTTGTCAGACTGAATAAAAAAGATAGACCCAACTATAGGTTGCCTATAAGCACCACACTCCAAATATAATGGCACAAATAGGTTAAAAGTAAAAGAATGGAAAACACATACCATGCTAAGACCAGTCAAAAGAAAGTTATACTAACCTCAGACGAGGAGGTTCAGAGCAAAGACTATTATTTGGAATCAAGAATGTCATTTCATAATAAAGGGGGTCAATGCATCAAGGGGACATTATAATCACAAATCATAAATGTCTATGTACCTAATACCAGAGCTTAAAAACACAGGAGACAAAACTACTAGTATAATTGCAAGAAGAAATGGACTCATTCATAAATATAGTCAGATATTTTAATACTTCTGTCTCAATAATATATAGAACAAGTAGACAGAAAATCAATAAAGAAGTAGATCTAAACAACACTTTCAATTTATTTAATTGACATTTATAGAACATTTCACCCAACAACACCAGAATACACATTCTTTTCATGAGCATATGGACATTTACAGTGATAGACCATATTATGGGTTATAAAACAAGTCTCAGTAAATTAAAGAAGATTCCAGTCACCCAAAGCATATTCTCTGACTATAATGAACTGAAATTAAAAATCAACAACAGAAAGATCTCTGGAAAATCCTTCAATATTTGGAAACAAAATGACATACTTTTAAATAACTCATGGGTCACAGATGAATTCAAAATGGAATTTAGAAGGTATTTTTAACTGAATAAAAATTAAAATAACAACATAACAAAATCTGAAGGATGCCACTAAAGTAGCAGGTAGGGGAAATTTATAGTGCAATCTGCCTATATTAGAAAAGAAGAAAAGACTCAGTTTCCCCCTTTAAAAAACTGGAAAAAAAAAGAGCAAGTCAAACTTTAAGTAAGAAGGAAATAATAAAAATAGGAACAGAAAATAATGGCATTAAAAAAAAGAAAAACTATAGAAGAAAAATTGATGAGACCAAAAGCTGATTCTTTGAAAAGATCAATGAAATTGATAAACCTGTAGGCAGTCTTATCGAGAAAAAAAAAAGAGCAAGATGAAATAATTGGCATAACGTGACTGAGAGAAGTGACATCACTATATACTCTACAGATGCTAAAGAGATAAGAAGGGGGCTTTGTGAAGAGCTTTATGCCAAGAAATTTGACAACTTAGATAAAATGGACAAATTCCTTGAAAGACACAAATTACCAAAGCTCACCCAAGAAGAAATAGATAACCTAATAGCCCTATATCTACTAAAGAAAATTTTAATTAAAAAAAAATTCCCACAAAGAAATTCCAGGCCAGATGGCTTCACTGGTGAATTATATCCAATATTAAGGAAGAAATAATACCAATTCACACAATTCTTCCAGGAAATTGGACGGGAGAAAATATTTTACTATTTATTTTATGGGGTCGGCATTGCCCTAATACCAAAACTAGACAAAGCCATTATAAGCAAAGAAAACAGACCAATATCTCTCATGAACCTGGAAAAATTCTAAACAAAATTTCAGCAAAGTGAATCCAAAAATATATGAAAAGTATAATAATATATCACGACAAAGTAAGGTTCGTGCCAGGAATGCAAAGTTGGTTTAATATTCAAAAATCAATCAGTATAATTCACTGTATTAACAAGCTATAAAGAAAAACTATGCGGTCATCTTCATAGATGCAGAAAAGGCTTTGACAAAATCTAACATATATTACTGACAAGAGCTTTCAGCAAGGGAGGAATTAAAGGGAACATCCCCAATATGTAAAGGGAAGCTACAGAATCACACACTAACATCATATTTAGCATTAACACAATGTTTTCCCCAAGGACCAGAAACAAGACAAACACGTCCGCCCTCCCCTTCTATTCAATAGTGCATGGGGGTTTCTAGCCAATAGAAGATGTTATGTAAAAGAAATTAAAGGCCAGATTGGAAAGGAAGAAGTCAAACTGTCATTATTTACAGAAGACATGATTGTCCAAAAAAGCTCTATACCTAATGTGGAGTTTAACAAGACTCATTACACATTGTCAGTTGTATTTGTATATGCTAACAGTGACTAATTAGAAGCTGAAATTTTTAAAAAGATACCATTTATGACAGTAACAAAAGATAGTAAATACCAAGAAATTACGTGAAATGATGGAGTTGACATCTTTACAAAAGCCTGAAGTTCTTAGGCATGAAATCGTGTACATGATTGCAAAATTTCAGAACCATCAAAATAAAGAGAGGATCTGGAAATTTTCCTCAAGGAATAAGCAGGTCACCTGAAAAGGACTGAGAATCAGATTAGAGACAGATCTCTCAACAAGCCAAAACATAGTGAAGCAAGAAGGAAAGCAAAAGGGGAGGGGTGGTATTAACTAAATTCTCATCTAACACAGTGAGAAGTTGACAGACACTGTGTAAAGGTGGTTAGTTAGCAAACAGAAGCCGGGGCAATCATAAGTGAAGAGCTTCCCACCAGAATGCTATAAACAGAAAGGGTTAAAACCGCTGCCTCCTGATTGGAAGAGGAGTGAGGTGGGGTAGGAAATAAATGCGGTAATTTAAAATCCTATCCGCATTACTTGATTTTTAAAACTACATGCATGATTTCAAAATATTAAAAAAAAAAAAAAACAATGGGTACAGGTTGACATTAGACCCTAAAGCAAGGTAAGTAGAGTCTAGGGTGACATGGACGCACTTTCTGAAACATGGCCGTGCATCCTATGTTACTGCCAGTCCCAGTTGTTTTCTCCTGGAAATAGGCATCAAGTCCACTGAATGGATTCCTGTCCCCACACTCCCCTTTGCTGGGTGTGACTCATGGAGCAGTGCTTCTATGTCTAGGACCAAGCTAAACCCCACAGAGTATCTGATCTGGATGCAAGGAGCAATGACCTCACACCTCAAAGACATGCTGGCAACGACCTCACGCCTCCAAAACATGCTGGCACCCCAAAAAAGGGCTGTACAATCAATCAGTTCATTCTAGCGTGATGTATTCCATCAATTGCACTCTAAGGGGAAACGTGACAAAAAGCATGTGTTTTGCAGGAAGAGGCAGCTTGACCTCAGAATTACTAGGGAACGGGGTGGTGGGGAAGAAATGTCCTGCACACTCTCCTAAACTAAGGGTGCTCTGTTTCACTGGGGCACCCTACTCCATTGTCCACACCAAGGTTCCCTTAGATGTGGGATGGTGGCAATTCCCAACATGGTTTTAGACAGCACAACACTGGGCTTCAGGGGAAGAAAGTAATTTTTTCAGTTCTCTCAATTCTTTTTTACGTCAAGGAGGAAATCTTAGTCTGCTACCGTTATGTACTTAGCTCCATTCTCTCTGAAATAGTTACTAAATCTCCGTTACAGCAGAGATAGCAGGCCTCCTGCTCAGACCCTTTCACTACTACATAATGACTGCTGCATTCACGTTCATGGTCACCGTTTTACATACAAGTGAAACATTTGTGTGAGTGACAAAGGTTAAATTTATCCTCTTAAATGAATTTATTTACGATTAAAAAGTAGGTGATTTAAGAAGAATCCTGAGTAAATAACAGCACGGGAGGAAAGTTGTTATGGCAATATTTGCAAAGGTGGTTTCCAAAACACTGAGGTTGGGGTAACAAACGCAGCCTAATCAGAGCTCTGTCCTGCTTCACTTTCTTCTCCTTCTTATGGCTCCTTGCAGGATGTGGAGGGAAGAATGGCCTCATTTAGGCTGGATACCAGCAGCATTTTCTGGGTGAAAGACTCTGAATTTGCTCATGCTTTTTAATAATCTCCCAATTAAATGCAATGGTTGTGAGATATATCCCAATTTGAAGAGCACAATAAAACCTGGAATACAGCCTTGGGAGCTCTGGGCCCATAGCTTTTGAAAAGTAGATGGCAGGTAAACTGCTGAGCTGGTCTGTTTTCCCTCCCCAATTATATCTTAAAAAAACAACAACACTCCCACATATAACAGTATAAGGGCACTCACCATCTCCACATACATGTTCCCTCAAACTTCAAACCCTCACCTCAAATAAATACGTGCAAGAAAAGCTTCCCATCAAAGCTGGGCTGCTGCAAATGCATTTGAGTAGCAGTTATTATTCCTCCCCCCTGGGCCTCTCCTCCAATGGGAATGGTCGACAGCAATGACGTCATCACAGAAGTCTCAGCTCCAAACCTCCAACAAATGTGATTATCAGGAAATGTAACCATTGGACAATAAGCTCAGAATCACAGTCACAGCATGCTTCCAAGGAAATTTGGGGAAAAGAACAAGATGGAGAAAAAGTAAGTCAAAAACAATGGTGACAAAAAGATACCATATACAAATTTAAAAGACAGGCCATAGTCTGGGAGATTGCAACATAGCTGAGAGCTACAAAATTACAGTACAGTGCATGTACTGGTCACACACACAGACACACACCCACACACAACTCCTACAAACCATTAAGACATAACCCAATAGAAAAACGGTCCAAGTGTTTGAATAAGCCAACAAGTATCTAACAAGTGGTTCAATCTCATTAGTAATGAGAGAAATGTACATTAAAAGGATGAGACACCATTTAGCACCTACTCAAGTAGCACATTTAATGTCTGATAATAGTAAGAGTTGGGGAGGACGCAGGGAGAAACAGACCCTCATACCCTGCTCTTGGAAATGTAAATTGGTACCTCTGGTTTGGAGGGCCACTTGGCCCCATTTACTAAACTGCAGAATTGTGCACGTGGTATGCGGCAGCGCAGCAATGCCGCTGGTAGGCACAACACAGAGGAGCACTCTTATGTACCAGGAGCCACACACTGCTGCCGCGTTTTTAAGGGTGGAAAACTGGGATGGGGTGGCCAGTTAGCTCGGTTGGTTAGAGCGTGGTGCTGGTAACACTAAGGTTGCCAGTTCTATCCCCGCATGGGCCACTGTGAGCTGTGCCCTCCCTGAAAAAAAAAAAAAAAAAAAAAGAGTGGAAAATTGGGAAAGCAGTCGAGTGCCCCCGTATGTGAGAAAGGCCAATAACTACAGCATAAGTATACCATGAGATACTATGAAGCAATGAAAAAAACTAAGCAGGTCTGCACGGATTAACATGGAAAGATTACCAAGAAATAAATACTAATGAGTGAAAAAGCAAGGTCCAGAAAGATACATACGCTATTACAGGAGGTGGGGGAATCCTTTTGAAAAAATGCTATCGAGGAGCTTAATGCTCCTGGTCGGCGGTGTTGTGCGTAAATGTACGGTCACTTCGGAGCACACAGACTAAGGGCGGCACAGTTACTGGGGGTGGGGGGACACAAGAGCCCCTATTGGTGGTGGGGGCCAAGGTGACTAAGTTATCTGCAACGTTTTAATTTGTTTCAAGGAGTAAATATTTATGTAGTACTTGTGTAATTTAGATAATACCAAAAATAAAAGTTAAAAAGAAAAATAACAGGGAAGCCCTAAAAAAGACTGAGAGAAGTGAGAAAATCAAGTGTCTTTAATTCATTATGTGGAAGCTGTCCATCCACGTGGGCGTCTTCCTCCCTTTGTAAAAGGATCCTCGCTGTGACCTCGCAGGGCTCCCGGGCTCCCAGAGCCCACGTCCCCCTCCCTCACTATGACCAAAGGAGATCCCGTGAACAAGACTCAAAGCCTAAGATCCCTTGATGGGAGGAAATTCCAAAAGAAAATACACACGCAGTGTAAAGAAATCTTTCTCTGTTTCTTCACTAAGTTGTTCCATCCACGTACAGCACTTGAGCGGCCCAAATCAGGTCCCCTGATGTGGCCTCCCGGAAAACATACTGGAAAACAATCCAAAACGGCAAAAACTCTGCAGTTCCTTATTGTGGAGGTCTGCAATCGGCAGTGCTTTCCTCAAGAAGCACCACTTGGTGAAAGGCAGACGACCAGGAGCAGACCCGCTTCCTAAACGTCTGGGAATGCATGTCCTCTCTAACTGCCCAGAATTCATGTCACTTGTGTGAAGAAGCTATAAACATACACAATCATAAAAACACACTTAGACACCCCCGACAAAATCAATGCCATATTATTTTAGTTTATTATTCCTCGTCGAGTTCACACTGGTCTTTCTGCTTTGATATTTATTTATACCAAAGCAGCAAAAGAACATAAATGCCACACTTGGGATAAGGCTAATGCCAGAATGGAGTAGAATACATACAGCCTCTGCCTTAATTTAAAAAACGGAAGCAGTCTTTAGGAATAAACCTCACATGATATAAGACAAAGCTGAAGGTCACTGTGTTCTTCATTTAGGAAGGCACTGATAAGGATTAAACGGAGGTTCCCGAGGCCTGAGGAACTGTTAGCTTGCCTAACTGGCTCCTGCCCTTCTTCTAACAGGGCATGATGGGGGCGGGGGCATAAATACTATAAGAAAGAATGCACGCCGCCCCCTCCCGCACCCCCCTGGGCTCTGCTGTCTCTCTTTAGAACCTCTAAGTTCGTTATTCAAGAGGTCCTCGGCTATTCACAACTTTGGTGCTCGTATGAAAATTAATGATTGCTTTCTCCTCACAGAAAAGTGCCTTACTTTGTAGAAGATTAACAAAGAGGGCTCGGGGCACAAGTGAGCCCCCCAGCGGGAGAAGGTTCTCTCACACCAGCCCATTTATGGCTGGGGAAAATACCCCGGTAGTTCAAGGGTAGCAAGGAAACAGACTGGTACAGATGGTAGAACAAGAACTGCGTCCTTCACCAAAGGGCCGTGACAAGGACAACGGCCTGCCCCCCACAGCAGGCTGCCCCCGCGCCGGCCCCCCGTGCACCCCGCACCGAGTACCACACTGGGCTTGCAAGCTTTGGTTCGGCAGGCGAGTTCTGTGCTGGGGGCTCACAGGTGAGAGCAGTCACCCCTGTGCAGTAGCAAGAACAAAACAGAGAGGACGCATTTCGGTAAGCTGCCAGTGCTCGGGAAACACTCTCAAAGCATCACAGTTTGGCCTTGCTTCGTCTTGAATGGAGAAGCTGGGTGGGAGGTGGAGGGTAAGCTTGTTGCAAAATGCTTTCCCAGGTAAGGGGAGAGTGTAAATGGCAAAAATAAAATATTTGGAGCTCATATCCTGTCCTATGTCTACCTCAGGCTTCATTTTACTTCATTTTACAGTTTTGTCATCAAAGGAATTTCTGGTAAAATTCCACTTTCACCATTGAAAAGCCCTCCATTTTGACATCATATCTTCCTTACAGCTGGAGAAACTGAATGTAGGCTGGTTATGTCAATTATTGGGCAGCTAGTGGGATCCAGGTCTCCAACTCAGCTCTTCTCACTCTAAACCCCAGTGGGGTTTGGTAAACTGGTGGGAAGGCGTCTGTTTGCACTAATCCAGGCTTTCAGCCTGCAAGGGACTTGGGAGGGACACGTTACAAAAGGCTTGATAAGAACAAAGGGTCCCCGAACCTGACCCTTAATACACACTAGTGAGTGAATTCACCCAGAATATATCTGACATCTACGCTGCCTGGGCCGGCCTGGAGCTTGCAGACTAGTGGGCAAGGAAGCAGCACACAAACCTTTACACAGGTAACTACACTTGTGAAGGGCCAGATTGGGAAGATGTGAGTCAAGATTGTATCTTTTATTTTTTAGTTTCTAAGTGACTTTTAAGTGTTTGGAGTAGGCAAGCACTGAGCTTGCATGATTGAAATTGTGTCATGGGACCTACAAAAAAGATAGTTCTGTATTGACCAGGTTCTCTCAGCAGTGTTTGTATTTCCATTTTTTGGTATCACTAATGACATATAAAATGACAATTAGAAAAATTATCCACTCTTTAACATGATTATACTTTTCAGAGAGCACTAAGTCACAATGTTTTCCCTCATTTATGAGAAGCTTAAAATGTTTGCGTGACAATGACTGCCAGTATCTGCAGTATGCTTTCTCTATGCCAACCACTGTTCTGGGGTGTTCTGATGTGTTACGACTCATTTCATCTTCACACCTGTGCCATAAGCGGCACTATTATAACCCCACTTTACAGATGAATAAACCGAGAAAGGAAGAATGAAAGTGGCCTGCCTAAGGCTGTTAGTTAGCAGCTGGTAGAGCTGGGATTCAGAGCTGGTAGACTGGCTCTGGTCGGCTATGATTTCTGTCTGAAGTGAGATGTTATTTAAAATAATTTTTAAACATCTGAAATCATTTTCAGCATAATTATAGATAGCAGATCCCAATGACTAGAATGATCCAAGAAAAGAAAAAGAAACCTGAATAAATACTTGCAAACAGTGTACAATAAAAGGCAAAATCAATTCTTGCTTTAAAATCTATCACAAGGATTTTACCCTTCTCAACATTTTATTATTAGATATCAAAAAATCATTACCACAACAACACAACATAAAAAAGAACTTTGTTCCTTAAGGAACATGCTATAAATATGCACAAATATTTTTCTCCCAGAAATGACAATCAGCCAATAAATCACCAAGTCAGATACATCCGTTTTTGTCTCTTTTCCTAGAACTTAACACATAAAGATGTAGGAAGATTTGTAATCAGTTCAATAAGCATGAGAGAAGCCTGTTAGAAGCCACCGCTAGAATCTAAGATTTAAAATTTTTGCATGACAAGATAAATCATAAACAGTTAAAATACAAGTTATAAAGGGGAAATAAATATTTGCAACATATCTAGCAAAAAAAGATTACTAACTAGAAATTATAAAGAACCACAAATCAGTAAGAAAAAAAAAAACTCAATAGAAAAAAAAGTGCAAATGATATATTCAAGGATTTCACAGAAAAGAAAATTTGAGTGGCCAGTAAAATATGGAAGGATGTTGAACCTCGCTAGTAATTAGGGGGACACAACATGGAACCACACTGAGCTACCAATTTCAGACGGGCAAAACTGTTAAGTTGGCCACCGTCAGATGTTGGTGTACGTGTGAGAAAAATGAATGCTTTCATAGGCTGAGAGTAGGAGTATAGTGAGAGCATGAATGGCACAGCCACCTTGGAGGTATTTTAGAAGTGCCTAGTGAAAGGGAAAATGAGCGAATTCTATGACCTTTAAATTGTCTGTCCCAGAAAAACACTGGCACAGACGCACTAGAGGCTCCATCCAAGGACGGTCCCTGGAGCACCATCTGAAACCAACTGGACACAACTACAATATCCATCAGCAAGGGAACGGAGAACTGAATTGTGCTTTGTTCATATAATAGTTAGGGACACTAATCCAGGTTTAAACGTAGCTCAAAAACGATGATGAGTGAAAAAAACTACAGGACAAAATACAGTATGATATTATTTCCATAAACGTCCCAAACCCCACACAAATAATATTTTATGTTTCCAAGGCTGTGTGTCTGTGTGTGTGTGTGTGTATATATATATATATATATATATATATAAAATGGCTGGAAGGACAGCCACCAAGTTCAGAATAGTGTTTACTTCTGGCATAACTCAATAAGGTGCTTTTTTTTTTTTTAAAAAAAGGGAGAATGAACGCATAGCATTTCTAGAATTAGAAACAATTCTGCACATAGAAAAAGCCTGAATCGAATGTGCCAGTGATTAATTCCAGATGGTGGGAACATGTCTGGTTGCTCTTTTCCCTTTATTTGAAAAAAAAAATTTTTTTTTCAATTTTCCAAAGTAAAAAATATATAATTTAAAAATCAGTCAAACTGTAACTGGTGATTTTCAGTTGAACCTGTAGTGTCACGTTCTACCGCTTGCCATTAGTTTTTCTTTACTTCCTTCTTACACAATTATGCTCTGAAATAAGGACAAATTAGTGTCAGAACACTGTGATCTCTGCTTCTTTCAACAAAAAGGAACATAATGTATTTGGACAACATCTTTTTTTGTTTGTTTAAAAGAGCTTTGAAATCAGAGGGGCCGATGTTTCCTCGTGACAGACGGCATTGCTATTGAAGATATCAAGTTCACGGGTTGCAGCTTTCATGGAGCCCCCCGAAAGATGGCGCCCCTTGGGATTTCAGTAACAGTTGCAACAGAGTTCCACAACTGCCTGCCACTCAGCCGGCCATATGTGAGGGACACCACATACAGTGTGGTGGTTTGGGGCCCAGGGACCAGTACAGTAACAATATGCTCATATTTAAATTTAAATGAATCCAAAGTAAATACAATTACAAATGCAGTTCCTCAGTGGCACGAGCCACATTTCAAATGCTCAGTACCACACGTGGCTAGAGACGACCATACTGGACAGCTCAGACGTGGACCATGTCCTTCGTCACAGAAAGTTCTTCTGGACAGCACTGGTTTATAAGCAAGAATTCCCGAGCTAAATGCCCTGGGTCCTGGTTCCCACTCTACCACTTACGACCTACCTGGCCGGAAGCAAATTTCTTAACCTCTGTGTGCCTCTGGCCTCATCTCTAAACGGAGGGAACTCATAAAACCCTCCTCACGAGATTGTTGTAAGGATTAAATGACTTAACAAACATAGAGCTTACACTAACGTGATAGACTTCTTAGTAATAGCAAGCTATTATTATTATCTTTCAGCTGCTGTACTGATGGAAACTGAGGAAAATGCCACATCGTCACCTCTCTCTTCCAGAACATGGCAGAACAAGCGATGGGCTGGTCACGGGGAGAAGACCCTTGTTGACCTGTGGACTCGACGGCCAGTGTGGCTTTGAATGTGTAGGTAACACTGGGACATAGTGTGATAACCTTTTCCATTCAAATTCAGAAATGTTTCATTCATTCATTCATTCATTCATTCATTCATTCAACAAACACCTCCTGGGTGCCTATTATGTGTCAGGCACGGTTCTAGGCACTGTGGATATATCAGTGAACAGAACAGCTAAGAATCCCTACCCTGGTAGAACTTGCATTCTAGTGGAGAGCACAAGCAGTAAGGTGAATATGTAAATTATATAGCATGACAGAGGGAGTAAATACAATGGAGAAAATGGAGGAGCTACAGGAAACGCGAAGCAGGAGAGGGATCGGTTGCAGTTTTACAGGGGGTAGCCAGGGTAGGGCTGACTGGGAAGGCGCCATGGGAGCAATTCCTTGAAGGAGTTGGCCCTGCATAGGAGAAGGAGGGCACGCCAGGCAGAGGTGGCAGCCAGCGCAAGCGCCCTGATGCGCGCACTCAGCGAGAGGCCAGAGTGGAAGCAGCGGGAGTGAGGACGAGGGGAGGAGGGGAGCTCAGGAAGACGAGTCAGGAGGAGGCTGTGGCAGCGAGAGTGGATGGAGAGCCCCGCTGGCCACTGGAAGGACTGAGCTTCCACTGAGACTTGATGGGACCCTCTGAGTGTTCTGTGCAGAGTGACAGGACCTGACTGATGGTACGAAGGTCACAATGGCTGCTGCGCTGAGGACAGACCACAGTGTGGGGAGCCTTTCCATCCCACTGCCACCTCCCTACTGCCTGCACTTTCTTTGAGGAGCTTTATGGCTTCAGGTTCTCCATTTAAGTCTTTAATTCATTTTGAGTTTATTCTTATATATCGTGTAGGAAAGTGGTCTAGGTTTAAATTTTTGCATGTTATCTGTCTAGTTTTCCCAATGCCATTTATTGAAGAGATTGTCTTTACCCTATTGTATATTCTTGCCTCCTTTGTTATATATTAACTGACTATACAGGTGTGGGTTTACTTCCGAACTCTCTATTCTGTTCCATTGATCTAGGTGTCTGTTTTTATGCCAGCACCATGCTGTTTTCATTACTGTTGCCTTGTAGTATATACAGCTTGATATCAGGTATCACGATACCTCCAACTTATCAATAGATGATTTGATAAAGGAGATGTGGTACATATATACAATGGAATATTACTCTGCCATAAAAAAGAATGAAATCTTGCTATGGATGGACTTAGATGGTATTATGCTGAGTGAAATAAGTCAGACTGAGAAAGATAAATACCATATGATTTCACTTATATGTGGAATCTGAAAAAAAAATAAACGAACAAACAAAACTAAAATAAACTCATACAGGGCGGCCAGATGGCTCAGTTGGTTAGAGCGCGAGCTCTCAACAACAAGGTTGCCAGTTCAGTGCCCACAAGGGATGGTGGGCTGCGCCCCCTGCCACTAAGATTGAATACGGTGACTGGACTTGGAGCTGAGCTGTGCCCTCCACAACTAGATTGAAGGACAATGACGGATGGGTCCTGGAAAAAGACTGTTCCCCAATATTCCCCAATAAAAAAAATAACTAAAAAAATAAATAAAATAAACTCATACATACGGAGAACTGATGGTTGCCACCAGATCTGAGGGAGGCTGGGAGGATGGGTGAAAAAGGGGAAGGAATTAAGAAGTACAAATTGGTAGTTACAAAATAGTCACCGGGATGTGAAGTACAGCAAAGGGAATATAGTCAATAATATTGTAATAACTGTGTATGGTGTCAGATAGATACTAGATTTACCAGGGTGATCCATTTGTAAGTTATATAATTGTCTAACCATTATGCTATATATCTGAAACTAATATAAGATTGTATGTCACCTGTAATTGAAAAATGAAAAAAAAATTTCAAAAAAAAACATGATAAACTTCACCATGACAACCCATCACCTTAAAAAAAAAAAAAACAAAAGACAGAGGCTTAGGATCTTGCAGGAGAGCGATGGACGAGAAGGACCAAGGAACTCAGCTGAACATCTAGTTGTGTCAACTTAGAATAACTTCCTGTCCTCCAGGAACTTAGCATCTGCTAAGGTGAGCCCAGCACCCGAGAGCCAGTCCGTTTACAGTGCTTGGGAACAGAGCACGGACTATAATTAGAGACACTGACACCACGTGATCTACAAGTCCAGTGAAAAGAAGGGTCAGGGCGGGTCAGAGGGTTCCTCCTACAGGATGACGTCCATAAGCAGCTTTCAAAATCCTCGTAAGACATCCGTAAAACCCGTGTCAAAGACTCAGGGTGTTTGGTATCATAGTGGAAGCAAGTATTTCTCATGCTTGCATTAAATACCATGTGCCCTGAAAATAAGACCTAGCCGGACAATCAGCTCTAATGCGCCTTTTGGAGCAAAAATTAATATAAGACCCTGTCTTATTTTGCTATAAGACCAGGTATAATATAATATAATATAATATAATATAATATAATATAATATAATATAATATAATATAATATAATATAATATAATATAATATAATATAATATAATACTGGGTCTTATTTTACTATAAGACCGGGTCTTACATAATATAATACAGTACGTATAAGACTGAGTCTTATATAATACAATATAAATATAATACCGGCTCTTATTTTAGTATAAGACCGGGTCTTACATAATATAATATGTATAAGACTGGGTCTAATATAATATAATATAATACAATACTGGGTCTTATATTAATCTTTGCTCCACAAGATGCATTAGAGCTGATCGTCCGGCTAGGTCTTACTTTCGGGGAAACCAGTAGCAAGCACACTCATTCACAACCACCTCCTTTTAGCAGAAGTGTGTGCGCACCCTGCTCTTGGCCAGGAGCCACTCTTGCAGTGATGTCTACAAACACCAAAACGCGTATCCAGGAATTGAAAATATTCATTAGCAGTAAAGTCCTCATCCAAACTTTTTTCAAAAAATAATGAAACAAATCTCTATTTTGGTAAGAAAGTGGCAAATCAGAAATGTACAATTAGCACGCCACATGAGTAAACAGACGGAGGGAGCTCAGGAACCCCTGCAAGTGGCTGTCGTGTGACACAGCCTGGTTCGCAGCCTTGCAAATGGTTTTGGTTCCCCAATAGGAGACGAGACACAGCATTGTGGTTCTCTGAGGCTAGAGGCCCAAGGGCTGCCTAGGCTTTGAGACAGCAGCAGAGGAAACACTGTTTCAAGTCCCCATTCTGAGCAACCCATGAGGACACAGCTTGTCATAACGCGGTTGGAAAACAAATCTTTCTTTTTCTGCCCTACTGTTACCGTAGGTGGGGACACCGGGTGCGGAGGAAGGAAACACAGAGGAGGGGTGACTTCTGCTCTGTGCATTCCTCTATCATGGATATTTTATAAATAAGAATTCTATTAATGTAATGTTTAAAGTAAAACATAAATAGTCCCCTGCCTAAATATCTGGGGGTTTTCCGGGAGGATGGAAAACAACTGGTCCCATGTCAGGCGAAGACACCCAGGCCACACCCAGAGACGACGACGGAACGCCCCCCGCACTCTTCTTTCCCAGCGTTACCAGCCAACAACTGGTTATTTTTATCCATGTTACTATATACTTCAAAGGATTAGGGGTTCCATTGCATGACCTCAGGGGGCTTGTAACTGCTGGCAATGGCATGGCGCTCATTTTAATGGCAGTACTTAACCTGCTTTCTTTAGAAGGCTAGATAGTAAAGAGGAGAAGGCAGAGACGAGCAGCCGGACATCTCGTGTGCTGAGACACTACCCAGAGAGGACGTGTGCATGAAGATTTGGCAAGGGGGAATCTTGCCGTGTGTGCAGGTCACAGGTCCCACCCTTTCCCCCCAAGCCTGTGAAGGAAAAAGCGGACTGGCTGGTACGCGCTAACCTTCAGTGGTGCAGATCGTTGAATCACACAGTAGAGCATTCTAAACAGCAAACAAGGGGGAAACGGAATCTCACTAAACTCAATACGAGAAGGACACCCTAAGACCATCAATCTTGTAGGCTGGGGTACAAAAATGTAAAGTGACATCCCCAAAGGAGATACTGAATAAAACAAAAGAAAAATGTTGGTGCCATACTGACCCGTGCTACCTATGTCCTATTTGTTCTTCTAGATACACTGTCACCCCCCCAACACACACACACCCAACATGCGCTGAGCCCCACAGGACTGACTAGTCTGCACAGCGGGAAGGGCTCCCTGGTGCTCTGGCTTCCCTTGGGGCCAATGCAAGCCTCGGCAGGGGTTCATAGGAAAGGAAGGCAGACAGTGGGCATTTACAACTCGTGTCCTGCCCTGAGGGCTTCTCCACGGCTGGCTGCGGTCTGGCTCCTGCCTGGTGACTGTCTCTGCCTCCAGGCCTAGGTGGTGACAGCCCGTGGCATTAGTCCTGGAGTACCGCACTGTGGCTTGTGGTGGCCGTTCGCCCTGCCCGTCCTTTGTAAATGTCCCCTTCACCCAGTTCTCCAGTCATCCAATTTGTTTTTCCTGTAAAGACTCAGACACATCATCAAAGGAAGTTCTTAATTGGGTTCTTGGTGTCCTGAAAGAAAGTAAGAAAGTTCTAGCAGACAGTTGTCATTTTTTCTGCACCTTCCTTAAACCTCTCTCTCTCACCCACACACATACCCTCCCCCCCACGCATCTGGGCTGACTTTCTTGTCCCCACCTCACGGCTATGGATGGGAGACAGAGACCAACAACCCCATGGAAACCACATGCTCACTTTCGCAGCCTCCCTTGCAGCTAAGGGCTCAGACATGTGATCCAGGCTCACCCAATAAAAAGGAGTTTGACTCTTGACACGACAAGGGACAGCCGGGGACTGCAGAGTCCATTTTGGCTGGGGTGGCCGCAGCACTGGAGCTGTATCAGTTTCTAGAGGGAGCAGCTCAGTCTAGTGCCAGGCTTGGGGTGTGGGCGGTGCACCTGTCAGAATGTGCACCCAGCGGGGGCAGCAAGTGGGTCCCCTGTGAGAGTTTATGTATTGCTCCTGTCCTGGGTCCACAACATCTGTCTCTATGGGCATTCCAGAAAGTCTGTGAGCCATCAATTCATTCTTTTCCTGCTTTAATGGCCAGAGTTGTTTATACTGCTTGAAACTAAGAACTCTGTCTGATACAACAATCAAGCCAAATCTTTTTTGACCCAAAGATTCTGGCACCCTAAAATCTTCATCTCAATTTAATTTAAAAATAAATCCATGTTTCAATTACTGCACTAGGTGTTACAAAGCTAATTAAGATTGACACATAAATAGCCATAATCAACATGGTAAACATTATAATGGAACATCAGCTTTTGGAGTATAGATTCAGTGATTAATTCAGCCTGAGAAGGTTTTGGAAAGTTCCAGAATGGTAGTGAGCAGGGTAGAAGAACAAGTATAGGTAAGGACTCATGGTGTGAAATTGTCTGCCATGTGCAGAGGATGAAGATGAGCTCAGAGGGCCTGGAGTGGAGCCAAGAAAAGGGTCACTGGAGGTGAAGCTGAGAACGTGAGCGAAGGACCAGACTGTCTGAACCTCATTCTCTAGGCAAGCCGAAGCCACTGCCGTGGGCTCTGGAAGATGGATTGAAGAGGCGGAAGGATAAAAGCAAGAAACTCCTTTGGTCTCACCAAGGGCTATGACCTCAGCCAAGCCTATGGGATTGAGAAGGAAGAAAGAGACTTGAGAAATACCTAAATTAAGAGACGCCAAGTGAGGGGCTGCTGTCCTGCTGAGTGTGGAGAGCAAAGGAGGATTCCAAGATGGTTCTAGCTTGGAGGACTGGGTCAGGGGCAGTTTCCTAATCTAGGGACTTCAACAAGCAGCGCAGTTTGGTGCGGAGAAAGAGGCATGCCCAGACCCTTTCGTATCTTAAGGCTGCACTGACACATGCACGTTTCTACGCTGGGACCTGGCCTCCATCACTGCTCCAGACAAAGAAAGGATGGAGATGCGTCAGCCTGGCCGCTATCATTTGATCTCCCTGCTATTCGTGGGGCTGTTCGACTTGCAGTGGGTATGCCATGGTCTTAACTGCTGCAGCATTGGGACGCTCCTAGGCTGGCGGTTAGGAAAACACAAGTCTGAAGAATTGTAAATTATAAAGAAGGGCTAAAAGCAAGCTGTTTAAATTCTCTCCACACTAACCTCTTTCTCAGTGCAGGGTACAGACGCGACCTAGACCCACTTTTCTCGTCCCCTGCCAGACCCACGCAGAACCTCTGGGAGGTCGCTGGGCCTCAGGACCAACACTAGCCCTCTCCCTGGCCCATCTGTTGACCTTCTCCACTGCATTCCCGACCCTGGTTTCTCTTGCCAAGTGCAATTCTGAGAGGTGACAGTGGCAAGCGTGGCTTCCCAATACATCCTGTTTGTGTGAACCATAGACCTCGAGAACGCATTTGGCTCTGCCCTGGCAGTGTTTCGCCTCATTCCTGATAGCATTTTGCCTTTGTGGTGAATAGTGAAGTTCTTCCAGTTGGCTTTTTGTTAAGAAGTGTGTGGGCCTGGGGTCTGAGGACACCTTTAGACTTGGATTCTAAAAAGGTGCCACCACTGTCCACTTGGCTACACTTGTGTTTTACCAGCGAATGGCTTTCATTTCTCAAATTCTCAGCCAGCACAAACGCTAAGGCCATGCAGGGAGCACTGTCCGACACCGCGACTCATTTCTGGAAGCACAAAATACGATGGCAGCTTCAGAGGTGTTTTCCGGAAACCAGATCCAGGGACCCACACCTAGGGAAACAGAAGGTGGGAAGTCCCTTATTCACCTTTGCTCCCTTCTTGAACAGTCATCTATAATTTAGGTATATAATATCCATCTATCTATCTATCCATCTACCTATCCATCTATAATATAATCATGATTCTACTCGATCATGAGCCCTGTGAGGACACAATCAGGTTCTAATCCGTATCTAAATTCATACCAACTGGAACATAAATGTCATATGGTCGGGGTCAAGTAAAAGCCGGTTGAGTTGATCAATGACCTATGGCGAGAGGACTCACAGCGAGAGGGCAGTGACCCTCTCAGCCAAGGGAAACCGCTATGCCACGGGGAGCACCAGAGGCAGTCGGTCACTATTACCATGTGATACGAACATTTCAAATGAATGGAGAAACGAGCCTCCTGGATAAGCAAGGTCGTCATCAAACCAACAGTGTCTCAGAGATTTTTTTTAAGTCAGAATCATGCTATATAAGCAATAAATCATGAAGGCTGAGCATGTGACTAAAACTGAATATTGCCATAGATTCTGACAAAGTTAATCTGACACACATAATGACGTGCTTAATCATTTCACAGCACTGCAATCAGACGTTAATAATACACAATCCACATCACTGGCTGTGAGGCTTTACCTGCGTCAGCCAAACAACTGCTGGGCATTTTGTTCCCATCTCAGTTATTAATTCTCCACACCTACATACCCGTCAGTGGTGACGGGCTTCTCTGATGATACGAATGATGTAATCCTCCACGCACAGATACAGAAACCCTGGCTAAAGACAAGCAGGTAAGGCTGTCTGCACTCCCTCTACCACCTAAACACCAGACGCAGAAGCAGGCGGGTGCCCACGGCCCCAGCGACTCCCAACTCCAAGAGCTGCATCTCTGCCTGAAGGATTTTCTGAAACTAAGAAACTCAAGAAAGCCTCTATGATCCAAAGGAGCACACTGTACTTGAGGGGGAATTAACAGCCCCTACCAGAAGCTTCCATCAATCAGCGCAGGGAGTTGGTGAATAAAGTCCTCGTCTCTTACCCTCCAGGCCAAGGGGCAGCAATGCTGAGTCTGTATGGAACACTGACTCCCAGAGCTCCCCGGCGGGCTGCCACCTGCGAGGGACTTATGAACACACCCGTTGACAGGCTTCCTTCCCTCGCCTCACTTCTCCAGTCTCCCACCAGGGCTTCGTGGACTCGCCTCCCAAATAAACCACTTGCACTTGAGCCGAGTCTCCTGGTCAGTTTCTGTGGGAACCCAAAGTAAGACACTGCCCGAGTGACGGGGCTGAAAGTCTGACGCATTCATTCCCTTCTACCTCTAAGAGCCGTCTCACTCTACACACACGACCAGTCATGTCCAGGTTCCCTGGGTACCAGCCAGTTGCTGGTAGCAGAACAGTTGTGATACAAGCCAGTGCTGCTCCCGAGGGCAGCTCGGTCACCATGTCATGGGCTCTAGAAATAAGAAAGAACATGTGATCATTAGAACGATGGAGAATGTTCCCTGGATTCCTCACAAGCTAGAAGGCAGTGGAGGGCAAGAGTCCACCTGGCTCAAGAAGAGAGAAGGAAAGAGACAGAGCGTGGCCTGAGAGTCCCACTGCACAGAAAAAGCTGTTCCAGGTGACTGATCTGAAACATATAATGCAGACCGAGTATCTCTGGGCCATAGGTCTCCGTTGGTTCTGATGTCTGGACCAACTCCCAGCTCATTCTTCTCAGGAGAGACGCCAGGAAAGTCCAGAGACTTCCATTCTGCACTCAGAGAAAGAGTTAGGCACAACCAGCCAAGAAGAAGTCACGAGAGCACATTCATGTTCAAATGTAAAGGACTCACAGCTCCTCTTCTATTTCTATGGTGGGGAGATGCTTAAGAACATGAAGGCACAAATGAACTGAAAGGGGAAGGAATGGCCCTGTCAAATAAAAGGCGGAGAAGGGGGCGGACGTGCGGCCAAGACGGAACACCTCTTTCACATCTCGCCAGCTCTACCTGTTGCAGCTCTGGGGTGGGATGGGAATGAAGAGATGCCATGCTTAGAGGTAGTTTTTGCCATCCCTGCTACAGTGGGTGCAGTTTAGAGGGGTCACGGATCAAGACAGAGACAGAGTGTTAAATTCCAAACCAGAAGCACAAATGTGCAGAGCAGCCCTCGCTAGTATCAGAAGAAATCTGAGCAGTGGTGGTGGCGTAGGAAAGTGGACCACACGGTTGGAGCTCACAGTCCAGTGCCACTGCATTGCGGGTAGTTCATCTGACATTTCTGGACCTTAGTTTAGCCATCTGTGAAACGGGTTGTACTATCCACCCTGCATATCTCATCGAGTTGGTTACGAGGCTCATGTGGTTGTGCATGCGGAGACGTGGGGCGTGACGGTTGGGACCACAGCCCGGAAGTCTGACTCCGTGGGCTGGAATTCTAGCTCCACACATGCCGGCAAGGCTCTGGGCAATCTATTTTCCCTTCGTTTTCTCATCTGTAAAATGAGATTTAAACAGTAATCCTAAGTTGATTCCAGTGACTAACTGAAACCATGCATGTAGAGAATTTAGCACGGTACTTGGTACTTACTCTGTGAGCTATTAAAAGCAATCGGTAAAATACAGAGTATTATATGGATGTTTAGGGCATTGGAAAGAAACGCTCTGCTTGCTGTAACAGTCCTGAGCCCTTTGAGAGGGCTGAAGCCAGAGCATGAAAGGTTAATGATTTAGCTATGTCAACGTGGAATGCTTCTCTTTGCTCTGGATACAGTGGGCTTACCCTGTTATTAAAACTTCTTTAGTGCATGCTGGGCTGCCACGAGGCCTAACATTTAGTTCCAGTTATTAGATTAAATATTTGCTTTGGATGGTATTTGAATTGCCAGGTTCTAGATTTTTCTGGTTGGTAAGGTCTCCTTTGTATTTTGTAAAGAGGCTAAATTCGGTTTGTTGACTACAGAACAAATGAGTAGAGAACATTTTTTCAAAGTACTTATATTGAAACGATGGCTTACTAGAACACTGGGCCTGGAGGCACAGAATTCAAAGAATAAACGGAAGCTTATTTGGTGAAGAAACCCTGAGTGGACGGGATAGGACCTGATTTTAGGTATTTTTCATGATCAAATCCTTCCGGTTTGAACATTCGGGTCTAAGGAACTGGTGCCATTCTCTTCTCCCCCTTCTTCATTCTGTAAATAAATGACTGAGCACATTTCTAATTTACAGAGTTTGTTAACAAACCTAAATGTAATTTAATAGTCACATCGATATTAAGAATTATAAACTAAAAATGTATGAAAACTATAAACGAAATACACAAATGTGACCACACTAACTTTTGTCCAAGTGTGCTTACCTATGCTCTCCCTTCAGGCACATTCATGCCAAGGTTTGAACACAATATGAAAATAAGGCAGATGCACTTTGGGGGGTAGGGAACCAAGAGCAAAACAAAAAGATACCTTAAGCAAAATCTTACACATCTCAAATGTATTAAGTTTTAAAACGTAATAAGTTCATTAGTTTAAAAGTCTGGACATCTGGTGTTTCTACCCCAAAACATGATTTTTGAGGGACTTCCATGTTTGTAATGCAATAACCACGTGACACTTTCCAAATCACTAACCTGAACACACCATGGGAGGGAAGGCCATATTCTCTCTTGTTCAGAACTGTCTAGAGAATGAACTTGGTATTTGTAAGATGAGCTCTCTGAGGGGTGTGACAGACAGGTCAAGCCATGAAGCTTGCGGCAGTAAAAAGACCACTGGCAGTCCAAGAGTCGGGTGGGAGAGGGGCAAGAGAATAAAGGCCCTCTTGTTAAGTGATGAGAAAGGCACACTCACAGCATATCTCAAACGAATGAGATTTAAAAAATAGTTGAGCCTTAAATCTTCAAGGAGACCAGGAAATATGAGGATTTACAAATAAACTCATTGGGTCATCGTCCCTGTTAGACCCCCGCCTGGGAAGAGCAGGGAGTCCAGTCTGTACCCGCAAATCCACTGGCTCACGCTGCAGTGTCCGGTCACCACTCAGTATGTTAGCAATACCAGTTTTCAGCAGGACACGTTGGTAAATTATACTCATCTAGGCACCATCCTGGTACAGAATAAACATTTTTCCTATAGTAAGAAACTGTGGATGGTGTGAAATTAGAAAAACAAATACCCTATCATTATGTTGTGACCAGGGTTGAGGCATGTGAATTTTACCTTCACTCGTAAAAGGTTAAAGCCTAGATGTTAAAAAGTAGTAAAGTATCAGTAACACATTACCCTTCATTTCCCAAAACGGCAGATCACAAAAGTATCACTTATATAATTGCTGATAACTTATTCTTTTGCTTTTCTCTTTGTGCGTCTTTGTAACAATTTTTTACAAATGGGAATATAATTGTTGCCATGTGAACAGCTGTAAGAAAGGATTAAAAGGTATGGAAACACGTACCGTGAGTGCCAATCACCCGTTTCTAGCAGTAATACATACGGAACCCCACTTAGGGACAAAAGAGGAAAAGAAGAAAAAAGGGAGAGAGGTTTATCACATTTGAAAATTTAAAAACTAAACCTCATTGCTTACTAGGAAAAACAGATTTCATATTTAAAGTTAGTTAGACCTAACTCCTAACTGGAAACACTACATCCCCAACTCTGGATTCAGCAGGAGGGCGTTTTGGGAGGGGCAACGTTACAGGAGAAGGTGGACAAGTTTTTACAGTGGGGCGGGGGTGGAGAGACAGAAAATAATCCCAACCTAACCAACTCACCTCTACCAAACTGTATTTTTACAACCAAAACTTCGATGCAATAACCACCTGAGAGCCTCATGTTGAGGTCAGTAGGTGTCTGTCTGTGAAGGCATATTGGTTTTTAAGTAGATAGGACTCTGCAAATCAGGCTATTTTGTGTTGCCAACTGTCAAAGACACCACTACATTCTATCCAAGTATACACACCTGTATAGGCTCCTCCTGGTCTTTTCAATCCTTAAAGGTTTAGGAACAAGATGATTCCCCTAATGGGATTAACCTGATGCTTTTCTTAAACATGTAACCTTGAGCCCACCCCAAGAAATAATGCTTTGATTAGGGCAACACACATAATAAAGGTTATCCCAGTTTCTAAGATGTCATTCACAAAAGAGAACTACTTTTGAAATGACTGTATTATATAGAGAAGAAAAGCTTTCTGCTTTTAATTACGGATGATTTATTGATGAATGCACATCACAGCCTGTCTGAGAGGCACTTCTGTGAGCACTCTCACGTGTGGCTTGCAAGGTGAAGGAAGAGGGGAAAGGCCTTGGTGGTAACAATGGATGTTATATGGATTTTAATACTGTTGAAAGGAAAGTCTCGTTTAGGCATTCAAGACAAGTGTATTAAAATACATTTATTGAAGTTTGGGAGGGAGAACCCCAAAACCATAAAGAAGGTTAAAAAGCATAATCCTAACCAAAGTCAATAATCAATATGTGGACATATACTGTACCAGTTATCCTTCTATAAATACAATTTACAGGAATTTTAAAATTTCTGAACATACAGCCAATAACTTTGCATTGTGCTTTCTTGCAATTTAATAAAGTGACTTTTAAAAGGCAATCATTTGGAAATTGTCTCAGATACATGGGGAAATATGTCTCAGTTGAAATAATTCAGTGGACAATGGAAACATTAGGAAGAGCCCCCAATTTTTCTCATCTCATTGAACAGAAACAAGCGTTCTCATTTAGAAAACGTGGGAATAACTAAACTGACTTAGGCCTCTATTTATCTTCTAGCTACAAAAAATGTAGTCCCATCTGGTAACAAGAACCTGAGGAACAAAAGGAAACATTCACGGTCTGAGTGTGCAGTGGTCATTTCTTCGGCTTCCCGAAGCCCATCCGTTCACCAGCTCCATGCTGCAAGCTTACAGCGGGCCCCTCTGAAGAAGCAATGACACGGTTTTTGCCAAGTGACCAGGATATAAACACCCTTTCATTGCACAGTGAGACATATGCTCTAATGAAAAGTGGTTCAAAATCGGCAAGTGAGTCTCTCTAGGAGACAGGAGAGCCCTTGTAAACAGCTTCTTCTTCAGAGCTCAGCTGGTCACTCAGTCCCCCCACGGGTAATGGCGGCACACTGCTTTCAGGATCCCGAAACTGGGAACTGCTAGAAGACTGTTGGAATGTTCTAGAGAGCCCTAACTTCAGCTTGCAGTCAATGCTGAGGACGCTCCCTGCATTGTACACTCACCTCTGCAAGGTGTGCTCTCAACATTGTGGGCGATTTCCATGGGAGAAGATCCTATTTAAAGAACTACTGTCCCAGCATAATACAAAAACTCACTGATAAAGATGCAAAAGACATGGGAAGTTCTCAGTTATGCTGACACAGCAGTGTCAGAGCCCCCCTTTTCTGTCCCCCAAGGGGCAAGGGAGGAGAATGCTCATTGGGGAGGGAAGACATATCCAAAGCGTCCATGCAGTGGTGGGAGTGCGAAGCCGGAGTCCCCTCCAAAGGGATGCACACACACTCCTGCGCCCCTAGTGAGGGCGGAAGGAGGGGCATCCACACACGAGGGAGGGGCAGGAAGTGAGCGCGCAGACCAATCTCTACGTACGCTAGTTTTGATCTTAAGCACCGATATCAAATGCTTCCCTCAGCATGTTTTAAAATGAGATACCTTTGAAACGAGGAATATTGAAGGGACACATTAAAACTTATTTTTAAAATGTCTCATAGACTAAAACCCAGCAAACCACTCTCAACAGACAAAATGTGTCAAAAGAACAGAATAATCACCTGCACCTTTCATTTACAGGTAGCCAGATTCACAGCCCTGGAAGTCACTTAAATTTAAAAATAGAAATGACAATGTAAAATTTATAATGATGATTTTCTGATGAAATCCCAAGATAGAAATGAAAAAATAATGTTTTGTGTCATTAAAAAAATATATAGGCAACTCCTGAGTTGTGAGGTATCCTTTTAAGGCTGTTTCAGCAGGAAAAAGTCTGGCTTTCATAACTGTGTGGACCCATCAGTTGGGGATGGTTTAGCTTTAATATTACAGTGGTAAAATTCATAATGAGAAGAACACGGTAGCCACAAAATCAAATCTCTTCCTCTCATTATCTTCCACTGAGGGCAGGAAGTTTGATCATTTTTTTTCACTGATGTATCCCCAGTCCCCACAACAAATACCTGTCACATAGTAGGGAGTCAATACACATTAGTCGAATGTGTAAATCAATATAGAAAAAGGAGTGCATGGCATGTTTGTGAAACTACCAGTTGTGCAGACCTTGTTATACAGATACATAAATAGTCTTTGTTTGAAATTTGAGCATGAAGACTTTTAAGGGAATAGATCTGCCAAAATCAAAGACACGACTGCCTGAACTTTTGTGCCGTGAGAGGAGGAAAACCACTGGCAAGGAGCCAGGTGAGTACCTGGTCACCCTCAAGGTGGGCCTGGAGCTAGCATGGGGCAGTCGCACCTGGGGTTCTAATTCTGATGCCACCACCTGGGGACCCTGGGAGGAGAAGAGCAGCCACGCTCAGCACAGTCTGGATGGCACGGGCCAAGTTCAGGCTGATGAGAACCGCTGCGCTGCACGGCGGTCTCAGAAGGACTTCCCCTCCCCGAGCCTTCCTCGAAAAGTGTAGGCAGTTGATAAGAACTAGGGTTCAACAATTAAGGTTTAAGACATTCCAACATTTAAGGTTCAAGACACTCCAGGTTAAAGATCCAACATTCTGATCTGTATCAATATTGGGACCAATTACACAGTAAGTGAAGACGGGAAGTATTCATGGAATTTTATAGTATACTGGCAAAACCACAGATACATTTCCATAAATGTATCTATAATTACTTCAAATGGTTACAATATGCAGTATGTTACCACAACAACCGGAGGAAATAGGAATTCAACCAGCCTGTTCTTCCAGACCAACAAACACTGGGACGGAAAAGCTATTTTCATTGAATTGATCCCTTTCGTGGCTGCTTGTGGACAGCCTACTTGTCAAAGGTTACTTTCTAGTTGCTTTATGTTTCCTAACTAGCCTTTGATCCTGTTTTGGTAAGGCCTTCAAACAATACTAGGCAGTGTGTGGGAAAGAGGTAAATTGAGTGACTGACCAAAAGGATTCCATCATAAACACCTATGTACTGAGATCCTTTATTGTGGCTTGCTGTCAATCTGTGAGCTTAAAATCTGAAACATTATCTGTTTTATTGAATAACAATAAAATCCTTATGTGTTAAGAACATGCATAGATAAAACTCTGCAAGCTTAAAAATTGAAGAGCAGTAATTGCCATGCTTTTCCACTAATAAAAACACATTTTGGTACAGTTTTCATATTTTAGAAACTCAAAGTAGCTTTATGAGTTCAAAAAACAATATTGCATTTTTCTCAAGATATTTACATGTCCTTGTACTGCAAGCATACAGGATATAATTTACTTGGAGATTTACCACTTGCTACTTTCAAAAATTATTTTTAAAAATATTTTCACTTTAATATTCTGAAAACAGCATAATTACATGTATCAGTAATCAATTTTTAAAACCAACAATGAACAGTTTTGTTTGAAATATATTACTTTGGCAATGTCATGAGGCTGATCTGAATTTGTAATAAATTAGGGTTTAATTTATAGTGATTTTTTTTTCTATGATACAATCAATGACTAAACAAACAATGGTTCCACTGAGGAAAAAGTGAAACAAGATTTTGTACTGATACGGTGTATCACTGAAAGCCCAGGAGGAAATAGAAATAAATTCAGAAGTTCAAATGGAGACACTAAAACGAAGGGACAACCCACAGAGGCGCTGACAGGGTCACGGGGATCCCCAGCGGCTGAGAACCCGGAGACAACCTCCCATCCTCAGGAGGAAGATACAGAGAGAGGACAGTGTGTTACTGGAGTGAGATGGAGAGAAGGAGGGGCCCTGGGCAGGAGCTCCAGTCCTGAAAAGGGAGCCCCTCGAGATTTCTCAGGATCACTGCATTCCACCAGCTGCACTAAAGCAGGGAGAGAGCAAGAAGAAGTACCCAACATCTGTCTCCTGCCTCTCTCTTATCCCCTCCTGGTGCCTTCCATTGGCCCAAAGCAGAAACTGGTGGGAAGGAATCCAGGGGCAAGAAGATGGGTGAGGACAGCAGAGAATGGCCCCTGGGTGGCAGTGTGAGCAGCAGGGAGCTCAGCCCCCAACCGTTTGTCCCTGAGGCCTAATGCAGGGTGGCAAGACCAAGTCTGTGCCTCTGACCTAATTTCTAACACGTCTACCAGAAAATATCACTTGGGGGTTTTTCCCTGCTTAGAAAAACTTTTTAAATACCAAACGGCTTTTCTCTTCTGTGGGTTTTCCCCTTCAAGTTCTACTTAAATTCTTCCTTTCATTCACTTCCAGGTAACACGGCAGCCTGCGGTTCCACAACCCCCCTCCGGTTAGCAGACGTTTCTCTGCGACCCCATCGTGAGAGTGCTCTGAGCTGTGGGAAGCCTTTCAACAATTGTCACTGAATGCCAGATCCAGGGGGTTTCCCTACAATCCCTCTTAAAGTTGGTGATAACTTTCACCGAATGGTAATCCAGCCACCCACAGAGGATGACAACACTCACCATATCTTTGATAAATGTCAAATGCCCTTGAAGTACAGACCTGAAATATCTGTTTCAATCTTCTCCAATCTATTAAGTTGATAGGTGCGTGTGATTTTTGCATATCTTCTGATTATAAGGCAAATGCAAACAAATACAGAGAATAATTAAAGCTGCCACATAAGAAGTTAAGTAGTGCCACTACTGAGAGGCCTTCTGGGAAGAACTGGAAGAGCTTTAATGAAGGCTCTCCAGGTGGGTATGCATCTCAGACTCCTGCTGAGCAAGTCCTGAGTACCTGTGATTCATCCTGCAGTGACCACAGGCCCTAAAACAGCGTCTTGCCCACTGCATGCCCTCCAGAGATGTTTGCTGAATTGGCCAAACCTTGCTTTGGCCCATAATCAACCACCCAAACGCACACAGATAATTACTTCTTGGAAAAATTCCAACTCGTGCTTGATGTTACCTGTGTGGTTTTTTTCTCAAGAGCAGCTCTGTAGGATCACATGATGTTATGGTTTTTTTCTTTGACCTGAATGTCATCTACTTGAATAACAGCTTCATACAAACGTTTCTACCAGCGCATACCACAGCCGATTCAAAGCATCATTTTCAAAACACTGCCAGCATCTCTCCATTTAGAAGACATATAGTCTCTGCTTCTGAACAGAGGCTAAGGAAATGCATACTTTGGTATTAACATAAGAGCTCAAGATATTCTGAATATATTCTTTCTTTTTTTTGAGGTCAATTTTTTTTTAAGAATTAAAATGTTTACCACAAACTAGGCCTTCATTCAAAAGTATAACCCTGCATTTTCCTGTATTTAATAAAAGTGTCTAATTACAAAGTTAATTTTATAATGTACTTTTTAAACCTGAACAGCAAAAATGTTGCACTTAAATGAATCAGAGTAGGGGAAAAAACACCACACCCAGGAAGACCAAGATTTTAGTGAAAGTTAAAATATTATTGCATACTTTGCACAATTTAGAATCATTCCCATATGTTATAGTCTAGATGCAAACATTAATTTGAAATGAACTGGACCCTTGAAATCCTAAATTTAACACTCTTCAGAAAAAAATAGCCTTTCTCTTCTGCTTTATGGGCAAATGAACTAAATCGTAGGCAATGGAATTGTCTGGGACTTTGAACCAAGACTAAAAGAGATGAAATACTGTTTGATGTGTACAAACATTACAGAACCCAATTGATTTAATAAAAGGATGGGTTGGTTTCATGTCCTGAGACAAAATATTCCCCTTTTCCTGAAAATGTTCTCTCATTCCAACAATAGAGGATATTGGTTGTTCCAGGGTGTGGGGTATGGGGTGGGTAGGGTTGCCATGAATGTAACAGCTATCTTCACTTTTCAAAATGCACTGTAGTTGGAAATTCAGGATGCAGTGGGGGGGGGGGGAATAAAAAACCTTTGACTTTATCAAAACATAAGTCTGCATTTGAAGCAGCAGGTAAAGGATTTAACAACAACTATAAATTCATTATTTGCAATCTTGCAGTTCCCTACATCTCGATAACACAGTACTTTCAAAGCTTCAGACAGATGGTTTTATAATACTTTACCAATATTTCATCACCTGAAAAGCCTTAGCAAGTTAAACAAGTCTTTTAAATTTCAGAGATGACCTAATTCAATCCTTTTATCTTTCAGACGTTCTCAAATTTTCATTTGTTTTCATTAATCGATGAATACTGAGGAATTTTAGGTACCTCACCACAAAAAATAAAGTTTTCACCTTTCTAGAAACCTAAAAAATGAACAGAAAAAAATCAATTCCAACAAAATGCCAAAATTTTTTTCTTTTCATTTTTTGTTTTACAAAGTAAAGAAATCTTTAGAATAGAATACTACAATTACTTAACTATTTACACTGATGTGGCGCTACCATTTGAAATGCATTTAGACTTCAAAGCTCTACCTTAAGTATAATAACAGACATGTCAGTAGTGCCTGATTTCATGTTGAGCTGAGGTCTTAAAGACGGAAAAGGACCAGGACAAAGACACATCTATTGTTTTGGCTACTGCCTCAGTTCCCCCCACCCCCACATTCTTTTTGGGTGAAATATATGGCAGTTGCCCCTTTAGGTGGGATTAAAGCAGACAGGTGTTGCTTCAGCCTGTCCAGCCTCCCTTCTCTGATTTTCCTTTAGAGAACTCCCCTAGTTTGGACACTGGACTAACAACTGACTCCTTTCCAGAGGAAGACGCCTGAATCCAAGCTTATTCAGCTTACTCAGTCCATTCTCCATGTTCAGAGAGGGGCAAGTGCCCCTGTAAGAACCACCCTGAGATTTTTGCTGTAAATACTGAAGAAAAAGTGCTCTTTTCTTGCTAGTAGGAGTAAGATGGTAGTAGCTTCTAAGGGGCTATCCTTAGAAGGAAAAACCTGTCTGAAAATGGAGCCAAAACCAGAAAACATCCTGATAACCTTGACTGATGGGTCCAGCCATACTTTAACTGGCAAGACCTACCCATAGGCTTTTTGCATCAGCCAAATAAAGTCCTTTATAAGGCGGTTTGAATTGGTTTTTCACCTACAGCTAAAAGAACCCTGAGTCTAACAACACGACAACACTAAGAATAAACGCGGTTGCCTTTAAGGTTTCTAATGGATTTCCGCCCTCATAGACACTGTCTCATTTAATCCTCACAATTCAGAAAAGCACATATATATTAACATTAAATTAACACATTGGTTTTTGAACACATACTATGTGGAAGAAGGATAAAGAATGCTGGGAGCTGATCAATCTGAACTACAGTGGCCAGGGAAGTCTCGGTTACGTGGGAGAAAAGCGGAGGTTACATAGCTCGGGGCACTCACTAGACACCCCCGAAATGAAAGAATACACAGCATACAGCAGAGCCGGGAGGTAAGCCTTGCAATGAACCCTGCATGATAAATGAGGAGGCTCTTGGAAGAGCCCAGGTCAGAGATGGTGAAGCTCAAACAGGCAGCGGCGCTCTAAGATTGGCTCAAACAATAGCACACAGAGATAGAGTCAAGTTAGATGTGGGAGCCCCCTAGGTGGCTGCAGCTGTTGCCACTGAGAAAGACAAAGAAGGAAGGGGCAGAGTTTGGGAGGCAAGGAAGGAGAGGAAGTATAGGCCAGTTAAACATGCCTCTTTGATCTATAAGCAAAGAGGTCCAGGAGGCCCTGAGAATCACAGGTCTGGGCTGCAGAGAGGCTGAGACTGGAAATACAAGATGAAGAATCACTGGCATGCAGATGGCAGTCCAGGCTTGGGCACTGCCCTCCACAGCCTCCCCAGGAAGAGAAGAGGAAGGAGCTGGAGATCATCTCCTTCTGGGTAATCTCAGGCCTGCTGGGGAGCTCCAAGTAAACAGGCTTCTCCCCAGACAGGGCAGCCCTCAGGGAATATCTGCGAAGGGAGCGACTGTAGAGCCAGGGCACCGAGAGCATGCTGTTGGTCCCACACAGGTGTTTCTCCAGGTACCCTCCACGTTAGAGCTGCCAGTCTTGGCTGCTACACTGGGTGCAGCATCATTATTCGGCTTTCACCTGTTAAATTAGTTCATGCTCTCACATTAGGTGTAATCACAGCTGGCAATGCTTTCTGGGATGTCTCAGAAAGATGAGTTGAAAAATATTTTTGTGTCATTTTAATTTAGGGTAAAATTCCTACCAGTCACCCCAGCTCCTTTCTCCTGGCTTAACCCAGTGACCACAGCAGGCCTCTGAAGAAAGGCAGGGTCCGAGATGGGGGTCCCCCTGATAATTCTTTAAACTGCTATCAAAGTCTCAAAGAAACAAAGGGGGTTGAGAAAAGCAAAGGCTGGCTGTTGGCGATTCCGAGGCAGGTTTCCTGGCTGGGGGGGTGGGTGTGGGTGGGGTGAAGTGGGGAGGTACCCTAGAGGGCGGCAGTCCTCGCCAGAGGCACGCCAGGAGGCAGAAAGGAGCTGCAGTCATTCTGCACCCCACTTCTCTCCAGATCGCCGGCTCGCGCCTGGCAGCCTCCCGCCGCACGTCTGCCCAGGCTGAGCACGCGTGCTCAAGGTCGCTCGGCCGGCCGTGACCAGATCTCCAGGTGCCTGGCGCTGGGCAGCACCCGGACCCCCCTCTGCTTGGGGGCTGGCACTTTTGCTTTGGGCTTGACTGAGAGGTCCACTCACGCCTGCCTCCGCCTGGTTAACCGCCTGCGCTCATGCTTCAAGGACTCCGCCTGCCCGCACCCCAAGCTGGACGCGCGCCCTTCCTCTCCGCATGCCCGCAGCTCCTCTCTCCTCCCACTTAGCAAAGCTGTGTTTTTACTTTCTATACGTGTGTGTGTAAAGCTCTAAGTCGATGCCAGAAAAGAACATTCATTTTGGGGTCAAAATTACCCTTGGAAAATCGCCCACTATCACAAGATTTGGTGTCTACACGCACGGCAATAATGTGCAGGTACAGGTGGAAAAAACACGCTATAAAGGTGCACAGTAAATAAAAAGTAAGGATGCAAAGCATAAATCTTTAGTGCAAAAGAGAAAACCGGTATCTGGTAAACGCGCCAGCTAGCGTCTCCAGTGCACCTGTTACTGCCTGGCACACAGACTGGAAGAGGCACGACGGCAGCCCCAGCTGGTTCTGCTCACCACGTCACCCTCGCGCCTGGCCCGGTGCCTGGCACTTCGGACGTGCCCAGGGATCTAGCCTGAATACATGAACCACCGGATAAATGAACGCACGCGCGACCTGACTCCGCGGGCCGCCGAGCGGGCGCTTCCAAAGGCGGACGAGGGCGCCCGACCCAGCTCCACCCTCGCGGCCACCGGCCGGGGTGGGCGGGCGCGGAGACAGCCGCCTGCAGGAGTCGCCCAGCCGGCTCCGGGCCGCGGCACGTGCACCTCCCCCCGCGGCCACGGGCACGCCCCGCCCCGCCCCGCCCCGCCCCGCCCCGCCGCGCACGCACGCACGCGCCCTGCAGCCGGCCGCCGGCCCAGCCCGCCAGCCGACGCTCACCCGCGCGCCCGCTGCCCCTCGCGCAAGCGCCCGCTGGGGGGCGCTCGCCTCCCACCCCGCGCGCCCGCAGGCGGCGCCTCGCCCCCCAGTGCGATTCTCCTCCCACCCCCGGGCGCGCGCCTCCTACCTGAGGGCCGAGGAGGGCGGAGGGGGCAGAACACGACCATGGCAGAAGGCGGCAGAAGAGAGAGCGAGCGGCCGCGGCGGTCGGTTCGGGCGCGGGCGCGCGCGCGCGCTCCCGGCTCTCGCTGCCTCAGTCGACTCCCGGCCAGAGCCCAACCCCGCTGCCGCGCGCCGCCCGCCTGGCCGCACCTAATAACAACGGCGCCCGGGGTCAGGTGGCCGCGCGCGGACAGCGCCGCCATTGGCCGGGCGGGGAGCGCGGCGCGCCACGATTGGCTGGGGGGCGGAGCCTCGGCCGGGGCGGGGTCGGGGCCGTGGAGGGAGGCGGGCAGGGAGGCGGCGGGGGCGGGGCCAGGCCGCGGTCCGCGCCTTTGTGCCCAGCGCGCGCTCTCCGTCCGCTCCGGCTGCATCAATAATTCAGAGCGGCAGCGGCGGCGCCAGCGGCCGGTGCGGGCAGGAGGCGGCGGAAGCAGCGGGGACCGAGCGGCAGCGGCTATGCATCCAAGTGCGGCTGGGCAGCCGCGGCACCCCTGAGGCCCGGGCGGGGCTCCGGGAGCATCGCGCGGGGGGCACGCTTGCCCGGGAGTGCGAGGAACAGCAGTAGGGTCCGGAGCGGCGTTGGCGGAGCTGCGCACGGAGCTGAGGAGGGGGCTTCGGAGCGGGGCTGGGGCGGGGGGGCGGCTGGCGCAGGCAGCCCCCGGGGTGGGGGGCGGGGTGGGCGCCGGCGCCGCGATGCTGGGCGTCGTGGAGCTGCTGCTGCTCGGGGCGGTGTGGCTGGCGGGCCCGGCCCGCGGGCAGAATGAGACGGAGCCCATCGTGCTGGAGGGCAAGTGCCTGGTGGTGTGCGACTCCAACCCCACGTCCGATCCCACGGGCACAGCTCTGGGCATCTCTGTGCGCTCCGGCAGCGCCAAGGTGGCTTTCTCCGCCATCAGAAGCACTAACCACGAGCCGTCCGAGATGAGTAATCGCACCATGATCATCTACTTCGACCAGGTGAGCGCTCCGTGCAGGTTGGATTGGTAGGGGGTGGGGGAGAGGGGCGAGGCAGATGCCGGGTCCTCTCAAGGTCTCTGCGGAGGCGCGGGGCCAGAGTGCGGGACTGACTCTTGCCTCCTCCCCTTCGTTCCCGTCTTGTTGTAGGTACTAGTGAACATCGGGAACAACTTTGATTCAGAACGCAGCACTTTCATCGCCCCGCGCAAAGGGATCTACAGTTTTAACTTCCACGTGGTAAAAGTCTACAACAGACAGACCATCCAGGTCAGCTGCCGCTTCGGGGCCAGGCCCCGGCCCGGTAGGCGGCTACTAGCCGCGGGAGTGAGCAGCCGTATGGGGATGGGAGATAGAAGGGGGCAGCTGCATGTGCCCGGGGCTGCTTGGAAGGACGAGTGGCAGGGCCTCACGGTTCTGTGGCTCGGGCTGTCCCTTGCTTCCCCTGTCGCCAGCTCTTGGAACCTAGCCCCCTCCCCAAACGCAGTTTCCCTTCTCCGCCTTCAGGGCCCCTCCGGAGAGGTTGTCCCGCTTTCCTATGGGACTCCAGGGACTTCCCGTAGAGGTTGCTGTTAGCATCACAGACAGTTCTCCCTTCGGGATATTTCCCTGATCCCCGGCTTCAGCACCACGGCCAGTATCCCCGACCCCGAGTCCCTGCTCCCAAGCCCGGGAGACGCCTGTGTACACAGCTTGCCTTCAGCACGGCGCTCAGGTGGCCCCCGGCGTCCCTTTGCAGACCGACTCTGGGTTTTTGAACTCGCAGCGCCGAGCCCAGGCTGGTGAAAGGTGAAGAAGGGAGGGGGCGTAGTGCCACTCCCTCCTGCTCCAGCCTCGTCCCAACCCGCACGCGGCGGCTCCCCAGGTTCCCAAAGGTGTCTAGGCTTCCTTTGCGCTGAGACAGAAGGCGGAACTCGCGACTGGGGAGAGGGTGCCAGGCCTTTGGCTGCCACGCCACCGCAAGGGCCAAACCAGGCGGTGGCTGGAGCGGCTGGAGCTGGACGGGAATTGAGCCGAGGTTTGGGGATGAAGCACAGAGTGCAGCTCTGCGTGAGATTTCTCATCAGCGGAAAGCCTTGTCCGGCTTCTCCACTGTGTCCAGCCAGCTAGGACCAAGAGGAGCCAGGGTTTTTGTTTTCCCAGAAGCTCCAAGAGTGGAGTTGCTTTAGTTTCAATTTGAGCCTTGGGGGAGGTGGGGGAGAGGCCTAAGGTCTCGGGGTGCTTGAGCCATCTACTGATTTATTAAACTGGATAAAAGCGCAATCGGGATTCGCTGGGCACTCAAGGAATGAAAGTGACTCCCGTTTGGGGGGTAGACCCTTCCTCTTATCCAGATGGGCCGTCTTTCACCCCCATTGGACCCTCAGCAGTAATCTGCAGAGCCCCTTTTCTTCCCGCTCCGACCCACCCCCACCCACCCCCACCCCCGTGCTTCCAGGCCTTTACGGCCTTTAGCCAAGGTTCACGTCTCCATTCCTGCCTAGGTTGCGACTCTGAAGCGGGCCTTTCTGTCTCTCAGGTGAGCCTCATGTTAAACGGGTGGCCGGTGATTTCAGCCTTCGCTGGTGACCAGGACGTGACCCGGGAGGCCGCTAGCAATGGAGTCCTAATCCAGATGGAGAAAGGCGACCGTGCATACCTCAAGCTGGAGCGGGGGAACTTGATGGGGGGCTGGAAGTACTCGACCTTCTCTGGATTCCTCGTGTTTCCCCTCTGACTGGCTCAGCGCCAAATGGAGGCAGGGAGAGGGCGAAGGCAGGAGGGGGAATTAGAAAGAGGCTGAAATGTAGAGAAGGAGAAAGCGGCACGACTTGAAACTTCCCACATGTTCCCCAGCTGTATCCCGTGAAAGGTGTGCGCAGGCGGTCGGACAATTTGTCCGTTTACTCATTAAGAGAAGTAAATTCCACTTAGCTCTGCGCACTCCCATTTCCAAAAATAAACTCGCCTCCCCCATTTCAGTTGCAGTAATGAAGACTGTCTTGCCATTGTTTCTTCCCCCACGTTCATGTTCCCTACGATTTATAGAAAAGAAACTTTGTATTTCACTGTATAATGTGAAATATCTTCCTCCGCGGTCCCCTGCTGAAATCTAATATGCCCCTCCCCCTTTTTAGTTGAGGGGGTAAGATTTTTTTTTTTGTGGATGGGGGAGGTAGTTTTAATTTGGCAAGTGTTGCTCTTCTTAAAACACCGCTCAAGAGTTAATTAGCTGAAGATACTTTGTTTCCTCGGCTGCTTGTTAGCAGAGAAAGGACTCACCTTAGTGGTGACTGGTTTAAACATATATATATAAATATATATCATTTGTACACGAAGAACTCTTCCCAGTGGAAACTGGCTGTATTTCCGTATTTCTATGTCCTATTCGGAGTGATCGTGAAATCTAAGGCTGCTTGATGTTCTGATGCTTGTCGATGCCCTCGTGTTCTGTGGCTCCACTAACCACCAGGAGGTTCTTCCGGGCGATTCCTCGTCCTCTGTAACATACGTGTGAATAGCCAAGATTTAATTTTGCTTTAATCCAATAAAGTTGAAGTGGGAATTTTATTTTTCTGAAACAGCTTTCTAAACTCCGCATCTTCCCCAGCTGCAAGGTTTGGGGGCGGGGGTGGGGAAGGGCGAGTTTCAGAGTGTGGGAGACTGGTTAGAATGCGACCCCAGCGAGGCCCGCCACGAGGCTGGGGCGCAGAGCTGCCGGGCGCCCCTTCCTGCGCCAGGCCTGAGGCCAGCCCCGCACTCGCCTGTGTCCCCTGCTCTGGCGCAAACGCAGGGGTTTTGGCCGAAATCTTGCTAGGCCATGCGGGGCTGCCGGCCTGAAAGCGCAGTTTGGGTTTTTCGAAGTCCACGTGCATCAGGAATGATCCCAGTCAGAGGAGCTGGAGCCAGCCTGCCCGAGCGGAGCGCTTCCCACGCCTCTGCCCCAGGGTTTCTCCCGCCGTTCGCTCTTCAGTTCCCGAAGCAGCGTTTTTGTAACCACCGCTCTGAATCCCAGCTCTGCTCGCCATACCGCCCGGGCGCGCAGCACCTGTGATTGCGCTCATCGCAGGACTTTTAATCGAGAGGTTCGTCCAGGAGTTTTGATTGTATCGGAACACAATGTGAAAACAAAATTGAAATAAACGACTTCGTTTTAAGTCTGGACTTCTGACCCAGTCGCTTCGGCAGAGGAGAGGTCGGGCGCTGCAAAGCGGGTGGGCGGCCCAGGGCCTCCGGCAGGAGCCTCCGCCTGGATAGGCCCCGCTCTGGCTCAGGTCCTGTGAGAGCCTTTTTCCTGTCCCGAGATTCAGGGATGCATTTAATTAGTTCCTGGGGGCGGGAGAAGGGAGGAATTATAATAGCATAATAAGCAACCTATGGCGATTTATTCCTGCGGCTCCTCTGATTGAGAGATTCACGGAGCAAGCGGCCTTCGTTGAAACTCGGGCCCTATTCTTCCTCCGCGCGCCGTGCGGCGGCCGCATCTCCGGTCGGCGCGCTCGGCCTCCACAGGAGCGGTAGGGATTTCCGGAATGGGCAGGGGACCCAAGTGCTTTTTCGCTTCCTGCCTCGCAGTCTCCCCACTAGTCAGTCCCCAGGGCAGCGGGGGTGGGAGGCGTGGGAGGGGTGTGTGGTGGTGGTGGTGAGGTGGAATGAGGATCCCCAAACGACTTTTAAAAAAACTTTTTAAAAAGAGACACTTTTAAAAATATTTTTCCGCATTCTTCGGTTGGGAGGAAGAGGTAGGGAGAGCTGGAGCCTCAGCAGGGAAGTACCTAGCTCGACCCAACCGCTGTGACCGCGCCGAGCCAGCCCGCCAGCCCTGGAGACTCAGTGCCCCCGGTACTCGGTACTCTCCGAGGAGGGAGAGCCGCCACCACCCGAGGAAGCTGCGCGGCTGATGCACTTGGAGCTCACTGGGCGACAGGTGGGTGGCGTGGTCACCCCTCTTCCTGAGAGGGGACCACCGGCGTGGCTGTCCAGGCTGTGGGACGACCAGGCTGTGCTGCTGTGTGGCTTTGGCAAGTGCCCTCTCTGTCCTCAGCTTGCCCATGTG
The DNA here is from genome assembly GCF_004115265.2 of Rhinolophus ferrumequinum. Taxonomy (NCBI): domain Eukaryota; kingdom Metazoa; phylum Chordata; class Mammalia; order Chiroptera; family Rhinolophidae; genus Rhinolophus; species Rhinolophus ferrumequinum. The sequence continues at coordinate 4,252,727 of NC_046298.1, read as the reverse complement.
TACAAAGATGGAGAGCTAAACAAAGACGGAGAGCTAAACATCTCCAAGAGTCCTTCCTTCCTGCTCTGAGGTCCCAGCGGTCCTCTGTTCCCTGACCAGGGCCCCCAATTCTTCTGCCTGGGTTAGTGAGTCCTGGCTGCAGCCTGCGCTGCCCAGACCCCTGAACGCCAGGCCAGAGTCTAGACCGGAGGCCAAGGGGAACCCTGAGCATCCAGACCCTCAAGCTTTGAACCCCTGCTCTGAGGCCTGGAAGGTGAGCAGAGGGGAGCACATGGGCTCCAAGCGGGAGGGAGAGAGGAAAGCTATCCTCTGATTCTGCTCTGGCCCCAGCTGGCCCCTTCCTGGGGGAGGGCCCCTGCTTTCCCAAACATCTGACCTTGGCATTGGAGACCCGTCTCAATCTGGTTACGGCCACTTCTTCCACGTGCTCATCCTTTTCCTCACCATTTGGAAACCCGTCTCCCTCTACTGTCTTCATACCTCTGCACCTACTCTCTTTGCTTCAAGTTGAAGTACCTTTCTGTCCTTTCCTTTGCAAAATCCTAATCCTTCTGGGGATCTAAGCGGTTCGACTAAAAGGCTGCCTCCTCTGGGAAGAAGTCCTATCTATTCAGCACAGGTACTGCTTTCCGGAGGCCGATGCCTCCCCAGCTCCCACACACACACAGCAGGCCTTGTTTGGCTCTGGTCAGGAAGGGAGACACGTGGGGTGGGGCCTGTGTCCGGCTCTGCAGTGGGTCCCATGGGGCAGTGGCGGCCCACACTTGCAGCAAGTGCTCAGGAATGCTAAGTAGGCATTCCTGTCCCAGAAGCCTCTGGGGAAATGTGGGGTTCTCCACCCCCAAACTTCCCTCACCCTCAGGCCTGACTGAGCCTTTCATTAGCTTTGGTCGGGCTGTGGACAGCCCTCCCCAGGGAGCTGGAGTTTAGTGGCCCCTCTGGGGCCTGACCCTTGGCAGTTAGGCCACCTCCCTCAGGTGAAGCAAAGGTGGGAGTGATTTTTTTCCTCTGCCAGGGGCAGGTGAGTTAGCCGTCATCTGAAAATTGTGCTCCAGCTGGGAGGGAACCAGACACTCCAACTTGTGTGTTGGAGATTGAGAGGGAGAGAGAAAAAGGCCAATGGCTCCATAGCACCGCCCCACCCCCCCACACACACCACCAGGACCAGAGGCTGGGGGGAGGGGCGCACTCTACAACCTACACCTCACAATGGCTTCCTTTAATGCTTAGAACCCTCTAGGCCCTTCTAGCCTGGGGCCCTCTGGGGCCCTGCGTCCGGCTTCCATCTCAGACCGGACTAGAATAAAGCCTGTAGGGTTTCCAGAACCCAGAACGCCCCACCCCCCAGTCAGCCTCCCCCGCAGTCTCAAAGGCTCCTCCCCTGCCTGGGTCACTTTGGTTACTTCCTCATCTGCCTCAGTAGAAAACGTCCCCTCCTCCTCCGGGAAGCCTTCCTCACTCCAGACAGAGTGGTTACCCCTTCCTGGTTGGTCTCTCACCACACTGCCTCCTCACCCCTTCCTGGTTGGTCTCTCACCACACTGCCTCCTCACCCCTTCCTGGTTGGTCTCTCACCACACTGCCTCCTCTCCCCAGTTCTCTGAGGGCAGAGGCTGTGTTGGGGGTCTTATGGGGGTGGGAGTGGGGCGGGGGGTGTCAGCGACGTTCGAAGGACCCAGTGAGCCCAGACCTGACTTCCAGGCCCCGGTTTTCCAGGCTGCGCCTTGAGCTTCTGGGTAACACCCGGCCAGAGCTTGGATGCCTGGCGAGGAGCCGGGTCCCTGTCCTCTGTGCTGTCTGCCCAGCAGCGTCGGCCCCGCGCCCGCCCCCTAATTCGTGGGCTCCCGCGCCCGCGGCTTCCTCGGTGGTTTGAGCTGGGAGCGCGCCCTCCGAGCTGCGCTGGAGCGCTAATGCTGATAGCCCGGGAGGATCGGCTCCTAACGAGATTATAATTATCCAGACGGAGAGGGAGCCTCACCCCACTCCTCAGTTGTTGCCTTAGTGGGGTAGTGATGGGGGAGAGTGCGGGGCGGAGCCAAGTGGCAGGACGTTTCCGCGAGTGCTGGGCCCGGCCTGGGGCCCCGCGGCCCCAAAGGAGGGTTGAAGGACCAGAAGGAGCGGACCGTGCCCTGCACTCCGCCTCTGGCCTGATGTGCCGCTTGAGGCCACTCTCTCCCCCTGCCTGACCTTTTTTTCAATTCCCAAATGCACGGGTGGGCTACTAACGGGTAGTGTTTCCTCCAGGTCGCCTGACTTTTCGGAGATCAGAGTCAGTGAGTCTAAGCCTCCCGGTCTCCCCATTCAGCAGCTCACCTGCCAGCACGTGCTGGCCCGGCCTTGTCACCCCTCCTGGCTTTCAAACAAAAGAGCGAAAACCTTCACGTATTCTAGGTGAGGGCAGCCGTGCCCTCCAAATGGGAAGTCAAGCCGGGAGGGAAAGCGAGGTTCCCCTGCCTTTGGGCCAATTAACCGGGGAGCAGAGATTCCCCAAGGGCAATTACCTAGGTCTCCGGGGATCTTGGCACAGGGTTCCTCATCGAAGACACACACACTTTCCCAGAGCCTCAGTTTGCTCATATCTCAAATGGGGACAACGATGCCTTCAGAACAGAGTGGATGTGAAGACTATGAGAAGAGGTATAGAAAACGCTCAGCATTACCTGACATACAGTAGGTGCTGAATAAATGGTAGCAACAATAAAGGACAATGGACACCTGGGGCATCGCACTATCACAGAAGCAGGACACAAGGGGACATGGGACAGATGGGAAAACTGAAAGCAGAGGGGGAGGGGCACAGAGCAAGTGAACGGTGGAGTTAGGGAAAGGGTCCTGTGGTCCTTCCTGCACACTCAGCTCCTCACCCCATGGCTCAGTCACGAGGACAGGGGATTTCACCCTGTATCTCTCCGCTCCATCTCTGTTGCTCGTCTATTTCTGTGGACCACTGTAGGCGAATATTCTGTCAGCATGTCTGCATGCTGGCCCGCCCCCCGTTAAGGCACAATCCCCATTTGCACGTCTGCATCCCTTTGGAGGGTGACCCCCTCCAAGGTGGGAACTGCGTCCTGCTCATCTTGCATGGCCCAGGGTCTCCCATGGTGCCTGGCACAGAGCAGGTGTGATGCGATTGTGTCATGGTGAAACCCAACTGTGCCTGGCATGATGACAGGACGGGACCCAGCCAGTGAAACTGCCCTGTGGGGGAACTTCCTAGACCTCAGTTGCCCCCTCCCCCTTCACTGACGGGAATGCTGACCTGGAAATGCTCCCAGACCCTGTCCACGTAGGGAACCCTTCCCAAGCTCCTGCACTTGCTCTCACCTCTTTCCATTTCACTCTGAGCTCAGCCTGGCCCCAGAAAGTTCGAGATTTGACCCCGGGATAGTAAGGGGCAGGAGCAGTGAGGAAGAGGCCAAGATTACTCGCGGATGTACTTAGATGTACGGGTTGGTGTTGGGATTTGTTGCTAGGTCTCTCTGGGAAATGTTTTCCTGTGCATAGATGAAGCTGCCTGCACTTCTGGCAGCAGTGAGGAGACAGAGTACAGCTGAAGTCAGGAAAAAGAACTTCATGATCATAAAGAAAGGATGTCCAGTTGTGTGGCCACGGCCCAGAACCTGGGGCTTTGTTCATCCTGCTAAACTCTGAAGAGATCAGGGAAGAGGTGCAGGGGGAGAGAGGGACTGACCTGAGCAAGCTCCATTTTGACCTTCGGGGCTTCTCTTGAACTCTACTTCATCTGCAAAGTCCTCTGACCCCCATCCATCAGGGCCTGACCCTCTGCTGACCACACGAACTCTTCTTTTCAGGTCACAACCTGACCACAACTCTGCAGGGTGCTAAGCTCCATGAGGACGGGCCCTCGGCGGCCATTCCCCACATGTGCCCGCTGCCTGGCACAGTGTCAGGGCTGGTAGAAGCTCTATAAATGGTCCCTGAATGAATGAGTGAGTGAGCACATGGACGAGGGATGGCTGGTTCGTCATGAGAGCATCTGCCGGGTCCTGCAGGCTGCGAACTCCGCAGAGGTGCCTACGCTGTTCTGAGCCTTGCTGGAGCTCCGTTCTCAGTGCCTAGCACAATCCCTGGAATAGAGTCAGCCTGAAAAATATTTCTTGGATGACTGAATGAGGAATTACAGCACTTTGGCAATGGGACTCCCTGGACTGTGAGATTCTGGAGTGCAGGCTCCGCAGCCCTGAGCTCCTCTCTATGTCCCCCATCCTCCTGCACGGCCATATTTATTTTAGAACAATGGTGAGAATTTGTAGTGGTCCTTGCATCCTGCTTGCCCACCTCCCCCTCCAACATGCTGTCAGTTCTTAGAGGGCGGGGACTACCCTTTATTTTTCTTAAAGGGCAGAAACCCCTCCCTGTTCCCCAGCACCTCATGACAGGATCCAGGGTTGGTTGGTGTGTTTAACTGGGATCAAGCCATGACGTCTGCGGTTACGGGCGGGGCTGAGCCCCGTTGACGGCACCGATCAGCTAGTGAATCCCAGAAGGCTTTTCCATGGTGCCAACATACAGGCAAGGTATACACCGTAGCCACATCATGCCTCGGGCAGTGAGGAGCTAGTATTCCCCCAGCAGACCCTGGCTTGTGGCTAACCAGGGGGTCTCTGGGTTTTTGTTCTAGCTGAAAGCAGAAGGACCTCTGAAATCCCCTTGCAGCTTTGGCTGCTGCAGCCGACCATGGAGTTGGAGTGGTCTCAGCTGGTTCCCTCTAAAGAAAAGCCAGTGTTCTCCAAAATTCCCTTCCTTCCACAGACCCAGTGTCCAGCTGAGAGTTCAGCCCAACAGAATTCTCTGGAAGGCTCTGCCAGCCATCAGCAACCTGCTGACCCAGGTGAGGCCCCAACAGCCCTTTCTGCCATCATCAGGAATTACTGCAGACTTTCAGAGAAACTTTCAAAGCGGGAAGAGGGACTCACCAACCTAGGAGGAGCACCTGGGCCTCTCTTCCTCCTCATTTGAAAGGAAGCTGTGTGCTCTGCCCAGATCCTGTGTCAGATAGACTCTGCTTTGTATTCAGAGAGACTCAAAAATAAACTCCCCAATGTGTACTTCCGCTGAGCAGTTCAGATGATTTTATAATGACTGAGTGGCTCCAAGTATGGAATTAAAATGCAGCTGATGAGAACTCTGCCATTTTACTAACTCGTCTTGATCAAAGTTGGTCCATTTAGGTCTCAGCAATGTTCCAAATGCTCTCTCTCTCTCTCTCTCTCTCTCTCTCTCTCTCTCTCTCTCTCTCTCTCTCTCTCTCTCTCTCGTGCACGCACGCGTTTGGAAGGAGTTCACTCCAGGTAGATGGATTATGTACTTACTCTGAAGGTGCAGGCTCAGGCTCATCTGTCACGTGGCATCTGACTGCCTGGCGCTCTTCCTTCCTTCTCCTCTGCACTCTCCATGCCTCCCAAGCGGGACTTACTTGGCATGTTCACCCATGTGTGGGCCTAAATGACCTCCCGCGCCCATATGACACATGGCAGTGCTCTTTGAGACTGCAAAGTTTGCAGCCGTTTTCCTGCATTATCTACGCGTGTTCCTGTCTCTGTCATGAGAAGCTGGGGTCCAGGCTGAGGACAGAAGCAAGGCCTGTTCCCCCAGGAGCAAAACCACATGACCTCTAGGTCAAGTCCCAACTAGAAGCCTATGAAATGCAAGACTCTGTGATGGCAGTTGGGGTCTTGGCATCGGAGTTTCCAGCTTAAAACTGGAATCCCGCCTTCTATCTCTGCCCACAGAAAAAGCTGTCCTGAGACTGGCTCCCCTCTAAGTTCATTCTCCCCTCAGCAGCCAGAGCGAGCTTCTCAAACGTAAGCCAAACCAAGCATCCTCTGCTGAAAGCCATCCAGTGTCTTCACAAGGCACTGTGACTCCTTACTGGGGCTGGCAAGGCCTCGGTGACCTGGCCCCTGCTGACGTCCACAAGCTCATCTCCTGTGGCTCTCCTCCAGTGCAGAGGAGCCCATTCTGGCTCTCTACCAGTTCCTAGGATATGCCAAGCTCTCTCCTGTCTCAGAACCTTTGCACCTTTGATCCTTTGGGGGCAGGGAATACTCTTCCACCCCCCCTAATTTCCTTTCCTTTCAGGTCTCAGCACGCTATCCCTGATGCACAACCACTCCCTCTGTTACCAGTTGAGCCCCCAAATGTCCGTTTCTCTGTTTACTTCTTTACTGTTTCTCTCCCTCCCCAGGGACAGAGACCTGTTCTGTCCTGGGTGTCACTTTATCCCCAGCATTTGGAACAGAACCTGCCGTGGTAGGGGCTTGCTTCATATGCGAATGACTGAATGGCCTACCATCCCTCCGATGGATCGCGTTCCCCAGGGCTCAGGGCCTCTGCCCCAGCAGAGCACAGCCGCCCTCTCCTTGGTCCCTCTCCTCAGGAGCTAGGGGAAGGCATGAAGCATGTCACCCACCAGAAACCATATCCACTGGGAAGGGAAGCAGGCTGGGAGCCATGAAGTCAAGGGTGGGGGCTGGGTAATTGGTCTCTTATCCACAGACCCAATGAATGAGCCTTTTGCTTGTCAGCCTCTGCTTGTAAAACTTGCTTAATTCAGCTAACCATGCATTTGGGCTGGGGGGAAATTGAAGCGAGCCGTTGACTACTGGATTTTTCCACTGACGTTATCTTGCAACAGATAAGCACGAACAAGAGAACAAGGAGAGGGTGAAAAGGTATCCTTTTTCCCCAGGAAGAACACAAGCTCCTCGTGGCCTAATAATGCTTATAATTCTAAAAGTCTTTGCAAAATTCCATGTGATGTGTTTACAGACCACACTTAAGGAGCAATGATATAGGACCATGTATAATAATACCACAGTTATTTCCAAAAACCAGTCCATGAGTATGTTGTATCAGAATTGCCTCGGAAAAATTTTTTTTTTGGGGGGGGTGGGGGGGGCCGTTGGAAGAGAATGTCCCGGTGGCTCACATAACGGAAAGGTTAAGTATGAGAGAAAGAGAGAGAGTGCTTTAGGCATAATTTGATCACAAGTACCTGGTCTCTGTCTCCCTCTCTCAGTGCTCAGATTCTTTCACCCCTCATAGTCACAATGTAGCTGCAGAAGCTCCAGCCCTTTCATTGTCTCTGCTTTAAATCCTCTCTCCCAGAAGTCTTTGCAAAATTCTCATGGTATCTCATTGGCTCTGAAGGGGTCCCCTGCCAATCGCTAATTCAATTTTTATGAAAAGGCAATGCAGGCTCTGATTGTTCAGACCTAAATCTTATTCCCCTTGTGAAGTCAGAGAGTAAGACTTAATCCTTGAAGCATCGAGGATTAAGACTGTGTATTTATGTGAGTGTGTAGGAGAATTTCAAACCTAAAATTGCAAGCTCGCACAGAAAGTCGAGGGCCACCCAGCCCGAATCCCAACGCCAGGACTCTTATACCCAATTTTTCACTCACGTAGTTAAGGGGCATCTCAGATATACCATGTTCAAAACAGAGCCCCCAATCTTCTACCCCAAAACTGCTCTTGCCAGTCTTTTCCATCTCAGTTAGTGGCAATTCCATTCTTTTGGTAGCTCAGACCAGAAACCCTGGCACCATCCTTGACTCCTCCTTCTCTCTTATACCCAACAGCAAATCCAGCAGCAAATTTCATCAGCTCTACCTTCAAAATAATCCAACAGTCAGCTGGGCCAGGCCACCGGCATCTCTCCATTGGACAATCACAGTTGCCCTACGTGCGTCCTGGCAGCTCCTATTCCTGCCACCCTACATCTACTCTAAGATATGGCGACTCTAAGTAGCCATAGCACAATCCCACTAAGATATGAGTCATATCACAGGACTCCTTTGCTAAAACTTCCCAAAGGGCTCCCTGCTCATTTAGACTAAAATCTAAACTATTCATCAGGTCGGTCCCTTCGAGAGCTGTCCCCCACCCACCGGATCTGACTACTTCCCTGACCTCATTAGCATTCACCTGGGAGCTTGTATAAAGTACACCTGCCTGCCGCTTCCTGCCCCTGGAGGCTTTGATGCAGTAGCTTCTGGGCTGGTCCCACGTGTGATTTTGATATGCAGCCCCGTTGTACAAACAACTGCTCCCAGGGCCTGGGCTGGGCTGTGGCTTGGAGGCAGTGAATAGACGTCTGCTGAGTCAGCAGCTCATCTTCTTCTGTGTTTGTGTTTGGTTCTCAAGGTGAAGCAGAATGGGGGTGGGGGAGGAGGTTCCGTATTATTTCCCATAATGAAATCCGATTTTACAAAGGTAGTTTCTTCTGTAACACCAGGAAGGGGGGCGTGGGGCATTATCTGAGAAGTGTAATTTGTGTCAGCTTGCTTTGCAGGAGAAGGGGCGTCCTGCCCCTGTCGGCTAACACGTTTGCCTCTCAGTAGGACGCTGGGCGGCTGTTTCGTGGCTACATCTTTCACTTTCACTTAATGGTGACAGCCATTGCAGCAGGCGGTGTTTCCACCTAGCCTCTGTGCCGATAATGAAGGCAGCTTCACCAGAGCCCTTGTATAAACTGTCCCCGCCTGGGAGCCTGCCTGCCTGACTCATGTCATTTTACTTTGGCTCGTCACCCTGCCAAAGCCCATGGCCATTCTTGGGCCTGCCTGTTCCCTGAGCGGTGAGCTCCCAGCTCCTTCTCTCCCTCAGCCTCACTCTGTGAACCAGGCAGCCCCCGGCCTCGGCCTCCTGACCTGGTCTGGGAGGTCCCCGCCCACCCTGCACGAGCTGTCTCTGAGACAGACTCTGAGCTCCCTGCTGCCCCCTTTGATAGGATGTTAGCTTAATTTCCAAGTGTGAAAAATCCTGCCATGGGGCATCAAAGACCCAAGTCCATAATCTGATTGGAGTTCTGGAAAGTGTCTGTACGGACACTTTCCCACTAAGGAACACAAATTGGCTATTTTAAGCAGAAGAGGAATTTCTTCATGTGCCTCACGGCAGCTCAGAATTGAAGTGCAGGCTGGGGAATTAGGCTCCGGAACCCCAGGAGACAGGACAGCCCTGAGGTGAGAGTCTAGGGACAGTCCCCTGGGGAGCCCACCCGCAGGACGCCCTGGCCATAGTCATTTCCATTCTGGCTTCAACATCTAACACCCCTGAAAGAGGATCGCTGCACAAGCTCACCCGTCGCCTGCGAAGCACTGAGTGTCACGAATGCCAGGAGTGAGTTAGGCCAAGGTCGGGGCCAGGGAGAGCATTGCAGGCAGAAGGAGCAGCATGGGAGACACCATGGCTCTGTGGAAGCACTGGAGGACTGAGGAAGGGCCAATGTTGCCCCCGGCATGGGGGAGTGGGGGGAAGGACTCAGGCTGGCTGCTGGGAGTAGAAAGGCCTGGAAGGGACAGCACTGGAAGCATGTGGTCCAGTGGCCAGGCTGTGGCAGCCATCCAGGCTGAGGGAGATGGCAACTAGGTCTATGGCCGTGACAGAGAGGTGGGAGAGCCGAGATGAATGTGAGGGATATTTAGGCGTTACGTCCTTAGGATTAGTGACGGACTAGGGTCACATAGAGGTGAGGGGAAGGGGGTGGCAAGGGTGGTCTCTGATTTCTCCAGGATTTCTGATTATCCTACAGGATGGGCAGCATTGCCACTCCCGGAGAGGAGAGAACGACCTGGGACAGCAGGGGTCAGGAGGTCAGTTTGGGACATGATGCATTTGAGATTTCTTTGTGTCGATGACAGCTAGATGTCTGGTCTGGAGGCCCGAGGACAGGTGTGAGCTGGAGGAATACACTTGGGCCTCCTAGGCGTTACGGTGGGTCAAGAGCCCTGAGCAGAGATGAACTGGCTGAACACTGTCTGTGTGGAAACACAGACAGTGGGGAATATCTCTTAGGAAGTGCTGCACCGTGTTAGAAACACTTCAATGACGTGTGTGTGTGTGTGTGTGTGTGTGTGTGTTCCTGTGGCCAAATGATTGGCTTCTGGTAGGGTGGGTCTCACCTCACATCAGCTCCTGTGGTCACCTAATAAATGTTAAGACACAGACGGGGCCACATTATGGTGGGGTTGGTGGCGGAGAGGAAAGGGAGACGATTGAGACACAGAAGGTGGTCTCATTAAGCTCCTCTCGCCTTCACCCCAACACACACACACAACTCAGGCCTGACACTTTGATTGAACTTAATTTCTTTCTTTCTAAAGCCTTCCCTGAAAGAATTACGAGCCCAGCTTCCCCTGACAGCACCAGGGGGAGGCCGGTATTGGCGATGGCATAAAAGTGGAAGAGAGCGAGAAGAGCAAAAGACGGGGCGTTTATCCTGAGCAGGGACCTGGAGCACCAGCCACATTCTGAGCAAGACAGACAGAAAGCAAGGTGTTGAAAATAGAACAGCCTCACTGCTTCAGGCGCAGGAATCAACCCAGACTAAAGCCGACCTTCCTGATTCTCAGCAACTGATCCCACGGAGGCAAAGGGGGCCCCTGAGCCCCAGGGAGGAGAGAAGAGAGGGGCGGCAACTGGCCTCTGGGCCTGGAGCTTTGTCCTGGAGTGGCGACGTGTTCCCTGCCTCTGAAGAGAGAGCTGGTCCATGGGACATGTGGGGCCCTTAACGCGGACAGCAATAAGCCATGCTGTTTCTGGAACAGACCAGAACATCTGCACGCAAACACAGGTTATTTTCTCCAAAACAGTTCTCAGAAGATGCAAATCTCCTTTTTCAAATGATGACCGGGTTACAAAGATCAGGATGACAGGGCTGGTGCCCTGGGGAGGCCTAGGGATAGGGACAGGGAAGCATGGGAAATGCTGTGAGTGCCATGGTGGGGGGAGGCGCCAAGCCCTATGGGCTCTTGGAGGAAGCAGAGGGCTTCAGGGAGGAAGGGACTTGGTTTTGTTTTTAACAGACTTAGTTTTTCAGAACAGTTTTAGATATATAGGAAAATTGAGAAGATGGTCCAGAAAATTCCCCTTTCTGTTTAAGCCATGTGGGCTGCATTTACCTTTGCTGCCTACCAGAGAAAGTCCTAAAGTCCTAAGTGGTATAGAAGTCTGTGGCCAATCGACGATATTAATGCCAGAGAACAGTGCTTTATCTAAGGAGATACTTCAGTGGAGGAATTTCAGATCTCATAGAGAGATACAATTAAAGTCCCACCAAACACACACATGCTCACACTTGGGCTGACTGTTCCCCAGTATGTGGTACTGGGGTGAGCAGCGTTTGCTGAGGTATCTTATTTGGGGGTTCTTTGCATCTCTTTATTATCTGCTCTTTACCCCAATTTTACTGAGCAGTTTTCCCAGGATCTTCGTTTTTCATGCAGGGGACTCTGAAATGTCTAAGATATTTTTTTGAAGATGCGCCTACCTTTCCCTGTCGTTTTATATCCATGTTGAAAACACGACTCAGCAAACCTAGGCCGAGCACCTTCTCTGTACCCGCTACTGCGCTGAGCTGACAGGGCTCCTTTCACCCTTAGAGGAGCTCATGGCCTCGAGGGCAAACGAAAAATGAGAGCAGTTGGTCCTCAGTGACCTTTTCTCTCAAGCCCATTTCACTCCTGTTGTTCTCTGACCATCTAATACCCTCCATCCGGGCTTCCTACTCCTAGAAAATGGCCCTGTGCACTTAAGTGATGCACCTACACCTGTCCCTGAACTCCACCCCAACCCTGAGCTTGCCTGTAACTGTTATCCCTGGGAAAGGGATCCCGCAAACTAGTCCACACCGAGAGGCTAGTGATGGATAGCCGCTCAGGGAACACCTTCTCCCAGGTCGCCGTTCACCGGCCAAATGAGCAAAAGCCCCGTATGGAGTTTGAGGCATTGAGGAGGGCAGGTTCAAGGGTCCTTTCTCTTGTCCTTCTCCTTGTGCTAAGACAGGGTCATCTTTACTCACAGATTCTGAGAGGGGTAACAACTAGAGAGGCGGAGACATAGCTCAAAAGAAGCCCCCAGTAAAGACCCGGGTTTTAATTCTGACGTTGGCCCTGGGGTGTTACAAAACCGTGGGCGAACCCCTTTACTTTACCAGGCCTCAGTTTCCCCACCTGCACAATGGAAAGGATGATTTCCGTCTGGCTGAACTCTCTAGGGACACTGAGAATAAACGCTGTAACAGACCGAAAAGTGTTTTAGATGGAAAACACCATAAAATAAATTCAAGGTGTTATTATTTTAAGGTGCAAAATCAGAACTTATAAAACCAGGCATAAAAATGTCTTAGTGGGTCTAATTTCATTCTGGAGAAAATTAATGGTTATATCTCAGACTTGAATTTTCCCAAGAGTCAGTCTCAGAATGTCAGAGACAGAAGTGCCCTTAGAGATATGTAGTTTAGCCCCACCCCGCCCAATGGAGCAGGAGAGGCCCAGAGAGGGAAGGGACTGCTCAGGGTCACACAGCAGATAAGGGACTCAGCTGGAACTGAGACCAGGTAGTCCTGATGCCTTTTCCTCCATTTTATTCTTTCTTTTCACGGGGATGGTGAGGGTGGCAGGGCTCAAACCTCTGCGCCATCTGTAAGTGACACCTGAAGCTTGTGAGGCCCAACTCAGCGTCTGTCCGGGAAGGAGATCTCTGACTTCCAGGCCCAGTGAACACTCAGAGGACATTCCTGCCGCGTTTGCTGACCTCCGGTCCTCCACATTAGACTGGCTTAACCCAGAAACTCTGCTGCTGGTCACATCTCCCTCCCTGGGCTGGCTTCTGTACAGTGTGGCTTGCTGTGGTTTGAAAGCAGAAGTAATTGCAATATATTGAGGTTTGGTATTGTAATAAAAATAGGGGCCATTACAGCTACCATTTATGTCATTAGTATTTAGTGGTGGTGTGTTGCAGCTTTTTTAGTGCTCATAAAACTGTCGCTGCTTGCAGATATGTCACGGCACTGATATAAATTTAAAGGGTTGGAAATCCATAAGTCATAAAAACTAGATAGTAAATAGCAACAGAACAGGATGGACAAGAACTGTTGTGTTAGGCATGCAAATGCTTATGGATTTGCATGTCTAGTGCTTGCATTAGCATAGTGAGGAGCACATTTACATTACAGATGGACTTGATTAACTAGGCCCTTGTAAATAAAGTCCACTCAGCCCACAAAAGGGGGGGGTTTGGGCCCCAAAGGAGGAAGGGTTGCAGGAGCCAAAGGGCAAGTGGCATCATTTCCTGTTTCTTCTCTTGTGGTATTGACTTGGTAGAGAAGTCTTCAGAATCACTGATAACGCCCAGATAGGAGTGGATTTGGACTCATCTAATACAATAACAATGGCCAACATACAACAAAGTGCTTACTGGGTATCCTCACAACAGCCCTATTATTATACCCATTTTACAGATGAGGAAGCTAAGGTACAGGTCCGGGACTTTATCAGGGTCCAATTTTACATAAACGGAAGATCCAGAACGCAAACCCGGGCAAACTTGCTCCAAAGCCCATGCTCTTACCTACTACACCAGTTGTCTTTTATTCACTCCAATCACGCATGCATGAGCTAATACTTATGAAGCATCCACTGCATACAAGGCTCCAAGCTACTGTAAAGGATAAAGATGATAAGATAAAGGCTTACTCTCTTCTTAAACAGTTCACATAAACAGTCTAATGGAGAAACTCAAAAGAAAGCAACAATGTCCATATTGTGCTCAAGGAGCTCCGAGAAGGACACGTAACTTCTAGGAAAGGTGGGTCAGAGAAGGCGCCCCTGAAAGTGAGACCTGAAGGACGTGTAGGAGTCCAGCAGGAGATGAGTAGAGGACTGGATACAACAAGCGCAGATGGGGTGCACTGGGTGTGTTCTCAGCCCCAAGCCATTCCACACTGGGGTGTGAAGGGGGCGTTTGAATGGGGGGAGAAGAAGCAGGAGCTGGTCAGGGGGCCATGTAGGACATGGGGAGGCTTCGAGGGTTCAGTCAATCCCTGGGCCCGTAGCCTTCTCCCAACAGAATCTTCTCTCAGATTAGCACTAGGATTTGCATCTCAAATACTAAGTCTCTAATACAAATTCCCGAGCCCAAGGCAGCTCCAAAGTGCTGTGCATCTTCCATTACTTCATAAATTCATGAACTCCCAGAGTTGGTTAAGACGTGATGGCCATTCAAAACCAGCCCTTTTATGATGCACGGATCTGGCCACAAGCACCTCGTAACTGGTGGGGTGTTTGGCTTCTGCCAGAGGACTCTCCATCTGCCGTGGGCAGGAGGGGAATGTGAGCTGGCTCATTCTTGCTTGCCCAGTTGAGTGAGAGGTCCAAGGTGCACCCAATAGTTGAGCGTGTTCTCCGTTAAGACGTATCTGTTTGAACAGCTCTCCTTGTGTGAAAAGCTCCTAATAGTAACTATACTACTCCTTCAGTACAATGAATGGAGGCCTCCCATACATGATTCTTTATGCTGGCAGACAACTTGGGGAAGGCCCGAGAGAGAGCTGACACTTCTCTTTGAATCATCCTAGGGTGTCAAGATGGGGTACATTCTCCTTTGCACCTCCAGATAATGTGCAATGCAGATGATGGGAGGCTGAATCTTTGGGGGGCTGGAAATACTGGCCATCTTCCCCAAGGCTTGGAACCTGGTGTTTCTCCTGATGGTGGCGGAGTCTCGTGACTCCTTTTCATAGCTGGTGGGAAAACTGGGTTTGGGGCACAGAGCCCTAAGAAACAGAGTGCGCCTGCCTGGCTCTCTGCCCAGCAGAGTCCCTGGCTCCCCATGTCTGCTTCCATGGGGTCTCAGGGCTGGCAAGTCTCCGACAGCTGGGTCTTCCCGGAGCCTGCAGGGCACTGTCACCTCTGACCTGCCTCCATTCCCCAATTCGGGCCATCAGCACGGTGACAAAGCTGGATCTCTGTACTGTTGACTTTGAGCTAGAACTGAGGCTGGGTGCAGGCTTTCCTAGATTCTCTGTCTTTGGAAGGTGCTAGACATGTGGTCCAGTTCATGGATGTACAGTCTGTGACAGTGTAACCACGTGCCAAGTGACATTTAATTAGTGAATATATATATGTGCATAAGTGTCTCTATTTTTGGGGAATGTGCATCAGTGTATGTCTCTGTGTATACACAAATACCTACATACCGTTTCCCCGAAAATAAGACCGAGCCAGACAATCAGCTCTAATGCATCTTTTGGAGCAAAAATTAATATAAGACCCGGTCTTATTTTACTGTAATATAAGACTGGGTCTTATAATAATATAATATAATATAATATAATATAATATAATTTAATATAGTATAATATATAATATATAATATATTAAATAAATATAATAAAATATAATATAAAAGACCAGGTCTTATATTAATTTTTGCTCCAAAAGACGCATTAGAGCTGATTATCCAGCTAGGTCTTATATTCAGGGAAACACGGTTTACATTTTGGACGTGTGCATGTTTGTATGTGTGTTTCTCTCTGCAGATTTGCATGAGTGTGAACAGGTGCTTATGTCTGTGGACGCGTGTTCCAGTGTGTACATGTGCATCCATACAAACCTGTTGTACCAGTGCTCCTGTGTGTATTCCCATCTGGAAATGCTGAGGAGCGTTAGGCAGGTGCTTGGGGCAAGGCTGAGGTGATGCTGTCATGTCTTCCCTGGAATTTCAGAGCCTCTAAAAATCCCCCCCAGGAGGCAGCAACCTGAGGTGCCAGCTGGCCTGTAAACCCCTTTTCTGTTGCCCAAGGCCACCGCCTGAGGCACTGGTCCTGGCCGAGCAGTCTAAGAGGTGACAGGGAGTGCAAAAAGGTGTGGGAAGAGCTAAGGAGGCTGCAGCCAGAGGCAAGTCGGCCTTCCACGCCTCCCGCTCCCCACTCACCCTGAAATAGGAACACAGGGGCAGCAGGAAAAGAGTGATAATGACCTCTCATGAGCTAAGTGTTACATATGTCAACTCATTTGATTTGCGTGCCAGTTCTCTGAGGCTTGTCAGTCTAATTCCCAGGCGATGACATGAGGACACCGTGGGTGCCAGTGCCTTGTCAGGATTGGATGTCAGGCAGTATCCCTCCAAGGGCACAGTGTGTCCTAAGTGCTTCTGGGATGGGCCGCACACACCTGAGAGTTCTTCCCAGTGACCAGAGGTCATTCCTGGCCAAAATGCCAACACACTCAAATTTTGGTTTTTTTCCTTTGCCATTCTTCCCTTCCTTCCTCAGTCTTCTCTTTGCTCTGAAGATGTCCACCTCTCATTCCTCAATACCCAGAGCTTCCCACTGGGGTGCTATGCCAGAATGCATGCTCCCCATAACCCCCAACCTTTTGTTTTCATCAAAATTGCCTGTCTTGCAAGTGGCCACTCTCTCGTTGACCTCTCTCTGTTTTGCAGGTGTTTCCATATTGAGCAAACTAATCGGTGCTACGATGATTATGGCGACTAAGGAAATCAAGTGTCTCACTTCCCAAGGGGCAGAAGGCAGGAGCTGAACCTGCACTTCACGTTCATGGAATGCAATGCCCTCTCTCAGGCTCACAGAAGAGACGGGATCTCTCCAAGGGATCAATGGCTAGTGAGATGGAGTACTGGCCTTGAGTTCTAGTCTTGTAGTTTCAAGCCCAATATGTCTCTCACTTCACTAGCTTCTAGTTTTCCATGAATCCTAGAAGAAGTATGACGATGGTGGGAACCACGTGCACTGAGACGGGTCAGTGGTGGAGACAATCTGGCCACAGCACACGTTTCTCTCTGTGGGCAGAGCCAGCTTTCTTGACGTGTTGGAACAGAAGCCCTCCTGAATGGATTCAGCATGACCGCCTGTCTACACCTCTCCTCCATACTTGTCTAAGATCACAAACATCCAACCTTGAACGTGACCTCTTGCACAAATCCCAGATGACCACAAATGTCAGCCACCTAAGGATCAACATTCTTTTAAGAATAAGATACAGGAAAGAGGGATAAAGGATGACTTTCGTCATGATATTTGACCTAATTATTTGGTGCAGACCCTCTGTTTGGAAAAGTCCAGCCAGAGGACAAGTCTGAGAAAAGGGGAAAGGAAATAGTAGGTAAGATTTAACTATTGGATATAACCTAAGTCCTCAACAGTTCCCACATGGGAATAGAGCCAATAATATTCTAATGACTATGTACAGTGTCAGATGCATAATAGACTTACGGGGGCGATCACTTCGTGAGGTATATAAATGTCTAATCACTCTGTTTTTTTGTATACCTGAAACTAATATAATATTGCATGTCAATGGTAATTTAAAAATAAACTTTTAAAAATTAAAAAAACTGTAAAAAAGTCAAAAATAAACACAGACATCCTAATCACCTGGTTATAGTATCCTTGATTCATTTTCTTGGTGAAGCATTTAAAAATACATGGCAGAAGCAGCAAGAACCTACAAACCCCAATCTTGGGGAGAGGAAGCTGGGGGCATCTTCAAACAGTGGGGTCTCTGCTTCTCCCGAACAAAGGTCCCCAGGACCCCTCCCAGGCTTTGAGGACCTCAAGGACACCCCATGTGCTACTGTACAATAGGCCTCAAGGCCTTTCCATCTCCAAGAAGCTCATGAGCTGCTTCAAATGAGTTTCCAAATGTGTGTTTAGGTTGGATTTACGTCTGGGTTGCTGCATATTAAATGCTGATCATTAAAAACATTTGCATGGCTCTTTAACAACGATAGATTATGTATCTGTTACCTAAGTCTCAGTGAAGGCTTTATTAATTCATTATTATTTTATCAACATACAATAAACTGTTCTATTAAATCTAAATTAGACAGATATTTGGGGAGGGATCATCTAAATGGACCTCAGCTGAGACTATCCCCAGGGAAGGACTTAATGAAGTTTCAAACAGTTAATAACCCTCAGTTCATAAATAAACCATGGATATTTAAAGACCTGGAAAATATCTTACTAAAATAAGATGTTGAGACTCAACAAAGGAGGTCTGAGAGAGTACCCTTAGAATCCCCGTCCTGGTAACTCACAGATACAACCTCTACCTTTAGACAATATTTATGGGCACCTGGGAATACGTAGCACCTCTGGGGACTTGAAGATTTACTCGGCCGTTGGTCTCAAATTCACTCAGAAAATGGGCAGAGGCAGCCTTGAAACCATTTTCTCCATCGCCCAAATGATCCACTTTTGACTTTAAAAATATATTTTGGTCTGAGAAGTGAGGCATGAGAAAGAGAGTCTGCCCTGATGTGAGAAGTGATTGTTCCTTGACCATCCTCTATGTACATTGAAAGCCAAGTCTCATAACTGCAGTCTGGAGGCAGGACTAGCTGCCTCAGTGCAAAATGAAATGCAGGGCCCCTTGTTCAAAAATCGTTATGAATTGTAAGATGGCAACTGCAGAACCCTGAACCAAGCATGGGGGCCCTTCCAAGTGCAAGGCCCAGCGTAACTGTACAGGATGGACCACCCTGAAGGTCGCCCTGTGTGGACGGCTTCCTGAGCACGGTGGATGGGGGCATGAGAAGCAAAGGCTCAGAGGTGGAGAAGTTCTGGGGAGCCACTGGAACACGGGGAGTGTAGGGATTTGGAGGGACCATTGTAGGGAGAACAGTGAGGCTGCAGGGGTAAGTTGGAGCCAGACTGTAAGAGGCTTACGGGACAGGAAGTTATGGAAAGCTTTAGAGCAGAGTGTGAAGACCTCGGAAGTTCAAGTTCATTGATGATCAATGACCAAGGACTGACGCAGTGGGAAGGTTTCTTCCCATTACAGTGATGTGCTCTTCCAAATGTGTTCATTTTGGAGCACTGCTCAGAGCCAGTGCTTGGCGTTTTTGTTTTGTTTTTTTCTTTTCTGCTTGAGTTACCAACAAACACTGTGTGGTTTCTTGGGTGATGACCAATGACAGTAGGATGGAGCCTTTCTTAATTTGGGTTTCTCTGAAAGAAGAGCCTGAGGCACAGACTTGGGAAGAAGTAATGGTTAAACCGCAGGGCGATCCAAGTAAGCAGAGTGAGATCAGAATTTTTGCTCTGAAGACCAGGAAGCGGAAGCACTTCTCCACGGATTCCCATGCTCCTACATAGGCTGAGGATGCCCTTTGGGGTTATTATCTAGCCTGCACTTTGGGACTATATCTATCAGTGGCTGAAGGCCTTCACAGCTTTTGATAACATTTTGGGACAGAAAGAAATGGAGAGGTGCTGAAACACAGTTGAGGTGGGGTGCTGGTTGTTTGCTCAGAGAGGCCCCCACAGCCGCATGGAGATCGGGTGGGCCTCGGACACATCGCATGTTCAGAGAATATACAACATTTGTAACAGGCTCCTTAGGCCACTGAGAAGTGTCTGAAAGTCTTACGGCTCCCCCTATTCCGGACTCAGCCTCTGGGACCCATAGATGAGTGCAAGGGTTTTGGAGAGCAGTTGGTTGTCCTTTTCCATGCCAACGACAGAGGCAGAGTATGTGTCCTAGATGGGGTTAATTTAAAACACAGGTAGACCAGAAAGCTGTTCTGGGGGGCACACTGCATCTCTCTTCCTGTGGACACCTGGATTCTTCTGTGAAAGGATTACCTTCTACCCCAAAGCCTTTAGTGGGAATGCCAGCATAGGACCGCTGGACTCCTGGCATCACTGGGCAGAAGGGAGACACATGGCTTTGCCAACGATCAGCTCCGAGGCCCAAACCATGACTTAATCTTAAGAGTATGGACTTGGAGAGGAGTTTGGATCTTGGTACTGTCACTGTCAGCTGTGAGATTTGGGGCACATCACTCATTCATCTACCTAGTAATTAATTAACTAAGTAGTTACTGAGCATGGACTCTGTTCCAGGTATGGGGTTTCCAGGCTAGAGGAGACATAGACAAAAGACAGGGAAATAAGGGATGAAAACAAACCGTTATAACGGAACCATGTGAAATGGTAGAGTATGGTGGGGAAGGGAAAGGGGAATAAACTATGCAGACAAGGTTGTAAGGCTGGGCTTCTCACTGGAATACAAGGAGCCAACCGTGGGGAAATCAGAGGTAAGAGCGTTCCAGGCAGATGGAACAGTATGTGCTAGGACCAGGAGATACTAAAGAGCGGCCATATTTGTGGAACCAAGAGGAAGCCAGGTTGACGAGACCATAACAAATGAGGGCAAGCGAGGCAGGGCATAAAACATCGGAGGGCAGGGTTTAGATCATGCTTGCCACTGTAGCCCAAAGAGAGGACTTCAGATTTTATATTAAGTGCAAAGGGAAGCCTTGGAAACATTTTAAGCAGAGGAGTGTTGTGATTTTTTTTTTTTATTTTTTTTTGGTTTCAAAATGACCACTCTTGATATAGTGAAGGGACTAATTTGAAGGAGGGGAAAGAGTAGCCATGGGGAGACCAATTAAGAGGATATTGTGATATTTCAGAGATGGCAGTGGTAGAGATGACAGAGAGAAGTGGGGAGCTTTGAGGTATATTTGGGAAGCAGAATCAACTGGACATGCTGATGGATTGGATGCCAGGGTGGGGAGAGAGGTTTCAGAACTGATCCTTTGAAAAATGGTGGTGTCATTTGCTGAGGTGGGTAAGACTGACACAAGGACACGTGTTTGAACGCACATGGAGATCAAACAGTTGGGCATATTGAGTTTGAGATGTCTATAAGGCCAGAAGGCAGAGATGGCAATTTGGTATTGGCTCTTTGGATCTACAGTTTGATGAAGTCATTTTGGCTGGAGACTAAATGTGAGAGTCGTTAGCATAGAGATGGTTTTTCAAAGCTTGGGAAAAGATGTGATCTCTAAAAGCCGAGGCAAGAAGTGTATCTTCAGAGTCAGACATTGCTCAGGAAGTTCAAGTTTCGTCTCCCCTCCTCCATGCTTCCTTTCCTGCCATCGTGGGAACTATGGAGTGTGTCCCCTAGAGGCTGGCACAAAGGCAGGAGTGAAGGACCCAGCCGCAGCGTAAAGGACGAGCACAGTTTCGGCTCAGCCCAGATTATAGGCTGGTCTCACGTAAGCTCCTTATTTTTGAGCAACATGACGCATGGGTTGTGCTGGAGGACTGTCAAGGACAAGATGGACATGGATCTTTGACATTGAACTAATTCCCAAGGTAGAGGCCACCTTGATTCATCTTTCTTTCAATGCTATGAGCTGTAAAGGAAGGCAGGCCCAGGTTTCAGGAACCCAGGTTTCACATGCAAAGCAGCCGTGAGCCCATTTGAAGCTGTGAGGACAAAAGGCCTTGGTTGCTAGGAAGACGGCAGTGGAGAGGCCCCACATTGGCTGTTTGCCAGGGCGGATTAAATACACACCGAAATATGAATCATTGGATGCCTTGTAAAGACTGTCACTTGACATATAGAAATCACATTTCTCTTCCAGTGGAAAATAGCAGCAGGCATCAATTGTTAGGGGACGCTGCCTGAATGGCTGGCCTTGTGCAGGACTTTGTTCCACGTGGAACATTTCTATTGCATAATGACAGTTTCTGCGCAAAGTCTGCAAATGGACCCGGGCAACCCACTCCCCCAAAATACACACAGTGGTTATTCACTTGTAGACATTTTAGAGCTTCCTCTGTCAGTGCTGTCCGTCTGCTACTT
The DNA here is from genome assembly GCF_004115265.2 of Rhinolophus ferrumequinum. Lineage (NCBI taxonomy): Eukaryota > Metazoa > Chordata > Mammalia > Chiroptera > Rhinolophidae > Rhinolophus > Rhinolophus ferrumequinum. The sequence continues at coordinate 4,231,296 of NC_046298.1, read as the reverse complement.
ACATCCCATACCCTACCTTGCAGATGAGTTGAAGGTCACTAAGGTTAAGTGTCAGCCAAGGTCACACAGCTATGGTGCATGGACTGAATACAAGTTTGTCAAGTCCGTATTTGGAGCCCTAATCCCTCGTGTGATGGTACTCAGACATAAGGCCTTTGGGTGGTAATCCGGATTCGATCAGATCCTGTGGATGGGGCCCTCGTGATTGGATATATGGCTTTATAAGAGGAGGAAGAGCTCTCTCTCTCCCTCCCTCCCTCTCTCCCTTTCTTCCTCTCCCCCTTTCTCTCTCTCCCTGAGTGAATCCATCAAGGAAAGGCCATACAAGGACTTGGTAAGAAGTCAGCCACCTGCAAGCCAGGAAGAGAGCCTTTCCCAGGAACTGAATCAGTCAGCACCTTGAGCTTGGAGTCCCAGCGTCTACAACTACAAGAAAGAAACCTCTGCAGGTTAAGCCCCCGAGTCTTTGGTATTTTGTTATGGCAGCCTGAGCAGACTAAGCTGAGTGGGAAGTCTCAACTAGAACTCATATTCTGGTCCCAAATCTAGGTACCAGCCCTCGATAAGCCCTAGAAATGGGCTCAAAGCACCCACAGGCATAAAGGGAATTAGGAAGTGGGCCTATACTTTTCCTCCTTGCAGCCTTTCTTCTTGGTTGGGTTCCATGGGACTCTGCATGGTAAACATACAGTTTCCTGACCCACATTATCAAGCATGGTGTTTTTACTCACTCCTTATTGCTGCTATAACAAATTATTGCAAACTCAGTGGCTGCAAACAACACACATTTATAATCGTTCAGTTTTATACGTTAGCTAAGGTCTCACTGTGCTCAATTCAGGGTGTTGCCAGGGCTGCTTTTCTTTCTGGAAGCTCTAATGGAGGATGTCTTCCCTTGCCTTTCCAGCTCCCACAGGCCACGGCCATTCCTTAGCCGATGGCTCCTTCGTCCATCTCCAAAGCCAGTAATGCTGCTTCTCTCTGATTCTTGTGTGGTCACATCACCGGGAAGGCTTCTGTGCTTTGAAGAATTCATGTGACTAGTCTGCATATCCTGGACTAGGGTAGAGTCTAGGATATAGTCCTGGACTAGGACTAGAAGGGGAGTGGGATAAGCTCGAGGTCCTTCACCTTAATCCCAGCTGCAAAGTCCCTTTGTCACGTTAGGTAGCTCTCACAGGTTCCAGGGTTAGGGCATGGCGTCTTTGGGTGCAGTATTCTGTCTACCGCATCCCTTGGCAGATCTCTGGGTGGGGCTAGCACCACCTGCCGGGTTCAGAGCACCTGTCCCTGGGCTTGGGCAGGCCTGCAGGAGGCTTTTATGTTCCAAGATAAGAAGAGTCTTAAGTAGAAGTTCAGCTTCAGTGGTGGATGGAGGCTCTCCAGTCAATCAAATTACAGTTCAATCAGTTCATTTTAATCACTCCTCTGGAGAGATGTAAAACCCTGTGCTGCGGAATACACAGCAATTTTATTGATGACAAGCTTAATTGTTTCATTTTTCCTCACTGTCTGCAACACAGCCGACTCTTAGTCAGTGGGAGCTGAGGTTCTAATGAAGTAAAGTCCACTTTCCCGCCGTTCACAACTAGCTGGGAGTAATTGGGCTGAGACTCCCATCCAGACAGTGCAGAGCCGCTGGCATTTTCCTGAAAACTGGGCTTAATTGCTTCGCTGATGTTGTTAAGTACTCCTGAGGGGGTGGGAATAGTAACACTGCCCACATATGCTGGGAAACAATACCCCCAAATGTCTTCAAAGGGTCCTCAAAGTCTGTCCAACTGGTAGTGAGGACGAAAACATGAAACTGAGTGTTTTTTCTGCAGGCAGCGCCCCGGGGGGAGTGGCAGGAGGTGTGACACAGACGGACCAGAGCGATTTGATAAAGAACAACACTGATATTAAGCTCCACCGCGTTGCCCCGCTTCTGAGAGCCGAGCAGGATTCTGAGTGTAGGTGGGAGAGGGGGAGGGGGGCCGGTGTGAGGGTATGGCCCCCGCATCTGTGCTTCTGCCGTGTGGTTCCAAGGGCGACCTCGGCATTTTAGCCGCGGTGGCTGGCTCTGGCCTCTGGAGGGGAGGGCTGATGGCAGACCTGGAGAACTCAAGAGGCCCTTATGTCAGCCCTGAGAGGACACGGAGAGATGGGCTGGGCTGCAGAAGCTCTAGGGTCACAGAGTCAAGGCCCGGAAGAAGCAGAGAGATTCCCCCATTCTGTGGTCGCTCCCACATCTTTACCTGATGGGACAGTGATGCCATTAATAGCAGTAGCTGCTGGGTTTTGCTCACTTATTGTGTGGACACAGATTTGGGCTATGCTCTCTTTTAATTTTCATAAAAGCCAATAAATCAGGTGCTATTATTATCCCCTGTTACAAATAAAGAAATCAAAGCACAGAGGAGATATAAAATTTGCCCGGTGCCATGGAGCTGTAGGGTATGGACCTGATTGTACAGTACACTAGAACCTATTGTCGCAGCCCCAATACCTCATTGTCAGCCATGATGACGTTAAACATAGATCATTTTTATGGAACGTTACACGTTCCAGGCTAGGACTAAGTAAGCACTGGTACACTATCTCATTTAACCGCAAAAGCAACCTTAGGAGGCACATTCCCATTTTGAGAATAAGAATAAGGAAATTGAGGTCTGGAGTAAAGAACACTATCAAAAGCCACTCAGCTGGGACTCAAACACAGGTCTCTCTGAAACTTGTGCTTTACTTATAGATAGCGCCCTGCTAGAGAATGGACCCAGGTGCCAGATGGGGACCAACACTGCTGCTCTGTCAGTCAGTCCAAACCATGAATTCTGTGGTTCCAGACCTGGATGAGATGGGTCAGGACTGGGGCATCTCTTTAAACATATGAAAAACGGGAAAAACAAACAAACAAAAAAGCCCAAATTCCTCACCCAGCAACATTGGTTTCGAGACCTGGGTTCCATTGCTGCCCTGACGTTAGCCTTGGGAAAATGACCGAACGTTGGAAAGCCTCCACTGTAGTGTCTGAACTGGACTATTGTGAGGATGAAGAGATCATGTATTCATTTTTTTATGTTAGAAATTTGTACTGAGCTTCTACTTCATGCCAGGAACTGGTCTGGGCTCTAGGAATGCAGCAAGAAACATGGCAGGGGACAATCCCTGCTCCAGGGGAACTCAGATTCTCCTTGAGAAGTCAGATAATAAACAAGCAAATCAAAAATAAGAGAATTCTTGCTTGTGATAAATTCTACACAAAGTAATGTAGTAGAGGGAATTCGCAGGAGTGGGGGGAGTGGGGGTGGTCAGGAAAGGCCTCTGAAGAGAAGGTGTGAGACCGCGATTATTTGTATTAGGTTGGTGCAAAAGTAATTGTGGCTTAAAAGGTTAAAAATAATTGCAAAAAACACAATTACTTTTGCACCAACCTAATAGCAGCTGACCACATAGGCATCATGGGGAATCGCCTTTTAGGTAAAGATGACAAACATGTGCAAAGATCTTGAGGCAGGAACAAGCTTGGCTTGTAGAAGAACAGAAAGAAGGCCAGTGCGGCTGCAGAGAAAAAATGAAGGGGAAAGAAGTGGGATACGAAGGTGAGAGGGAAGCAATGAACAGATCGTTCAGCAGCTGGAGGAAGAGGATACAGAACTGAGACTCAGTTCTCATCCCAACTGGAATCCACTCCAGGGCTCCTAACAGAACGGTGTCAACCTCTCATTCACTTTTGCTAAGGGTACTTCCGGTACCTTCCGTTGGCTTAAGGAGACAAGTCTAGAAACAAGGAGATCAGTTAGGAAACCCCTCCTGTTGCATGTCCGGAGGTCTCAACAAACAATAGATGGATATAATTATCATCTCGGAAAGGAGTTAGCACCTGAGGAGGTCCATGGTTCAACTTACAGGTAGCAGGAGAAAAGGAAGCCTGGCCAGTCATATGAAATGGAAGGTGAGCCGGTGTAGAGACAAATATTCATGAATCATTATGTTCCTTAATGAACTGAAGAGTGGTAAGTGTGGAAAACAGAAAAGGCAGAAGCCTGGAGGATGACAAAACACGAGTGATTGATCAGCCAGTTTGTTTACAGCACTTATGACTGTTTGATTGCTGAGTCATTTCAATAATAAATAATCAGAAAGGCCCTGAATGCAGGAGTCTGCGAGACCGCAATGTCATCAGAACACTACCCGTGAATTCCACTACCCGGGTGGGAGCTCAGCACTGGCCCACACCCCTCCCAGACAACACTGGCGACGTCCTGAGTCAGAAGAAACAGATAAATAAATGTGAAGAAGGTTATGTGAGAGGGGTGTGTGCGTGTGTGTGTGTGTGTGTGTGTGTGACAGAGAGAAAGACACAGAGACAGAGAGAGACTGCTTGCCTTATCTCAAGCCAAGGTAGTACTTTTATTTGCTTTTTATTCCTGCTTCTTTAGGTAACAAAGGGTAACTTAAAATACAACAAAATAAAAAAATCAGAGAGGGAAAAAAGTGAAAAGAGGACCGGCATTCTCCTGGCATTTGTTTCAAGGCTGCACAACGTAGAGTGTCTTGACAGCATCGAGAGAGATTTTTCTCCTTTAAACTAGGTGTCGGAAAATGTGCTTCATTTAAGCAAATCAATATCTTTAATTTCAGCTAGTTGTTGTGGATTTAGTGCCCGATTTCCAGGGAAATGAAGAAAGAGTCAAGGCTCATAACTTTGCATCGTTTCCACGAAAAGGAAGAAGACTAAGGGTGACACAATGGCTATTTTGAGGAATAATTTAACATTGTTCTACTTCTTAATAGACTATAGTCTGCCGGTGAAGCCACATTGCATTGAAGAAAAATAAACAATAGGAAGTTTTGAGTGTGTGTGTTTGGGGTGGGGATATGATTGTAAATATAATGGCCTGAAATGTCACTCACAAGGTGACATTTGAATAAAAACAAGCAGAGGATGAGGAAGTGAGCCAGGTAGAAATTGGGGGGTGGGGCCGAAGAGGACCCCAGGCAGAAGGGGCGAAGACTCTGTGATTGGAGCAGGCGTGAGTGTTGGAGGATGGAGGGGCCGAGTGGGGCTGGAGTGGGGGGAGAGGGTAGTGGTTGAGTTCAGACTGTCTGGACCATGTGAGGCTTTGGGGATCATCTGAAGGAATTTTGCTTTCGTGCTGAATGAGCTGGGAAGCTCTCAGAGGGTTTTGAGCAGAGACATGATCTACCCTACATATCAACAGGCTCTTTCTGATGCTGTGTTGAAAATATCCTGAAGGGAAGCAAGCTAGAATCAGGGAGAACTGAGGGATTATGGTACAGGGGTACCTCGGTTTTTGAACGTAATCCATGAGCTCTGAAACGTTTGAAACAGCCGACAGCTAGGCCTCAGGATCTTGCACTCAGCGGAAGCCATGTGACACATTCGACTTCTGAGGCGTGTTCAAAAACCGAAGAATTGAATTCCGGGTTTATGGCATTCATAAACCAAAATGTTCATCAATGGAGACGTTCGAAAACTGAGGTACCGCTGTAGTTGAATCAGTGTAAGTAGTAAGAATCGTAAGAGCTGGTTGTTTTGTTGAAGTAGAACCAACAAGGGTTGCTGATGGGTTGGATGTGAGATGTGAGAGAAAGAACAGAGTTATTGATGACACCAAAGTTTTGGCTGAAGCCATGGGTAGAACAGAGTGGCCATTGATGGATAGAGGGGAGACTGTGGGAGGGCCCGGTCTGGGGGACTAGATAGAGGTCAGGAGTTCAGTAGAAACATGGTAAGTCTGATATATCTTTTACATATCCAAGGGGAGATGTTGCAGACGTAGTTACATGGATAAGTCTAAAATTAAGGTCCAGGCTGGAGATACAAATTTGGGAGTTGTCAACCTTTGGATGATGGTGTAAAGTCATGAGACCAGGTGAGTTCAGTGAAGGAGTGGAGAAATGTATTAAAGAGAACTTTAAAACTGGGCCCAGGGACTTTCAAATTTTAAATTTCATTGCCTCAATTATGGGAGAATTAAGGCAAATGAAGTAGATAAAAGAGTGAATGAAATAAGAAACTGCTGATCCAAACTCTCATGGTTGATTTACATTTTTTCAAGTGCCTCACTTCTTTCTATGTACTAAGGCCAAGGATCTGTCCTTCCATCCACCCGTCATCGATCAATGCATCCATCCATCCACTCATCCATCCATCCATCCATCCATCCATCCATCCAGCCAGCCAGCCAGCCAGCCAACCATCCATCCATCCATCGTACCTTTCTCTTTCATGGTACAGGTGAAAGAAAGGACATTGAGCATTTTACAAAACTGGATTTTCAAATGAGCTTTGTCTCTAGACAGTTATTCACCTCGCCAGCCAAATTCCTTGGCCTCAGTCTCCCCATTACTCAACTGAGAGTACTGCCCTCTGAGATATCTAAAAGCATGCCTACGCTGATATTCTATGGTTTAAAGGTCTCAGAAAAATTTCAGAGTCCTTATCTATTTATCTAACATGGATCCAACTGGATAAAGATGGCAGGAATTGCTCTTTGCTTCTTCCTGCTTCCTCTATTCCTGACTGTACATGAAAGGGCACATGTATAAAATATATGAATCCTGTGGGTGCACTGTCTCTAGGTTCCCCAGTCCATTTTCACTCAAAGTCCTTGAGCTTCTCTCTGATCTGAGCATGACTTTGCTGTGTTGAGATGCTGACATGCAGATGTTGGAAGGTTTGTTGAACAGGCAGTTTGGGGATCGGAGTATCACGCTGCCCAGGGACCAGGCACGAGCAGTTCTCATTGGGACCACTTGCTGATGGACCTTCGCCAGTTGGCTCATCTCTTCTTGTGACATTGTTATTTTAGAGACAAGAAAAGGCCAGCAGGTTTTAAAAATATGTGCCTCAGAAGTTACCTTTGTCACCAGTCAAGTTGCACCAGCCCTCATCCATATCATGACAGAATACTAACTTGTCTCAAAGTTTGTCCTCCTGGCGTCTTCTTTGGGGAACACAAGCTGGCCCTTCCACAGACGTAAACCAAAGAGCCTTACCCTGACCCTGTTCCAAATATCTGACCAGGTTGAAGGCTCAGAACTTGGAGCCTTAAGCCATATGCTCATTGCTAGCTTTAATTATTAAAATAGACGCCCACACCAACATCTGGATACATCCGTCTTAGCCGGGGTCACCTTGATGGCTCTAGTGATTGGGAATGTGTTTGAAGCTCTGGCGTGGACCAAGGCAGGCGTGCCTAACATTGGCCATTGGCTTCCAGACAGACACTGGGCCTCTGGCCATGAACATCTTTATTTATGATCTTCCTTTCCACTCTCTCAGGCAAAGCCGCTGTCATAATAGAGTGGGTGCAATTTATTTTGGTCTTGGCAGAGGACCCCTTCCCGGGGCTTTCATCATCTTTCTCACTCTTTCTTTGACATTATTTGTCAAATGATCCGAAAGTAATTTTTAATACCTTTACATCACACTGAAGCTAAGTTCTGCTGATTAAATATTAATGATTAAATATCTTCTAGTCATTTACCTGCACAGTCTGCTACAAATTATCCCCAAAAGGAGATTAATTCCATCCTGATTTTAAATAAGAAAATGACAAGAGAATCTCCTGCAGTCTTTAGAACTGAACAGTTGCACCAAAAACTTCTCGCGAATCTGGGAAATTGTTGGGATGATGGAAAGGAATCAACTCTCTACTTCAAAGGTCATTTAGCAGGTATTTATTAGGGCCTTGTGGGATACTTGCCCAGTGTGCTGCAGAACTTTGATGAATCCTCAGAATCACATGGGGTTTTCTAGAAACCCTCACCTCAGATCTAATGAGTCCATCGTATGAGTGGACCCCAGGAGCAGGCATTCTTGGAAGGCTTCTCAAGTCATTCTGATGCAGCCAGTCTGTAGAACTGTTTTGGAATCTCTGCTATGGAGGATGGAAGGCGAAGCGGGGCAGCTCCCTGCCCAAAGAGGCTTTACAGTCTCACAGTGTCCCAGGGTTTACCCATGATGCATTATCGAATTAGGAAGGCCACTGTGGCTTAGGATGAATGAACGTGCTTCTGTGTGAGATAAGTGTGTTTTGTGAACTGTGACAAATATAGAGATTGAGTCTATATTAGAAACAGACTGTTCTGAAGGATAAGACTTGAGTTGGCTTCACGAGGACCTAGGCGAAGATTGAAACTGCCCATGAAATAGAAGTGGGGTGATTAGTTAAACTTTAGATTATACAAGTGCATGAGGAATGGAGATTCTGCCTTATCTCTTATCTATCTATCTATCTATCTATCTATCTATCTATCTATCTATCTATCTATCTATCTATCTATCTATCTATCTCATCCACCTATCTATCTAGCATATAATACCTATGATCTCTCTATTATCTAGCTACCTACCTACCTACCTATTTTCTATCTATTATCTATCTATCTATCTCTTCCTATCAATCAATCTAGCTAGCTTTGGTTTATTAATTTTGCCTTAATTTTATTATTAATGGTCTTTCTAGCACACCTGAGGTGAGCAAGGGTCAGACATTCTGGGTTTGAGACCTAGCTCTGCTTTGCTAGCTTTTTGACTTTGAATAAGTCTTCCTGACTCTCCAGGTCTCAGTTTTCCCATATTTGAAAGAGGAGATTGGATTTGAGAAGCTCTAAATCACTTCCAGCTCCAACTCTATGACAATATGAGTCTACTTTCCTGCCTCGACAGGGACAGTGAATGTTGTCCCTGACGGACAACAGGACTGACACAAAGAACTTAAGTGTCATTCTTAAGTGGAGATTTGGCTGAATGTTAACTGAGCACAGACCAAACTATGGAAGGTTACTTGTTCTAAAAAGACTAAATGTCAGCTATCAGCTCTTTTTGGTACCATCTGCACCTTTCTCTCAAAAGTGGATGCAGGGAGCAAAAGTACTAGCCTCTTGGGTAATTATAGTGAGTGGATGTTGTACTTAATTTGTGAGGTATTTTACTCAGCATTATCCACCATAATGGAGAGAGCAGGGGCATTTGCACATAAGGGTTTATTGAGCATCTATGCTTTGGCAGGCTCCATACTAATTCAAATCAACGTGTAGGCTCCACGTTGCAATGCTCTGGAAATGTTTGTTGCAGTCTTGCTTTTGTCATTATGTCAAATAAACAAGCGGTAAGAACCAGCTTGTGTTCCTGAGCCACCAGACTGATGCAGGTGGGTTGGTGGTGGTAGGAAAGGTGGGTGTCGGGCCATCGTCTTTAGTGTCTTCTCTATGGGCCAGGGCTAGTGACCATTTATGCCTTCAGGCCAGCTCTCCAAAGGGATCTTTTTGCCTGGTTAAACATAGCCACTCATCACTTACAACCGTCGTCCTTCAAGAAAACTCCCGCGTCTCCTCTCGTCCCCCTTGTCTCTGACCCGACAGTATCTTCTGCTATTTACTGAGCACTAAACACTCATCTCTGTAAAATTAACGTAGCTCTGATAGAGGCACTAGGACGCGGTTCATAGTTCGCAGAAGAGGAAGTTCAGAGACACATGTCTGAGACCCCATAGCTAGTAGGAGGTGGAGCCAAGATGAAAAACTCAGGTCGGTGTGATTTTTGGCCCCTTCACTCTCTTACCGCCTCTTCGGTGGGTCCGCATTTACCCAGTAACCACATGGCACCTCAAGTGTGTGTCGGGTCTGACCCTTGGAAGTTTGGCATACGTGAGCGTCACCACTCATGTTTCTTTCTCATTCCTACAGTTCTGAGCTCTGACGGTCAGTCCCTCTCTTAGTAAATATTTGTGGAGTTGAATGGAAGGGATACATATGGTCGCCACCCAGCTGGTGCCTGGCCTTGGGGGCTGGGAGGAGAATGACCGGAAGTCCCCCAAGGTCCATGCACCTCCTTTCTCCCACCAGCGTTATGTTACGGGTGAGATATCCCCAGGCACCCACTGAGAAGCCTGGGGAACCAACGCACCAGCTTCCAAATGCAGACAAGTTAGACCTGCGCCTTATCAGGAAGCCAATTACTGCTGTCTGTCTTTTTGTGTAATAAGGGGTGGGGGGTGGGGTGAGGAGAGGAGTGAGCCTTTCTTTGAGTCAGAAATAAGACATCAGCGCTTACAGGAAAATTATCTTTTTTTCCCCTACAGAATTAATCTAATCATCTAAAAAAACTTTTACTTATTGGGGACCAATTATTTTAATAATTCAATAATGTCTCTCTCGTCTTCCAAATGAAAGAAAGACAACCCTATTATGGAAAGGAAATTAACTACAGATATTAGAAGGCTGGGTACAGGTCCTTTGAACCCTGAGATAGCCAGCAGATATTTACAATTGGATCCTATGCAAATGCTTTCAAGATCACTGCTATCCCAGAGACTGCAAAAATGAAGACCAATCCTTTAGATATTATGCCATTGCTGTGAAGTTACTGCTCATTTTTTGGAATCTGGAGAAGTTCAATTTCCAGAAATCAGAGGCAATATAATAAGGACGCGTGTTTCCTTTCCAGCACTAGTTACATAAATTTAAGGATTCGATACCTATATGATTTTACTAACTAATGTCACCCCAATAAATTTAATTTAAAAAAAAAGTAAATTAGCAAATGCCTTCTTAGAGTTTGTTTATGTTCACAGGGAACAATGACCTCAAACCTGCTAGGTTTTGCTTGTTCGTTTCCCACAGACATGAACGCTAGGCCAGTTGTGCATTAGGAGCTTGAAAAATGCACTGGGACTTTACTTTGCATTCAAGACAAACAACGTCTCTTTCGTTTTGCATTTAAAATAGGAACATTGCATCAATAACGCTGGCCTAACCTCACCCAGTACCTGCAAGGGAGATGGGGGGGGCAGCATAATTGAGTAGGTGCCTTCACCTCTAAACGAGAGACAAGGGCAAATGTAGTTTTACCCTGTGAAGGGTTTCTGCAAAGAGACAGCACTTTTTCCTTTAAAGATGACTGCATTCCTTGGTTGAATTCTGTGGCTTCCTGAGGCAGGCCAGCAATGTAAAAAGTGGACGTGAAGCCGTGGTGACAGCAGAGAGGCTGTCAGTGGCCACGAGGAATTGGGACCTGGGTGCAGGGAGGCTGAGGATCGTTCCCCTCATGGCATTTGGTCCCAGCGCATCTCTCTAGGCCCCGCAACAACACTATTTGGTAAGAAAAGTGCTTTGCTATCCCCTTCCAGCAAACGACGCACCGAGACCCAGAGAGGTGAAGGGACTTGCTTGCAGTCACACAGCACGCTGGGGTCTGGGCAGGGGACCCTCTGAATTAGCACCAAGGTCACGCAGTTAGAGCCCCCACTCCACGCCCCTGGCCCTGGCAGCAGCTTCCTCTCTCCCTACTCTGCGGAGGGTGTGGTTTTCATTCTTCCTGTCAGAGCTCAGTAGCCATGAATCTGCAGTGTCCTGGGTGAAACCTGGGTAAGTGGGATCAAGCACTAACTAAGAGGTGAAGACTTAGAGACACGAGGGAAAACTGCGGGTGGCCGGATGGGGGGGGTGGGGATACGGGGGAAGGCGAGGGGATGAGAGAGCCCAGTCGGTAACCACAAGATGGCCACAGGGATACGAAAGTCAAATTGGGGAATGGAATCAATAATGTCGTAAAGATTCTGTAGGGGGTCCGATGGACACTGGTCTCGTTAGGGAGACGACCTCAGGGAGGATGTAGAAGCCTGATCACTGCACTGTCACCTGAAGCTGAACAATAATCAATGTCAACTACAATCATATGTATATAATATATATATATATATATGTTTACAAGAAGCGGAGTACAGCATTAGGAATAGAGACAGTGGAAATGTAATGGCTCTGTGTGATGTCAGAGGGATAGTGAATGGGGGAGAGGGGTTGACACAGTGTGAGGGATAGAAATGATAAATATCTAACTAGTACATTGTTTTGTGCACCTGAAACTAATAAAAAAAAATTTCATCACACACAAAAAACAACAGGTAGAGACTGGCAGAGCTGAGGGATAGCGTCTGGCTTGAGGGTCAGGCAGAACTAGGGCTGCCTTCTGTATGACCTCAGGCAAGGTACTTCTCTGGTCGTGGCACTTCCAACATTGAATTGGATATAATACTGTGTATGTCAGATGAAGCAGAATGATACACAGTAAGTATACAGCGGTCAGTTACCATGAGCCCCCAGGTTCATCGTGTGACGACTGCCTTTACGTGGCTTAATCCAAAGGGATTAGATTGAAGACAAAATCACGATCACAGTGCAGGCAACTTTTGGGGTTGGGAGGCTCACCTCATATCTCATGGGTAGCTGCTTCTTTCTACCTCAGCTGAGGCACGGACACAGAACCGCATAACGGAAAGACTGTTGGGGCTCCTTGTTTAACCTCATTTCATGCTGTGTGTGGGCTCACTGAGACCCAGAGGCCGCAAGGGACACGCAGAATGGAAGCGGAAGGAGAAACGGGAAGGGGGCCGAGTGGGAATATGGCAGATGGGACAAGGAGCTGAGCCACGGGCACAGTGCACGGCTGGTTCTGGGATGAGGGGTGGGCAGTGCATACGGCCTTGGGGCGCCGTGAGTGCCTGGACGGCGCATGTCTTGCTAATTGGCACAAAGGTGCCCACGAGCTGGCAGAGCCCTGCAGACGAGCCTTCCTGGAGTTAAAGAAGGTGGGTTGGAGTCTAGGGTCTCCGGATGAGTAACATCTCCTCTTTGGAGCTGTTTTCTTTTTTGTAAAATAGAGCGCGTTTTCCTCACTGCTCACAGGGCTGTTTGAGAATCACATGGGCTAAGGGATGTGAAAGATGCATGTGCCCTGTGACGTGCCGAGGCTGCACAGCCAGTCCTGGGGCCTCCGCTGTCTCTGAACTTCAGCCTGTCTTTCTCAGCAGGTGCGCCTTCTCTCGCGGCTTGCCTCAGAGATTCTGAGCCGGCCTCGCTTACCTCTGATATCTTAGTATGCAGGTGTGTGCCACACGCATCTGGTGGTTCCATTAGCCTGGACTCTGGTTCCGAGTGACAGAAAACCAACTCAAATTGACTTGGGTTGGCGGGGAAGGGAGAGACATTTATTTATCCATGAAACTGAGATATGCAAGGGTAGTGCTGCCTAATCTTCATTTCTCAGCTCTGCTTTCACCTTGTTGACTTCATTCTCAAGCAGGCTTTCCCCATGCAGGGGCCAAGGGCTGTGTCTGGTAAACTCAGGCTTCAGTTCTCAGCGAAAGTCCTAAGACTGGATCTTACTGGGCCACTATCGGTCACATGTCCTGTCTGAGCCAATTGCTGTGGCCAGGATAGTGGAATATGTTGTTTGGACCAGAGAAAAGTAATGTTTACTCATCTGCAGCAGATTTTAGGATCACCAGCCCCAACTCCACACGTACTAAGGTGTGTGTGTGTGCTTGTGTGTGTGTGAGAGAGAGAGAGACCGAGAGACAGAGACAGATATAGGGACAGGAAAATTCCTCTAAAGCTACAAATTTGCTTAAAATAACAATTTTGGAAGTTTTCATGACTAGGTAAACCAACCAGAAGCTAGAGCATGAATGTCGAGTGTCTGATAGGATTTTCTCCTCACAGGTTGGCTACTGTCCTGACAGAATCAGCTCATGTTGGCACTTGTCTTTCTTCCTCCTTTAAATCGCTCCCTTCCTGGCTCTTTGATCCCTGCTTCTGTCTGCCTCTGCTATGCCTTCTCTTTAGGCTCCTGCGTATGGACAGGAGAGAGACTGCTGAGGCGGGCGCCCAGCTCCCGTGGTTCCCCACAGGGTTCCTCTCCCCATGGGGAGACCCAGACCTCCACGGAAACCCCTGCTTTCAGTACCAAGAACCATTCCTGGCTCTCACCCACCCTCTGTCTGGATCCCTGACACTCTGTTCTGGGGTTTCCATTTCCGTTTCCATTCCAGTGTCTTGGACCTACTTTCTGGTCCCATTAACAAACAAACAAATAACACAAAACCTTTCTTCACTCGTCACTTCCTCCCAGTTACCATCTGAATTCTCTGTTCCCACTGCAGCAAGGGGTTTCAAATCCATTATTCACAACTGCCATCACTACTTTTTCTCCTCCTTTTCTCTCTTCAACCCACTGGTGTCCCAAATGCCATCCCCACCCCTCCACTGAAACAACTCCTGTCAAGGTTCCCAGCAAGTCATGTTTCTCAGCCAGTGGTCCCCTCTGCCTGCCACATAACCCGATTTCTCCCTACAATATCATCGATCCATTGGAGGGGTGCTCCCGCCATCCTCTTTAAATCTCTTGGCTTCCTGGGTACTGTTCCCCATCAGCCCTTTTGGCTCAAAGACTCCAGGGCTCAACCTTAACTGTCTGCTCTACATAAGTGCCCTTATTACCAACTATACGTTATGACTCACAAATATCTAGATTCAGGTTTGTATTTCTGTACATGTTTTTAGGTTTGTATTACTGTATACTTTATCTACAGCTCCACATAGATGTGTAATAGCCACTCCCGGACTGACTTCTCCCGAGTCTTCTCACATTGGTAAAGGACATGACTATTTACCTATCTAATCCAGCCAAATACCTGAATATCATCCAAGGGTCCTTTTCGCCACCCTCTTCTTGCTAACCCCTTGCACCAGCATGCTCTAACAAATATCTAAAAATGTGGAAGTTGCTTGAAATTGAGTACTGGGTAGAGCCTGAAAGAATATTGTGGGTTTTTTCTTCTTCTTGTGGTTTTGTTTTTCCAATTTTCATTGTGGTAAAATATACATAACATTTACCAACTTAACTATTTTAAGTGTAGAGTTCAGTAGCGCTAAACATTTTCTTTTTTTTTTTTTTAAATTAAATGGTGATGGAAGGAGAACTGACTCTGGGTGGTGAACACACAATGGGATTCATAGATGATGCAGTACAGAATTGTACACCTGAAATCTATGTAACTTTACTAACCATTTTCATACTGTGCAACCATCACCACCATCCATCTCCATAACTCTTTCATCCTGTAAAATGGAAACCTCGTCCCCATTAAACACACACTCCCCGTTCCTCCTGGCCCCCAGCCCCTGGAAACCACCATTCTACCTTCCATCTCTATGATTTTTGACTACGCAAAGTACCTCATATAAGTAGAAGTGTATAGTATTTAACTTTCTGTGACTGGCTTGCTTCACTTAGCATCATGTCCTCAAGGCTCATCCACATCATAGCACATTGCAGAATTTCTTTTATTTTTAAGGCTGAAAAAATATTCCATTGTATGTATACTGCATATTTTGCTTATCCATTCACCCGATGGATACTTGGGTTGCTTCCACATTTTAGCTCTTCAGAGAAATGCTGCTATGAACATGGGTACACGAGTACAAATATCTCTTCAAGAAATCAAAAACACTAATTCAAAAAGATACACACAGGCCTATGTTCATTGCAGCATTATTTACAATAGCCAAGATATGGAAGGAATCTAGGTGTCCATTGACAGACGATTGGATAAAAAAGAAGTGATTATATATCTCTATATATACATATATCTATATATCTATATATCTATATATAGATATATAGATATATAGAGATAGATATATCTATATAGATATATATATATAAAATGGAATATTACTCAGCCATAAAAAGAATGAAGTCTTGCTATTTGCGAGAGCATGGATGGACCTAGAGGGTATTATGCTGAGTGAAATAAGTCAGATCCAGAAAAAGACAAATACCATATGATTTCACTTATATGTGGAATCTAAAAAACAAAATAAATGAACAAACAAAACCAAACAGAAACTAACTCATAGATACAGAAACAAACTGATGGTTGCCAGATGGGAGGAAAAATGAGCAAAAAAGCTGAAGGGGCCTAAGAAGTATAAACTACCAATTGTAAAATTAGTTATGGGGATGTAAAGTACAGGTAATATAGCCTATAATATTGTAATAACTATGTACTGTGCCAGGTGGGTGCTAGACTTATTGTGGTGATCACTTTGAAAGGCATATAAATGTCTAATCACTATGTTGTACACCTGAAACTAATATAACATTGTATGTGAACTATAATTAAAAAAATAAATTTTAAAAAACAAAAATATCTTTAAGATCCTGCTTTCAATTCTTTTGGAAATATGCCCAGAAGTAGATTGCTGGATCATATGGTAGCTCTATTTTTAATTTTTGAGGAACCACCAAACTGTTTTCCACAGTGACCACACAATTTCACATTCCCGTCAACAGTGTACAAGAGTTTCAATTTCTCTACATCTTCACCAACTTTTGTTATTTACTGGTTTTTGATAGCAACCATCCTAACGGGTGCAAGGTGGAATCTCGCTGTCGTTTTGATTTGCATTTCCCCAATGATTAGTGATACTGAACATTTTTCGTTGGCTTGTTGGCCACTTCTACCGTGTGTCCCCCACAATAAGACCTAGCCAGACAATCAGCTCTAATGTGTCTTTTGAAGCAAAAATTAATATAAGACCCGGTCTTATTTTACTATAAGACCGGGTCTTTAATATAATATAACATAATATAACATAATATAATATAATATAATATAATATAATATAATATAATATAATACTGGGTCTTGTATTAACTTTTGCTCCAAAAGATGCATTAGAGCTGATTGTCTGGCTAGGTCTTATTTTCGGAGAAACACGGTATGACTTCTTTAGAGAAATGTCTACTCAAGTCCTTTGCCCATTTTTTTCCTTTGCCCATTTTTGAATTGGGTTTGGTTTGTTGTTGTCAAGTTTTAGGAGTTCTTTATATATTCTGGATATTAATCAAATATCAGATATATGACTTGTAAATATTTTCTCTCATTCTGTCGGTTGCCTTTTCACTCTGTGCATAGTGTTTTGAATGTACAAAATTTTAAAATCTACATGAAGTCCAATTTGTCCATTTTTTCTTTTGTTATTTGTGCCTTAGGTGTCATATCCAAGAAATCACTGCCAAATCTAAAGTCCTGAAGACTTTGTCTTATGTTTTCTATTAAGAGTTTTATTGCTTTAGCTCTTATATCCATTGAGTTAATTTTTGTATCAGGTATTAGGTAAGGGTCAACTTTATTCTTTGCATGGAGATACCCAGTTTCCTTGGGACCATTTGTTGAAAAGACTGTCGTTTCCCACGGAGTGATCTGGGCACCTTTGTCAATAATCATTTGACCATATATGTGAGGGTTTATTTCTGGACTCCCTGTTCTATTCCACTGGTCTATAGTCATTTTTGTGCTAGTACCACACTCTTTTAATGACTGTAGCTTTGTAGTATGTTTTGAAACCAGGAAGTGTGAGTCCTCCAGCTTTGTTCTTCTTTTTCAAGATTAGTTTAGCTAATGGGGCTCCCTGAGATTCTATACGAGACCTAATTTTGAGAAAAATAACTAAGTGTGAATTTCTAGGGAAAGTGCTTTCCAGGCAGAGGAAACAGAAAGTGCAAAGGCCCTAAGGCAGGAGAAAGCCTGGCTTCTCTGAAGAATAACAACAGCAGCAATCAAAGCTGGTGTGGCTGGGGCAGAGGGAAGGAGGAGGCTCTGGTAGCAGATTCTGTTCACGAAGTGGCGAGGAGCCCTTACGAATGAGGCCTGACAATTATGTTAGTGAACTTGCTGCAGTGATCTTGCTCACCTTTTTGATATCAGAGGGATTACTCATTATGAATTTGTACCAACTGGACAAACAGTTGACCAAGTTTACTCTTTGGAAGTGCTGAAACGGTTGCGTGAAAAAGTTAGACAACCTGAACCTTTCGCCAACAATTCATGACTCTTGCATCACGACAATGCACCAGCTCACACGGCACTGTCTGTGAGGAATTTTTAGCCAATAAACAAATAACTGTACTGGAACACCCTCCCTACTCACCTGGTCTGGCCCCCAATGACTTCTTTCTTTACTTGAAGATACAGGAAATATTGAAAGGAAGACATGCTGATGACATTCAGGACATCAAGGGAAATGCGACAACAGCCCTGATGGCCATTCCAGAAAAAGAGTTCCAAAATTGCTTTGAAAGGTGGACTAGGCACTGGCGTGGGTGCATAGTTTCCCAAGGGGAGTATTTTGAAGGTGACCATAGTGATATTCAGCAATGAGGGATATAGCACTTTTTCTAGGATGAGTTCACGAACTTAATTGTCAGACCTCAGATGCCTTAGGATATAAGTTACATTTGTAAAAGATTATTCTGGCTGCTGCATAAAGAATGGACCAGGGTGGGTGGGAGGCAATGTGTAAACATGACAAATATTTATAAGGCCACTAAAGTCATCCAGCAAGAGCTAACGATAGCTAGGACTAGAGTCATAGCAGTGGAGATGGAGAGGTAGACCGATGGAAAATAGATCACGGAAGTAAAGTCTGTAAGGTATGCTCATCCAAGACCCGTAGAATCCCAGAAGACATGCAGTCTTCCCTCCATTTTGTCCCTTCTCTGTCCCCTTCACTCCAAGCTGGCATTTCTGCTGAGACGATCGCTTAGATCTACAAGTGACACATCTAATCTCCTCAGCAGATGATCATCGAGCCACACCCTTATTTGCTCTGTAGGATTTCTCATTGTGTAATATGGGAGAACTTTCCAAGTCTTCAAGTTCTAGTTACTTGTTGCTTCACGATTCTTTCTTCAAATGATTTCTTTCTTCCTGCACTTTACTATAAGCAGCAAAGGAGAAATCAGGTCACACCTTCAAAATTTTTCTTTAAAGTCTCCTCACTAAACATCCAAGTTCATCACTTGCAAGTACTTATGCCTCTTCTCTTATCTGGCTCTCTCACTAGGGAAGGCCCCTCAGCTCTGAGCCAGGGGGACGCTGTGTGCGTTCTTACTCCATCCATCTTTGTTTGATTCTTGTGTGAGAAGTGGCTGGCTCTTGAAAGATTACAACTCAGCTTGGGCGAGTGAAATGCAGAACACAGAGGAGCATTCTGAGTGTCAGCCAGACATCAAAAACCGCCTCTGAAATGGAGACGGGCAGAGCCATTTTCGCTCTGCCGTGAAGACAGACAACCAAACACTCCAGAGATGGCTTAGTCACCACACAGCCTTCTGGTCTACCTGAAAATCTCCTTTCTCCAGGGGGCACTAGCTGGTTTCCTTGTGCTTCTAACAGCAAAGCAGAGGATGGATGCTCATGACAAACCTCACACCCCCACGGTCATGCTGTCAAACAGGGACCGATTGTCACACCAGCACAGGCTTGACACCTCCGCCCTGCTCCCTTTACATCCTTCCTCCACTTTCTCATTCCTACCCGTCCTGTAGGGTACTGTCCAATCCCACCTCCTTCACAAAGATGCCCAATGTGCGGGCCTTTAGTTTGGCTTCTGACTCGGTCTGTTTTCTCACCCTGTTTCCCAACCTCAAGCCCCCAGTGTTAAAGTCTGGCAGAGAGCTACAGGACCTGGATGGCCTCAGGGCCAGAAGATAAATGGGATTCTGTGCACAGGTAATGGAACACCCACCACTAGAGGGGAGAGCTCTGATCTTGGATGAGGGGATGAGACTGGGGAGCCTGCCTGTCTTCATGTCCTTCATCCCACTTCAGCTCAGGGCGCGTCAGGAGCAGGAGACCTGCTGGGTGGTTTTATCCAGCACTTTCCTCCATTCCCCCATCACTGGTCTAGAATCACTTAGCCGCCAGAAATGGTAGAATTGTTCACTATCATGGATTCAGGGACATTGACCCCAGCAATCGTTCTCTGGCACAGCAGCAGGCTCAATTTTGGCCTCAGTGAACTAAAGAACCAAAGGCCCTTCCAAGGCCTGGCAAGGAAAGGTTGGCCCCACTGGGAACGCGTCTCACATATCGCTCTGACCGAGGCTGGCTCTGTCTGGCTACTCTGGGAGACCACCCGGGTACATGGCCCCAGTGCCAAGACTACTGAGCACGTCCAAGACACTTGCTGCCATGAAGGAATTTACTCATTCATCCATTCACTCATTCATTCATTCCCTGACTCATTTTTTTTATTTAAATGAATTCTTTATTTAAATTAGAAAATATGGATAAGTAATAAATTCTTTATTTAAATAAAGAATGAAAAGGGGTCGGATATGGGTCTGGTACTGTGCTAAGCACTGGAGGTGCACAAATAAACAGCCTTTTTTTGTGCTTTCTGGGACCTATTAATGAGTGGAGGAAACAGACGCAATCACACTAATCAATATTTTAGTGGGAACTGGAGAACGCTGTGAAGGAGAGGACACAGCCTCTAAATGCACCACGACAAAGGGATCTTGCCGGGAAGGAGGGAATTGGAGGCTTCCCTTAGGCAATGAGGCTTGATCTGAGAGCTGAACAGTTAAGAGATGCTGAGTGAGATAACAGATGGGGGAGACAGACGGGTAAAGCGTGTACAAAGGCCCTGAGGCAGGAAGGAAATTGCCACTTTCCAGGAACTAAAGGAAGGCTGATGTGGTTGGAAACAAAGTGAGAGGAGAGATGGGATGGGGGCGGGGCCTGCCTCTGCAGAGCCTGAGGGGTGAATGGTGATTTCCTGGGGCCTGGAATCGTGCCCTGGGCAGGCAGCCAGGGGCCCCCTGTGTGACCGCAACCTCTACAATGGACACTTAATAGCTAGCAGTGGTCGTTCTTGACTTACAACATGAAGCCCAGCCCTGGTCAAATGCAGTCATTAATGATGACTGATTAGGAGTTGGAAGTCCCTTGTCACGCACCTCAGACAAGTGGGCTGAGAGAGTGAGAACGGAACACATCGGAGCCTCCGTGTATTCCCCACTCAGCTTGCATAGCCAAACCCCAAGGCACACCGGCTTTCTGCTCTCCTTTACCGTTTCTACTTTGTCACTTAAGAGTCATCTCTCTAAAAATGGGAACAACTTTTTCTAATAAATGTTTCTCAAGAAAGGAAAGCCATGCTGAGGAGAAAGGCTGGGAGGATGGAGACCTCACTCACCAGCCTGACAACTCATTTCATCTCTCAGAGCCTTGTTTTCCCCATTTATAAATGAAAATGTTTTTATTTTTTAATTTATTCACTCCTTCATTCATTTTTGGAAAAGGTAAGACATGCATGGTGTGAAAAACCATACCAAAGTGTCTCTAGTGAAAAAGGTAACAGTGGCTTCACATCAAGACTGGTAAGCTGGCACAAAATGAAGGGCTTTCAAGCACTTTTTAAATTTTCAAAAGTACTATAAATTTTTATAGAAAATATGGATAAGTAATAAAAAAATCAAAACCACCTAGAGAATACTACTGTGAACACCTTAGTGATATTTTGTCAAGGATTCTTATTTTTCAGGACAGGTTTCTAAAATATTTTGAGCACGTATCATATACCAAGCCCTGCGCTAGTTGGTTTCATACAGGTGATCTCATTTAAACCTCACGAAATTCTGTGAAGAGAGATTGATGCTGCCCCATGCTGTTTTGTCAATGGAATGAACCACAGCCCCGGGACACTTTCAGACCCACTGGCTTCCCAAACTGTCCCTAATTGTCCCAGGGCGCTTCTGGCTCCAGCTCGGGCCTGAAGCTGGGCTTCCCTCAACTGTGAGCAGCCAGGCTGGGAGGGAGGCCTGGTGGGGTACCCGCCCTGCCCCTACTGTGGTCTCTGTGTGTGTTGGGTGCAGGAAACGATGTGCAGAAATGATGTCTCCTTTGGGGAGAGGACCTCCTCTTCCGATGAAGGCTAGAAAGTGCTTTGGTGGGAGTTCTATTTTTAATCACTTTCGGGGTCAGGGCCTGGGCATTTAGTACAAGAGCCAAGCTCACACCCCATGTTGTACATTAAGATTTAATGGGCCTTCCTTATTTACACCTAAATGAGGTTTTTAATGGTTTAATTAGCAAAATATATCAGTTTGCTTCTTTAAACCTTACCTCTCAAAGGCAGCACTTTTTAGCCATTTTCAGTGTTTAATAAAAGATGAAAACCTTCATTTCTCCCCACTCAGGGGGGTTGTGACCGCTGTCATCTTATTAGCGCAGACTTAGGGGGCCTTGGAGAAGTCAAATCAAAAAGTCAATCAGTGGCTATGTTTCCAGCCTGGCCAATGAGAGCTTTGTTATCCCCCAATTTTTGTTATCAGCTTCCTCAGGATCATTTGAATCCAAATTAAATGGCTAAAATGAAAGCCTTACCGAGGAAACTATAATTCGTGAGGGGTCTTTTGTTTAATTTGGAAAATCCTGTAGAAATTCAGCCAGAGGATAAGTGCAAAGAGAGTGACAGATGGTAGCTTGTCATTCAAAGCTGCCTCTGCTTGTCCTGCGTAGGCCTCCATACAAAAACGCCCTGTGCTGTGTGCACAACATATCTTTTCCTGGCTTTTTGGACATAGCTGGAAAATGGGCAAAAATGTACTTTTAATGACTATAAGTATTGCAATATATTATTTTTGTGTTACAATATTTTAAAAAATTAAAATAGCACAAATCTAAGAGAAAAACTGCTCACAATTCTATTACCTTACCAAATCAGTGAATTTGTTCCATTACAACCGTGTCTACATGGTTACTTAATGTATATATATTTTCAGTATGTTGTAGATAATATTTTCTGTGTTATGTTTTTACTTATCATGCTAATTTTTTCCAGTTTGTAAGGGCCTTTCTCCTTCTGTCTTATACCCTCCCCTCTGGTCTCCTTTTCCTCATCCCTCCACACGGGAGTCAATCAGTGCTAACTGCCCAGTTTCTATGCTTCCAGGTCTTTCTCCAAGTCCAGAGAGACAATTACAAACATATATATTCTTATGTGGGCTTTTTGGTTTTTGCCTTCTTTCCTCCCAAACGGGATTTGACTTTATATATTTCTCTGCAGCTTGCTCTACTCCCACCCCACTTAATACATGTGAACAATAGATGTAGATGTAATATAGTGCTTCAATTTGGTCTTTTTTTACACTTAAATTGTCAACCTGCCTGGAGTTTCTTGTGAGTCACGTCAAACAGAGATCCAGCTTTGTCTCCTTCCAGGCGCATGGTTGGTTACACAGCACCCTTATCCATCAGAACCCTGCCCACCAGGGCCGCAGCTGCCCAGCCCTGCTCGGGTCTGTTACACAGAGTACTTCCTTCAGTTCAGCTCCCTCGGACCAGAGGTGGGAACGCTGCTCCCAGATATGGGTCCCATCAACAGCCCAAAGGCATGGCTTGTTTGCATCGAAGAATGTTTAAAAATTGTTCAAAATAAGTTCCCAACTTTGAAAAACCAGGGAATTCCATCTTCAAAAACAAAAAATCCTATTTCTGGATTCTCTTGGAAAAAAATGAGGTCTGAGAAAATGAGATCGGGCTCACATCACCAAATGGTGGTGGTTAAGTCAAGCCGGGGAAGGGGAGGCGTGCCCTCTCAGCTTCGCCACGGTCCCCACCCTCACTGGCTTTGTGCACTCACACTCGAAGCCGGCCAGCTACTCTCACTGATCTCACCACTGCCTGTGCCTGGAGGCCTCTGACTTGTGACCCTGGCTCTAGACACAGAATCCCGAATGTCAGCGCCGGGCAGGATCCCAGCAACAACCATTTCCACAGGGAATTGCAAATGGCGGTGGGAACCCTGGAGTCCCGGGCACCTTTCCAGGGAATGATCAAAATAGCTACCGTCACTCAAATGATTATTCTGGGTTAGGCATGCTATGCATGTCAGGGCAGCAAATTCTTCTCACTACATGTGTGTAGGAGGTATCGCAGAGGAAAAACACGGAGGTCGGAGAGGTTACACAACCAAAGCAAGGTGTGGGGACAGAGCCAGGCGTGCAGTTTCCAGGCTCTCGGCCTCACGTGGAAAGGTGCTGGCTCAGGTAGTAAATGGCCATCAACTGTGATTGGATGGCCATCAGCTGTGGCTAGTTGGCCGTCAGCTGTAACCAGTGAGCCATTGGCCACTAATATAACTGCCGTGGCTACACTAGCAAAAAATGGGGGCTAGCAAGAAGATGGTGGCTGAGCTAGCAAGAGCGGATTGCAGTTAGCAAGTGGGGTTGGTTGGCAGAGAGAAGTGGACAGCAGGTTGCGGATCATGTGGCTCCTGCTTCCTGTGTCTCCTTCTTCCTGTGTCTCCAACCCAGCCACTAGTGAGAATATAGTGGTGTGACTCCCCTATCCATGGCTCTGTGGGTGTTCCTTTTTGGCCTCACCGTGTCCTGTGTTCTTTATGTGGGGAGCGGGACAAGAGACCCCGCATGACACCCTGCATGACACAAGGTCACAGGGAAGGCAGTAGAAATGGGTTTGGTCCTGGTCCCTCTGATTCCATTTCCATCAGATGGCAGGTTGGACCAGTTATATTTTTGAGTCTTTTCACCCCTATACTTCTGTGGGTCTTCACACTTGACCTTTCTGGCCCCTTTCTCCACTGTCCCTGCTTCTCTCCCTTGCACTTGGGCAGGACTGTAGTCCTTTGCTGCAGAAATGACCCTGAAATCAGCCTGAGTGCTTTTTGCAACTCGTGGCAAATTTCAAAATTGTCCAGTCCAACTCCAGATTGAGGGTGACCAGAGGAAAAGTAGCCATAGCAACCGCTGCCAGCAAGGACAGGTGCAATTCAACCTTAATTAATGGTCTCTCTACGCACAATTATAATTTCATGTAAGAAGTCAAAAGTGGCAAAGAAGCTGTAATAAGATTCCTAGTGGGTTGACAGTAATTACCAAATAATCGTTATGGGAATGAATGGGGCTAGTCATTAGAGAAGGGTCTTATTATTTTTTACAAAGTCTTTGGGAATGAGGATCAAGGCCTCATATCCGTCAGTAAAACATCCCAAGAGCCTCAGATCCATAAGACGTTGGAGCAGGGACTCTGGAGACCAGCTGAGTCTAGCCCCCCCCCAAGACAGATCAATAAACGCTGCCAAGCGAGATGTCACAACAGTCACCTGGCTCTGCTCTCCCACCCCTGGCACTGGGAGGCTCATACCTGGAGCGGGTGATGAATTCATTTTTTCTAGATGGCTCCTCGTGTGAAGACCGTGTGCTCTGGAGTCCGACACTGGGTTCTAATCCTGGACCGACCGCTAGCTTGAGCTTCTTCTGGAACCTCGCAGTGCTTCTGTTCCCTCATTCGCTCTGCAGGAGGAATTGTGGGGCTTACGGCCCAGGTTCTTGTAAGTAGGCAATAAGGTAACAGATGGAAAGCACCCGGCCCCGGGAAGCGCCCAGCGAATGTTACCTGTGCTCGGCGTTTTTATTATTACTCACCTTCAGGTGAGCTGTCGCGTTCCATGGGGCCTGATCTCACAAAGCCTTTTACCCGTGAAGTGGGCAGTGACTGCTGGGGTCCTCACCCCATCTTCCCCCCACAGAGCCTCAGTGTCACCCGTGGCTCCTCCTGATTCTTTGCTTTTGAAGGAAGGCTCTGTAGCTAAACCGCTATTCCTGTTTGACTCTGTCTTACAGATGAGGAAGCTGAAGGCACTTACGTTTGCAGGTAGGGCTGCCAGATTTAACAATGAGCGTACAGGATGGGCAGTTAAGTGTGAATGCCAGATAAATACATTTTTAGTATAAGTGTGTCCCAACTATTGCATATAGGACACACTTATTTACTTGGGATTCAAATTCTGTATTTTATCTGGCAACCCTATCCCCAGGTCACGTGACAAGGAGGTTCCAGACATGGGACCAGGACCCCACCTCCTCAGTCTCACTTTGCTGCCCTCACTTTGCTGGGCCAGGGGTTTCAAACACATGGTTTGTGGTCTTCCGCTCCCTTCTTCCTATGCATAGTTCAGTCATCATGGAGTCCTTTCCTTCGGAGCCCAGCTCGGCCTCAGGACGACGTGCAGGGCTGGCCTTTGATATGAAGTCCGTATCCCATCCTGGTGAGATGACACTGTTGTGTCCTCAGGAGTTCCGTGGAATCCATCGGCCCCTGTCTCCTCGGTCTCGTCCAGGGGGTTTCCTTGTATCTGACTTTTCTGGCGCGTGGTGAGCTCTGCCCCTGGGCCCTGGGACAGACGTGAGGAAAGCTTGGCCCGATGAGCAAGCACAGGCTCCAGGGCATTCCTGGATGAAAAGGCATTTCTGATGCTTTTCCCAAGTAAAAGCCAAGCAGCTGAAACCAGTAAGAAGCAGCTTCAGACCTGGGATGGGGCAGGGACAGGCCTGCCTGAGCCGGAGGTGGAGTTAGGACTTGTTACTCCAGGGGGACAGACACATCTGCCTGTGGGTCCAGGCAGGTTTGCAGGGCAAGTGGCCAGGTGGGACCAGGAGCAACAGCCGGCGTGTGCCCAGTGCTCCAGCCCCAGCTGCTCTTTGCCCTCTGGGCACCTGAACCTAGATTGCCAAAGCTTGCTATTTGTCTGAAGAAGCCCACATCTGCATGTTCATAAGAAATCTCCTGTTTTGTAAATAATAGATTCAGATTTCCCCAAGGACGTCACATAGGCCGGCAAAGCATGGCTGGCTGCAGGGTTCTGCCACGGAGGGGTGGGGGGCGGGTAGGAGAAGGCAGGTCGTGCTTTAACATTCCTGCAGAGAATTCTGCTGCCGCCCGGCTCCAAGCCACCCATGGAGGCCTCACTCAGGGTTCCCTGGGCAGGGGGACGGGGGATCAGGCGGCCCCACCTCACTCAGATAACCAAACAGAGAGATTCATAAAGATTCTAGCCCTGCTGATCTATCATCTTTGGCATCAAATTACATACATATCCCATTATCATTACAGAGCTTTTGGGTTAATTGCAAATCAGGGAGTTAAGATTATTAATGCGAGTGGAAGCTTCCGGGGGTGGGGGAGGGGAGCGCTCAGACCCAGCTGGCTTTTGTCCTGCCCCTGAGTGAGGGCCTTCCACCCCCTGCTGACCTCCTGCTCCCCGCCATGTGGGTGATGTTCCCGAGCTCCCCCGTCAGCTTGTGCACGTGCCGTTGAACCATTTCCCAGGAACTCGGTAGCAGGAGCATTAAAAGCGAATGTGCTCATTACACCTGATGGCACACAATCCACGCAGAGGAAATTAGTAACGATTAGGGCGTCATTAGAGGGAGATGTCTCTCTCCACCCAAAATATTGATGGCAAAAAACCCAGCAGCGCAGATAACAAATGGATGAGACTTAGACACACAAAGCGCCGTTGTGATGATCAATGTCGTCCGACTACACCCCTGACATCTCCAAAACAGAACCGTTAGCAGCTGTTCCAGCTCTTTTCAGCTGTTGCAAAAAAGTATTTGATGTCCTGATACATTCTTTCCATCCAGTGTTTTACCAGACTCCCTAGGACCCTGGAGTAGAATATCTGAGCGATGCTGATTTTTATTTGCGAGAGGTCACAAACGGCTAGCCTATGGTACCTTTAAATATAATTTGTTTAGGCTGCATAACGCTTCTGGAAAGCAATCAGAATAGATTGCCGTGTGGATAAACATCCAGCTTTCTGGCTTCTCTAGACAAATGGAGCTGCGCAGCAACACCAGGCCCATTTCTCTGGATAGCAATGGTCAGGTGGAGTCAAGCACTAAGCATCACCTTTACCGCAGTCTCCACCATGCCCTATCGTGCTCCCAACAGGCTGATGGAGTGATGCTCCAGCAGTTCCCACTGATTGTAGCAATTACATCACCTGGCCCTCTTCCCTTATTGAATGTCTAACTCTGTGAGCATTTGAGTTTGAAATCCACATTCAGGCTTACCCTTTTCCTTAAGACGATCAGACCGATATTTCTTAAAAACAGATGGGCTTGTGCTCCCCATTTCCTCCAAATCCTAGGGTCCCTCCGCCATCCCACACCACCACCGTCACCACCATCAGCCAGTGCCTGGAGGAGGAAGGCCTCACACCCACCCATTCGAAGCCCTTTGTGACCCAGTGAACTCTCACTGCAGCCTGCAAGCCCACCTCCTCCCTTCCGTCCTTGCGTGCCCTCCTCCCCCCAGTCCTGAGTCCCCCCCAGGTCTGTCTGCAGACCTCCTTCTCCCATCATATCGTGAGAGTCCCCAGGGCAGTTTCTCGCCCTCCCACGGCTGCTACCGCTGCTAATCCAGCCAGCTTTGTTCTTAGCAAGCACTCGATAGAGCTCTATTGACTGGATTCACCAGGCACCAGACACGTTTCCTTCGCCTCACGCAGTGTGTGGTTTCTAATTGAGTTCCCAGACTTTGTTGTGTTCCGGAAGAGCACTCCTTCTCACCAAGTGCTTTAATTAGGCCTGGCTGTCCTGTCCAGGGCCCGCCAGCTACCGGAGGCTTAAGGTCTCTCACTTCTTGCTCTAATCAGGCTGTTTGCTTTCAGGCAGCCTCACCGCACACGGCTGAGGTGTCGTCCACCCTCCCAGATTAATCAACTTAATACAAGATACGTTTACCAGGCTGTTGGAATAGTTTATGAGGAGAGAGATGATTTGGCTTAAATCAATCACTCAGAATACACTGAGCAACCTTGCTGGTTGCAGGCGATTTCAGAAAGGGCCTCACACGTCGGTCGTTACGTGCAGAAACGTGCACATATCCTAAGGGTATGGCACAAGACATTTTCACAGAGGGCACACACCGGGGTAACAACACCCAGACCCAGAACCAGAGCATGACAGCACTGCAGAATCTCCCACCGGTCCCCTTCTAGTCACTAAACCCTCCCCCAGTTTCAAATGCCATCAAATCATCTTCCCTGTTTTGTCCTTTATGTAAATGGCATTGTAGAGTTGGCCTGTTTTGCTTCTTCTACTCAACACCCTGCTTATAAGATCCATCCACATTTTTGTGTGGAACTGTATCATCCAATCTCATTGCCTTATAGTAGTAGTCGACTGAGTGACTATAACATTTATTTATCTGTTCTACTCTTGAGGGACATTTGGGTCCTGTCCTTCCCCCACCCCCCGCCCCAGATTGTTGGCTGCTATGCACATGCTAGTCCATGATTAATGGTAAACGCATGTATATATTTCTGCTGGATATTTCTAGGAGTGGAATCTCTGGGTTGGGGATTAGTGTGTATTCAGCTTTGGTACCTACTGCCAAAAAGTTTTCCAAAGTGGTTGTTACTCATTAATTTTTAAGATTTATTCCTTCTTTAATTAATTCATTCAATAATGACTTAACACCTGCTTTGTGCAACCCATTGTGCTAATTGCTGGAGAAAATATAAAGATGGATAAGAACTCATCATGACATTCCCCTATTTTAACTGTCAGTGGATATTCATTGCCTCTAGGATAAAATCTAAATGCTTTAGCTTAGCACACAAAATGCTCTCCAACCTAGACTCAAGTTATTCAGCCTGCCCAAGGGTCTGAAGCTCACACGCCTTGCAGGGCCAGTTGGGTGGGATGAATGACTGCCGAGAGTTGGGTGTGGACTGTGGGGTCTGGGGTCACTTACCCGGCTACAGGGGACAGTAATTGGATTTCAGTTGATCACTTCCATAAGGGAATAGGGGCCTACAATGCCACATCTAACGTGTTAAGAGAAAATGGAATCTGGGCTTGATGTAAAATTCCTAATTTTTAAAAGTTCAAAACTATTTGAAGAATTAAACTACTATGCTAGTCGAACAAAAAACTCAGGTATAAGCAGGATTTGGGTGCAGACTGCCAATTTGCAAACTATGCACCAAACTCTTGTTCTAGAACTTTCCCTCTATTCTCGATGTCCCTGTGTTCATGCCCCTTTCAATCACAGGACCCTTCTTTTGCACATCTCTGGGACTAGCATGTTCCATTGCGCTGCTCAGAGAGGTGTTTTCCCTCTTCTTCACCTGACAATTGCCTCCTCTTCCTCGAGGCCCAGTGCAAATGCCCTTGTCTGCCTGAAAGCCCCCTCCTCTCTCATGTAAACGTCCAAACCACCCTGTCACATTCCTCTATTCTAGCATGCGTCTCACTGTAACACAGCAGTTGATCACTGGTCTGTTTTCCTCACTTGCTCCTCCAGAGCTGAGATCTCAGAGCTTACTTATCTTTGTATCTCCAGCATCTGGTTCACAGGAGGGTCCCATAAATGTTTACTGAGTGAACTAATTGTTTCTGGAGCATCCATTCCCCTTTCTTCCAGCTCATTCCCTGGCTTTGATTTGGAGATGTATCCCTCTCCCACATGGGGGTAGAAGCCAGGTCAAAGACAACCAGGGTCTCAGTGATGGCTCAAAGGAAAGAGGTGATTTAATCCCATCTCACTGGAGTAAACTTCAGGACTTCTGTCGGAGCTTCCAGAAAAGAGGAAATATGGCTGGAGCACTGGGATGCCATCTTGCTACCAGGTAAAGCCTGAGATTGGAGCCAACTCAGACTAGAGGACGCTAAAAACAGGAGAGGCTGGGGCCTGATTATATCACTAGAACACTTGAATCCATCCGTGCCTGAAGACAGCACCTCCCCAGCCTTTTCAGTTACATGAGTCAATAAATTCTCCTTGTTGCTTAAAACAGATGAGTTTTTGCCACTGACAAATAAGAGAAAACATATGGAAGTCACTAAAGTACAAAGTGGTAGTGTGTACAAAGTTCATCAAATATTTACATGAAAAAAACGTTTACATGCACAAGAGTTAGAAATCCCATTCATGGGGGAAGTTACAATCATGGTGGGTTGATGACAAGTATCCAGGAAGGGAGTAGAGAAGGTGAAATATACAGTTGTGGAAACTATATACTTACAGTGGGTGCAGGGAGGATGAATGAGAGGAAGGAAGAGATGGGTGTGGGTGGAGTAGGCTGGGAAGGTTTCATGGGGGAAGTGAGATGTTATTCATTTATTTGCGCGCGCGTGCACACACACACACACACACACACACACACACTCACCATGTACCACGCAATGTGCCAGCATTGAACAGTACAAAGTTTTGCCTTCAAGAAGCTTATATTTCAGTGATCAAAACAACCAGACAAATAAAATAATTGCCAAGTGACAATAAGTGCTAGGACTTATTTGTCCAAAGGACTCATGGGTACAAAGAGCTCTTGGAGGAAGTGGCATTTAAACTGATATGCTGGTTATGACCAGGGTCCAGCCACGTGAATAGCAAACCTAAGGGGCATCCAGGGAGGTACACAGCATGTGCTAAGACCTTGGAGAGGGGATGAACTTGGTGTGCTTGAGGAAACCAAGGGCCATTGGGACCTATGTCTGGTCAGGGAGGGAGTCCCACAGGCTGTGGATGGAAAGTTAGGCAGAGGCTAGATCGTGCAGAGCTCTGCTCACTGGAGTAAATCGTTAAGATTTTGTTCCGTGAACAATGGAAAGGCACTGGAAGTACTTGAGCAGAGAAATGACACCCTCTGACTTGTGTTTTTCAGTCACTCTGGCCGTTGTGGGGACAATGGGCTGTAGGGAGCAAGCACAGGTGCCTGGAGGTCAGGTAAGAAGCTTCTGGGTGAAATGATGGCTATCCAGAAGCAGGTGTTAGAAATGGAGAGAAGAGCACATAGTTGGAATCTCTTTGGACGTCGAATCAATGCGACTTACTCATGGATGGAGGGATGGAGGGCAAGAGCCGATGCGGAGTATCTCCCAGGTTCTGGCTCCAGAATCTTGATAGGTGGTGATACCACTTGCTGAGATGGGGAAGACGTGACGAGAGGGCCAGACGGGTGTGCTTGGCAGCAGGACCGTGAGTTCAGCTTGAAGACGTGGCATGGGCCTTGGGGAGGATAAAGGATTGGGACAAGAGAACAAAATGAAGATGCCTGAGTTCAGGAGTGAAGATAGGGGGTGGTGGACACATGTTGGTGTGTGTTCGAGATGTTGGGTCAGGGACGCCCACGGTCTTGATTACTCATGGGATTTAGACATGCGACCTTTGCCCAAACAAACAGGGCTTGATTTGTGCTAGGGAAAACACAAATACATCCATTTGGGGGAGATTTTTTCCATGCAGTTAAACACAGCAGCCCCAGAGGGAGTGATGGCAT
This sequence comes from Rhinolophus ferrumequinum, assembly GCF_004115265.2. Lineage (NCBI taxonomy): Eukaryota > Metazoa > Chordata > Mammalia > Chiroptera > Rhinolophidae > Rhinolophus > Rhinolophus ferrumequinum. The sequence goes on along the minus strand of NC_046298.1, from coordinate 4,199,553 downwards.
AATTTAATCATGTACAACATGCCACTGAGAGCCAGTCTGGCTAACAGGAGTGATTAATAGCCACATGCTGAATCTGTGATTGTTTTCAGTGATGCTATGGAGAAGGAGGAGACAGACATTCCCATTATACTGTGACTACAAGGTCTAGAGTTTTGTACTTAATGCCACATCAGGCAAGATCCATGGTGCACACAGCAGGATCCCCAAATTATAACCCCCTCCCACCCACCCCCTCCACAGCCTTTACAAGGTCAGAAAACTTAAGCCAACTGGTCCAACTCTTAGTTGGATATGGCTGATGATCGAGTATAGACCAGGAGTCAGGAGGCTCACGTTACACTCCCATCTCAGCCAGTGAGTTGCCTCCATGGGACTTTTGACAAGTTAATGTAGCTTCTAAGCCTCATTCATCCAGCCATTATTTTAGAAAGTATTTATTGAGTGCCAACTACAGAGCAGTAAATGTGAAGCCAGAGGAGCTATTGCAGTGATCAGAACACCCTTGGTTTCTGGTCTCACAGAGTTTACAAGTCTGGCTAACTAGTCAAGTGCCAATATCCTCATGTATTCAATGATTTCAGTGGAGTAAGTGATCTTTGAAAGTCCTCTTGGGAAACTTTCTAAAGATAAAAGTAGGCGTTAAAAATTATAAACTATTTCTGAGGGTTTTAATGAATTTTCTTAAAAGTGTCTATTTTTTATTAGAAAAGTAACATTTTCTCCTCATAAAACTTTAAACATAACCAGAACTGTATCGTGTAAAAAAATGAAAGCTCCCATTATAAATCCCTCTAGGGACATAGGGGAACATTGTAGTTGTCACTATATTCAAGCAGTTCTAAGATCTACATTTTATTTACATTGTAACATTCCCCAAATCATAATGTGCCTGATAATTGCTACTCTCAGACAGCAGTCATTATGTAGCTGTCAGTGTTTATGCATGTCATCAGAGCTTGTGGCAGAGGTGACAGCAGCTTGGAATCAAATCCTGAAGCCAATAATGGAGCACGATTTTCATCAATCCTGTACCAACAATCCTCTTGATGGCAAAGAAGGCAACACAGTGTGGAAAGACAGAGGCGTTGATGGTTCAGAGATGAAAAGTAATTTAAAAAGATATGACTGTAAATGTAAAGAACTTTTAGGAATACCTAATCTAGTTGTGTAGTTTATATTTTGTTTTTTAGGTATGTCCAAGAGTGATCATTGATTTTCACATCTAACTCTGTGTAAAAAGGTGCTTTTATTAATTATAAAACAAAAATTCTAGGTTATAAGAAAACATTGTGGGGTGTATCCCAAGAATGCAAGGCTGGTTTAACAGAATAAAGGAAAAAATGTGTTCATTTTGGGAGATGCAGAATAAGCATTGCAGCATTCAAAATCCACTTCTGATAAAAAGTCTCAGTCAATTGCAAATAGAAAAGCAGTTTCTCAACCTGATAAAGGACATATATAAAAGACTTAGAGCTAACATCGTACTTAACGGTGAAAAGACTAAATGCATTTCCCTAAGATTAGTAGCAAGGCAGGATCTACTTACTCTTACCGCTGCTATTTAATATAGCACTGGAGGTCCTGGCTATTGCGATGAGGCAAGGATAACAAATAAAAAACATAAAGATCAAAAAGGAAGAAACAAAACTGTAGTTATTTGCAGACGACATAACTGTTCACATAGAAAATCCACAGGAATCTATAAGAACACGGCCCAGATTACTAAATGCCTTTAGGAAGTTTGCCTGATACAAAGTTAATATACAAAAATCAGATGTATATTTACATACCAGCAGCAAACAATTAAAAATGAGATTTGCAAAATAAATCACATTTAAAGTAGTGTCAAAAGCATAATGTACTTAGGAATAAATTGGATATGCAAGACCCCTACATTTCAAACTAGAAAACGTTGTTGAGAGAAATTAAAGGAGACCCAAAGAAATGGTAAACTAACCCACGCTAAGGGGTGAGAAGACTCATTACTGATAAAATGTCAATTACCCTCAAGTCATACTGTCAATTCAATGCAACCCAAACAAAATCCCAGCAGGCTGTTTTGTTTTCCTGGTAGAAGACAAACTGATTATGAAATTTATATGGAAATGCAAAATATCCTAAAATATCCAAAATTATCTTGAACAAAGAACAAAACTGGAGGACTTCTTCTACTTGATTTCAAGATTTAGTAAGAGCTACAGTAATAAAGATAGTCTGGTAATGGCGTAATGATTGACAAATAGATCAGTGAAATAGAACAGAAGGCCCATACTCATGCAATCATTTGATTTTCAACAAAGGCCATGAAGCAATCAAATGGGGAGATGAAAGTCTTTTCAATCAATTGTACTGGAAAACTCTACCCTCAGATTAGTCACCACAACTCCCACCTCATGCCATACACAAAAATTAATCTAAGATGTGTCTTAGACGTAAATGCAAGACCATAAAGATTTTAGAGAAGTAGGCACAGATTTTATAAGCAGGACCCAGAAAGCAATTTTAATAAAAGAAAGAATCTTTAGAATTTACCAAAATTAAAACTTGTCATCAAAAGGTAAACTTAAGAAAATGAATAAGCAAGCCACAGATAAGAAGAAAGTGTTGTCAAAACATATATCTGAAAAAGGACTGGTATTCAGGACATATAAATAAATTCTTTTACTCAATAATAGAAAGACAAGCAACCTAATTAAAAATGGACAAAACATTTGGATAAACACTTCACAAAAGAAGATATAAAAATAGCCAATAAACACATGAAAAATGGACATTCATTAGTCATCAGGGAAATGCAAACCAAAACCATAATGAGATACCACTTCACATCTATCAGAATAGCTAAAATTAAAGAGACTGATTGTTGGGAGAATATAAAATGGTCTAATCATTTTTGAAAATGTCTGCAGTTTCTTATGCAACTAAACATACTACCCTATGACCCCGTAATCTGACTTCTAAATATTGTCCCACAATAAATGACAATATATTTTCACAAAAAGATTTGCACATGAATGTTCCTGGAAGCTTTATTCATAATAGGCATAAGTGGAAATATCCCAGGTATCCATCAATAGGCAAATGGTTAAACCGTCTGGAATATTCATTCAAATTCATTCAGTGTCATGTGCTCAGCAACAAAAAGGAACACACTATCAACAACATGAATAGATCTCAAAAACATTATTCTGAGTGTAATAAGCCTTTCATAAAAGTGTGGGTACTATGTAATTATTCATAGGAAATTCTAGAGCAGATAAAACTAATTGACAGTGGGGAAATAGTGGTTGCCTCTTGGGAAATGGGAGTAAGAATTTTCCAGGAAGAGGCAGGAGGGTACCTTTTGGTGGTGATGGCAGTATCTGGGTAGGGGCTTGCGTTACACATGTGTACACTTAAGATTCATGCGTTTCATTTGTACGTAAATTTTACATGAAAACAAAGAAACAGTAAACAAATGTTGAATTGTAACTAATGAAATCCATGCTGAAATATTTAGAAGGTAATATATGATGTCTTCAATTTACTTTGACATATCCTCCAATAAGATGGATTAATGGACGGATAGATAAGTGATAAAGCAAGCACAGTAAAATGTTAATGGCAGAGTCCAGAGACTCTGGTTCACTGTAAAATTCCCTTAACTTGACTGTATGTTTGAATATTTTCATCATCAAATGTTGGCAAGAAAAGAACTCTAAAACATTTTTTGGAAAAGAAAAAATTCCACAGCCATCATTCACGTTCTGGGTGACCTTGTTGTCTCTGAATCTCCCCGGAATGCAGAAAGGATATGCAACCTTCTGTATGTGAATGAACGCCTTGCAGATCTTTGAGGGTTTTGCTCATGTTGGTCTCTGAACACTGCAGAACAGGCTGCAAGCATCCTGCATCGATGTCGGCCCCACCCCCACCCTGCACCTCATTCATGCCCCCCTTCCCAGGAACAGCTTTGACTACCACATAAAATAACCAAACAACAGACACAGACGGCACTTTACAGAACCGGGTTTAAAAACTCCCCAATTACATATTTACTCCAAACCTGTCAGAAAGTAGATGGCTGCGGGTCTGTAATGAGGGCTGTTTGAAAGTCAAGTGTTCAGCAAATTTGGCCAGCGGGCACTTAGGGAGTTCCAACCTCAGAATTACCAAGCATAGTAATGCGTGCGCCAGGAAAATCCTCTTCTGCTCGCTGTACCCACTCCCAGCAAACCACTCTGGGCACATCCACACACCTGGGGAGATGCAGTCTCTGGTCCCCTGCAGCCCACATTTCTGGAAGACCACACGTCATGGACCACGGGGCTTCTTGGGCTGCGCCTACCTAAGATGGGGGGTATAGGGACAAACAAACGCAAGGAACGGCAGACCCTGCAATTCTAGTAGCTCCACGCCAGTGACAGCCAAAGTCCTCTTCCTGCTGGGGTCAAGGTGGGTGGGATAGCCCTGAGAGGGAGGTACGAGCCGTGGTCTATACCTCTTTTCCTTTGTCTTTAACTAAGGGGCAAGTCCCTTCTCCTCTCTGGACCCCAGCACCTCCTTCAGCAAACGACAGCGTTTAGATTTCCTCCATGGTTTTCCAATTCGGGACTCCCAAGGCTCTGTGAGGTATTCGCAGGATTCCTTCAAGGCTGAGAGATACCATGCATTTAGGCAGCATCGAGTCATACAGCGGTCAGACCCACTGTCGGGCCTGGAATTGTGTCTACTCAGCGTGGGAGCAGGGGCAGCCCCTGCAGGTCTGGAGTGCCGTGCAGATGTTTTATGTTTTACAGAATTTCAAAGTGTATTTCTTTCATTAAAAAATACAATCAATGCCTTATAAAAATGGGACACACTATTGAACACCTGCAATGTGCCAGACTCTTTATGACACACATTGAGTATACTATTTCATTTAATAACCTTCGTTCATTGGCAATATTCCCATTTCATGGATGAGCAAACTGAGGTTTGGAGAGGTTGATCCCTTGCCCAAGGCCCTACAGCCAGTGAGGCATCGATGATTCCGTCTAGGTCCGCATTCTTTCTACTCGGCTACCTGACCACCAACCCCATCGCCCCAACACAACTGCTGTGAACGTCTTGATAAATAGCTGTCACACCTTCTTGCAGACATACGTAACATGTACATCTTTCATAAATTAAAATGTGACAAGGAATTGGTTGTTAGTAGGTGCTCTTTGATAAAAATGGCATGTTAATAGGGAAAGAACAATACAAGAAGAGAAACTGGCGGACGCATCAGCGGAAGCCCACCGCCTTTGTTGGCCCAGACTGGCTACACCTCGGATCTCCGAGGGCCGGCTGGGGAGGTCTGTTTTCAAATAGTAGTTGACCTTAATACTTCTCCAAGGACCACTGTTTTATTTCTAGATTATGTTCGGCGGCTCTTTAAATTGCCAAACAGCTTCTCTTCACATTGCACCAAGTCAAGTCAAAGAAGAAAAAGGAAAACACCATTCTCTCTCTGTGTCCTCAAATGCTAAGCTGAGCCCTGCACAGGCTTTATGGCCATTATAAACCCTCCGTCTCGGGCTCCAACAATGGCAGAACCTCGGTGCAGCTACACAAACACGGCCGCCATAATAAAGCACGTCGTCTTTGATATTATATTGTATCACAAGCATTAAATACACATTAAAGGGATGTTTTAAGGCTCTTTGCAGTAAGTGGCAGATGTTATGAATAATAACCCGCAAAATCCTTCTGAATTCTAAAAAGGTGTGTTCCATAAAGCTTTCCTATAAATCTTTAATAGAGCTGAAACACATTGAGCAGTGATTAGAGGAAATCTCTAATCGTATTAAGCTATTAGAGATAACTGGAACAGGACTGATAGCCTCAAAAATAAAATAAATAAAATAAAGCAAGAGAATGAACACATTAGGATTTGAAGGACTTCCTAGTTAAACCTTTAAATGGTTTTTTACTGGGGGGAGCCAAGCAAGTCTGTGTAACACACACAAACAGTCACGCAGCGTAAAACCAAAACTGCCATAATTCACTGAAATTTATGTAAATGAATATGCATTTCTTTATATGAAAACTGGCAACATCTGCGCTCCATTTAAACAACCTGGTTTAATGGAGTCACCAAGAGATAAAGAACAGGGCATCGAGAGGGGCAGAGGGAGAAATGACCTCATCCACCCCCCCTTAGAGTACCTCAGAAAACAAATAAAATAAAATACAGGTTACGGGCAAACTAAACAGCGGTGAAAATATCGTCCCAGAGGACTCCAGCTTCCCAGGAAGCAGAGGTGTTTAAGGAGAGAGACAAGATCCAGCGGCAATAAACTCTGGCTCAATAAAACTTAATTAACCCCTGGGGGCCATTGTAAGGAAGCTTGTCAGCAGACAGAGAGCGTGAGATGCCACTGCCTGGCACCAAGGGTTAGTCCAGCCCTGCCAGACGTGGGAATGCCAGACCTACAGGCACGTGACCCTGTGCACACATACACGCCCATCGTGCTCACACGTATTCGCACACACCCCAACTTGGCCACGCACGGCTCTCATCTAACATTGGAGCGTTCGCTGACCTTGAGCCTAGAGTCTCGGCATCACCTCATTGAAGGCTAAAAGGCACTTCTGAATAATCTCATCCACACTCCTGTCCACTGCAAGGGGTCTCCCAGCCTCCACCCGAGTACTTTCAGAGCCAGGGAGCTCACTTTCTCTCCCGGTAACCTATTCCATCCCCGGATCAATCCAGTTGACGGAGGCAGTTCTTCCCTAGGCCTGTCTCTTTCTGACCACTTGCCCGTCGGTCTGTTTCTACTGCAAGTTCCTGGGCTTTCTTTTTCTGGGGGGATCAAGGATAAACCAAACCAAATCCAAGAGAAATGCCAAGTGCTCTTTTTTTTTTTTTTTTTTTTTGGCTTGCTGGATGTCTGGCGGGATGATCAGATACAAAGTCCTGCTCTTAAATAGATATTAAGGGTTGACCAGAAGTTAAGAAGTTTTCAATCTCATGAGAAAGAAAATACACATCCACAGACACCTGAAATGTTGGTAGAAAGTGCTAACGGTCCCAAGAGCTGAGGCTGGAGGTAAGTGTGCGAGAAGCGGCATTTGCTTTTGGGGCAGTGTCTTCCAAGGGATAGTTGGCGTAACTCAGGGGAGATGGTTGCTGGTTTCAGGTGGTCAGTTCTTATCCTTATGCCCAGGAGAAAGGGCAAACATGTCTTACCATATTAGAGTTTAGGTTCAGAGGCCATGGCAGGAGATGTCAGGCTAAAATTTAGTAAGTGCTTTTGTTTTTCTTATACTGATTTTTAAAGCAAGTGATATTAGCTTTCTATTTATGGGTGTTACACAGCTTCTTTCAAAATAAATGTTTAAGTTTTAAAATGGTGAATTAGCAACCTAAGTGTCCTTTGATGGATAATTGGATAAAGAAGATGTGGCATATATGTACAATGGAATACTACTCAGCCATAAAAAAGATGAAATATTGCCATTTGCAACAACATGGATGGATCTCGTGATTATCGTGCTAAGCAAAATAAGTCAGATGGGGAAAGACAAGAACCTATGATTTCACTCATACGAGGGGTATAAAACAAAAGCTACAGACAAATGAAAAACCAAACTCATACAGACAGAATGGTGGCTACCAGAGCGGGGAGAATGAAGAGGGCAAAGGGGTCAAATACGTGGTGATGGGAGCGATGTCTTCGGGTGGGTAGCACACAATAGTACACAGGTCGTATTACAGGGTCGTGCACCAGAAATGTATATCATGTTATTAACCAATGTTACCCCAAGAAATTTGATTTTTTTAAAATGGTGAATTATCATTTGAAGAAAAATATAAAGTAAACAATATAGGCATTATGTGGCAAATCGCGAGTGTGGTCTACACGGGACAGGTTGGGAAGCACACACTGGTGGGCCATAGAGAAGGTGCCCTCTGCTCTCCTAACGAGAGCCTCAGCGTGCTGCCCGCCTGGGCGCTGGCTGCGGGGAACAGGCCGATTTCCGCCTCTGGGCCCCTCCTTTCTCAGCCTGCCCCGTGGATGTACGGGAATGTTCAGCTCCCTGGGTCAGCAGATCAAAGGTTTACAGCCCAGCTGCGAGCTGAGCTGCGGGAGGAGGAGGACTCCCGGCTCTGGCAATAAAAGTGAGCTAATATTATCCTGCAGCTCGCGGCTTCTCCTGAGCACAGCAGATCTGCAGGCCACAGCTCACCTGGGCACCTCGGGAAGAGAGGAGGGGGGCCCAACTGTGTCACCTCTGCCCATCTCCATGCACTGGGGACCCGGCAGCCACTCTGGCAGGGTCTGCTTGTTGGCCTAGGCAACGAAAGGCGCAGCCACTGGCCTCTCTGCCTCATTTCTGTGGCTGCCACTGACGCTCTCTGTGGTGTTTGGCCGGCCCCGTGCTTTCTCTGTGCCCAAGTTGCCATCTGCAGGAGGCAGGTTATTAAGGCAGTAATTAGCTTGAACACAGTGATTAATTCATTGGAGAAAGCGCCCATTCAGCTTCTCCTGCAGCTCAGAAATGGTGAACTTCCAGGATGGCTCTCAAGAAGTATTTCTAGACTGTGATTCCACAGCAAAACTCCGGGCCAAGTCAGACTCTTCTCTCTATGTGCCAACACCACCCCCCACCCCCGGCCCCCATCTCTCCGCATACTGAGTGACAGTTTGACTGTTTTAGAACCTGGGGGAACAAACTTCCTTCCTTTTGTACTGCTTCTCAGCTTTTCAGCACAGAAGTTTGAGCCTATTTTTCTTCTCCTGCCTCATGCTTGACCCACTAAGTCTCTTTAAATTCCTCCCGTTGTTCAGGGAGAAAGGGCAGAGCTCTTACTGTCAGTCCCCTCCTAGCCCAACCAGTGCATTCAAAGCTCCAGCTGTCACCAAGAGCATGGCATGTGTGGGGAGGTCCACAGTGGACCACCAGCTGCAAACCGTCGTAGCACAAAGCTTCATCTGGTCCAGCACGTAGACATGCTCTGGGATTTCTAGCTCATCTTGACTAATGGTACTCAACACTTCCTACAGCCAGTGTGTCCCCAGGGACCTCTGTAGTCACCTTGTAAGAGAGAAAATTTAGGTTTTGTAAATGAAGCCGTTTTGATCAAGCACAGACCCCCAAACAGAGTAGTTCTGTCCTTCCTACCAGGTGACATTGTCCCACTGGCATTTCTTATAATAAGGGGGAGAATATCAGTTATACAAGAACATTCTAATCCTTCCACCCTCTCGCCCCTTTGCAAGCCATCTGGTATAAGGAGTTGCTTCCTCTTTATGAACATGTTCTATTTCCAGGTAAACATCTCTAACTAGATGGGTGACCTTGGACAAGTCACTGTCCCATCAGAACCTGTTTCCTCGTCTGTAAAGTGAGTCGATTAAATTAGCAAAGCCCGTGGTGTATCTGTTACAGTGACCTGAGAGTTTTTGTTTTATCCTTCAGTGCATTGCCGATTTTCCCCAAGGCTCCAAAACAGATTCATCTTCACACATTCTCAGGAAAGTAAACGAGTCTTTGTTTCCCAGGTTTCTTAATGGTGAGGGGCCGATTTCATGTGATCAGATTCTGGATCATTAGGACCATCTTTCTATAGAATTCTTGTCATGTGATTCAGTGCCTGTGTTTGAATTTACTATCTCATCAGCATGAAGAAATAGTAGTAGCTTGGGGACTCCCTCACCCTAGTCATCCCGTGCCAAAGAAGCTTCTGACTTGAGCTAAGGGAGTTTGCAGGAAACTTCCATGAAGTCATGCTTGCATCCCCAGCCTTTCCTTCAATTGACCCATCCAGGATGGAGCTGTCATCTTCAGATTTCTCCCAAGTACAACTGCTCCGTAGACACAGGAGAACAAACGGAGTGATGGCATCCTTCCCGGAGCGAGACCCTGACCCTCAGGAGGCATCCTGAACGCCCCCCACCTGCCCAGCTGAATGCCAGGACTGTGTACACCTGCAGTGCCCAGAGAATCGCAGTGGGCTCAGCGGAGGGTGTGGAGTCAGCCGAGTGATGGAGGAGGAGGGGCAAAGGGCCCGGCCAGCGGCCCGAACACCTTCCTGTTACTTGGCCATGGTCAGTTGTTAACGCCTCTGGCTTTCACACTTCCGATCTGTAAAACTAGGGTTAATAATTAATAACGCCTGCCTCAGTGGTACCGCTGGGGATCAACTGAGATAACGCATGTGCAAGTAGTTAGTAAGTCGTTAGGTGGCTGCACATGGAAGGGATTTTGTTTTTGTGAGAGTAGGAGGGTCTGTGCCAGCTGGGGTCCCCAGAGCCCCCCGGATGGATCGGGCTTCGTCAGTAACATGCCAACACAGGAAAAACAATGTGAGCTTGAAAACTAATAACCAGATCAAAAACGACAGGCGTGAGGAGGGAGGCCAGCCTGGGAAATGTGTTATGAGCCGATCAGAAAGGAGAAAAGAAATAAAGTCATTAGCTTAATTAAGGGGCAGGAGAGAATGATGAAACACGTCTCCAGCAAAACCAAATTAAGCATTTAGAAGATATTAAAAATGCATTTGAACTCCACTGGTGATACACTTCTAATAACATTTTCTAGGGCTGTAGTCAGCTATGAAGTCAGTCTGAGATCAAGGAAAGTGACCATTTCTCACTGTCTCTGGCCCCCGCCATCCCCAAACCTCCCAGCTGAGCCTTCCGACTTCTTGTCCTATAGTCCCCTAGCCACTCCCTCCCCAAAGATCCCCGTGGGTCAGTGTGTGACTGACAGACTTGCAACTTGTGGCAAACCTGGCTGCTGGGTATGTCTGCTCACGACCTCGATTCCACTTTTAAGAGAATCCAAAAGATTTAACCTGATCAGATTTGGGATCCTTAGGACAACCTTTCTATACAATTCTTGTCATAGATTCAGTGCCTATTCGAATTTATGATCACATCAATAAGAAGAAATCACAGTGATACTACTAGTTGTAATAGGAACAGTGGTAACAGATAGCTAGCATTTATCGACCAGCTATTGTATACTTGGCACTTTTCTAAGCACATAGTGTACCTTATCTCACTTAATCTTTACTTCTAATGAATTCTTTTAGTATTTTCATTACTATTACGGAAGAGGAAATTCAGGTATTAGTATTTCCATTATTGTCATATTATTGTATACGTAAGAAAATAGTATGTAAAAGTGTCAGGCTAATGAGAATGGGATCAGGATAGCCTTAAAATATATCATGCATCTGACTTTACAGTAATTTAAACAGAGAAACATGGTGGGAGCATACGGTAAAATGGACATGACAAGCTCAAAGAACACTGGTGCCACAGAAACCAGTCCCATGTTCATATAATCCATCATGAAAACCATCAGTAAGCCCTGTTAGCTGTTTTCCCACGAGATATCCTGAATCCGTGCACCTCTGTTCATCTCCATGGGGTCACCCAGTTCTTGACGTGGCAACTCAGAGGGAGACAGATCCTGCTGGGAGCCACATGTGAGGGGCCTGGGAGAGCCTCGTGGCACTTGTCCTGGGTCTTAACATCTGGACTGGACTGGGAAGGGGGACTAAGAAGGGGGAATTGAAGGCACGGAAGTCACATGAGTGGGGAATGAGGGCAACAGGCTTAGGGGAAAGGGAGGGGCTTGAGGCCCCAAAGGACTTCTCACACTGGATAAGAATCCAAGGGAGATTCATGATCTCAAGAGGCAGAGAGTTAGACTCCAGCACAAATGGATCGTGACACTGAGGAGATGTCATCGCCTCTGCTTGTCCTCTCGCTAGCCCACCGTGCTGCCCTCCTGCGTCACCTTCTCTCTCAGGCAGACCCCATTCACCTGGTGGCCTGGGCAGCATCAGTGTATGTCCTCCTCACTAAGCAACCAGAGGGCAGACTGTGTCTTTGCCAATGGCTCCCAGAGAACCTCGAGATCTTACCTGAGTTAGCCAACTCCAGTCACATCTCCATTTCCGAAATGACCCCAGGGCCCAGGGGATGAAATGCTCTTTGGACTGAGTCGTGGATCCCTTTTGAAACTAGAAGAGGAGATGCCACGTGAAGCAGTGGGCCATGTCTGAAGCAGGGTCATTCCTATGAAAGAAAATTGAGATAGTGTCACCAAAAAAGGGAAGGTCAAGACTGGTAGGCAAAAGCAAAGCCTTTCTGCCATCGGAGCCCATCGTGATGCAGTAGATGGTTTGACATTGTTTGGACTCTTGGCTGGTCCAGACAGTCTGTGTGCCTGTGTTCTGAAGACTAAGGGAAATGCTGAACATAATCCCAGGGCGAAGGAGAATTTATGACAAAACACTGCCCTGGCAGAGCAGGCTATGTGCCCCAGACTCAGCAAATGAAGCCCAACTTAATTGCTTGTGGTCTTGGATGAACTTCTAACTCTTTAGCCCTAGGACAGGAAAAATTGCAGAGACAACCTGCTTCCTCTCCTGGCCTGCTGAGCCCCTGAGAAAGTTATTTAACTTCTCTGCAGTGATTCCCCAGCTATAAAAGTCAGATGGCAATCCTTGCCCAATCGCTGCTGCAGCAGAGCTGGAGAAAGGGCAGGATCCAGGCTGCGGACAGCCAAGCAGTTCAGAAATGTGGCGTCAGGACTTCGGAGTCTTGACTTAGTCAACCGAAGGGTTTACTTCAGAATCCTTTCCCCCAACTCTCGAATCTCTGGGCAATGTTCTCTCCTGCTTCTGGTGTCGATGAGAAAATACAATTGGCTTTCTCTCTTGGCACCTGTGCTTCCTGTGAATCCCCCCCAAGCCATGATGGCAAGACCTGAGGACTCCCTCATGTTGGTAGTGGAATCCCAGAGCAGGGGCGTTAAGTGCTCTGGTTCTGGAGAAAGGCTTGTCTCCACTACGCTTGGGTGATGGAGAGGTGAATGTATGCCTGTTCTTGAGGAGCCCAGAATCTAGTAAAGGATGGAGGGAGAGTGGGGGAGAGAGAGAGAGAGAGAGAGAGAGAGAGAGAGAGAGAGAGAGAGAGAGAGAGAGAGAATTACAAATAATTACCCACTAGAATAGGAGTTGGCAAACGAAGGTCCATGGACCAAATCTGGCCCACTGCTTGCCTGTGTTTGTCTGACCCATGAATCAAGAATGGTTTTTACATTTTTAAATGGCTGAGACAAAAAGAAATCAAAGGAAGAATAATAATATTTTGTGACAGGTGAAAATTATGTGAAATTCAGATCTCAGTGTCCATAAATAAAGTTTTATTGACACACGGCCTCACTCATTCATTTACATATCGTCTATGGCCGCTTTTGTGTTTCAACACAACTGAGGAGCAGGGGCAGGCAGCATGTTTTAAGCCTAAAACATTTTTACAGAAGGTTTGCTGACCACTGCCCTAGAGGGACATATTGTGTTCGCACAGAAGAAGGGATACGAAGAAGAAGGCCCAAAAGGAGAACCTTTCAATGCCACATGCCATGTGATCCAGGTCCTCAAGATGGGGAGGATTCTAACAGGAAGAGGGAAGATGAGAGGCTATGAACTTAGAGAGTCGTATCCCCACTTTACAGATGACGACCAAGAGCCTGACAGGTAGAGCTAGAATTTTAAGCCAAGTCTGACTGATTTCATAGCTCAGCTCTTTCCGACTTCCCCCTTCCCACATTTGAATGTTTTAAAACAACTGGGTACAAACTATAAGGAGGCCTGGATGCCTTCTTGAGGAGCGCAACCAAATTCTGTACCTAGTGGGCTGCCTAGCTAAAGCTTGTGCGTTGGAAAGTCACATGAGCCAAGCCATGATTATAGAATCATTGTCAACCGTTATATAAAAAGTAGGTTGGAAAAAGGAGAGAATGACATTGAGCAGCAGAGTTAGGAGACCAAGCCTGGAGCCTGGATCAGAACTAATGAGGCCTTGATCAAGGAGCAGAGGCAGTAGGGTAGGTGGGAGAGAAAGACGCAGCAATCCAAGGAGAATAACTTGATGCAGAAGGTAGAAGAGAGATGGCTTCTCAGGTTTGAGTCTGGAAAGATGGAGGCATTGGAGAATGACAAGGCCAGTTATGGAAGATGCTGAGATCCACTTGGTCTGGATTGTTTGGAATGATGACTGAATGTCCAGGGGAGCGGTGTAGCCGACTTTGCCAGCCCCCAAATTAGGCTGCTGCGACCCTGGACGGCAGTGGAGTAGAGAGGCAGGAAGAGATCTTAGGAGAATGGCAGGCGTGTGCATGTGTGGAGAAAGGAAGGCACAGGAGCTAGGACAGAAAAAATAAAACTCAGTGGAAGGTTGAGAGCCAAGCAGCTGATGTGTAAAACACAGAACTTGCAAAAGGGTAAGCGGGCCGGATAGGGCAATGGTGAAGCTAAGATCTCATGCCCCATCTTACGGAGGCAGCAGATTTAGTTTGAGGCGCTATGCATACAGCTCTGACAGATCCGACTTTTCAAAAGAAACTGGAATATTGAATATTTTTGCAATCTTTTGATGTTTGAATATTGGCAAGAAATTCAACTAAAAGAAAAATGCTGGAGAAGGCAATCAAACATATTTAAGGGTGGATCCAGCCTAGAGGCCACTGGTTTGTAGTCTCTTCCCTATGAAGGGCCATACGACCTGAAACCTTCTTGGGGTCCTCTCTCCAATTCCTCCCGAATCACTTCCTTGGAATCCTTCCTGCCTGGGACCCGAGCCCATTCTCTGGGGACTTTCTCGCATGTCTCTAACGCAGCATTGCTTTTGCCAGCGATTTCCTGGGGCTGAGACAACAACCTTCTTAGGTGTTCCACGCTCAAGTAATAATCAACAGAAGTGAGAAGAAAGACATTTAACAACCACAAAGACCAACCACAAAAGATAGTAAGAGAATGACTTTGTCTATGACAGTGAGAGAATAAAAGGGAGAATCCTTTGGGGACTGGCTAGTCTCCTGGTCGTCAGGAAGAACTCAGAGGTACAAAGACTATGCTGGGAAGGAAGATTTGGGTGAGTGGCCTCGAGATGTCCTTGAGGGCCAGCTCCAAGGTCACCGTCTGGCTATTGCTGAGCAGCGAGCCGGGTTTGGGGTTGAAGGAATGTGGACTTGGAAACCTGCATGATTTCCGCCCTAGGGACCCTACATCTGGGAGGAAGAGCCCTGCTGAAGGACATGCATTTGGCAGGTACTCCTTCTTTCTTGAGCCTCGCTGGATGGTCAACTAGACCTCAGAAAAGGCCACTTCATTATAAGGGACTCGTCAAATACTCTTTTCCTGCTCAGAGGAATGTAGTTCCATGCAATCCAGCAAGCCTTCAGGGAGTGACTCCTACGTCTCCAGCCTGTGCTAAGAGATGCTGGACACGTCAGGTAAGGAGGTGGTACAGCCGCTCTTCCTCCTCAAAGGGCAGAAGAGACACATCTATTCCAGGCTGTGCCCAGGGGCTTGAGGAAGGTAGGAGAAGCCTGGACTGTGGCCGTGAGAAGCGTTTCCTATTGGAGGGTTCAGATCCGTGGCCACACTCTCCCAGCTCCAAGGATGAGCTTACGACTCAGGTCTGTCCGGGCGGCTTTTTCCTTCCTCGACCACAGCGCTGGACATGTGACATAGTTGGTCTCATGGTTCTCAATCCCAGGACTTTTATTAGATTCTCTGGAAAGGAGAGGTTTAGTTTTGTTTCGGTTGCTAGGTTGTATAGGAGTAATCCACGAGCTTCTGTGGCAGCAATTCATGTGCTAATGTCTTCTGGAAAAACCCTCACAGACACCCAGAAATAATGTTTTACCAGCTTTCAGGGCATCCCTTAGCCCAGTCAAGATGACATAAATTTAACCATCACACAGAGCTTAATTTAGGGTGGGGGGTTACAGAGAGGAAAGGAGAG
Source organism: Rhinolophus ferrumequinum (assembly GCF_004115265.2). Classification (NCBI taxonomy): domain Eukaryota; kingdom Metazoa; phylum Chordata; class Mammalia; order Chiroptera; family Rhinolophidae; genus Rhinolophus; species Rhinolophus ferrumequinum. The sequence continues at coordinate 4,183,771 of NC_046298.1, read as the reverse complement.
AAAGAGAGAGAGAGAGAGAAAGAGAGAGAGAAGGAGAAGGAAAAAGAGAGGGAGAGAGAGGGAGAGTATTTTAATTTGATGATATTGTTTGAGCCTGTCTAGTCTTTACAGTTGCATGAACTTGATCCAAAATTCTTTTTGTGTTTAAGTTAATTTGAATTAGATTATTTATCACTTGCAATAAAATGACACTTAACTAATGTAGTCGTGAAACCGGTACTTAAACTGTAGTCTGATGTCAAAGCCTGGTGCCTGCTACAACTCAGAGAGGGGACATGTGTTCAAAGGCGTCTCTAAGGACAGATCTCTAATTCCTCCCATCTGTAAAGATTCAGACATATTTGTTCACTTACTACCTAAAGTTTTAGGATACTGTCAGTTTCCCTTCTGCGATTGGCTCTCTCCATCGGCTCTTCAACAGAACTTCCACGTTTTTCGGTGGATTGCTTCTAGAACAAGCTCCTCTTCAGCCCTACCTTCAGTAAATTCCAGATGCCCAAGTGGCTTAAATGGCTTCATTCCTGATGTGAATTTGAAAGTGGTTCATTCAAGTGATTCTCCATCTGAAGACTGTCTTAAAATCATTAGAAACACCACATTGGGTGGACCCCAGGATTCTGTCTGTGATGTGGGCACTAAGGGACATGGCGGGAGCGGGGTAAATCTTCTCCGCCCCCTCTATCCCTCCCCCAGGATTTCAAAGACTTTGATCATTTTTTGCTCAGCCTTTATATTCCGGAACAAAGTGGCCCATTTTGATCTATCCTTGGTTGCCATTCCTGCCCCCACCTCCTTGATCATTTCGATGTCCTCCTTCTCACTTCCTCCAGCTTCTTTATGTCTTTTAAAGATATGCCCAGTCCTGCACACAATATTCCCAGAGATCAGAGAATCAGGCTTTTATCTTTACTGATTGATGTTAAAAAATTTGATCATGATAAAATGAATCATTCTAAGGAATCGGTATTGGAATCGAAGCCCAAAGCCATTCCTTCCTTCCTTCACTCACTGAATTACTCAGTAAGAAAGCAGGAAGACCCTCCTGTTTGCCCAGCCTTGTGGGAGAAGGCTCCCCGGGATACCAAACAAGGTGAGAAAGTATTCTCGTCCCTTCAGGAGTGTAGAATAGAGCTGGTACTGCAAGGCCGACTTTTAAGGAGCCACCAACAATCACATCTTCCACTAGACTTTTATAGAAAACACAGATGTGCCTTTTCACTGGTATCTCGTTTGATTTTCACACCAATTGCATTTTCATAACAAGGGGCTGAGAGAAAGTGGGGAAACTCAGGATTCACACACAAATCGTCTCTCTCCAAGTTTCTGAGCCTTTTCCCTGGACAAGCACGCTCCCTTCCCAGTCACCCACGGAAGGTCTTATCTCTGAACTTCTGAGACACAACAGTAAGGCTCTAAACCTGGAAGTCAGTTACAGCCTGACGTAAGTGTGAGAATAAAAAACGTCCACACTATGAATACCCAAAGAGGGTAGACTTTTGAAATAGAACTGTCCCATTTGAGGGTCTTTCTGGAATCTCATTAATGGAACTGAAATGGGCTGCGCTTGTCTTCCATATCAACTGCATTCTAGGAGACCACTATCCTATTGCGTTGCCTGCCTTTGGTCATTTCCTCTTCATTCAATGACAAAAATCTTGATTTTGGTGGACAAATCCCCCCTCTTCCACTCTCAGTTCAAATTTGAATAACTCCTAGCCTCTTTGTCCATGAGTGGACATACGATGTGGTCCTGGCCACGCAATCCACTATTACCTCCATGCTTCTGGAATTGGTCCAGACATGATTTATGGGCCAATCTCCAACAATAAGGGTCAGCCCTGTGATTTCCGGAAATGCTGGGAAAGGCAAGTTCTCTTTCTTCCAGGATGCTGCGTCGGTGGGAGCTGAGCATGTGGCTGCTGGTGGCCATCTAGTCACTGTGTAAGGGGGAAGCAGAGTGGGGAGGTGAGCTGGATGAATAATGAGATACACTGAGCACCCCTGACAGCCCTGGACTTCCAATTGCATGAGTCAGTGAGCCCTTGTTTGCATAACCCAACTTGAGCTGTGTTTCTGTAATTTGCAACCAAAGAGTCTTGACTAATATTCCCACCCACATACAAAGTACCTCCTGGCGGCATGACCTTCTTCCTGCTTTTCCCTCTGTACCCCATCAACAATAACCGTGTGCTATCGCACATCTCTTTTTCAAATTCGCTAAACTTAGTGCTGCATGGGGATTGGAATCTGACCTGCTTTATTCACCACTTAATGCCAGCAGGGTTGAGTGGTAGAATGAAGTCCACATGGGCACTGACTGGGCGTGATGTCACATTTCCTCAGTGCTGGCTGAAATGACTGCAAAACTATCAGTCTAAGGGTTCAATAACCCAATAGGGTATTGTAAGTTATTAATTGCTAAAAATAGTCAAATTAATCCAAGTAATAAAGTTTGTGAACTACTTATCTTTTTTATAACCTATGCTAGATTCAAGGTTATTCCGATAGCATCACTGTTACTAAAACTCTAAGATGCCTTCTTGGATGGGAACAAAAGAACGTGGGAGATATTACAAATAACCAAATAAGTCCGCAGTGACTGTCCATGACTGAGTTACCTTTGATATTTGTTGAAGTCATTAAGTATATTAGTGATATGGAGGAGATTTTAGCAAAGAAAAACATGCTAACTGAAGAATGTGTCATGTTCATTTTAAATGTTAATGTCAAATTTTTTAAAACTTTAGAAGCCATAAATTTAATTATTTTTTGGCGAATAGTTCCAGGAGTTTTAACATGTGCAGATTCGAGTAACGACGACCACGGCCACAACGCGGAGCGGTGCCAACAAGCCCAACGTCCCCTTGGGCTGCCCCCTTGGTAGTCACAGCCTCTCTCACTCTAAATTCCTGGACACTGCTGGGCCATTCTCTGTCCCTACAATTTTCCTTTCACACTATGCCACATAATGGAATCCCACAGCGTGCAACCTTTGACCCTGGCTTTTCCACTCAGCATAATATGACGTCTTTGAGATTTATCCATGTTGCTGCATACATCAATGGTGCATTCCTTTTGATTGCTAAGGAGTAATACATGGTATGAGCGTACCATAATTTGTTAATCCGTTCACCTGTTAATGGATATTTGGGTGGTTCCTAGTTTTTAGCTTTTATAAATTAACCTGCTATGAATATTTGTGTAAGTCTTTCTTGTAGACACAAGTTTCCATTTCTCTGAGGTAAAATAAGTAAGTGGACTGTCTGGATCAGAATAAACATGTTTCACTCTACAAGAAACAGTCTGTTTTCCAGAGCGGCTGTACCTCTACCATGTTTCATTCCCCTCAGCCATATATGTGGGGTCCAGTTGCTCTGTATGACACTCAGCGCTTGACATATTCATCTTACTTAATGACATTGTACATCTTCTCATGTCCTTTTTTCCCATCCGTGTATCTTCTTGGGTGAAGTATTTCTGAATCTCTTGCCTATGTTTACTGAATTATTTTTGAGTGTTAAGTATTCTTCATACATTCTGGATGAAAGTCCTTTGTTGAATATGCGACTTGTAAATATTTTCTGCCAATATGTAGCTTGAGTTTTTATTCTCTTAACAATATCTTCTGCAAAGCAATAGTGTTTTTTTTATGAAGTCCAATTTATCAATTTTTCTTCTAAGAATCATGCATTTGGTGTCTTACCTAAGACTATTTTGCCAAGAGAAGATCATAAAAGTTTTCCCTATTTTTCTAGAAGTTTTACATTTAGATATATGAGTTCATTTTGTATAAGCTGTGAGGTAGGGGTCAATGTTCCTTGTGTTTGTTTGTTTGGCATAGAGATGTCCAAGTTTTCAACCATTATTTGGTGAAAAACGTCTGACCAGACTGAAAAAGAAATTAAAGACACAAATTGCCAGCAACAAGAATGAATAAGAGGGTATCATCAGAAGCCACATAGACATTAAATGAAAAGTATGCACATACCTTTGATCTTAGATAAAAGGGACCAATTTCTCTAAAAGCACAAACCAGCAAAATGTACCCCCAAAATAGGTACCTGTATACTCTCATATGTATTTTAAAGAATTTAAGGTGAGAAAAATAACCTGTTAAATTTACCCAGATATTTTCCATTTCTGTTGCTCTTCCTTCAATCCCAAAGTTCCAAGTTTTCTTCTGTTGTTATTTCTGTTCTACTTTAAGAATTTCTTCTGCATTTCTTTTTGTTTTGCTGGTTGTGAATTCTCTTTGTTGCCTCTACCTAAGAATATTTTCATTTCAACTTCATTCCTGAAAGATATTTTCTGTGTATAGAACTTTGGATTGACAGAATGTTATTTGTTTGTTTGATTTTAGTTTCATACTTTAAAAACGTCCCATTACTTTAAAGCTTCCATGATTTCTGATGAGAAATGAACAGTAACTTGAATTACTGTTCCATATATGTCATGCTGCCTTTTCCTCTGGCTTCTTTCAAGACTTTTTTCATTGTCCTTGGTTTTCATCATTTTGATTATGGTCTTTGTGTGGATTCCTTTGAGTTTTTCCTATTCAGGATTCACTGACATTTTCTGAACACATATGCTTATGTCTTTCACTAAGTTGAGAAAATTTGAGACATTATTTCGTTTTCTGCACCACATTTATTCTTTTCTCCATCCAATACTCTGACAATACAAATATTAAACTTTTTGGTATTGTCCTATCATTTCCTGAGACTCTATTTCTTTTTTTTTCTTCATTTTTTTTCTCTCTATTGATCAAGTTGGATTCTTTATACTGATTTATGTTCAAGTATACTGACTTTTTCTTCTGAAATCTGCATTCTGCTACTGAGTCCACCAACTGAACATTTTATTTTGGTTATTATAGTTTTTCTTTCTAAATTTGCATTTGATTGTTGTTATAGCTTCTATTACTCTGCTGAGACTTTATATATTTTCCTTATTTGAGGAGTGTTTGCCCTTACTTCTTGCAGCGTGATTATAAATAACTGCTTTAAATTTTTTGTCTCATAATTTCAACATTTTGGTTACCTTGGTTGGTGTCTGTTGATTGTCTTTTCCTTTGCAAGTTGTTGAGATTTCTTTCCTGTGTGAAATAATTTTGGATTGTATCCCAATCATTTTGAATATTAGGTTACATAACTTTGCATCTTGTTCTAATACTGTGGAGAAATTTTTGTTTATTTGTTTTAACAAAGCAGTCAACTCAGTTACATTCAGGCCACACCAACCTTTAATGGCCTGTGGTTCCCATGTCAGTTCAGTTTCAAAGATTTTGCAGTGCTGTTTAGATCTCTTCCACACGTGTGTCACTCTGGGCAATCATCAGCCTCGTGATTCAGTTCTGACGGCCTCAGGTGTGTCGTGCAGGGTCAGGGTCATGCATGCACAGCTTGTGGGAGAGCCCTGAAATGCACGCGTGATGTTTTGAGATCTTTCTCAAACGGCCATGTCTCTTCCATCTCTCTGACACGCTGGCTCCTAGACTCTCCCGTTCTTGGTCCTTTGGCTAAAAAGCTGCAGTTTTAGTCTCCCTGCCCTGCCGCCCACTTCCCACAGCTAGATCTGCCTCGGAGATTAAGTTGCAAGAAGACAGACAAAAAACAACAGGGATTTCCCCTGCCTTGTTCAGAAAACCATTGTTCTGGCCAGAGAGAAAGAAGGCTCCTCCTTTTTCAGAATTTTGGGTGCCTGCTAGCAGCCCCTACCATTTCTGCCCTTCCCCTGTCCAATAGCCACCCAGCCACTGTAGGATTAAGCTTTGGGACTGGAGATTGCTTAAGGGCTGGAATATAAGACAAGGAAAACACAACACAAAATTGAGGGGATTTTCCCTACTCTCTCTGTGTTGTAGGTGCCCTCCTTCTCATTCCTTAATGACTTCTCCTGAAGCTCTTTCTGTCCATACCTAGGGTGAAGTTCCAGGATTTGGACTGAGTTTGAGTCCAAGCCTGCAGAATCAGAAGAAAAAACAATGCCAGGAAACTCTCCATGGGAAAACACATATTTCAAGTTCTCGTTTCCTTCTCCAATCTGCCTGCTACCATGAACTTTCTGGAGTCCTCAGAAAGCTGCTCCATGCCTTCTACCCAGGTTTTTAGTTTCATTCCATGGACAGTACAGAGTGGACCCTGCTTTCTCCCTCTTACCCCAAACCAGAGCTCTCTGCTTCAGTTTCTGGTCTGTCCTAATTAAACATCAGCATCTGAAAGTGCCCTTGGGTCAAACATTTTCCATAGCTCCCACATTTCCTCAACGATGTCCTGCAAACCAGGATATGAATTTTACATGATTACGTAATCTCCTATTCACAGCAATACTAAGATAGAAGTATCTCTACTCTCATTTTCCAGATTCATTGGAGGTCACAGAGTTAATAACAGATGGACCAGGATTCTAACTCAGGTATATAGACACTTTTCTTATGTCAGGGATGGAAGCCTTATATTAATGTGCAACCCTGGAATTACGTTGTAATTCCTTATAATAAAAAAGAAACAGGCTCAGAGAATCAACGTGATGAGTCAGGATTCAAGCTACAGAATTGAAAGCTAAGTTTCCTATTAACTACTCTGTGGGAAATCTGTGTGGTTAGATATGTAAAAGGGGCTCAACAAATATTTATTGCGAAACACGGATTTTCTACAGGGAAAAATGTGCCTCAACATTGGAAAATTATTTTGTCATCATGGGGAAACTGAGTTAATGGTTTAGATCCCCGCAGCACTGCTTATTAACTCACGTGGCTGTTAACTGCTTCCATCCCTTTACAGATACATTTCCCCCTTCTTCTTGTTTCATCGATTACGACACACCAGTTATTCAGTTTCCTAAGTGTTTTCAGCTGGAGCAGCTACATTTCAATCTGAAGGTTGCCTTGGGTTCTCCACATTTCCCATGCAAGTGCAGACTACAAAGCCATGGGCAGGTCTTTCCTGTGCAGTACTCCTGATTCTCCAAGCACAGGCATCATTGCTGTTACCCGGGGGCCGTGTGTGTGGGTGCTCTCATCAGAATGGGGGACATGAACACATCTGAAATGCACACAACTCCCTTCCATGAGGCTGACCCTCCCCCCTGTTCACCATGGCCCTTGAGTCCGTCAGGTGGAATAAAGATGTTACTATAATGACCGTCTATGAAATGAGAGTAAATATATGTGAGTGGCCTTGCATCAGGGAGCTTTCTATAGCAGGGAAAATTACAATAAAGACAGAAAGTGCATTGTGACCCCCATGCTGTATTTCCATAACAACGCAGCTTTGTGGCTCCAGCAGGGCAGGGAATCAGGCGAGAAATTTACAGATGTTTTCTTTATGTGCAGTGTTTTTCAGTGTCAAACATGGGGGAAGGGCTTCTCTCTGGTGTTATTGTCCTAGGTAACTGAGGGAAGATAAATTCACCAAACTGATCAGCTTCTGGAAATCTTTTTGCCAGTTGATTCTCAAACTCCCTTACTAGTGAATTTTAAATATATATATATCTGAGAGAGAGTTGTACCGCCAAACAAAACATACTTCACTGAAATTGAACTCTTTGGAAAAGTTTCTTGGTGTCTCAGAAACGTCTTGCCCTCTCCTTTGAGGTGTTCCTTTTGTGTCTTTCCTTTGGAGGTTTTAATTTAGTGAGTACAGAGGATATTCAGAGGTGCATAGCCAATTTAGTATCTACCCTGAAAAGACCCTTGCACGCACACACACACACACACACACCACTACTGCTGTCAATAGCAGGAGAAAAAGTAGAGAATTTTGTAAAGCAGGTTTGGAAATAATCACCCCCAAAGGCCAGAAGTGAGCTGGATTTTTCATCCTGTAAACAGAGAGCATGGGCAGAAAGACTTCTCTTAACAAGTGGAGATTGTAGAGTCCAGAGTGTCCTAGGATAAGACAGGGGATATACACCCAGTGTCCACCAAGACTCACCTCACATTTCCCTAAGACCTCTACTTAGCAGCTTTAAGGCTACCTGGTGCTTTTGAAGCTCTTCACCTTGCACATGGCTGAGGATTCTTTAAAGTGACAAAGGATATTTTTAAAAAAAGAAACATCAAATGCTCTGGCAACAGCCAGAAAAACAAGAACTTCACCCCACTGAGTTTTATGGATTCTGGTTGCAGGCGGTGAGCTCACAGATGGCAGAGAGTGAAGTCACCGACCGAGGGGAAGAGCCTGCTTGGTGCCAGAGAACCACATGGTCATTAGAAAAAAAGAAAAGCCCCACACAGCGCCAGGTGTCTCGGCTCTCAGACCTGAAGTCCAGTTAGGAAGAGGTTCGATGGCTGGCTGCCTTGCAGGGGAAGGCCTCAGAGAGGGAGCAAAATGTCACTGGGCCCAAAAGTGTGATGAGGACTTCCGCAACTTTTCATAAGGTTTACTTCTATTTTGTAATTTTCCTCCAGCACCCATTTGTTTAACATGTACTTTTATTAGCGATTTGGGGCAGGTCATGTAGATGAACAGAAAACATAACATGTGTTAAAGAAGACCAAAAGCAAATGAAATCTAGAGTATTGCATTCCTTTCATTTCCAGTATTTTTGGTGTTAATTTTTTTTTCACTGCTGACTTGCTTTAATATTTTTATGAAAAAAATATTTGGTAATTTATGTATATTGCAAAACTAACATTCTATTTTTTCAGGTACCATATTTCCCTAATAATATTTATTAGGTACCATATTTTCCTAATAATATTTATTATTTATTGAACATTTGTTTGTTGTCCGTATCTCCTATGCAGAAAGCACTCTCCTAGACATTTGAAGGTGTAATATGAAGATGAATAAGATACGATTTTTGTACGCAAAGCATTCAGCATGTAATAGGATAAATGCAAAATGAAAATGAATAAGCAGGTCAAAAGGTAGAATGTAATAAATGCCATAAGATGTTTCAATAAATGATGTGTTTGTTTAACCAACCCAATTTTTATGTACTGGTGGGGAGTAGAGCCACCTTTGCTCAATGAAGAAATTAATAGCTAAAGGAAATAATGAGTCATTTAGGTGAGGTTCTATGTGAGTTAAGAGGAAGTTGACATTATTTCTCTGGAGCAGAAGCCAGGGAGAATAAAATGGGGGAGTTGCCATCTGAGCCTTGATTGTGGAGATTTGAGTATTTGGAGATGAAAAGAAGGGCATTCCAGGACAAGAGAACAACGTGAGCACATGCTCAGCAGTGGGATGTCGAGAGATGTGCTTGGCAGAGAGTAAGCTGTCCAGCTCTGCTGAGCAACCTCACAATATACACTGAAATACGCCGGTACAAAAATAAAACAAAATAAGCCAGGCACTTGCTGCCCTGGCAGGATTAGTAAATGTGGGATGCAGCCCCCCTGGGAAGTGGTTTGTCATTTGAAGCAGGCCACGTCCTGGAAACATCAAAGTCAGTGAAAATGACATTAAAAGATGGACAAGTGATCGAAATCCTCTGGACCTTGATTTCTTCGTCCATACGATGGTGTTACTAATACTTATATTGCAAGGTTGTTTTGAGGAATATTGGCAGTAGGTTTATAAATTAGCTGGCATATAATAGCCACTTGATACATAGTTATTATTTTTGCTAATAATAACAACAATCATAGCAGACATGAGTTAGCCAGGTGCAGCTAAACATCAAAATGTGAGTACCATTCATTTGAATTCTACTGAGCTTATGTAATGATAGATAATAAGACATCTAAATAACTTGCCCATTAAGTTCATTCTCTATTTTGTGATTTACCTCATGCATCGATCTGCTCAGCTGCATCTGGTTAGAAATGTTAAACGCTGTCATCAGCAGAGATTTAGTGCATTTTATGTAGATGAACATAAAAGCAAATGTTTTCAAAGGAAGCAAGCTGAAGAAGAAAACAGGAAAGCAGCACCGTGTATTAATGAGGGGGGCAAATGTTGTGAAGCCAAATCCAAATTCAAATCCCTGTTCAGAAATGTACTATTTCTGTGACCTTGGATAAATCACCCACTCTCCCTGAGCCTTGATTTACTCATTGTAAATGGGAGAGGATGACGACGACGAAGGCAAAAACAACACATAACAACAATAACATCAACTTCATAGAGTGACTCTTGGAAGAAAATTGCCTGGGACATAGGAAGCAGCAGTATTATGTGTTGTCTCATTTCCCTTTATGCATTCTTCTTCATCATTTCAGCACCAGGTGCCTAGGACTTGGGGGACGATGAGTTTCCATGCATGGTGATGGAGAGAATGTTTGCGTTGCTGTTGGAAAACCTGTACCCTGATCCTCGCTCTACCACCAGCTCATGGTACGACCTTGCTTCCTTAAGCTCATGTGTGAAATGCAGAAGTTAGACTAGGTAAGTTTCATCTTCAATGTCTGTCATTGCAGGATTCTGTTCACCTACTGCATGAAATTTCCCACCAAACTGATTCTGTGTATATTTTAAGAGACAATTTGAAAACCAACCAAAATCAATACACCATTTCACATATTTGGTTCTTTTAAAGAATAGAAAAATACCATATAAAATATTTTTTTTAATGGAAATCCTTTGTCTTAATGCAGATTGTCATGAAGGAGCCCATACATCTCTCTTTAACTCTGGTGAATAAAGGTTGTTTTCTGTAGAGTAAAATTCAGTAGGAAAATTTAAGCCTCTCCAGATTTTTGGCAACACAAGTAGAGACCATCCAGGTTGTTTACTGAGGTTTTCACTTAGTAACGAGACTAGGTGCATTGGATAAACTCAGACTAACTCTTTAAACAGCTGCTAGCTCTCAGGATTGAAAGCTATCTCAGAACCATTTGAAAATTCCCAGGATATTATTGATAGAGGCAATTTGGAGAACACGTTTTTATAATGGCCCACAGAGTTGGGCGTGAGTATTTTCAAGCTTCCCCAGGCACTGGAAAATGCACCACCTCTGGTTTTCAGAAGCCAAATGGCAGAGGCATATCTGCCTGGTCTTGGTGCATTTTGGAGTGGAGCGTGCCCACATACCGCAGCCACTTTGATCCTCAAAGATCTATGGAAAACTGGAGCTGCACAGAGGCAAAGGAAACCAGAGATGTTCCGTTTTTAAACAGAACCCTGGACAGCCCACAAAAGCCTGTTTTCTGATTTCAGAACTCTAAAGCTCACAAAAGCCCAGATAATCTTGTTCAGAACCCTGGACAGCTCACACAAACCACCCTTCTACTGGCTGTCCAGGCCCAGATTAGGGGGAGGCAAATAAAACATCTAGGATCCACTCCAAGAGTGAGTGCCTCCCTAAATTTCGCACCCTAGGTGTCTTGCTGGCCCCGTCCTACTTTTACCCCATGGCTGTCCACAGTTCGTTTGTTCATTCAGTGACCCTTCACGAAGTTCCTAGTAAGTGTGTGTCGCTGTGCTGCCCGCTGGCAAAACTAATAAAACAGTCCCTCTCCTCAAGGGGTTTGGTTCCTTCAGGAAACTGCAAGTCAATATGACTGGAAGCATTTGCAGAGGTGGAAGCGTTTCAAGAAGTAATTTTGGGATGTGAGTAGGCAATAGACCATGGATTATTTGTGGACCACACTCAGGAGGACAAAGCTTTTGGAAGCTCCATGACGATGGGGACATGTTTTGCTGTTTGCCTTTGTAAATATAGCACTTAGCAAAAGAATACATAGGCTCTCAGTATTTATTTGCTAAATGAACAAATAATGTTATGCTATGTATGACAGTGAGACTCTGGATTTTAAGATGAGTGAGTAGTAGCTTTTTCCATTTTGCATCATATAAATATCACTTTGGAAGTGTTACAGAAGATGGATTAGAGGGAAGAGAGACTAAACCCAGGAAGACCAGTTATAAGATGATTGCAGTGGTTCAAGTGAAAGATTATAAAAGCCAAAACCAACTCAAAATAGATATGAGCAACAGGGTGTGCGAAAAAGAAGAATATGGAATTAACAGAAATTTAGTAAAGGATGTAGATTTTTGTGGAAAAGATGACTCAGTGTGGGATGGCTTTGAGTTTGAAGTGGCTGTGAAACATCAAAGCGAAGGTAGCTGGGGGGTGATTGTTCTGGAGGAAAGCCAAAAGTCTGGGCTGGTGAATATAGATTTGCTTCCAGAAACAGTTCTGGGCTCCATGGAGTCATCTAGTCCCTCTCATGAGTAAACTAACACGAGCTTGATGTGTAAAGAGAGGAAAATAAGGAAGAATAGCAAAACTAGGATATCTAAATTCCGGTGCCCCATGCCAATTACAACTTGACTCAGAATACAGGTATTGGTTCAGATAATGTCTTTGTTCCTTCCGAATTGTACGTTCTTTGATTATTCTAATTCAGGTTTTAAAAGCCTACTGTCTACAGAGGCAAGATAAGATTTTTCTAAATTAGTGAAGCTAGCCAAGTGGAGACCATGATGATTTGGAGAGCGTACGTTCAACCTTCTCTCCATAAAGAGCACCGACAGGGGACATAGAGCACTGTCTTTTCACTCCTTATCTCCAGATCACTATTGCCACGTGAAAATTGAAGATTTCCTTAAAGGCAAATGAAGATGTCATGGTGTATTCTCTTGGTCCAGTTCTTATTTAAGCTAAGAGACAGACCCATGTGAGCTCATGGTCATCTTGTGATGACAATATGCCATTTTTGTGCCTTAATATCTTTTCTGAAGCCATGGATGAACTGCATACAAGTCAAAATGTGGGCACCCCAGGGAGAAACCCTCAACCAGCGTGGGATGGGAGCTTGTGGATAAATGGTCCGCCTTCTCATCTTTCTGGTGGATAGTTCTAGGAGGCATTCTGCATCTATATGCTTTTCAGAGGTTGGAGTGAGATTGAACCCTTATTGCCTTTAGCAGAAATATCAATAATTGATTCTTATATTGTAAAATGTAGAAAGTGTCCATGGAAAATTTAAAGTGACTCTATCTCCCATGGCTGGAGGTGGAATGAGAAACTTCAACAGATCTCCTATACTAACCTAAGGGCCATGTAGAGAAGCAGTGGGGCCCTGAGCAATGGGCTTGGGATATTTGGGTAGATGTGTCTGTAAAACATGAACCCTCAGAATTTCTTGAACTTTCTTGGGAAATAGAACAGCCCCCTCTTTCCAGGAGACATTGTTTGGGTTGGATGTTTCTCAAAACGAGGCTGTTTTACAAACGATCCACTCCTGCCTCCCATCCTGGCTTCCACGCCAATAACTAGGCCAAAATTGGGTCGCAACATAGGCAAAGTGAAATAAAATCCCTTTCCAGAAAATAAAAACCCTACTCACTAAAAGAGTTTAGGACCTGGCGAATATGCACTAGCAGAAAGCTGGGAGCCATGTGGGAAAGAAGGAGGAACAGAATGCCAGGCTGTGTGAGGGTGAGTTATTGATATGGGCATACTCTCTTGTGACTGAGGACTTAGCCTTCTAGAGGACATCTGGATCTGGTCCTATTAACGTCTGGAATGGTTCCCTGAAGCTTGGACGTGACACTGGACTACAATAAGTTAGTTAGATATAGTGGAGTACTGTGAAATGAGTAATAAGATTGAAGGGAGTAAAAATGTTGCAACAGAGTACCATTGAGTATCCTCTACCCGACTGTTTCCCTGGGAAGCCTCAGAGGTCACTCCTTTCACTGTACAGTTAGGAACATACTACCGAGGGCACACCAGCATGACTGAAAAGCTCAATGGTTGTTCACTGTAGGAAACATTGGTGGAACCAGGCTCCAGAATTTCAGAAGCCAGCCAACAGCACTTTATGTCAAAGGAAAAGTGGTCATAATGACCACATTTGGCAGGAAAGCCAGGGTGACAACCAGAGTTCTTCGCCCCACAGGGACCTGTCAGATTGCCTAATAGATGATGACATTCTCAGGGGTGAGGTGGTTGGGAAGCTGACTAAGGTATGGACTTATGTAACGGGAAATGATGGAGGATTGATGAGCAGAAGTTGGAATCAGCCACAGCCATGGGAGGTTGCATTGCCTCACTCAGTTTCTAGACATGAATACGTTTTCAGACTCAGGGTGCCTGTTGGTTGAAGAGAGACTGGTTCCTCTTGAAGAAAGACTCTGAAATGCCACAACAGTGACATATTCTTTGTTTATTTAATAAATGTTCTCTTAATCCTTCTCTAAGGAACTGGTAGCAATTTATCAAAGTGCAAACACAGAAAAGGGGAAGAACCAGAATTTACCAGGGCTGTTGCAAACAGAGTCAGAGCTCACAGTAATGCTAGGGAACCATAGCACCATCATGGCCCCTTGGTTAGTGTAAGAGCTTGGGAAGACAGATAATGAATAAAATCCTGACCCAAGCCCATCTTACGGTGGATCCCGTGGGTCCACGGATATACCCAGTCCTGGAGTATAAAAGTGGGATGGATATACTTAACTGCTCATATTACTCTCACATTGGTCCCCAACCTATGGAATAAGAACCACAAAAGCAGAAAAGGCCAAGTGGAAACCTACAAAACACCCCCTCTTTCAGCTAAGATACATATCAGAGGAAGTGTCATATATGCGGAGAAACTATAGTTACAGCGAGGGCATCGGAGAGGTCCAAGGGGTGGACTGTAGTGGATACTTTTGGTACGCCATCACCTCTGCGTGCTCCACTCTGATTTCAGCTGCAACTGCAGAGAACAAGACACACCCACTCACCAAGGACAGCACCTCACTCCATACTTGTGAGACACGTCTTTTCTCTTTTTAGCCACAGAGTCATCTCTAGTCATGGGAGTCAAATCAGCCTAAGAACAAGCCTGGCTTGGTTTGCAAAAGTGTGCAGAAGGGTGAGGAAGTTAATGTCTCCATGAAAAATGGGCACTGGTGCATAAATGTCACAGCACTCATCCTTCAGGCCATTAGTTCTGGAAAGCATTCTGCTTACATCCCCGAAATTCCAGTGCAATCATGCCTCTGTTGCTTCCCACAGTAATTACCCTTTTGTTAGCTATTCCTTCTTGTCCGTTTCGTCTTCCTGTTCCCTTACTATTGATTTGAGGGATCAACTTCCACATACACTACCTATACCCTCAGTGCCTGCATCCCGGGGAGGCCAAGCTACAACATAGGCTTGCTGCTGCTAGATCTTCCAATTTTTAAACAGAATCTGGAAATCTGGATTTCTATGAGAAACTCCAAAATGCAAATGGCAGCAACTAAATAACTAAGAAAGAAGGGTATGTTGGCCAATTGTAACACACCTGTTATTCATTGTTGCACCCATGAATCACCAGTGTGCAACTTTTGTCACTCCAAGTTCTGTACTGTTTAGAACTTGAGACTTTGGTGGCACAAGTTGGCTGATGGGGTAGATAAAAGAGAACTATGTATGGCCTTCCCCCTCCACTTCAGCTAAAAGGAAGGCGCAGAGAAAGGGAAGGAATGCATTCAGCCTAACCTATTGGACGTGTCTTGGCGGCGGTGAAGAGAAGAATGTACTATTCAATTTGCGTCTGATCTCAGTAACACGTATACAACAAAATGTGAATTAACGCACAATTACGTCTTACACAGACTGGAGCCCGAGCGTTCCCTGCACTTGGATGCACACAGACACTATTGGGGCTGGGTACCTTCTTCACCAAGGGCTGGGATGTGGCCCCAGAGATCAAGCCACTAAACCTGTTGTCAGTCTCAGGCAACGGCTACTTGAGAGAGTAAAAAGCACGCAGCTGGTGCCTGAGTTTTCAGTGCTCGCGTCCCCTGGGAGAGTCCCGCTTGGTCATGTGTATCTAAGCGTACAACCTTGGTTACCCGGGAAACCAAGGCCAAGTGGGTCTGGATGCTTTTTCTATGGCCCTCGTGTTTAGCAGATGAGATGTTGCCAGCGCAGCTCAGCTGTGAGCATCCTGAAGATGGTGGCTTCGTATAGATTCCTGGACAAATGCCTGTGACAACTGTGATCAGGGCAATTTGTGGTGACAAACACCGCTGAAGAAAATGGCAATTATCCAGAAGGTCTCGTGTCTTGGTACACAAAATGAACGTAGACATTCGTTCGTGTGAAGATTAATGAAACGCCTACTATGTGGCAGACAGTGTGCTAGGACCTGGGGACAAAACGACAGATGAGACAAAGTCCCTGATCTCATGCTTTACATTCCGTTGGGAGAGACGGACATTAACTAACCTAAAAAAATAAACAGGAAAGGTCAGTTGCTAATCAGAGCCAGGAAGAAAATAAAACAGGGAGATGGGGAAGAAGTTGCCTGGCGTGTGTTTGTAGGATGGGAGAGAAGCCACTTTGTAAGGCGGAGGTAGGGAAACCTCTCGGAAGTGACAATGGAAGGCGCTCAGTGCCACGAGGGAGCCAGCTACGTGAACGTCTGCAGGAAGACTCTTCCAGGCAGAGGGAATGCATGGGACCTCAAGGCGGTGATGATGGCTCCCCAAAGTTTTAGGAGGTCTCTGCCAATGTAAACGATCCACCTTCCACCCAGGCCAGGAAAGGCTCTGGAAATGGAGAGGAACAGGAGTGTTA
This sequence comes from Rhinolophus ferrumequinum, assembly GCF_004115265.2. Classification (NCBI taxonomy): domain Eukaryota; kingdom Metazoa; phylum Chordata; class Mammalia; order Chiroptera; family Rhinolophidae; genus Rhinolophus; species Rhinolophus ferrumequinum. The sequence goes on along the minus strand of NC_046298.1, from coordinate 4,167,322 downwards.
GAAGAGCGTGGCGGAAAGAGCACCGGGCCAGAGGGGACACCAGTGGTGCTGCTTCTGCTCTCGGGTCGCTGGATGGTGCTGAGCATGTCACACTCCGCCTTGGACCTCAGTTGCTCCATTTAGAAATGAGGGGGTTAAACTACCCTCCCCCCACACACACACTTTCAGCTATTGAGACTTTTGTGCAAAGGAAATATAAAAACAGTAAAGATCTGGAGCACAGTTAGCAAACCCTGGATAAAATGATGCTTAAACACCTTCCACCAGCCTCAGAATTTAGAATTCCAAGGGTCCCAGCCCCCTTGTGGAAGGAACTCTCAGATCCAAGAGTGGCTCTGCTTCTTTCTTCAATGCCTAATGTCAAACTGCCTCACCCCAAAGTGGTGCAATGGAGGTGCCAGATCCTGGGGCCCCATTTACCGAGGCCCCTTTATCTTGTTTTATACTTGCAGAATAGTCTGGGGATCGTAAGGTCTGCTAAGTCAAGGTGAAAGGGCGCCTTTCGGCCCTGAAACACCATGGAGCCCAGGCCTGAATGAGACCTCACGGAGGCTCTGCCTCTTCTAAGGCCACAGCTTCTAAGGCCACAGCAGGTTCCAGACACAGCACCACCCATGGAAAGGATGTCAGCCCCGCAGACTCTCTCTCCTTGATTAGACCATGGACCAGAAAGGTGTGGCAGGAGCAGGCACTCCTCCTTGGCCACATGGAGGGTCTGCAGTAGGCGCTGAATGCTCTGGGCCCCTTCTACCCGATTCACCAAGACGGTAGAAGTGGGGGTGGGGCCTCTCCATGCTGTGAGCCTGCCACCCTCCTGCCCCCTCCACCTTCCATTCTCTGATTTTGAGGGTGTCAGGCCAAGGAGAACACAGCCGTAGGTTGCACGTAAGCGGGGTCTGAGGTTCTGCTGTATCGGCAACTTTCCTTCGTGAAGCCTATCGGCCCCCTCCCCTCGAGAACCCACACATACGCAGGGGAGTGATGAAGAGACCATTAAATGTTTAAATGTAAAATATCGTGGAACTGCATTGAGAATTAGTATCTCTGCGCATGAGAGCGGGGGAATCTGATTATGTAAATAATGCATAAATCCCCAGTGGAAAAGGTAAACGTTTATCAGCCTCCTCAGTAACTCAGGTTAAGCTTTGGGCTTGGGATGTGAAGAGAAAGCTAATTTTTTTAACTGAGCATGTTCATTTATATTTTCAAATTGCAACTGAGGGAGGCAGAAGGAGGGGGTGCCGCGTTAGGAGAGCTGGGGTCTTGCTCCTGGCCTCGCCCTGTGTGACCTTGGAAAAGCCTATTACTTTTCTAGGCCTCAGTGTCCTCATCTGATTCTAATGGGCCCCAAAGCCTGGTTTTCCCACTGCCTGGGGATACAATGAGAATAGAAGGAGACACAGAGCAGTGCTACTGCAAGGTGTGACATCATTCTGCCAACTCTTTGTGACTGACCTGCAGTGAGGTAATTGCAGAAAGTGGGAGTAAGCGTTTAGAAATGTACAGCAAGTTGACTTTGCATTGACCACCTGTGTGTGATCAAGGGGCCTCGCTTCACTCAATAGGCTACGAAGCAGTTTGAGTGTTGTCACCTTCACACGATGAGTCGTACTGGGCATGACTCATAGTCCGTGATGGGTTAGCAATAAAACCAACAAAGCAACACCGAAAACTGGTCCTTCATCACAAACACTCTGGGAAACACGGATGGAGATTCTTGCTTTGACACGTCCCCAAACACGTGGACAATCTAACTGAGTGAGGTGTGGTTTGAAGTCGCTGATAACGGAATGGAAGTGACAGAAGGGAGTGCTACGTGTCTGTTCTATTCACTTGCTCTATGACCTTGGACAAATCACTGCCCTCCCGACCCTGGTGCCATACGTAATCTCCGCTTGAGGCTTATCCTTCGCCCAAAGATGTTGGTGGATCAAGGAGAAGACCAGAACCCTGCTCAGCAAAGGGACTGCATTGGCTGATGAGTCGGGCGCGGGGCTGGGAGTGGTGGCTGACTGCAAAAATGGCCATAATCCTTCACTCCTCCCTGTTCTGTGCTCTTTGCAAATTATTTTGTATCTCATCCCATCAAGAGGTGGAATCTACTGCTTCTTCCTTTAAATTTCGGCTAGCCTTGTGACTCGCTTTGGCTCATACAGTGCAGCAGAAACCATGCTGTGCCAGCTCTGAGCCAAGGCCCCAAGAGGCTTCCACTTACTCTTTTGGATTCCTGCCCAGCTGCCAGGTGAACAAGGGATGAGCTGCCCACTTGAGGACAGCCGAGATCAGCCAGTCCTCAGGCAACTTGGCAGCTGACTGCAGACTCATGAGTGAGCCCAGCTGAGACCAGAGGAATCACCCAGCTCAATCTAGTCCAAATTGCTGACCTATAGAATCATACATTCAATAAATGCTTATTGTTTTAAACTGTAAGAGGGTGGTTTGTTATGCAGCAGAAGCTAATTGATCCAGGAATAAAATGTGATGTTAGTTGTTACTGGATGTGTTGGTCGTGCTCCAGGTAAAACGATGATGGAGCCAGTTTGAGTAGAGCACCCTCTGGCCGCCCTTCCCCCCATCCAGCTCATGCTTTTGTTTTCTGATCCCATTCAGTGAAGTATGCTCTTTCAAAAAAGGCCTCCCACCATCACATACCAATGATTCTTCCACATTCTGGATAATGGACCTCTTTGAGACTCTGAAGCTCCATAGCTCAGAAAACAATGTGTTATCTCCACATTTACATTACTCTTTAAACAATTCTAAGACTCTAGGGTCCAGCTGTGAACCCTTCTGCCCAGGTGAAGAGTTCTAGGTACAGACCTAGCCTCTCTCCCCAATTCTTCTCAAATCTCTCTCTTATCCTCCACCGTTAGAATTTCCCAGTCCTCTACCTCAGCTCCTAAAGACTTTGCTAACCTTAGCACTTGATGTGCACAAGACAATATTAGAACAACAATCCATTACAAAGGTAGAGCCCTTGGAAACGATCTCTAAAACATAGTATCTTGGTTCATCCTTTTAACATCCCTGGGAAGTATGTAGGCAGGACTTATTATCCTTATTTATCTGTTGAGGGGATTGAGCCCAAGATCACTCAGCTAGAAAGAGTGGATTCCTAGGGCCATTCCACGTTATCTTGCTTTTCAGAGACATGGCAGGCCATTGCTAACAAGCCCAGATGGGGAATGCTGACCCTGAGTGTGAGAAGCACCGTGTGGCCAGACGGAGAGCAGAAAAAGAATGGTAGGAGTTGAGGTCAAGACGTTGGAGGGCCTAACGCAGGAAGGGTGTTGGAAGCCTACGCGCCCGAGCTATGACTGGAGAGACTGTGATGTTTTGAGTTTAATCTCACTTCAGAAAACTCCCATCATTCATTACATCAGCCTATATATATCCTCTTCTCCCTCTTCCCAAAAAAGAAGGAATCTCAGAGTCTTTCACACAGTCCAAACTTAGAACGATTTACACTTCATCTCAAACCTGCCAGTCTCTACCTTTCACAGCAAAACACAACTTGTTGACTTTTATTTTTAAAACTATCCAGAGAAGATGAGTCTGACCTGGAGTCTTTATGTTCTTTGAACCAAGTCAAGAAACATTTTCTGAGCACCTACTAGGTACAATGCGCTGTCACTTCACCTGAGATTGATGAGAGAATTTAAAGTTGAGCTAAATGCCTTGGGTCCTCAAGAAATATCAGGGCGAGATAAGAACCATCTCATTCACTTTGTGGACTATTTTTCAACCCTCAGAGATGAGCTCAATGTTCCTTTCTTCCCTGCTCTTTCCCACTCCAGAAGGAAACATTTTCTCATTTGTATCTGCTCCCCACCTGCCATAGGACTGGAAAAACCTATCAATAAGAACCCATAGAATACTGCGATTTAGCTGTTAGCTTTTTTTTTTTTTGTCTTTTCCACTCATCTGTGAGCATTTTGGGCGCTGTCACCTGTCTTATTTCTCTTCTGTGTGCCAGTCCCCCACTCCAGCTTTCTAGCACTAGGTCAGTAGTTACATACTGGATTGAGCTAAATATCCACAAAACACAGAGACAATGCATAGTGCCCCAAAAAGAGGTTCAGACAAGGGTCTTCAGAGCTGCATGAGTGGGGAATGTAGTCATATCACGTGACTGTTGTCCTTTGTAAGGACACAGACAACCAGTTCTTGAAGGGGGCAAAAACCGTAATCTTAGGCACTTGGTGCCGTGCTAGAAATGCAGCAACTACTTACAGCATTGAGGTATTGCTATTAGTCTTGTTGCTATTGTTATAATATTATCCCTTCAAGCAAGAGCACGTCTACGGAAGGGGGCCCTGAAGCCACTACAGAACTCTCCCCCTGTTCCTGCGAACAATCATTCACTCAAATAGAGAGAAATTCCTCTTCTTTCTCCAAGGACAATAGACTGCAGAATATCGCTGCCCCGAGATGTTTGTCTTTGACTAACCAGGGCGCCATGGGATGTGATAAGCAGAGTCTCTCTTCCAGGACTCAAGCGCACGGCTGCATGTTACCATGGTTCCATGAGCTTGTTTGGCTTTCTGTGAGGGCAGTTCCAACCTCACACCCTGGTTGTATGGAACAATTGGCCTGTTATCCACTTGGGAGCTGGAGAAGAGAACATGGCTGAGCACGAGAGTCTCGGTGAGTGGGAATGAACAGAGTGGGAACGCTGAGCCAAGGTTAGCACAGCCAGTGCCCTCGGTGCTCACTAATTCTGACCTCACAGATCACTGTCTGCGCATGGGCTACCCCATCAATACTCAGGTCTCTTCAAGTCAGGACCAAAGCTGAGGGTCATTTCTTATAGAAATAGATGAATAGTGGCTTACTTAATAATCCTCTGATTGAAAGTAGTATAAACCAGCTCCAACCGGCTTAAACAGCAAAAGGAATTTGCTGGCAAGACAGCGAGGCCTCTCCTGGAACCCTAGAAAGACAGAATAATCACATCTCTAGGAAGAGCTGGGGCGGGACATCTTTGGGGGCCTCTAGTGATGCTGCTTTTGACTTTCCAATATTCTTCTCCCTTTCTACCATCACTCCAATTTCCTTCTGACAAAGCGTCTTTTCGCTTTTGAATACTACCTGGTGGAATGATGAACAAAGACCACACACTGCCGCATTTAGGGGGAAGACACATCACCCAAGATGGGTCAAGTAGATGCTTGCTCCCTGGAATTTGAATCTTGACCAGAACCTTAAAGAGATTCAAGAGAGTTGGAAGTCTGTACTCTGGCTCTAGGACCCAACCAACCTGTTCTTCCTATTAGACTAGTCCTGAAGTTACCATTTCGTAAAGCCCCACAGTTGCCTTTGTTCAGGGCTTTTCAGATGTTTTCGATTTCCCAGTGATTCTCCCAAGGTGTCCATAAACTAATACTCATTCCAGTACATAACCAAATTCAGTCTCTTTTGCTGCCAGGAAAAGAACTCGGACTAATACACAGACCACCCCCCTAGAAAGATACATTTGATTCGCGTCAGTTTACTACCTCTACTCTCTATATCTCACAACTAGAAGTTTTCAGGAGAGAGAGTTTGGCACATTTTGGGTCAGGTGTGCACTTGATCCAGTCAACTGAACCCAAGGGGAAGGTCATATGTTCTGAACACTCAGAGTTGCCAGAGGCTAATCCCTGTGGAAGAAAAGCAGTTCCCAGAGATAAGGACAGAACTGGTGGACTGAGCCAACAATTTCTCCAAGGAAAATGGACCACACACAGAACACTTCTGCTGCAGGAAGCATGGCATGATGTACTGAAGCAAATCTGGTGCTGGAAACCAGGCGTGAGCACGAGACATTGTAAGCCAGATGTTACTTACATCTAAAGCAGGGTAGTTGACCATGAAACCCACATTTTAAGAAGCTGCACAGGTTTTGGATAAAATGGTCCAGAATCTCTGTTTTAAGCCATATTTTTCAATGATGGGGTTTGCTTTACCTTTGGTCTATCCAAACAGTCAGTCTAGCTTTTGAGAGTCCAGTGTAAAAACATTTATCAGATAAAAGACAAAGTCGTCCTGTATAGACCTCACAACACGATTCTCCTTTTCCCTAAGGCTGCCTTTTGCTCCAGCTCTCATCTGCCACGCTGGCCCTGTGATCACAGATACCAGACGTTTAGGTGTTTGGTTTAATTCTCCTTTTCACTTAGTCACCAGTTATTGTCTTCCCCGGGTATTCACCGTCCCCATGACTGGTTGGGTCATTAAGGGAAGGAGTCTCGCAAAATCTGAAATCCCAATTATATTTGCCTTCTCTGGTCTGTTTTACTCAAATATTTGTTCTCCCTCTCCTACAAACAACGTTTCTCTGCATGCTTGCCTTACACACTGTGAAGAGGCTGAATTTCCACTACCTTTGGAATCCAAGGCCACAGAAGCAGCTAATCATCAGTCAAGGTGATCAGTCCATCTGCCTTTGAAGGAGACGGACGTCCCGGGCCTCCTACCTCAGCGTGCTTGGAACCAACCTTTCTAATCCCACTTGTTTTCCCTGATGAACCTACACACTGTGCAAAAACATACCCTTGAGGTCATTTCTGACTTTTCTATCTTTTTCCCAGAGGATGCGAAGGCAACCCGAGCTCGCTCACTCATGGGCTGGTGGCTACAGGTGATCTCTGCCGTAGGAACCCCCCCCCCCGCTGCACCCCCAGAATTCCTGATCACAGAGCTGTGCTCCATTCTTCCTGTATAATCGGCTGCCTGGTAGAATCTATAAAATCCTTAAAATCAACATTTCTCAGCTAAAAATCTCCATATTGAATAACTGGATATCTACACACAAAGGAAATGAATCTCGACACAGATCTTACACGTCCACAATAATGAACTCAAATGGATCACAGACGTAAAACACAGGAGACAGTTCGGCAGTTTCTTACTAAGCTAAACATTTCCCGTGTGATCCCGCCCGGCTCATGGCAACCCTCCAGCCTGAGCTCTGCAGGCCGATGAATTACTGAAATCATTTCATGGCTCAGAAAGACTCAACAGCGTAGGTTTCTCCTCCTTCTGTTTTTTAGGAGACGGGGAAACTGAGGCTCGGAGAGGATGACTGGCCCAGGCCCAGGACAGCCCAGGACGCCTGCCTGTCTGTCTGCTGCGTGGTCTCGGTGCTGGGGTCCCTTGCATCCTCTGCCCTTCTTCTCCCCCTTCTCACATGGGTGCACCTTTCTCCTTCCCAGCAAAAAGGACAGAGGCTCAGCTTTTTGGGGGGCGGGAGGGAGGGAGACAGCAAGAAAGAGAGAGCTAGCAACTGGGTCATTTCAGGAGAATTCAGGAAGACACATGGCCTGTCTTGCACTTACGGCAGAAAGTTGTCACCTTACGGGTGTGTCGCCACGACACTCACATTTGGACTCCTGAACACAAACAGAACCATCCCCACTTGAGAAGCAAGACCTTCGCCCAGATTGTTGTCCCCATGCCCTCATGTGAGCCCTGGGCGTCTCACCCCTTTGCTCTTAGCAGCTCCTGCCTCACACCTTTAAAAACCTGTAATGGTCTTCAGCTGCCACTGTCCCCAGGATTTGTGGTTGTTTTCTTCTCTCTCTCTCCCCCGTCCCCCGCCTCTTTTTTCTCTCTCTCTCTCTGTCTCTCTCTCCCTCCCTCCTTCAGCTGCCTTCAAAACAGGGAGGAGAAGCCTTTATTTGGCTCTGACAACAAGAACTCCGGCTGCATTTTTCGCCCTGTGTTTTACTTCTGTCGTTGATCAATAGACTTAAATGCCAGGCCTCCATCACGGCTGCACACTTTGATTACCCAACTGTCTTGGCCCAGCGGAGCTTGTCTGCTTGAGTTCTGATGCTGAGAAATGTCACGGTAGGGAGGGGCCACGAGCCTCTGTCAGCCTGCGAGGGAGGGAGGTGGTGACAGCTCTTTCAGAGCATCTGCAGGCATCCTCCCGGCCCTGGGGGTTACCATGGGCTGGAACTCACTCCTGTCGGGCTGTTCACAGCCACAGGTAAAGTCTGTCGCAGCGCAGGCAATGAGTGAGGGAAGCATCCATGGTGCCCATGGTAACCAGGCCTCGCACATCTGCTCGCCATGTCCCTGAATCCCGCTCTCCGCCGGGACCCTCCCCAGCAGTGTGACCTTTGGCCTGTCACTCAACTTACCTGGCTCTACAGCTCTAACACTGCTCTCCACCCTCCCCGGCAGCCTGAGAAATAAATGAAGCAGACACGAAAGTGGTTTGGAAGGCGTGGGGTGCTGCGTGAGCGGGAAGCATGTCATTCTTACCCCGTCGAAAACTGGTTAAACAGCGCTTTCTCAACCCCCTTCCACTTCATTGTCCCTTGCTACAAGAAGGAACCAGAAGCTGTGCACTTTGCAAAACCACTCTGGCTCACTAGTGTACAGTTAACTGTACTGACAGTTACCAGTACAGACGCCTGCACAGGAAAGGGAAGCAGGCCGTCGCGAGGTGATTCTCAAGTGTTCCTGAGCAGGGGCTGCCTTTCAATTACGCTCCCCTTCATCCAACTGCCTCTGGCCCCAACTCGCTTCCCCATGAGAACTCACTCACAGGAAGATTAGGACTTGCTGGGACAGTGTGAGCAGGGCGCTGGGACATCTGCTCCTGTCCCCGGTTGGGACAGGGGTGTGTCTTTACTCCTGTCATTTCCTCTGTGAAACAAGGTGTCAGTCTCACCGGCTTGGGCTGAGTGCTCTGCTCAAGCTTCATTAGAAGAAAACTCCACAACCAAGAACCCCGATGGCTTGTGTGGTGTCTGATATTGGCCGTCCGCACCCCCATCCCCACCGGAAGGGGCCCAGCATCTATTTTGGGGCAAAAGGGTGTGCCCAAGAGCCACTTCTCTCTGCCCACGTGCCCACCCAGTCTCTGAACACCCAGGCTGAGGACAGGGTTCCCTAGGCCTGGCCATCAGCTACAAGCTTAATAAAAACAAGTCCATCTGGATGGGAGGTTTTCTCTGAATCAGAGAGTGTTCCTTCCACAGACGGCGGCTGGTACTCAGCCCCAGTGTCTTGTTGCTAGGGGCATGCAGGCCCAGTGCTGTTGGGCTCCCCGATGTTTCAAGAGAAGGCTAGAATGTGAAGGACGACGTGGAAGGAGCCAACTTTCAAAAACAAAAAGCATTTGTGGGCCACCAGTTTGCAACTCTTGGTCCTAAAGTTAGGCGGGGGCAGGCTAGGAATCCAGAAGAACAGGCATGCAGGTGTGCGATTCACTTCCTTTTCCTACCTTTGAGCTGACCCGATCCCTGTACCAGGCAAGCCTCCTTGAGGACTGACTCCCCATCTCTCTTCCTCCAGGCTGCCTTCCAGATTTCACCAGAAGCTGCTCACACCACTTCTCCCATTAGGACCACTGACTGGAATATCTGCTCGCCCAACGGCTGGCCCTGTACTGGCGCTGGATGTAGAGCCCCCACCTTGAACGTTACATGCAGCCCGGAAACTAACATTACAGACCATGCCACGCGGGGGGGGGGGGGGGGTCGGGGGGAGAATGGGGGCACTGCCAGGATCTCAGCAGCTTCCTGATCATTTACACCAGGTTCAATGGTGCCACGCCCTGTGCATCTCTTCTCTCTGTTAAGGAAACTCGCCACATTCTGCATGGAAAAAAGATTTAAACCCCAACAGAAAGTAATTTAAATGGTGACAATGATTCTTCTCGGGAGTGAATAAGCCTGAAATGGGGAGGTGCGTGGAACTCACCCAGTGTCGGCATGCCTCTTGCCACCCTGAGTGGGATTCCATCTTTAAACCACTACTGACGGTTCTTCTGCGTGGGCTGCAGGGCGCCAGGCTCCACTCTGTGCTTATCCTCACATGACACTGGACACTGGACTTCACTGGTGAAGTCAGCAAAGTTCAAGAGTGATTTGGATTTCCCTGATTTTCACCTTTGTCTCTGGAACCCAACGTCTCATGAGACAGTCCAACCCTGAATGCAGGAGCTGCACTTAGACGTTTTTAATCACTCAGAGGTGATGCAAATGTATTTCCCATCCCCCGTGATGGGAAAATCCATGCTGGAGCCAGACTGAAAGGGACAGAGGTACAGGTTGGTCTCTGGACACCACGAGGCCATTAACCAGGACACCAGGGTGGCCGTGGGGATGACAGAGAGGCCGTGCTGCGGTTTCCTACCATGTCTTGGCAGGTTTCATCAAAACTGGGGTTTTAAACATCACCTGTCAAGTGTGTCAATGGGAGATTAGAAAACAAAGATCAGAGTCAATGCGTCTCTCTTTTTTTACACTCTGCCCCTTCGTCTCTTGGGAAATCAACTAGAACAGATGAGCGGAAAGCCCACGCCTGTCGTTCTCTGCTCCGGTCTTCTTCCCTTCTGAGAGTGGACTTGTGCATTTCCCCCTGCGTGTGCTTCACACTCCACACAGTGCTACTCACGTGCACTACGGCTTCACGCGTGCTCGGGCTTGCACAGCGGTACCAGGCAGCCGATACCATGCCGGTGACCCGGCCACTTTTCTTTGCTCTGTGGCGAAGCAACCTCACCCAGTCCTCTGGGGACACCTGGAGGCTCGCATCTTCTGGGACGCCTCCCTCACCGACTCCACCCAGCACCGGGCGGCCATGGGCCCCTGCTTATGCCCTGGCTGGTTTGTGCCGGTCTGCTTGCCCCGTGGACCAGAGCTTCTCTGGGGGCAGCTCTGAGTCTCACCCCTCTTTGTGACTCCTCTCCCCCAGCCCGCCCACAGCGCACAATGCGGGATTAGTATTATTCAGGGTTCTGTGGGTGGTGAAGACTGGGTGATTTGCTTTGGTAAACTTGAGGATCCCTTTCAGGCCTTAGGGGGGCCCAAGAGAAAACCAGAGACATGGCATGGGCCAACAGCGTACCCCACAGCAAGAGGGCAGGTGACTAACTGGTGCACTTTATCCTTCTATCTTACAACTTAATCATGTTTTGGGGGTGGAGGAGGGGTGGGGGGCGGGGTTAGGAACTGGCAGCCAGAGTCTGGATCGGCTGCTCTATTCGGGCATATGTTTCCAAAATCGGTGTTTCTCAAAACTTACTGCGCTTCATAAAAGCTTGCTAAGCCTGAGGTCCCTGCTCTGATCCTTTCTCGTTGCTCTATTGGTCACACTTCTTCTTTACGCCCCACGTGAATTCTCCGGGGGCAAATTAATTGAATCCAGTGTTTGCCAAACGTGCCTCCTGGGAGGGCTGATGAGAAATGCAGATCGCCCAGCCCCCACCCCAGCTACACTGCCTCTGAGTCTCCAAGCACAGGTCCTAGAACTTACACTTGTAAAACAAATACCCCAGGAGATTTTAATCTGCAAAGTTTGCAAAATTTGATCTAATAAAAGTAACCTTTCCCCTCTATTTAGTTATGAAAATTTCCAAGCGTACAGAAAAATTCAAAGAAACTTAAGTGAATAGCAGCGTATCCACCATCTGGATTCCACCACAGACGTTTACTATACTTGTTTTACTACATATCTCTACACCTATCCATTCCCCTCTCCATCCAGCCATCCATCTCTGTCTGGAAGATTTTCACGTAAACTGCAGGCATCAGTGCACTCTCCCCTAAACACTACGGCAGGCATGGTATTAACTAGAGCTCAATATCTGTTTGTAGTTTTTTTCTTTTGAGGTAACATTTATAGAGTGAAATGCACGCATCACAAATGTGCCATTGGATGAGTTTTGACAAATGCATGCACCCTGTAACTCAAACCCTTCTCAAGAGTTGGAGCATTTCATCACTCTAGAAAGTTCCTTCACCCCTTCCCAGATAACCTCTGCTCCCACCCTCCAATTATTTTTCTGGCTTTGTCTACCATAGCTTTGCCTTAACAAAAACAACCTCTAAAAAGCAGCAAAACAATAAAAAATTTTGTCTAACAAAATGATATCTGGATCCCCAGTATTTTAAATGACTAAAGTAGAGAAGCTGCAGTTAGAGCTGTGCGGGGGTTCCAAGTCCTGACCCCTGGGTCTCCATGCTGCCTCTGAAGCTGCCTCTGGGGTACCCTGGCACTCCCAGAAACAACTCTTGAAACTGCTGCCCTAGAATCCTGCTTCAGCAGTAATTGTCTTCCTCCTTTGGTCCTCAGAGTGCTGCTTTATTCTGGGGAAACCCTGCTCTCTCCTAAGTGGAAAAAAGATTGTAGCTTCCTGGCTACAGCTTGCTACAATAATTTTACAAAGAAGAAGGAAAAAACACAGCTTCAGTTATTGTTTTTTGTTTGTTTGGGGGGAGAAATTTTCTCATTCATATTTGGACGCATGGGTAACACAGTTTCATTTCACCATTCTCAATAAAGCTACCTGATCTCTGATTGTATCAGCAACCTCCGGCTACTTCCCCAACACGCACCCTGTAATATAAGCCTGTAATTTTCACTGTGCAGCAGGGGCAAGCTTTATGGGCTGGGGGACGCCGCAGAGTCTCATCTCGCAGCCTCGTTGCCACAGGCTAATAATGTGGAACAGAGTTCACCCTCCAAATGTCAGAGAGATTGAGAGAACAGCCCCTGCCCCTCGCCCACCCCAACTCTCGTGTGGATGAAAGAAGTGACTGGTCTCTAGACCTTTCCGGCCATGAGTCATCTGCCAGGCTCTTCTGGCTGGGCTGCTCAGCTCTCGACTTCCCCAGCTCCCTGGGTGACCAGTCGCTGACCCACACGTCCTGGGGAGTACTACTGACCCCCAGCCCTGCTTGGTCTCGGTTTTCAGTTTCCACAGCTGCTTCTACACCTCTTCTTGAGGTCTGTGTCTAATATTAATACACAAAGCAGGTTTTCAATGAATCCTTGCTGAATTGTTACATAAGAACGGGCTGCATCATGACCTCGTTGCTTGTCACATACTCTTCGTTTCTCGGCCCCACGCCAGACCGCTGTCGTCCATTGCAGGTGGCCAGTTATTGCTTCCAAAGCCTCAGCAGGGACTCTGCTGCCTTTAAAGGGAAAGAGGGGGGGGTTCAATCAGCCACAGTGGCTATCACAACCACCCCAAGCGCTTAGGGTTTACATTTCTGAACAGTAGTGTTATTAGTAAATGAGGATGTCTGGGAAGAACAACGAATGGATCAAGACTCACTCTTCTGATATGAAATATGGCCTTTTGTTAGTTTATAGTTCAGGCTGTGCTTGATTAAAATTATCCATCCATGGAAGTGTTGGCTGAGCCTGAATTCCTGGTATGAAATTCCAATGCATTTGCTACAATTCAAACACATTTGGCAGGTGAAAGACTCGGTCCACAGATGCCTAAGTGCAGGATTCTGCCCTTTATTTGCTTTGAACTCTGAGCTCCTATCCCACTGGTCAGTGGGGAATTAACCTCGGCCATGAAAAGCACTCCCCGCAAGTCCCAGACTTTGCTTAGATGCTGGTGCTTCACTCATTGAGGCAGCTGTCAGTGCCATTTGCTAAATACTCTTGTCCCCGCCCCCTTTCTGGACCACGATGTGAGTTTACTTCCTGAGCCCCTCGTGGGTGGGCGGGGCCTGATGACCAGTTCTGACCAATGAGTTACGAGGGCAAGTGATGAATCTCATCCTTGGCCCCAGGAGACGGAACAGGCAGCGTGTCTGTACCTCACCCTCCTCGGACAGAGCAGGAAGGCATGCTGCTGTGGCAAACCATTGGGCTTGAATGAAAATCCTGGCTCTGTAACTGTGGAGCCTTGGGCAGATAACTTTATATGCCTGAGTCATCCTTTTCTTACTTGTGTAATGGTACCTAGGATGCTTATCCATGCGTGTGTGAGCATGAAGTGGAATCACCTATGTCAAACTCCGAGTAGAGTGCCTGGAACATGGGACAGGCTTAACAAATACGAGTTACCTCCTGGTAGCCAGTGGAGGCTCTCACCTCTCCTCAGATGTCTTGGTAGGGGCGTGGGTGGCACTGGGCCCGAGACAGCTAATGTTTCCCTCAAACTGCCAGGTTCTACCGCGGAGTCACGTCAGAACACAGAACCAAGGAAGGAGGCAGGCAGCTGCTGGAAATGCACTGGTTCTCTGCATCAGGTTGCTATTTCAATGGGGTGTTATATGTCAAGTGAATGTTTTCTTCCTGCCTTTAGACCTCAGCAAGATCATCTCCCTGTGACCTCAGGGAAAGGGGGCTGGCAGTCCTGATTCACTTGCAGTCTGCACGCTACACTATGACTTGGAGGAGGGGACTTAACCATGTCTCTGTGTTAAGACGAAATCAAATCTCTTCCCTTGAAGGTTTGTGTGGATTATGATATTAAATGTATGTATGTATGTATTCATTCATTCATTCATTGATTCAGATATTTATCAAGACCTTATTGTGTGTCAGGCACTGTTCTAGAATCTAAGGATACAAGGACAAACAAAAGATATAAATAACCCTCACCTCGTAGAGTTTACATTTTAGTGGGGAAGACAGACAATAAGCAACGTAACTGAGTAAAATAAAAAGGAAGTTAAATAGCAATAAATGATAAAAAGAAAGACAAAAGCATGGCAGAGGCGTAAGAAATGTAATTTAGATAGGGTGACCTAGGAAAGCTTCATGAGAAGGAGACCTTGGAGCATATCCAGACTGTGAAAATGCCCCCACCATGCCCATCTCATGCCACCATTTCTGATAAACTCAAAATTATGGAGGGCGTGCACGTGACTGGCACCCCCTGTCCAAAGAAAGGCTGAGCAGAAAGGACGTGCGCTCAAGGACATGGGAAGTGTGTTGGGAGCAGAGGTGATCGTGAAAGGCTAGAACTGGACTCATTCACTCAATTGTTCACCAAATACCCGTTTACGCCATTAGATTTCAAAGGTGTTGTAAAAATGATGACTAAGCCCTTTAGTAGCTCAGACTCTGTCCATGGTACTGAAGTCCCCAGATATCTGCCCTCAGGGAGCCTAAGTTCTAGCTGAGGAAAGGAATCCAGGAAAATATCAGTAACAGCAAACACTTGCATGAAGTGTACTGCCTGCAGGGCCTATCCTAAGACTTTACATATATGAAGTCATTTGATTCTTACCACAATCCTATTAATAGTATTCCTATTTTGCAGATGAGGCAACCAGGAAAGAGAAAAGTTAATTATTTGCCTCAAGTTACACATAGCAGCTGGCAGAGCCCGGAATCTGAAGCCAAGAAATCTTGTTGCAAAGCCTTTACCCTTAATTACTACACTGCATGCCTATAAACAAATAAAATGGGTGGTTATAATACGGAATGATGAGGGCTAGCTAGGACAAAACCTTTTTTACATCACTGATATTGAAAGATATGAAAGTAATAAGACTGTGAGACAGGCTCAAGGATTCAAATGTGGGAAAAGGAACTTCTCTTGTGCTCAGCTTCCTAGGACGGGGCTCCTGGATTGCCTGGGAAGAAAGGAGTTTGGATGTTGAAGCCTGGCAGAAAGCTAGACAGAAAAGCAGGAGGGTCCTCGTTCACACATCAACTCTGTCACCCTGTGGGAACCAGGCGTGTATCAAGGAAGAGCTGTTAACAATGTTTGTTTGTGATAAACACCTTTGTTCCCAGAGTTTACTATTTTTAAACTTTTCAAGCTGAGCTAATTTCAGGGGTGACATTTCAAAGCAGTTGCCCAGCTTTCTATTAGGTGAATGAGGGAAGAAGGGAACTAGATGAGAGAACCTGAGGGAACTTATTTAGACTTGAGGAAATGGTAAGCTACAGTTTAGATGTAGTACGTCAGCCATCTGGTATACCCTGATGAGCCTTTGGTGTGGCAGAGCGTAGGAGGTAGGCCAGGGTAAGTGGAATGTCCTTTATACCTTCTCTCTTCACTTTAACAAACATTGCTGTGACCACTGGCTCTTCAGTCGGATTTGTTCTAGGTCCCCATCCTCCAAGATCCTTATGGTTACAGGACCGTGATGGTAGTTTCTGATGCACGCTCATTTCATTCCTGTACATCTTGTTTCCTTGGTCAGTTCTGAGTCTCCCGGCCAACTCTTTAAGACCCTAGTTGGGTTTCAAGAGGAAACATTTTCTAAATTCCAAGAGCTATCCCATTTATAAATCAATACCCAGCCCTAGCTACACTGGGCTTTAGAACTTCATTACTGATCATGGCAGAGGAAATTCACGAACTTATGTAAAGGGGGTGTCCATCAAGAAATCAGGGAAAGAAAACTTCCTGGGAGACAAGACTGAGGATGGGAGAGAAGAAGTCAGAAGTGGAGGTTCTGGGTCACCTCTTCGGGGGAGTGGTTGTGGAGACCTCGGCAAAGTTAGGAATACTCGCACAAGTTTGGAGAACTTCCAGTTTGGGGGAACTTACTTTTTATGTTGGGGGATTCAATCTGGAAAATATTGCAAGCCTCTAAGAAAAATCTTCACGTTCCACATGGAGCTGGAACGACATGGTCTCACACGGTTTGTAACTTGGACTCGCAGAGGGAATTACGTAAGAAGCAAGAGGGCCACTGAGAGCATCTCTCAAGTCTCTCTGACTCTAATGGGTCAGGAAAAAAGCACAAAGAGCTCAGAGGCTTTCAAAACGGATGAGGCTGGTAGTTGAGTTGCATGGTAGGACCCCGTCAAGCTTGGGTGGGGCTGTTAGCCGCTGGGACCAAGGAAGCTTGGTTCTTTGGGGCACTATATATTTTACCACTGTGACTTCAGTTGTGGGTATCAGAACACGGCCCCTCCCAAAACAAGTAGGCCATGCCCCCCACACCCCAAAAAAGAAACCCAGTACCTGAAGCTTCTGCTTCCACACAAAATTACAAAATCCCCATTGAACTCAGTGTCATCTTTGAAATATAAAAGCCAGAGAAGGTGGAGAGGCGACAGCCCTGATTAAAGTGAGAATTTCCTAAATGTTTCCCTAAGCATGTTAGTAACTCTTTCACACTGATACAGGCACTGGACAGTTTAAACCCCTCAGGCCCCATCACCACTCAGCAGGATGGGGCTCAGAGGAAACTGTACTTGGTTACAAAATATAAAGGATGCTACATTTTTACACATTTGACTGCTCTCACCATTTAGCTGAATTAAGGGGATCAGACACGAAGGCAGACAAGGGGTGGTGGGTGCCATGTGAGTGGGGCAGACGATAAGCACGTCGGAAGGTCTTGGGGGTGCTCTGCGTGTTCTGGCGAGTTTGAGGAAGACCACCCGGAGGAGGAAGGGCTGAACTGCTTAGAAAGGTGGGCAGGGCTGTGGTCAAGTCACGTGCCCCACCAGGGCCTCACGACTGGACACCGGGCCATTTCTGTCTGCCCGCACTGGCCCATAGTTTTTTGTCATTCACACGATATGATAGATACCAAAAAGCCAGGAAGACAGTTTAAAAAACTGAAAAGAGATTCAAATGTGTTCTAACTGACTGGCATGACTCCTGATGACATTTCGAAACCCTTTCAGAGAACGGGGAGATTATTCGCCCGGCAGGTCCCTGTGCTTGGCACAGAACAGAGACCTGGGCACAGACTGTACCACGGCTCCCTTCTGAAGTCTGCAGGCAGGGAACCTTCTCCCGCCTGAGGCTGAGAAACACTTCACAGGCCCCCGGCACCCTCAGAGGACCAGAGGGTGGTGTGGGGTCAAAGGGCTGCGGATGGAGGGAGGAGGCGGGTCCAGGGGGAAAGTGAAAAGGCTGTGAAGAGCCCGTACCCACCTTGGTGGGGAAGGCGGGGTCTGGGAAAGGGGCAGCTTCCTTCCCCGCAACTTTTACAGTCTCCTTTCGAGGCCTCTGGGTCACGTCTTGAGGGACGGGCCTGCAGGGATGAGAGCCCTTTTCATGAAGCAGTGACTCTTATCTCACGTGACCCTCCCACAACCCTAAGCGATAAAGTGAGCGAAACCCTTCACCTCCCCCAGGACATCAGAAAACAAAGTACAACAAGACTGTCCTCAATGGCTTCCTTCCTCCATTTCAAACATCATATAAAATGTCAAAAGTAGAGAAGAATACAGAGTAGTCTACTTAACATATATGCAATCACTCCCCAGGATGAACGAATATTGCTATTTTGTCATATATGCTCCAGCTCAAAAAATGTGCTCGAGACACAGTCAATTTCACCTTTTTAAACCTTCACAATTCCATCTTTCTCTCCCTCGCCAGAGAGGACAACTCCTATGAAGTGTGTGTTTACCCTTCCTGTCTAATCGCTATCATTTATTAATTCATATGTGCTTTTACTTAGTTCCATAAATGATAGCATAGAGAATGTACCATTTTGCACCTTTCTTTCTCCGCTCTGTAATTGTTTTGAGATCTTTCTGTGTTAGCTCACGTAGTTAGAGTCTGTTACAGGCTGAATTGTATCCCCCCGAATTCCTAAGTTGAAGTGTCCTCACCCCCAGTACCTCAGAACGTGGCTGTATTTGAAGACAGGTTCTTCAAAGAGACAATTGAGCTAAAACGAGGTCGTAGGGGGGCCCTAACCCCATATGACTGGTGTGCCCGTAAGATTAGAAACGTGGACACAGATATGCCGAGAGGAGACCAGGTGAGGACACGGGGACATGGCAGCCATCCACAAGCCAAGGAGAGAGGCCTGGGAAGGGTCCTTCCCTCACAGCCTCAGAAGGAAACAACCCTGCTGACACCCTCATCTCAGACTTCCAGGGCCCAGAACAGTGAGAAAATAAACTTCTGCTAAGCCCCCAGTCTGTAGTACCATGTTATGGCGGTCAGAGCAAACAAATACAGACTGCATTCCATGAGGAGACACGAGCAGATGGCTATTCGTGGACTAGTATGTCACTGCTCTCTGGGACCTGTCAGTTCTATCAGAGGAGTTTACAAAAGCCTTAAGGCCACCATTTTGTTGGGATGGCATTTTAGGGACTGTCACAGGTCATTGGAGAATAAGTTCTGGGCTGAGGGATCCTTTCCAGCGCCCCACAATTTCCTCCAGGAAATCAGCCTCCTGTGGTCATGACACAGGAGGCTCTTGATTAGACATTGCCACATCACTGGCCACATTCAAAGGGCATTAGCCACTGGCTTCTAAGTTCTTTCTAATCCGGGAGCCTGATGTGTTCTCCCAGGGGCTGTTGTCTGTTCAAGCATGAGAAGTAAAGGACGCATTTTAGAAGCCTCCTGTGACACAAAGCAGGTCCCGAGAAAGCAGGCCTGGGAAAGACATCAGGGAGCCAGGCTCATGACATGTTTTCACTAGGGCATGTGTGGCGCTTTGGAGAAGGCCCCTCACCTCAAACAGGGGCCATGACCTGAAGAAAACACCCAGATAGATTCCATGTAGTAAAGGACAAGAAAGCCAGCCAGGCCTTAAGGTACTCTTCAGATTTGGTGACAGCAGCCCTGCAAGGACTGGACTCACAGCCTCGCTTTGAGCCTGGGATGAAATAACAAGGGTTGGGGAAGCTCTTGGCTGTGTGCTGGCCGCGTGTGAAGAAGCTACAGAGTCTGCTCGAAAGTCAGCGTTCCACTGCAGCCCAAAGCATTTAAACTACTCAGAGGAAAAGGAGCTGTTTGGCCCTTCCAGAAGCGTTTTGGAGGCATTTTGATAACAGTGAGAAGTTGGACGTATCCTGACTGTCTACAGAAGGAGACCTTTAAAAGTGAAATTTGTTAAATAAACTATCACATCTTTATACTTAACGCAGTGGTTCAAGATGGCACAGAATAACATGGAAAGATGTAGAAGAAATGGTGTTACTTGGAAAAAAAGACTTTTTTTAATGGTGAGTACACGCTAATTCCATTTATATTTTTAAAATACATTTATAAGGGAGAGACTAAATAGTTACATAGAAAAATTATAACTGCGTTATCTCTGAGTGGTAGGTTTATAGATGCTTATGTTTTCTTCTTGGTTTTCCTTGTGGGACACAGACACACACACACACACACACACACACATTTCACAAAGAATGGACTCACTTGGCCCTCTCGTCCCTCTCCATGTAGTGAGAGAGAACTAAACCAGGTGTTCTCTAAGCCCCTGCGAGTTCTGACATTCCAAGACTGTGACTCTGAAGAATGGGAACTTACTGGATTTCGTGACATCAAATGTGATGACTGTAAGAATGTTTACTTGGGTTAAAGAAACAAAGTTGTTGGAGGACCCAGAGCTGGTGCCACGGCCACACCACCCATGGCCTATGGGACGCGCTGCCGTTGCGAGGAAAACACAAGCTCACGGTTACTAAACATGTTACATGCTCCGCTCCACGCCAAACGTTTTACGTGGAGCATTTTATTTGACCCTCATGATGACCCCACAAGGCAGGCATTGTCCTACATGTTTCCGATGGGGGAGCTACGACTTCAGAGAGATCAAGTCAGAGCCCAGGTCAGTGACTGGAAGGGGGCAGGGGGTGGACGTGAACACAAAACTCAGATCCCAGCTTGAGGGGCCTGAAAACGTAGCTCCAGGGAAGGGACCGAGGTGGCACATGTAAACCTTCCAGACCAGCAGGCGTTAGTAGAGAACGAGACGCTTGAGTGTCACTAGGACAAATGAAGGTTCTCCACAAAAGCAGAGCTGAGCTGTGTGAGAAACCAGGCGCGAGCCTCATCGCTAGGAAAGGTCAAGATGTTTGCATGCAGATCAAAGGCACTGGACTTAAGTGAAGAGTTGCTATAACGGAGGACGGATTAGAGAAATAAGCTCTACCTAGTGTTTGCTTTTCCTTGACAGTGTTATGTAAAGTTTCGTATGGGAGATGAGCTAGTCAGGCAGGCTGTCACTTTACCAGTATTCTAAGTTTAGAAGTAGGAGGTATTGTACTGGGGCTGTGCGATTCCACCCTTGCCCTGCTCTGCTCTATATCACGGGCTGGGTCACTCAGCTCCCACACTCGCTGACCTCCACCTGGACCCAGCCGAAGGCGACACTGCTGAGGTGCCATGATGGGAGGAAGACGGAAGCCAGGCTGTGCCCCCTCCCCCGCCTCTAGCAACGTTCCTGCTAAGGACAGTGTCTCCCCTGATGCTCTGGCTCTTACTGGACAGCCTACCCCATCTGCATCATCCGCTGGGCCAGGAGAGCCCGGGCGCCAGGATCCCCGCTCCTCCCATCGTCCTCCCAGCCTCGTAGTGGTAGCAGCTTCTCGCTGCTGCTCACCTTAGGCTAGCTGCCATCCTTTGCTTGGTTCCTCTCTTCTTCTACCCCCTGGATACCCAATGAAGTTCTCTCTGTCTGATATATCCGAGTAGTTTCTTTTCTCCGATTAGACTCTGATTGATACGTTCCTTCAATGATCAATTTCTGAGGTATTCTGCCATCAGAAACGTCTGCCTTCTGGAGCACAGAGCATCAGGTAGGAAGTATAAGGGAACGTCAAGAAAGGTTCTGTACTAATACAGAGATGGGTGACATTAATACCAGCCCGAAGTATCGGGTGTGACATTTAACTTGGCCAGTAGAGATGAGGGAGCTGAGGAGATGAGAGCATTGCGGAGAGGGGATCTGTGTAAACAAAGGCACGGAGCAGTAAGAACACCGGTCTCATTGTAAACAGCGCGTGGGAAATCATTGAGAAAATGAATGAAACATGTCCGACCCTGTGCGTGTAAGTGAATCTGAATGTGGAGACGTACAGGGAATGTCAGGAACACGACGGGCAGTGGGTGTGTCTAAAGGTATGGCTGAGGGGTACAAGGAGGTACATTAGGGTTTGGCGAAATACTGCCTTACAGCTTTGGGCTCCATTCAAGGCAACCGCAGTCCCACTGACTCCCAGTGCCTGGCACACGACAGGAGCTCAATCAATAGTGCTGATAAACGAGGAACGACTGACGATTTCGGTAAAGGGGAGGGCTACACACAGAGCCAGGCTCGCTCTGGCAGAAACGTGCATGCGCCTGGGCTAGGGAGAAGCAGGAGGGGGAAAGCGACTGCATGAATCGTGGGCTTGAATAAGACAAGGAGGGCTTGAGCCTGTCAGAGATCAAAAAATTAGAATTGCAGATGTCCGATGCGGGGGCAGACAAAAAGGGTGGCATGAGGGTGCCTCTGCGGCCTGGCACCCCTGAGACTGGAGCGATAGAAAGGCCACTGTGACTGTACCCACACTGACCAAGCAGGGGTCCAAGGAGGGCAGAATAGGGGAGGTGGCAGAGATGCATATTTGGTGGTGACAATTATTTAATACCCACCCTTGGATCCTCTGGCCTTTTCTCTACTGCTATTGTAAAGACATTCATTTTGCTTCAAACCCAATAAATTATTCTCTGTCAGCAAGCTGGGGGGAGGGGACGAAGAAAAGATTTCGGTTTGCTCTTGGCTTTTCCTCTGTCTCGTCCAAACACTGGAAATGTCAAGTTTGCCCACTAATTAAACATGTCTGTCTCGGACTGCGCTTGTATCTTTTACTGAGAAGGTGTAGATTTCCGGAGAGACATTACACATTCATGTTTCCAAATACAGCATTTTGAAATCTCCCTGTGTGACACAAATACCAACTTTGTGCAAGTGTCTCCTGATAGGAAAGACACCTGTGCAGGCAGCCCGGGTCTGGGAGAGATCCAGGATGTGTCATGTGTGCCCTTTCATTTATTTCCTGGGAGAGCCGCTCTGGGAGCCTCTGGAGGGCCAGCCGCCGGCCTTCCTGGATTTCCACGAATCCTACTACACAGCTGACGCCTCCAGGCCTGGGTCACGGACAATCTTATTCCCTGGTCAGGTTGAAACTGTCCCTGTCACCATGCCTGGTGTCTGGGTCACCAGGCACTGACAGTTTGTAATTACATCTTTGGCCATGGTTTTGCAAAGCCTTACTCGAATCTGCGTGGGAAGTGTCATGATCACTGGCATTCCACGGAGAAAGAAATGGGGTTGGCCGCCTTGAAATCCGTATAGAATGAGGTTTATTGGTTACATACTTTCCAGGTGCTAACTACACGTCACAGAGTGTGTGAGGTGTCGCAAAAACAATAGTAAACAAGACTGACACAGTCCGCGCCTACAAGAAGCTGTCGTCTGGTGGAGAGTGAGTAAATAATTAGGTTTTGGGGACTCAGAGAGGTTAGACCACTCGCCAAGGACAAGTTACTGCTGGTTAAGGGGTCAGGCCAGGCCTGCCTGACTTCAGACCGCGGGTCCACCCTCTAGGGCAGTAAAACATGCCCCTTAAAAATGGGAGCTAAAAGTGTGGCTGCCATCTGAACCTGGTGGAAGACAAAGGGAAAAGAGAGCTAGAGGGGACCCAGGGTTAGAGAAACGCAGCCGGGCCGTGGGAAGACTGAATTTTCAACCAACTTTCCTGGACCTGTTTCAAGTCTTAGCATCTCAGCTTCCCCACAGGAACATAAGTGTTTTGACTGGTCACTAGGTCGTGAGTTCCCAGCTGTTGGGATTTCCATGGAGCAATAATATTTTTTTTTAAGGTGCATATGTGGAAGTGGGGGTTCAAGTTAGGATATTAAACATATAATTTTATAAAACCCTACTGTCTACTATTACCAGCGCTTGTTAAAAGACATTTTCCTATCAGGTAGAGAAAGAAGGAATAATATAAAGTATACTAATATGAAGTTTAAAACAACCCTTCAAACCGAATTGTTTCAGCCGTTAAAGAAACCTCACTTTGCTGTCCTTTTTCTCATTTCTCTGTGGACTACGATGAAAAGTAGTACACCACAGACCAGCCCCATCTTTGGACCCGGACCGGCAGCTGGGAAGGTGGTCTCTAAGCCCGTTTCAATTGCTCCTGGCTTGAGGTATCCCTGAGACAGTCTGGGGTCTGCAGCTACTCTTCTCGGAAGCAGATGTACCTTGGCTGCATTTCATCCCAGGGTGGCGTCTGGAGGCCTCTGCTTGGTCTGAGCTCAGGGAGACGGCAGTGTCTTGCCAAAGCATCCCCTCCAAGTCCTGCCATATGGGGGCTGCATTTCCACTGGGCCTGGCAGCTCTTTCGCTCATAACATCAGTCCCCACTGACAGATTCATCCCTGTCACACTATTTACTGAAACTAGGCCACTTAATTAAAAGCAAGAGCTTTTGTATAAACTCCAACAGTGGCTTTCCAAATTCCAAGCGCTGTGAGGGGACCAGATGGAAGAATGGGTCAATTATCGTGGAGGCCAGGGCTGCCCCTTTTCAAAGGACTCCTCAGTCGCAGAGGCACCTGCTCTCCTTGGCGGGTGAGGTGCTCCTTTCACTGTCAGCTCCCCATGAACACGGAAGGGTCCACCTCTGCACAAACACCATTTGCTTTCCGGGGATATTCACATCAGAAGGTGCACCTTTTGGCAGAAGTGGAGCCAACATGAGGGGAGCGGGTTGCAGACGGTGTGGACGCCCCCTGAGGGGAGGTTGGGGCTGGGAGCAGGCATTAGCGGACCGAGGCCAGTCTGCCTCGCTGTGGGGGTGAGGCAACATCTCCTGGCACCAGATCTGGGCCTCGCACTGTGGGTTCGTGCTAGGGAGCTTCGCTGGCATCTCCGGGCTCACTCTCCTCCCTTCCCCACTCTGCTCCATGCCTCAGAGGCTGACCTGCGGGGGCCGCATCATCAAACTCTCCTGCCTGTGGCTTCTGGTTGACTTTGGCCACTGAGCGCTGCCAGCGGAGATGGGAGGATGGGAGCAGGAAGAAGGCACTTTCTGTCGCTGCCAAGTCTGTGGGTGGGCTCTGTAGGCCACAGAGCCTGCCTGGTGGGTTGTTTCCTACGGTCCTCTTTCCAGCTAGGGACCGCGCACCTTCCCCCTTGCTCCTTTGGGCCCAGGGAGGTAATGGCTTTCTGCTGAGACAAGCCCGAGCCACTGTGCTTTATTCGTTTTTCTAAACCTTATAAATGAGCCCTTTATGTAGCACTCCTCAAATGACCCAGTCGGACTGAGTCAGGGGTCTTTAGGAATGTCAGAAATGAGTTAAGCACTTTTCTTGCCATCTGGGACTTTGCAATTGAACTGGAGATATGAGCAACAAATCGAAAGGGAACAGACATTCCTATTAAGCCAAGTCTTCTATGTGAGCCCCTCGAGGCATTTATCTGATGGGAGAAAGGGGACAGAGGTGCTAGAGCAATGGGAAGGCTTCGGACAGAAGGAGGTGGTGGCTTGAGCGGGCCTTGCAGTGCGGCCAGGGTTGAGGGAAGTGGGGAAGATGGACACGGCATGCTGGCCGGGAGGACTGCCTAAGTAAAGACAAGGGGTCAGAAACACCATGAGGCACGTGGCTCTAAGACTGAAGCCCAGTGGCCTGATAGGAAATGAAGTGAGAAAGGAAGAGGGAAATGTTAGAAAAGGTAGAGGAAGCACAGTCAGCTGGGACTCAGTCAGAATTCACAGAACAAGGTCTGTCTGCTCGAGTCTCTCTGTCCCTCCTCTGTCCAACATGTAGGTCTTTCTTTCAGGCTCAGAGTCTGACCACAAGACCCTCACTCGGGCTCTTCCTTTGGGAGAGCTGGCTGGCTTTTTCTCATCCTTGAGCTCTCAGATCGAACACCCCTTTTCTTGAGAAGCTTTCTGTGGCAGCCAGCCTCCAAGATGGTGCCAGTAATCCCCTCCTCTTGGTACTGACAATCTTGTGTAGTCCCTTCCCACCGAGTGGGGCTGGACGTGGGGACTTGCATCTAAAGACCAGAATAAGAGGTGTGTGTGTGTGCGTGTGTGTGTGTGTGTGTGTGTGAAAGAGAGAGAGAGAGAGAGAGAGAGAGAGAGAGAGAGAGAGAGACGAGATCATAAAAGTCGGTGTGGCACCCCTCTCTCTATCCCTCAGGTTGTTTGCTCTACGAGAACCCAGATGCCGTGCCCTGAGGCTGCTCCAGCTGTCCCATGGAGAGATCTTCCTGGCAGGAGCCAAAGCTTCTGGCCAATAGTTGCATGAGAAGGTTTGGGAGCAAATCCTCCAGCTTCAGTCAAGCCTCAGAGGACCGCAGCCGACAGCTTGATTGTAGCCTTGTGCCAGACCTTGAGCCAGAACCACCCCACGAGCCCCCTCCAGAACTCTGACTTGGAGAAACCGAGATCACAAACATCTGTGGTTGTGCACTACCACTTTGTCAAGCAGCACTAGATGGCCAGTCCCCCTTCCCTGACCCCCAAAATCAGCACCTCCACCTCCACAGTGCACTTCCTGTTACTACCACGTCATCCTCTAACCGTTGGACGACCCCACCACATCCGGCCCTCGTTATCTCCAGAGCCCCGCTTTTCCCACTCTGCCCCTCACAGCTCTGGCTACACAGGCTTCCTTGCTGCTCTTAGAACTTGTGGGGCAAGCTCTCATTTCAGTGCCCTTGTGCCTGCTGTTCTTTCTTTCTAGAACATTCTCTCCCAGTTGTGCACATGGCTGGCTCTCTCCCCTCCTTCAGGCCTTTGCTTCAGGCCGTTTCTTAGTTGGCTCTTCCCAGATCACCCTATTTCAAACTACTACCACGTTCCCCCTCTCCACCCTATTCTCTTCCCTGACTGACTTTTCTCCAAAGCACGTATCAACACCCGACATGGCATATATTTTATTATTTGTCCTGGTTATTGATGCTTTTCCTCAGGGCCAGTTGCATTCAGCTCCACAGTCTCGGTGCTCTGCCCTGAACCCCCACTGAGTGGGCAGCAGTGCACCAGCCAGAAGTAAAGAGCCCATGCCCCTGGCACCCTGTGCGAAGTTCTTATTCTGCCACCGTCTAGAAATCAGATTCTGGCTAAACCAGCCAGAGATTCAGAGGCAGGCTTTGGCATCAGATCAAAATGCAGCTGCGCTTTTTAAACTATTAAAAGCTGTCTGATTTTGGGCAAAAGATATCATTTCTCGGCTTCAGTTTCCCATCTATCAAACGGGAGTAAAGATACGCCTACCTCCAAAGGTTTCTTGTGAAGATGAATGGAGCTGTGCAAACAGAGGAGCTTGCATGTAGTAGGTGCTCAGTAAACAGTAGCCACTGTTATTTTGCTTTAAGCTAAGCAGTGTCCCTTGGTGTTTTCTGGGGAAAGTTTCAAGTGAGTTTTCAAAGAGAACTATAGTTAAGGTGGATGATAAATCTGATCAGCGACGTCTGCTTTGGCTTTGACAATGAACTTTCCCAGCCCCGACTCTGTCTCTGCTTCCACATTCACGCCAAAGGGGTCAGCTCACTCTGGCCATAGTCAGCCTGGGGCCAATTTGACAAAGCAAATATAATTGATATTAATGGAAACATAATGGTTACAAGACACTTGGTTAAAAAATGACCAACTTCAGTTGATCAATTTAGAAATGATGGAATGAAATAGGTAGATGGTGTTATCAAACACATATGTCCACTCACACACAAATACACACACACACACACATCCCTCACTGAAAAGGTTAAAGACACTTAAACTATCATGGGAAAGGATACAAAATATTGCACAGGGATTTAGAGGTGAGAAACACAAGGAAACATAATGCACTGTAAATTAAAGTAATTTGTAAAATGCAATTGGCACCCAGATAGAAGGAAAAGTGATGAGTCAGCAAAAGTGGGGTGTGTTGTTATTTATTTACAGAGTCTTTCCGAGGGATGAGAGAGAGTGTATTTATAAAGGGCTTGCTGGTGTATAAATGCAAACATGTTAATATTGGGCACGGAGGACCTCCAGCTAAATCACTTGCCTCAAACGGATTTTGTTTGTTATTTTTAAGCCCACGGGGCCACCCTGCTGTTCCTTGGAGAGCCTGCGCTCCCACGGGCGTAGGTTCTGTTAGCTCTCCCAGGTGCTGGCCCTGCCCAGCTCCGTGGACACACAGCATGGAAAGGGTTACCCCGGGGGTCACCACAGCTTCCCCCACTTGCACAGCACTGCCACCCTACTCAGCAGTGAGTCTCCTTACTGCCCTGCCTGGGCGAGTGAGCACATAGGTGTTTGAGAGGAGCCACCTCTGGACCAAGCAGCAGTGAATGTTCGGTGCACACCCGGTACTCCCTGCTTTTAAAAGGAGGAGTATGGGTTCCCCGGGTACCCACTGGGGTCCGTTGTGACACTAATGGAAGCAACGGATAAATCTGGAAGAAAGATAAACAACGAAGACAGAGGAGAGGGTGGGTTATATATCAGAAAAGACAGTCCCTGGGAGGGAAGAGCTGAGCAATGTGGAGGGTGAGGGGGAAGGAGGCAGGAGACGGGACCATGGC
The DNA here is from genome assembly GCF_004115265.2 of Rhinolophus ferrumequinum. Classification (NCBI taxonomy): domain Eukaryota; kingdom Metazoa; phylum Chordata; class Mammalia; order Chiroptera; family Rhinolophidae; genus Rhinolophus; species Rhinolophus ferrumequinum. The sequence goes on along the minus strand of NC_046298.1, from coordinate 4,139,321 downwards.
CAGAGAGAATGCTTACAGGGTTCTGAGAGCATAGAATGAGATCACATGTGTGAAACATTTAGCACAAGGCCTGGCACCTAGGAAATGCTCAATAAATGATAAGTGACTAACTATTCTTACATAAGGAAAACTATTAACAATGAGAACTTGTGACGTTTAATAATCCTTCTGTTATTTAAGCAACTTACCTGAATTTTAGAAGCATACAGAATGTTTTGTTGTCATACAGATCATGCTTTCTAAAGCAATGCCGCCAGTTCAAAACTTGGAACCCACGGAGGCCCCATGGGGACAGTTACACAAAAGACATTTAAAACCAAAGCCCAGCTACTAAAATGTAAAGATGGAAGTAGCTCCTAAGATCAAAGAAAAATAGACGAGTCACATGACACTACCCGATGTTAGGCAGATTGAAAATTCGATCCGTCTGTTTTCCACCCTATAATGAGAACCTAACCACCGCATGCCATACCCTCACCCTCCTCAGACTGGCTCGGATAGGCCTCCGGGTTTCTGTTTGATTTGGTTCATGTGTTTTAAGCTGGACAAATGGGCAATTCATGATTTTAACTCTTCCTTACAAGAGAAATTCCATCTTGTTCTTTAAGCATGTTTGCTCAGTGCAGGGAGAAAGCCATGTTCTTATGGAGCATTATTTAAAGTGGGAATGGGTGGGTGGGTTTGGAAGATTTGGAACAGGAGGTGTTATTATATGGGTGCTGCCCTGGTCTTTGCTCTTCCGGTTGGGTGCCCTTTCCTACGCAAAAGCCATCATTGTCCACTGGCTGGCAAATCAATGGGTGACATTGTGCAAGGATTGGTATTTGTTTAAGAGAAATCTCCCCAACTGACCCAATTTCTGTAATGCATAAAAAAAATGACAGAAGTAATATTTTTGTTCTTGTTTCACTTTCATTCATCTTATTTGATCAGGGCTGAGCAAAACTGACATCTCATCAAACTCCAAAGTGTGTTTCAGCACCAGGTTCATTGGAGGGTGGCATTTAAAACACAGACATTGCAGGAACAAATGTATTTGCCAATCCCGTCCAGGAATGTAAACCTGACCTTTCTCCTGTAGATGTATTGACACGGGCCTGTTTGGTATCATATTTCATTATGGTGCGCGTGGAAGGATTGAAAGTCCTTCTCTTGGAAAACAACTCGGTTGGGGCCAGAGTGGCCAATACGCCTTCCGTTCACAGTGAGACGACAGAATGAGAAAGTCAGGTAATGGCAGGATTAACGCAATTCCTTAAAGAGTGTGTTTAATTAAAAACACCCGGTACCAGCAGTGTGGGTGTGGAAGAAATTTCCATTTGGCATGTGGCAAGAGCGAAGGAATGCCATCCAAGGTTGCTGTCATTTATTTGCTGTGGGGTACATCACAGGTTCCTTACATCTGGGAGTTCTGCAAGGCGCACCCCTCCACCTCCCCACACACACACACAGTCAGTGCAGAAAACCATCTCTGTTAAATGCTCACTCAGTCGGCTATGAGGTGCTCAAGCATTAGAAACCTTCAGCTTCATCGGGGCAAACAGCTATAGAAATGATCTATTTGTGTGCATTCGTGTGACAAAAATCTATGGGTTCAGATATTCCTCATGGCCCTGGGGAACGAGAGAAGCAAGATCCCCATTTTTAGGAAGTTTCAGTCTTGGGAAGGATGATAGTCTATAAGTTAATAAATAAACAATATCCACAAGATAATTTTAGAAATTGAGGAGTGTTTGTTCTTGTGTGCCGTAGGGACAGGTAAGGGAGAAGGCCTGTGCGGTGCTGGGGGTGGTGGGTGCTACTTTGCTCAGCTTGTTCATTCAGGAAAACCCTCTGCTGAGGTAGAGGGTGCGTATTTGAGCTAAGACCTGATTAATGGGATGGAGCGAGCAGTGTGGGAGCCAGACCAAAGACTGTTGTAGACAGAATACACAGCAGGTGCAAAGGCCCTGAGGTGGAAACGTGTTCGGCATTGTTGAGAAACAGAGAGAGCCAGTATGGAGCAAGCCTGGAGCTTCAGGAGAGAGGAGGGGCAGGTATTGAGATGAGCCCCAGAGGTGCACAGGGGCAGGGCAGGGCAGCCCGCCTGAGGAGGGCCAATTGCCTACCACGGGGAGCTATTGGAGGGTGTTAAGCAGGGGAAAGACAGCAGTGAATTTACACTTTTAAGTGGTTACTCTGGCTGCAGGGTGAGGGCTGAACTGGAGGGGGCCAAGTGGGTAACAACAGAAACCAGTTGTGTGGCTGTTGGAGCCAGTTATACAGCAAGAGGTGACAGATATGATGATCCACTAAACCAAATACGACCTACTGAGCCAGGGCAGTGTGGAAATCAGTTCTTCCCTTCCCGGCCACCACCACCCACAGGGGCAGTGAATCCAGAACTTTCCCACCACCTCAGCCACTTGGTGACAGTGTTTATGATTCCCCATTACCCTCTCTTCTCTGGGCAAAGCAACTTCATTTCTTCCAACTCTTGTCCATGTGACAAGATTTTAAATCTCCCTCATCACCCTTATCATTCTTCTCTGGCTCTGTTCATTTTGTTCATGTCTCTAATTAAACATGGAGCCCAACACAGAGCAAAATACTGCCTCTGCGGGTCATCATTTTGCACCCAACCTGTGCCCTGCGGAAGTTCCCTGCGCCCCCACTGTAAGCCCTGAGCTTCAGGAGGGTACCCTCACTCCTGGCTGGGGGGCAGAACACAGGACGAGCCCTCGCCAAGCAGTGCGTCCCATTCCCCAACTGTGATTGGCCTAGACACGGTCACATGATCCAATCTCCGTCGCTGAGATGCGAAAGGCCTCTGGCTGGGAATGCCGGGTAAGATCCTCATTCTTTGTCACTAAATTCAACTTGAAAGATGGAATCATGAGAGTTTCCAGCAGCCATCTGAAGACCATAGAAGATGAGCTTGCCTGAGAATAGACCCCCTTTCCTGTGTGTGTGTGTGTGTGTGTGTGTGTGTGTGTGTGCGTGTGATTGTGAGAGAGAGAGAGAGCATTTGCACACTGGATCAAGCAAGCCTGAGGTCGAATCCAGATAACTGAGTCCATAATTTTCTCCTTTATTGCATAAACCAGGTTGGATCAGATTTTCAGACACCTGCTATCAAGAGAATCCTAACTGACAGACCAATCAGAGAACAGTGGGGCCGTCACCTTCCTTGAACAGGTCACTACACCCCATTCAATGCAGCCTAAAATTGTCACTTTTGTCAGCAGACGTGTTGTCCTGTAATGTCTTTTGTCTGAGCTTACAGCCAGTGAGCGCTCAGGCTGTCCTGTTCAGCAATTTCCTCCCCAGTTTCTCTCTGCGACACCCTCTGCGGGTGTATGTAAAGCCCTTTTATGAATTTAGTATTTATTAGGCCTCCCTCTTGCACTTGACATGTATCCATTTTTGCCAGGGATGCAAACTCTTGAGAACTCAATATTATGGCCCATTTGGGGAGAAACAGCAAAGAGAACCAATAAAACCTAACAAAGCTCAGTCTAATCATTGCCAAAAACACCCATTTGGCTCGCTAATGGGCCAAAGGGGAGGGGGCGGTGATGTCTCAGTGCTTTCGGCCTTCACAGCCGTTCCTGCGGTGCCCGGAAAGCCGTCCATTAAGCCACACAGCCCAGCCATTTGTGAGGGGCCTCCGAGAGTCATGTCTGTGCTGGGGCTGCTGCAGCTTCACTGGCTGAAGTGGGACAGTCCGGCAGCTCGGAATGGACCAACTGCCTCGAGGAAAGTGGCAGGTTGCAAGCCCAGCCCTCAACCCTGCTGACAAACTGAGGCATCACTGTAGAGAAAGGGGAAAATGCAGCTCTTTCGCCTTAAACAGGGCGTAGGAGACAGACAGGGAGAGTGCTGGTAACCGGCTACAGGAGCCCGGGAGGAAGAACCAGAAGGACTATGTGGGGGCTGCTCGGCCTATTGGGGAAACTGAGAGCTAGAGAGGGGCAGACATTTCCCCCAAGGGATCCACCGAGTTAGGGGCTGAGTGGATCAGAGCCAAGGTCTTCCATCACTTCAGCCACCAGGGTCGCAAAGTAACTGCAGGCACAGCTGTTGGCCACACAGGACCCCCTGATCCACTGTTGGCCTTCCTGGGGCAGGTGAGCTCCACTGTCTGCGGCTGGGGAGCCTCCCACATTCACGCAGGGGACCCTGGACACAAAAGTCCTAGAGATACGATGAGGAAGGGCACGTGGCTTCTGCCTCAGGAGGCAGAAAATCAGCCTTCTGATCCTAACCCCTTCCCTGGCTGGGCAGCTCAGAGCAAATCACATCACCTCCAAACCCCACTTTACCCACCTGCACAGTGTGTGTAAGTAATAGCGAACTCTTACGTGGCCTCGTGCTCCTTCAGTCCTCGTGACAATTCTGTGAGCTCTCTGCTTTCATCTCAATCCAAAGGTGAGCACACAAGCAGGTTAATAATGAAGCCACGGTGACCCAATTCAAACCCAAGCGGTCTGGCCTCAGAACCCACTTTTAACTTCTATGGTAACTGCCAAATAATATTCAAAATTAACAGTAAAATAAAATTGGTAAATAATAAACTATAAATAACAACAACCACCAAAATAAATCAATACATCCCTCACAGGCTTCTTATGAAGCTTCAGTGAAGTGACGTAAGTGTCTTAACCTTGTCTTATTCTGACGCTTTGACATCTGGGGCCGCGCTGACCGTGGAGGACCGCTCCTCCCAGGGTGAGCCAATTCCCAGAGAGAGTAAACAATCCGCTCGGGGACGTGCTTTTCAAATGGAAACCAGCCCACCAGAGCCCTCACCCCAACCACCTCCTTTACTGGGCTCTCACACTCCAGACCACGATGGCCCTGCCCTCGTCACCCCAGGGCCACGTACCAGACAGCTGGGAACAGCCCCTAGTCCCCAGGGTCCCCTGAAATCATTCAAACGAACAAATCCTAAGCCTGCTTATCCTGCCTTGCCTGTTCCTTCCTGCGGAAACCACAACAAAGGCTCTTACCACAGTGCCCTGCCCCCCGCCTCCTGACTAACCCTGGTGCTTCCTCCTGTGGCCCCCCCCACGGCCGTCATGGCCCCTTCTCTTGGCAACTCTGACTAACAAACTATTTTTCCAATGAAAGTCATCTCCTGATCTGTCGGCTTTATCGTACCTCAAATTTTCTATTAATGCGCGTCAATGTAAACAGTAAGTGAAAGCTCTATGCACAATACAATGCTGACGAAACGTAAGTTATCATTTCCCTACCCATGTGGAGAGAAGCAATATGTACTGAACACTGACCAGCTTTGTGCCTGGTATTTAACTGTATAATTTCGTTTCACCATCACTATTGTTACAGGGAAAATTAGGAGCTGCTATCCCCACTTTACAGGAAAGAAAAACGACAGCTAGTCGATGGCATATTCCAGGCTTGATTCCGGATTTGTCTGATCTTAAAGCTTCTGTCGCCTGCTCCACCCATGAGGGGACTATCAGAGAACACTGTGAACCTCGTGCCAGAGGGAATGCAGGAACCACCGGACTTTGAAACAGAAGTCTGCTGCTGCTTCTCCCACCAGTTCTCCTTCCCTTTCTTCTCTGTCTCAAGGAGATTTTCTCCATGAAGAATTTGTGCCTCATCCCAGCCTTTGCTTCTCCCTCTATTCATTCTCCTGCTCATTTGCAAGACAGAAGGGAAAGCCTGGCTTTTCAATAGCGCCCACCACTTTCACCTCGCCTTGGTCTGGATCAGTATTTCCACTTGTTCCAAACCGCCAACTGGTCACCCATCGCCACCACCACTGTCTGCTATCTGCCCTCTCCCTGCTATTCTCTTGGCAGGGACAGGTCTGTAGGCTCGGCTCATGCCCCTGACCGGGGACTGGCTGGTAGAGCGAGCACTCCCGCATGCTGTCTCTCGTGATATGGAACTCCATCCTGATTCCTTTGGTGAGAGAAGACAGCCTGATGAGAACTCTTAAGGATGGACACTTTTGGGGAGGCATGTGCTGTCCTTTAGCAGAAATGGGGTGGGGGACTATGGGATGGAGGCAAGTACAAAAGGGCTCGGGTGCCCAGGAAAGGAGAAGGGACTGCCATGTGGAGTTTCCCAAACAATCTCTGCTCCCACAACAGAAGCATAATACCTGGCACATGGAAGGGGATGACAGTGGACGTCAGTGCTCTTGCCTGCTGTGCCATCTCTCTGTGCTCTCAGCAGCCGTCTCTTCTTCCTTTACTCTCAACGCCTGTCATTTCAGGAGGGTCAACACCATCCCCCCAGTGCCAGAACTGACCGATTGGATTGTGGCAGCTGTAGAGATGGTTTTGCTCCTCAGCAGATGCCAACACCAAGGATAGTAATGACACAGAGTGGGTGCTCAACAAACTTTTGCTGATTAAATGTATAAGTCAAATAAGTATTTTCTTCCTTGGTGGACACATTGGATGGGGGCTGGGGAGACAAGCCTGTGTGTGTCTCTTCCCTTAAGGCTCAACAGAAAGAAGTGGGACGGAAATATAGAAAGAAATATCGGAAGGGCGGTCATTTGGATGGAGGGAGCAGTCTTGCTTCTACTTCTCTACAGGATGGTCTGCAGTCACTGGGGGATGGGTGGTACCCAAGAGGCAGGTACTAACTCTGGAAGAACTAGCTGGGAATTTGGAAGGAGGATTCTATAAAATTTTATACACTGATTAAAGCTTCCATAAGGACAATCTGAGTGGGTCCTATGGGCTTTTTGTGTATGTGAATCACAAAATCAGAATCACAAGTTTAGATCTTAAGTTTCATAGAATTGCAGGATTAAGGAGCATCAGAGTTCTCACTTCCTACCCTTCTGCTCCCTATAGCACGACCCTCAAGCGGTGGCCTTCTGCTGAAATATCCCCCGTGACGAGACGCTCCCCACCTTACACCCTTGTCTGAAGTATAGTCCTGCTCCCACTTCTACTCTTCCTTTATGAAGCTTGAGCAGGGTGTCTTTTGGGTAATGTCTGGACTGTGACTTCAGAACTTTCTGGTTGCTCTCTGCCTGGTAACAAACCACAGGGCGTCATATTAGCCTATAGCTAATGTTGCTCAGAAATAGGGTTTGGGTGAGAGACGTTGTTGCTAATAAAATTGGGCCTGCTGGCAAACTAGCTAATCTCTTGTCTTCCACCAGGCCCTTCGCTCCTGCTGCACAGACGCCTCCAATGAGATAAATTACTTTTCCACCAATATAAACATGACTGCAATCAATAGTCAGTTAAGGACATGATTTTCAGAAGAAAATAAAATACCAATATTAAATATATTTCTATTGACATGAAGCCAGGTTGGTCTGAAGCGTGTGTGCGTGTATGCATGTGTGCGTGTGTGCGTGTGTGCGTGTGTGTGTGTGTGTATGTCCCTTGGGAAAGAGCCTCACAGCGGTGGGTCTCCCAGCACCCAGCATAGCTGAGGACACACCTTCTCTGCCCCAGATGTAGGCTCTGGGGACAACACAGCAAGAATCATGCCAGGGAGAGGTAGTGTTTTCTAGAAAAATAGTCTTCAGGGACTAAGATGGCTTTTTGTTGGAGGTTTGAGTTCCCTGTTCTTCCCTTGGCTTGTGAAGGCTTTTGCCACCTGTTTTGCTTCTCTGGGTTTCATTTGTATCATCTACTAAGAGAAAATAATTTCCCCATCGAAACAGCCTCCAAGTGATGCTGTAAGGACCGGATGATAAAACTGGAACAGCTCTGGAAATCGTGTCTTTGAGACATGTCAGGTGACCACCTCCTGCTTGGTCCCTGGTCTCCTCCATTCTCATTTCACGACACTAGTGAAACAACCATCAGCTCCTGGGAAGTCGATTTGGCCAAAGCAGAAGCTGGAGAAGCAGTGGTTGGAAGAACAGAGGATACTAATGAAAACAACCTCAACAATATCAAATATTTATTGAACACTCATTATGGATGGGCACTGGGTTAGCACTTTACATCAATTATAGTATTTAATTCTCACGACAGCTGTGTATTACCATAATCCCTATTTTGCTGATGAGTAAACATAGGCTGGAGTGACTATAAACAAATGGAGAGCACTCTTCTAGAAAGAGTGGACAGGAAAGGCATCTCTGAGGAAGTGATATCTGAGCCAAGAAATGCGCCCTGTGACTATCTGAGAGAGAACATTCCCAGCAGAGAACGTGCAAAGGCCTTGAATCAGGAACTTGCTCAGCACCTTTAACAAACACCACAAGGCCAGTGTGTCTGCCAAGCGTGGACGACGAGAAGACTTGTAAGAGGTAATGCAGAGAGGTAGGCAGGGTGAGACCACTGGGCCTTTCAAGGATGACAGCAAGAAGTTTGAGTCTTATTCTAGGTGTGAAGGTGGTGGCTGGGAGAATTCAGTAGAACAACAGGAAAAATAAATAAAAATAAAAAAACGGGCCCAAAGTGGTTTGTGAGCTGCAAAACATTACGCTGATATGCTATGCTATTTCAGTCATTCATTCATTCACTCAACACTCTCCCACCACTGTTAGTCCCTTTCCAGGGTGCTTTACTCAAGGAGCTCAGATTCAAAACAATTCCAGCTGTTTCCTGGGTTCTAGATGGATGGTGAGTGGACTGACTCTGTCCTCTAAGGGCTCATGAACTAGAAGTGATCAAGTGGGAGAAGCCCGGAATAAGGAAGTCCCCAGGAATCCCTCTTTAGATTCCTTCCCGAACTAACAAGACATTAAAAGAAGACCTGCTCCCTGGGTATGGGGAAATGTGTCATGGGCCACTGCGAGAAGAGCCATGATGACTTTGAAAATGGACTTGGAGCAGTTCCAGAAAGGAAGGCTCATTTCTAATCATCCAGAGATTTTTTTTTTTCTTGGAATTTAGTCTAGCCTAGAGAAGTGACAATTCTTCCCCAGCACTAAAGGGAAAAGGTAGAACAGTGAATTTACAACTTGACGAAGCCGAGATCTGAGGATTTGTACAACCCCGCGTTGGTTTGCAGGCCTCAAATCTGGAATCTCCCTATGAATATATGCAAGGAATAACATAAATAAGAAATGCCAGAGGTAAAAAGTAATCACAGTTGATGGGTCCAAACCGTGTCCAAGCTAGGATGGAATTATTTAGCATTCACCCAAACCTGGAGCCCTCTACACCTAAAAAGTAGGGGAGAAGAATATGTTTTCATTATCCTTCATCTAAGACTTGGTAATTTTGCCAAATTAATGGATTTAGTAGTTTCTCACTGTTCCTTTAATTTTATTTTTCTTGATTACAAATAAAGTTAAGCTTTTTTTTTTTAAAGGAGGAAGGATATGTATTTACAAATAATGGCTGTAAGCAACGTAAAGTATTAGATTGGTGCAAAAATGATTGCGGTTTTTGCAATTATTTTTAACTTTTAAACCGCAGTTACTTTTGTACCAACCTAATACATCATCTTTTGTTTGTTCCATGAGACTTTGACATAACATTTTCTCTTTCAGGAGATGTGTGAGTAGAAGTAAGCTACATTATCAAAAGTAATACCACTTAGCCAAATACATGTTTGATATGTCTATCGTTTGTCTCTTGGGTGTTGATTCATTCAAAAAAACAGGTATGAGACACCACCTCTCTTAGTAAAGTGGTTGATGCTGGCTACTGCAGCAGAAACCCCTTGAATTTCAGTCCTTAACACAGTAAAGGGTTATTTCTCACTCCCGCAAAGTCCTGTGTGTGTTGGGTGGCTCTCCTACACGGGTCTTCTCCAGGTGGTAACATACAGATCTGAGCCACTCCTACCTTGGAGCTATGCTTTCAGAATAAAGAGCTTCCCAGAGAATGGTAGCAGGGAAAGAGAGGTCTGAAGGACTGTGTGGAATGATTTGAAGGGCTTAGAAGAGACTCACATCATTTCTTTACCCACATTCTATTGGCCTGGATCCAGTCACATGACCCTGCCTAGCTGCAAGGGATTCTGGGAAATGTAGAAGAGCACAAGGAGAGATATGAGCATCACAACCTCTGCCACGTATGTGTCACCTTATGCTTGGTAATGAGAGGAATCAGGGGTGCTCCAAACATGAACCCATCCATCAACCCACAATCTAATAGAAAAAAACAAAAAAGGACATACATAATTGTGCCATAAGCAGAATATGATTGGTCCACAAGGAGAATCATCGATCAGGGGCCACAAGTCTCTCCACACTTGAAGTGGTAGGACTATACAGGCAGAGAGAACAGCGAGGCAAAGCTGTGGAGGCCGGAAAGCATGAGGCGTGTCTTGGTAACCCTTTAGCCAGAGCAAGAGACAAGGACATGTGAAGGGGACAAGTGGCAGGGAATACATTTGAAAATTTAACTTAGTGCCAGATCAGAAAGCTGAGGACTTTCAAAAGTCATTGACCATTTTTGAGAAAGGAAAGAAGAGAAGATGAAGGGACGAATTTAATGAATACCAGGTCAACCAACAACAGGAAAAGGATGTAATTACTCTGTCCCTTGGTTTCCTTATCTGTAAAATGAGGCCACTGAATTTTAGTTTTTATGGTTGTTGTCAGGATTAAATGAACAAATACATGTAAAGTGCTCACGTGTATTTATACTAACACATGTCACAATGCCTGACATAGTAAGTGGTTCATATTAATATTAGCGGAAGAGTATGTGGCCTTGGTTTACTAACACCTCTAAGGGAGGCAGTCATCACTCAGGAGACGATCTTGATCAGGCCATTCAAGAGATCATCCAATTAGATTGACAACCAGGGTAAGAGGAGCAAAATATCCCCGGTGGGGATAGAAATGATTTTCTGGAAGCTGCAATATTTCAGAAAGGCCACATTGCCTTCCATAGACCCTCTTGCTTTAAGAGAAGCATCCATCAAGTATCCAGAGCACCGGGAGTTTTCCATGGAGCCTTGGGCAAAACCACACAGCGGTTAAGAGAGTGGGTGCTGACCTCAGATTGCCTGGGAGAGAACTCCAACTCTGCCATTTACAAGCTATATGACCTTCTACAGCTTATTTCAAACCTCCTTACGTCCCGGTTTCCACAGATATAAAATGAGGGTAATAGCTATCTCTTGGGATTGTTGGACAATTTAATAAGATAATATGTGTATGGCATTTAGCATTGCACCTAGCATTCCACTAAATGTTCAAGTGACGCTGGTTATTACGTGCTACTATTAATTAGAAGGCCACAAGCACAGATAAAAACTACATTCTAGAGCTGAATCGAGAGCCAACACACATCCATGTATCTGGATTTTGGAAAACAATTCAAATAATTGGTGGGTTCATTTCCACTTCTATTTAGATGTTTAGAAAAGTTTGGGCATAAACCCAGACAAGTGTCTATATCCGGTTGTTTTTCTTCCCCAAAAGATAACCTTTAAGCATATTGCTGACTGAAGGGATAACATACCTAAACCCAGCTCAGCAAAAATCCTACAGTTGAGTTTTGACCTTGATCAAGTTCCAATGTGACCTGACAAAATCCTGGGTCTTGTGCCCTTGGAGGGAATGGCGTGAGCTCTGTTTGTTTGAAAAGGGCTCTGTAGAGCGTTCAGGCAAAGGGGGTGGTTCTCTACCTCTCCCAAACTGCCCACCCTGGGGCCCCCCCAGGGTTGTCTCCTCACCCAGGTGCACATGACACCCTCTCCTGGCCCCGCACCTCCTCCAGCCAGCCCTGTTCAAGCTTCGTGTCTTTCCTGGTCTGTTCTAAGGTAGAAATTATAGTCCAGGACTTTATCGTCCTGGTCAAAACCCAAGGGGTTGGCTGGGGTGAAAGAGCCACCACTGTCCACACTGTGTCCCAGTGAATCTTCCAAAATCATTCTCTCTACTTAAAACGACTGCCTTCTCCTTCAGTCCCCCAAAACAGAAGCTTCCATTCAAGTCAGGAAAATAGTTGCTTATAATTCCATAAATCGTCCAACTCTGCATGTAGTTTGGACTCAGGGGCCCCTGTCCCAACCCATTCTCAATGGTATGAAGAAGGACTAATGAGGGCGAGTAAAGGAGGAAGAGCGTGGAGAAGTTAAAATCACTGTGTGCAGGGGAATTCCGCACACACCTACTGTGGCGCTGCGTTCCACACCCTGTGCTGGGCACTGGGGATGGAGAAAACCCTGGCAATGACCTCACGGGACACAAGTCAAACGGGGGAGATGAAAGTATAACCAGTAAGTGAACGGGCCACTGAGCAGGGTAAGTACGGTAATGAAAGTAATGACCGTGCGAGGCTTTGGCACAGTGGAGAGGAGAGGGGCGTCCGAAAAAGTCTCCTGGGGAACATGAGAGGGAAGCGGGATTTCTAAGACTGAATAGGAGTTCACCAGGGGGGAAGCGAGATAGAGAAATGAACAAAAGGGAAGACGTGTTTTAGGATTTTGTTACGAAAATGTGGTTCGTGGACTAGCATCCTCACTGTCACCTGCACAATTTCAAGGCCGGCCCCAGATCTGCTACATCAGAATCTGCTGTTTAACACATCCCTCCTTGATTCATGGAAACCCTAAGACCTGAGAGCGCTGGTCCAGGAGCGCTGAACAGGGCAAAGGAGGGGAGGCTAGAAATATGGGCTGCTCGGGAAATGAGAAGACGCTTAGACCAACCAAGGGCCCGGCTAGGCGCAGGGGTACATGAGGCTGGAGAGGCAGACCCCACCCCCGCACCACATTTACAAGAAAGACCAGACCCTCCCTCACCCACGTCCTCCTTGGAACCCTCACACCTGCCCAGTAGCAGCAGAGAGTCACACAGTGGCCACGTTGGGGTGCTGGGAGCTTGACTCTGACATCTGTCCCACCTGAGACCAGAACGGACCTCCATCTGCGTTTCCTCCTCCAGGCCCGGGGCCATGCGAGCTGATTCAGCAGCTTACCTCTGCCCACACCACCGGGCTGTGCTGATGAAGTTCATTCAGAACCAATCAATCAGGCTGACTTCAATTAATCCTAATTGTCCTGCTGGGAGTCCTTGCCAATAACTAAGAGGTGGTGACATGACTTCATCAGGGCTTTCACAGCCCCTTGGATGCTGCACGCTTCTGTGTACAATGGTGTGTGCGTGCACAGACATTCACCCCTGCAGCACACACACTCAGAATGCTCCCCAGACCACCCCACCCCACCTCCTCCCTCCTTCCTGTGGTTCCTTCTCCAGGAGTGAAAGTGGATCCACCAGACAGACTGGAAACGCAGACGCTGGTAAGAACCCACAACCTTCTCTCAGGGAATCTATGAATATTACTGGATCTTTTGGGTCTCTTTCCCCCGACCCCTGGCATAATCACTGGGCTATTTCCCTCGTCCCTGACTCATTCTGTTCTATCCCCGAATGCCATGTTTCTTCACGAGGTCTTTGAACATGCTGTTCCCTCTGCCTGCAATGCCCTTCCCCGTCCTGACTGCCTGAAGAACTGTCACTCAAGTCACGCTCATGTCTCGTGCTTACCTGAGGCTGGGGTGTGTGGGGCTCTTCCAGGACAGAAATCTTGTGATTTATTTTTATCTGCGGTCTTGCAGCCAAAGCCCATATCTTAGTACAGTGTAGGGATTCCATAACTGTGTAGGGGAAACTCTGCTTTAGCAGGACTTAGTCAGAACACACATTTTTGTGCATAAGTTTAGTCAAGCAATACTCGTAGGAGTTAATTTTTACTAAGTCTGTATCATGATTTAAAGAAAACAAAGGAAATCTATAGCCCTCAAATCTTTCCTCGATGCTGCCTGAACATCCACAAGTAACAAGTGGGGAAAAGACGTGACTTGGAATATTGACTTCATAGGATTACGGTAAGATTTAAATGAGCAAATGCGTATAAAGACCGAGTGCCTGGCCCATGCTTAATACTATTATTATTATTACTGTTATTAATTCAATTCCATAAATTATACCTCAAAATATCTACAAAGTATGACAACAATTAGAAAGGCAAAGCTAAGTGGGGTTCCTAGAGGAAAGGGAAGGCTTCCTGGAGGAGGTGGCCCTGAGCGGAGCCCTGCAGAATTATCAGCTTGCTAGTAAACACTAATCTGAGTAGCACACCATCACAAATACTCAGGGGCATAAAACAATAAGTGATTGTCTAGCTCACAGGCCAGTGGGGGTCTGAGCTAGGTTGGATGGGTGGCTCTAAGCTGTAGGATGGGACCAAATGGGTTCACCCAGGCGTGTTCCTCTTAAGGTGATGGTACAAGTTCAAGAGAACAAAAGGAAACCCACAAGGCCTCTGAAGACCTAGGCTTGGAACTGGCACGCTGTCACTTCTGACTCATCCCAAATAAGTCCTGTGGCTGACTGAGCCCAAGGTCAAGGTGAACATATACTCCACCCTTTCAGTGGGAGGAGCTGGCACCTTCACATGGCAAAGGGAATGCATACAGGGAGGGATGGAGACCTGAGAACAAGGTGCCATCTTACCCGGGGGCGGGGGGAAGCCAAGGGAAGGGCCTGCCCTGTGCGCAAATGGCGGGGCCACGACGGGATGGGAAGGCAGCTGGTGGGACTGGAGGCGAAGGTGCCTGGTAGAGAATTGTGGGAGGAAAGGCTCGCTGAGATTGGTCACAAAGGGCAGCCCGATTTACACACATTGGATAAACCCATCGACTTCCCTTTACACTTGGAATAAACCCAACGCCCTAGCCTGGAGCATCCGCGAGGGCCCAAAATTTAGGGGGTACTAGTGAAAAAACTCAGAAAAGTGGTAATATGTCAAAGAGACCCAGTAGCCAAATCTGGAACAATTTGAACAATAAACAAAGTAACATTGGATTATAACTCAAAGTATAAAGCAAATATCCGTAACTTCGTACATACATCCAAGAGACTAGACAAATCTCCCATGCAGAAGAAAACCCGAAGGCCTTCCGTGTCTACAAGGCCCCATACGATCGAGCCCTGCCGGCCTCTCCAACTTTCTCTCCTCTTCTCTCCCCTCACCCAGCGTTCCGGCTACCCTGCTTTTCTTGGGGGCTTTGCCTCTGCAATTTCCTTTGGCTGGAAGATTCTGCCTCCAAATCTTCACACAGTTGTCTGTGTCTTGTCACTTAGGTCTCAGCTGCAATGTCACCTCCACAGAGACGTCTTCTCTGACCACTCTCTTCCTTTGCCCTGTTTTATTTCCTTCATGGCATTTAGGACGATCATCTTTATTTTCTTATTAACTTGTTCACCTGTGTTCTCCCCTAGTTTACAAAAAGAACCTTGAGAACAGTAACCTTGCCTGCCTTCCCTACCACTGGGTCCCTGATGCCAAGCACACAGTAGGTGTTCAATAAGCACTGTTGGAATAAATGAATGAGTAAATGCATGCTTATCCATCTCCATATTCTTGAAGCCAGACCAGTGCCTAGCACGGAGGGAGGATGAACATCGTTTGCCTTGTGGATGTGTGCAGGGATTATCGTATAAATAAACGAGCAGACTGATGAATGAGCAAAGAAAACAGGACTGAGTGTGAATAAGTGAGTAAAATGTGTCTGTAAAATCCTGGGCTGGCCCCATGTAAAGCATTCGTCGTGAATGCATTAATCCAGGCTAATTCTGCAAAGCTGACCTGCATACTGGGCTCTAGAAAACCACCCTGGTTGGGGTTTATGGATAATTTGGACCTCAGCTTGGGAGATGCCTGTTCGAGGTACAGAGAAAAGGATGGCTGTGAACTTCTCCTGTCTCAACATTTAATGAGGCTCTGGAACAGATCATGTGGAGAGGATGCTGCAGAGATGAGGACCAAGGTATAAAAATAGATGGATTTCCTTATTGTAATGACTCCCAGGCATGTTTTCCCTATGTGGCATAATGATTATAAAACTCATAAATTGCCATGAAGTGTGAAGGGAGCAAACAGTGAACCTGTGAGTGGCCCCTCCATCTGGATCTGGGTCTCGGAAACCATCGGAGGTTTGATGGCTGCAGCAAGACACTGGGACTGGAAGTCCAGGAGCCACATCAGGGCAGCTCTGCACCAGGGAAGGCCATATGGTCCCCAGACGCAGAGCGAATGAGTACCCAGCTCCTGGGATGTGCTCCTGAAGGGGACAGCCCAGAGGACCGAGGGGCTTGGGAGGCGTCACTCTCAGATGAAGCCTCTCTCGGGTTCTGTGGCTACGGTGTGTGCAGCCTGCTGAGTGTGGAAGGACCCCCACACTTAAAGCAGCACATTGGTTCGCAATCCCACTCAGCCAGTGAAAGGTATCTGAGAATCCTAGAGAAAGGAAAATGTCTTGCCTGCCCCAGTGTGGGCCCATTGGGGCTTAGAGTGGTGAGTTTCAACCTAGGTGTTGAATCAGCATCTTCCTAGGATTTTTAAAATAGAAATTCCCAGCCAGGATCAGTGAGTCAGAATGTCTCAGGAGGGGCTGAAGGGAGCTGTGCTTGTAAAACTCCTGAGTACCTTACTTGCCTTCTCTCCATCATCAAAATAGAAAAGAACAAAATGAATGAGGTAATTGTTTCCTGGCACTGGGAAGAAGTGCAGAATTGTGATCCCTGAGAGAAGAGAAACACTCAAGAGGAAGAGACCTGTTCAAAGTGAAGCAGAGGGAGGGGAAACCCAACAAAACTGCCCTCGTCCAATTGAGCTGAGCAGGGTTTGGAGTCTGGGCGGCTCGCATGGCTAGAATTTGTGGGCTAGGGCATTGGAGAGGAGAGCTGCAGGGAAGTGAGGCTGCAAAAGTCGGTGCAGGTATGTCCTGTGGAACCTTGGGCGAAGCCTGGGCTTTGAAAGTCCAGTCCAAGACTCAGTGAGGTCAGCAGGGAGCAGCTGCTAAGGGCCTGAGAACTAAGTGGACATGCCAGCAGTTCTGCAGGGCTTGGAGCCCCAGCTCAGCCGGCATGGAGAAGCCTCACTGTGCCTCTCAGTTAAGACTGCAGAAAGACCATCTACTGGGAGTAAGGACCACCCCCTAGAGCAGGGATCTTAACCTCAGTGCTACCGACATTTTGAACCCTTAACCCTTTATTGTGGGGGTTGTAGGATGTGTAGCAACAACCTGTGCTCCACCCACTAGATGCCACTACCACCCGCCCCCACATGTGACAACTCAAAATGTCTCTGGACATTGCAAAATGACCCTGGGGAACAAAATCACCCTCAGTTGAGAACTATCACCCTAGAGTCAGGGCCACATCTCATGACAAATGACGAAACTGAAATAGTCCGGTTCTAACAAAAAGATAAAACAGAGCCAAGTAGGATCAAGAGGATTCGTTAGTAATTTCAGTGTCTGCAATAACTCACAGCCTTTAGAGGGAAACAGGCGAATCTAGCATCTTTACATGGCATCATCCACAATATGCAGCTTGCATAAAACATGACTCAGTGAGCAAGCGGAGAATGGGGCCCATAATCATGAACCTGGAGGTCGGAGAATTCATAACACTGCAGCACATGTTTCCAAGTTGCTAAGAGTAGATCTTCAAAGTTCTCATCACAAGAAAAAAATTATAACCATATGAGGTGATGGATGCTAAGTAAACTCGTTGTGGTGATCTTTTCTAATCCTATATACAGATACCAAATTGTTATGTTGTGTACCTCAAACTGATACAAAGTTATATGTCAACTATATGTCATTAAAACTGGGGAACAAAAGAAATTGGTGGTCAATAGAAACAGACTCTTAAAGTGGCACAGGTATTTGAATGAACAAAAGGACCCTCAACCAGCTATTGTTCAAAGACTTAAAATAACAGACGGCTATAATGAGCAAAGAAACAGAGAATTCCAGGAGAGAAATGGAAACTATGAAAAAGAAGCAAAGAAATTATACAACTGAAAATGACAGCCTTTGTAATGAAAACTTCACTAGATGGCATTGACAACAGATCAGAGACTGCAGAACAAAGGGTCGTCAGAAACCTGAAGACTCACCAGGGCAGCCCATTAGACCTCAGATGGCTGGATTTTACCCGCAGAGCTCCTCATCCTGCAGGTCTGGGGCGAGGCCTAAGGAGGTCCCTAATGCTGCTGGCCTGGGGGTCCCACTTGAGAACCAGTGACCCAGAATTACCTAGGAGCATCCAAATACTCTCCAGACCTGAGCTACGCAGCTTTTTATTTGTTCTTATTAGATACCCGATTTAGGGTGACTGACAACTATCACTTACGCTTCCTGAGTGCCTACCTCTAAGGTATGGTTCTTCAGCTTCTTGGTTGTTTAAGGTTTCCCTTGAAAATTTGGTTTTCAAATCATGTGTGCCATTCCCACAGTAAAATGCACGTGCTCGGTTCCACGCAGAATTTTACCTGTTGTTGGATGCGGTTCAGTCCAGCCCATACTGCTTCGGTTGGTTCCTGCTCGTCCCTGGTCCCCAGGTTCAGAAAACCTGCTGAGGCAACAGTCGGCTGCACCTGCAGACAAGAACAGGGTTGTTTCAGCACTGTCCGGCCTGGCTCTGTGACTTTCAGGTAACTGCTTACCCTCTCTGGGCCTATAAAATGAGGCTAATCAAAGCTTCTTTGGATTACCTCCGGAAAGTGGGTCTTTCATGGGAAGTTGAAGAACAGATCTTTGCTTTTACTTGGCATTCTTTTTTTATTGTTTGAAATTTGGGCCATGTGTAAATAAAACACAAACATACCATGCACTTTTGTATTTTGGTTTTCCAGTACGTGCTCACAGTCTTTTGCATGAAATCCAAATTAATAGCCAATTAAACACCTTTAACACCTTTTGTGGTGCCTACAAAGAGACTTTTAAGAATCTGCAGCCATGCTAGTTGTGACAATGAAATCACACTGAAATGGCAAATAACTCAAACTAGTAAATGTGATCTAACTATTCAATCTGCACCATCCTCCTGGGGCTGTCGGATTGTCGGAGACTCAAGTGGGAAGAGGTACGTGAAAGAACTTTGGAATGTGTCGTCAGTGATTAAAGGTGATTTTTGTTGGTACGGCCATCGCCATAATGCCTATGGGGTGTGCAATCCCTCCAAGGGCCCCCTGAAAGCTCCTTCCTGCCAGTAGCTAAAACCCGTTCC
Organism: Rhinolophus ferrumequinum; assembly: GCF_004115265.2. NCBI lineage: Eukaryota > Metazoa > Chordata > Mammalia > Chiroptera > Rhinolophidae > Rhinolophus > Rhinolophus ferrumequinum. The sequence continues at coordinate 4,120,390 of NC_046298.1, read as the reverse complement.
CCTCCACCTATTTTCAGGCAAGTGGTTGATAGGAGGCTTTTCTTAGGAAAAAACTCAACTCCTAATATTCAACTCTCTCTCTCTCTCTCTCTCTCTCTCTCTCCACACACAGCAAAACAAATGACACACGAGTCAGGAGCTGGTCTGGTTTGGCCAGCAGGTCCTGTCCTCATGCTGGCCCTCTTGCCTGGCCTTCCCAAAGCCATCAGCAGTGAGCCCACCACTGTGGCCCCAGTGGCTGGTCACTGAGCCCCTGACAGTGCCGTGTCCACTTCGCACAGCGAGCAGGCTCTCATGGGCTCCGCGGCCCCTGCCCTGACACCTTCATCGCCAGCTGTCCCAGGCTAGGCGGAGGGCCTTGGCCCGGGAGCCAGGACACCAGGTCCCAGGCCCCGCCCTCCGAACTCATGAGCATGAGATCATGACCCTTCCCCTCTCTGGGTCTCAGTATCTCCATGTCCACAATGGGGACCGTGGATTAGACCAATGCTTTTATGCCTTTGGGGGAGCTGTGGGCCCCTTTGGGAATCTAAGAAGCAATGGGATCCTCTCCCCGAAAGAATACACACAAGCATACATGCATAAATAATGCATATTTAATTTTAGGGGTTCGTAAATCTTCCAGGGCCCACCCATAAACCCCGGGATAGCCTTGAGTTTCCTTCCAGCACTAACAGCTGCACACAGGAATGATAAACTCTTCTCTCTCCCTCTCTCTTCATCTCTCCCTCTCTCTGTCTGTCCTTCAATGTGGTTCTGTGGATCGAAAGAGGCAATGAATGGAGAAACTCTTCCAAAACTGTGCAATGCTGTGCACATGTGAGGGTGATGCTTCTCTATCCCCCCTTGTTGACTCTGTGACGATAATAGCTACCATTATTAAGCACCTGCTTGGTGCTAAGTGAGGTACTAAGAGCTGCCAATCTATTATCTCATTTAATGTTCAAAGTAATCCTCTGGGGAGGGTGCTACTATTACCCCCATCTTGAAGGTGAGAAAATTGATCACAAAGAGTTTCATTACCTTGCCCAAATCACACAGTCAGAAAATGGCAAAGAACCCAGCAGTTTGGAGTGAGATAACAGAGCCAGTTAACCAGGATGCCCAGGTCATCTGTCACGATGATGACTTTTACCCACTGCAGGGAATATTAAAAGTGATCCCTGGACTGAAAGAGTAGGGTAGGTATACACACACAGACTCAAGCTGGACCATTATCGATGGATGTAGCTGTCAGAGCTGTGTGGCTGAGGTGCTTGGAGGGTCCAGGCACAGAAGTTAATCAGGGCACTTCCTGGAGGAGGTAAAAGTGGACGAAGCTTAAGAAAGGGGAAAGAAACAGTTAAAGAGGAAGAGGGTGCCATTCAGGCAGAGGTATATCTGTGTGAGCAAAGAAAGGCAGAGGGACGGGGCGTCCTTCCAGTTCAGCAAACATTTAAGGGGACAGACTGTGCAGTCTGCGGCCATGAGAGAGGCCCTGCCCTCCAGCTATTGGGTGTCTGTGGGGGTGACAGGAGGGATGCAGTGACGTCAGTCCATGTGACACAGGCAAACAAGAGTTTATAAAGCGCCATGGTCATGGTGTAGCTGCCAAAACACGGCTTTGGAGTCAGTGGGTTTGAATCCCGGCTCTGTCACATACTGACCGTAATGGCAAACATGTTGCTCAACTACTCCAGCCTCAGTTTTCTCATCTATAAAATGGGGGTGATCACAAGATCTGCCTTGAGGAGTTGTTGAAAGTGTTAATTGAGATAACGCAGCTGAAAGCTTAGCACGTGCTGACCAAAAAGGAGCATTAAATGGTGGTGACAGTTACTGCCCTTCGCGTCCCTAACTGTCCTAAAGTGACTAGCATGGTGCTGGCATATGCTGGGCACTGAGTGTTAGCGTCTTTTCCTTTAAGGATGCTTCCCATGCCTGTTCATTCAAGACAGAAAATAAAAATGGTGTTTAATGTCACAGAGGAAAAGAAAGTTCCCGCTTTGCTCCCCTGACCGATGTCTAGGGAGAGAACTGCACAGTTGAGAAGAGGGGGTGACATCCTATGAGACTACACAGATCCTGAGAACGGGGCGCCCATCGGCGACAACCGAACTCTCACAGGTGAAATTGAACACTTAGAACATTTCACCTGATTCCTTTCAAACACACAGAGACAAGCCCACATCTCAGTTCTGTTCTTAATTAGTCCCATTTTGAAGCAGGCTGCTTCCTAGGGATCCCAGTTAATAAACAGCCAGGCAGAGCCTTCCCTCCATGGAGAAGCAGTTTACAGGAAGGAGATTTGCTGGGTGTCAACAGTCAACCAGTGAGGTTTGGGAGCAAATTACCCATCCATCAATTTTCCTTTTCCTGGGAGGTATTATTTCAGGCCAAGGGATCTTTATTAAACTGAAATCAGTAAATAGAAATTCAAATTTACCCCAAAGTCACCTCCAATACAACAGGTCCCCAACGCGCCCCATTTTCTTGCCTCCCCCCAAAGCCAGTCCCTGCCCCCCTCGCTGGCACCGAACTAGAGTCTTACCATCTTCTGTGCTGCCCCCTTCACCCCACTTTAATCAATCACCAAATTGGATGATTCTACTTCCAAGAGTCTCTCCACCCCCATTCCCACTGCCCTAGTCTGCGGAGCTAATGAGACACCTGCCATTGTCTCCTAACTGCTCCCCTTGCACCATTCTTAGTCCCTTTCAAGCTATTCTCCATGTGGCTGCAAAGGAGAACCTTCTAAAATGCAAATTCAGTCCCATCATGCTCTTGATTAAAACTTTCCAGACGCTCTTCGTTCGCTTCAGGATAAAGTCTCAGCTTCGTATGATAGCCAGCGAGGCACTTTGGGGTCCCCAGGCAGCCTACCTCCTGCCTCCTCACTGCTCCTTCCTGCTGCACAGGCGATGCCCTGGCAAGACCAAAGGCCCTGAAACACTCCGGGCTCTGCCCAGCTCTGCTCACGTCGCTTCCAGTGCCAGGGTGTGCTCCTGTCCTTGTTGGCCTGGAAACGGCACCCCTTCCCTACCCGTGAAGCTCAGCTCCGACCTCAGTACCTGTGTGACGCCTTTTCCAGCAGTCAGCCCTCACAGAGAGTTATACTTCAATTGTTGAATGAATCTCACTGTATTCAAACTCTCTATATTCAGGCCTAGATTCTGTTTCAAATTGGGAACTGGTTGATGCCAGGGTCCTTTTACCTTGTTTCTTCTAACCCTGACCCTAGCCCTAGGGGTCCTTGCGTGTTGACATCCCAAGTGCCAAGCTGAGGAGGCTTCACATGGTACCTTTATTTCACCAGCACAGTTATTACTGTTCCCGTTTCACAGAGAAGGAAACAGGCTCAGAGAGGTTAAGCAACTTGTCCAAGGTCACACAGCAAGTAAGGATCAGAGACCGACTTGAACTCAAGTCTAAGGGCTCAAGAAATAGTTTCTTTACTGGATGCTGGTCAGGTGCTCATTCTTTCAGATCAGCCCTCCCCTCTCCCCGCCAACACACACCCTGAAAATACATTTGGAACCAAAACCTAAAGGATTCTAATGAAAATGTTTAGGCATGTATTTATTATATTAGAGGGATTCGACCTATCCGACCTCTTTCCAAACAAAACTCGGTTGAAAGTGAAGTCACGAAAAGAGCCTGAATTCCGAGACCTGGGGTTCCTCCCAACTCTGATCATTTATTTGCTGCATAAATTTCCTCGAGCAGAACGTGCCCGGGGCCAACAGCTGGGGAGCATTGGAATGCCGGGTACCAAGGGGCAGTGACAGTGTCTGCTACAAACAGTGACAACAGCGACAAGCCTTTGTTCACGGCACATTGACGACAACCAGGCCATGCCAAGCACTTGGCACGACTTAACTCTCGGCTCAATCGCCCAGGGTTGTACACGGCCAGCAAGCAGCAGGGCTGGGCCTGAACCCCACGTCCACCTTGGGTCTCTCTCACACCACCACGGCACGCTGCTGCTTATTATGGTCTGCGGAGATTTCAGCAGGTTCAGGGGCTGGCAGGGACCACCAAGATGGAGCTGCTGAGGTCGGATGCCCTGCCACGTGGTCAGTGTGTTGTGTGCACATAGGTTGGGCTCTGAAAACCACCCACCGACATAGCAGGGGTCCTCGGCAAGCCTCAGCTCTCCTCTCCCATCTTAATAACTTCACCCTGAGTCCACCAAGGAGGACTAGACCTCCCCCAGAGTCCCCAGGAAAGTAGAAGCAAGAGGTCGGGGGGACAGGAAACCCCTGCATTCTTGACCAATAAAACAAGCATTCCTGGCACTTCTCCCAGCCTGGCACTGAAGGAGTTAACCCGAAACTGCCTCCATGATGAATGGCTATAATACTGTCTACGTAATGGGTTTCCTATTTAAATTTTGTGAGGATTTAATCAGTTGGGTGCAGCTGTGCAAGATGCACCATAAACTATGTTGAAAAATATGTAGACATATACATTTATCTGCTACAAATTAAGCTCACTTAGAGGTGGTCTTAATGGTCCATGTAGCCATCATTACAAGCATAAATTCTAAACTGTCTGTTTCCAGTGAATTTGCTTTGAGAAAAAAATTAATGCTCATCCTTAGCAGAGCACGGTAATAAATGAAAGGACCCTTAATTTGCAAAGCGCTAATAGCCCGGCCATTTTTCATCAGGAACCCCACACTGGGTCATGCATGGCAAGGTGGCTTTGTGGGGGTTCCGTCGCCCAGGCTGGGGAGAGACGGGGCTGGCTTTCCGGAGGCCGCCCTTCGGTGCCTCACCTGATGTGCTCAGACCACAGCTGAAATCCTGGCTCCAAAGCCGGGCAGCCAGCTGGCACGCCCTGCAGCTCGGGCTGTCTCCTCTCATCCAGAGTGGCCCACGGGGCTTGGCCCTGGTCATCGGGGTGAAACTTACTCAGCACATAGCTGATCCGACGGTGAGCACACCGCTTGGTGCTAATGAGAATTCCCGGCTGAGGGAAGCCCTTCCACTTTGTCTGGGGTCCCAGCCCTGGGAACAGGGAGCCCCAAGAAGGCAGCCAGGGTTTGAGTCCTAACCTGACTCAGGCAGAAACCAAACCCTTCTCCTCACAGAAACCAAGAGCTGCCAGTTTGCATGACTTTCTCTCACTTCATCTCAGGTGTTACCTTATAACCTCCCTCGGAGGGAGGTACAATTATTTCCCCCACTTGAAATAGGAGACAGGACTTGGATGAGGGTGAGGCAAGAGCAGCACCTCGGTGCCAAGTTTAAGGAAGTCTTCACTCCCTGGGCCCTGCAGGTGCCAAGTCAACATTTGCACAGCCCAACACTGAAGTCCTTAAACATTGCTCCTTAAGTGCCTCTTGCCTGACCCTAGTCCCAGCCCTGGGTGAGGACCCAAAGCACAGAGAAGTTAAGTAACTTTCCCAAAGACACATAGGTGCTGAGAGAGCTAGAGTCCAATTCAGAGCCAGCCAACACCAAATTCCAGCACCTTCTCCAGGGGCCATGCTGTTGCCCATCTGAATTGAGAAGTTTCATCTCATTCGGCCCAAGAAGGGCACTTACTGTGAGCCTAGCTGTATGGTAGAAGCTTTCACATGCTTTGTCTCGTCTCATTTTCTTCTTAGCACCTTTTACTTTCAGATGTAATCTTATCAATTCATTTTCCCATTTGTTTGTGGCCTGTATGCCTCACTAGAATATTCACCACTTTATCTCTAGTGGTTCGAAAGGGTTTGACACATAGTAGGTGTTCAGCAAATTATCTTAGTCAACAAACATTGAAATGAGAAGTTGTGTGAAACTAGTCTGAGTTATCTGCATACCGAGTCCCAGGCACCCAAAAGATGGCATAGAACCATCTGGAAGCTTGGGTTTGCTTCCTCTCCTCTAAGTATTCGGTATTCCCACAACTCAACAATCCTGGGAAGAGAAAGAAATTACTGTTGGAAAATCCAACCAGATAGAAATTAAATCTGGATCAGTTTATTCTGGTTCTTTTCTAGCGATCAGAAATGCAGAAACACTCGCATTCATTCCACTATGTCTGACGGTGAGACAGTTGGAGTTGTACTAGAGAATGGCAGAAGAATTAAAATAGCTGAAAATCAGAATCTGAGGGGAAAAAATATCTTATCCTATTGTAACCTGAGCAGCAGCGAAGACACCAGCTCTGCAGTCCCAGACGTGACCTGAGCTGCGTGCTGGACAGCTCCCAGACCCGGGCGACGGCTCCACAGCTCTCTCCCCTGTGACTGGCCTGCTGGCCCAGTGACCCCATTTGAGACAAGGCATCAAATGGGGAGACAAGTTACCTCCCCTCCCAGCCCCTCCAGGAACGCCCCAGCCCGTCCGCACCCTTTCCATAGACAGCACCAGGGCGGGAGAGTAGATCTTTACAGATCTGGCCTGTGGTTCTGCACAGCTGAACAACCAACAGGGTTGGGAAAACAGGCAAGGGTCATTACCACGTTATCATCATTACCACTGAAACAGGTGATAGCATTCAGAGCAGCCACAGGAGGCGCCTGTCCCCCAGGCTGAGTGTGGGGGAGAGGGCACCACAGGAAGCTGCACCTACCCTACGCCCAGGAGGGTGCCACCGGGCGGGTCCACACAGGACGGTTTCAGTGAGCACAGGGCAGACCGGGGGAGTGGGGGGCCAAGGGCAGGACTGGGGTTCTCACACAGAGAACGCAAGGCTGAATCCCTGACAGAGGGCAATGATAACATATTTAAAGTTAAATATGGGACCAGACACTTCACAGGTATTAACATTTTATTTTTACAGCAAATAAGGGTGAAATTCAGAGCTGAACCCATGCCCAAGGCCAGACAAAGCTAGGGGTCTCTCGTTTGCCCAACCGCTTCCAAGCCAGCTCCCCCAGCCTGGGAAACCCCTGTCCCCACCCTTCCCCTGCTCACCTGCTGTGTTCACTTTCCCTGGGCAGCTCTCCCTGATGCCTTATCCTACCCCAGGCTGTTTCCACTTCTCAGTGGCCTTCTCACAGCTCCTGGCAGATACAGCTCTGCCCCCACTTTAGCCCCTCCCACACCTGGTCGGCCTCCCCAGGAGGGCAGAGGCCACAGGAGTCATCTGACTCCACTCAGCAGCTCACCGCCCAGCCCACATGGAAGCACTGAGTGGTGCTTGTAAAAAAATCAGTCAGTAAGGGTCTACACCTGAGCAGTCCACACTTGGAGAGGCGCAGAGGCACCGAGGGAGCTTGTCCACACGCAGATCTTTATTCAGCAGGTGTGGGTGTTCGCATTTCCAACAAGTGCCAGGTGAGGGCCTGGGCCACCCTTTGAGCAGGGAGGGTCTGTGTTACCATCAGACATGCACACGGGCTGTTAGAAGTGCAGGGGCGTGGGGCCCTGCGCCAGCTCTTACCTCGGACGCCTCAGGCTGCCTCATCTCTTGTCAAGCTTGGATTTTTTCAGAGCAGATGGGCAGTCCGCACATAGTAGGCATTAAAGAGCATTTTACTAGATGCTCTACGTGCATCTAAGTTTGGCCCCAAATGAGGGGCTGCTGACTGACAGGCTGGGTTGGGTGGGGAGGAGGGAGGTTCCACTGAACCTGGGCCAGCATAGCCCTGCTCTGACGTTCCCGGGCTCTGGCGGCCAGCCTGCGGGGTTTGTGTCCTGACTGCCACTTACGGTCTGGGGGGCCCTGGGCAGGTTGCTCAACCTTCCGGGGCCTCAGAGCCCCATTCGGACATGGAGATCATTATAACACTTCCCTCAGAGGATGGCGAGGGCTGGCCAAGGACACGCATGTTCCAGTGGAGTCTTAAGCACTGGTCACTGCCAGTTCTTACTAGAGACTTAAGGCACAAATGGAGATGAGTCTTTGGCTGGGTCTTGATGCAGAAGAATAATTTCAGGGTGGTGCCCAGAGCCCAGACTGGAGGCACTAGATGGCAAGAGACACCTGCCACCCAGATGTTAGGATTTAAATGGCAGTTTCATCTGCCTGTGCTAATGTTTTAAGCAACCGACTTGTTCACATGTGAACGCATAGATGTAAATTTAAGCAGTAAATCTCCCCACGCTCCAGGCCAGGTCCCAGCAGAGCTCGAGGTGCCTGAGTCACGGGGCAGGTCACCTTGCCTGCCTCGGACCTGGCCTTGCCCTCTGGGGACCCCAGAACCTCGGTCTCCCCTGGGATCGGCACGTTTCATGCAGCGCCCTCTCTCCCATGTGCTCTGCTTCCTGACATTAGCAAAATGGCAGAATTAGGAAGCTGTTGCCAGATGGAAGAAGGCTGTCTTCAGCCTCACGCCAGGTAGACAACGGCAGGTGCAATCCTGTGATTCCTAAGAAATACGTTTTGGTCATTCAGATAAGCAACATATATTTCTCAATGTGTCTGGTCTTTGTCCATAGTTCCTGGCTCAGAGTTCCCCAAAGCCCTGGGAGTTCCTGAGTCTGAATAGCAATGGGCATCTTTTGTTATGATATTTAGTCTCACGCTCCTTTCTGGAACTTGTTTCCAAGCCATAAAGGTGCAGTGGGTGTCTAGTGATTCGTAACAAGCCCCTTTCCATCACCACTGGTTTCACGCAAATTAGATGACTTGGAAAACACCTAAAGAGGGGGGACCAACCATGAATAGAGGGGTGGAACTTTCAGACCCACCCCTGATTTCCAGGAGGTTGAATCAATCACTAGTGGCCAACGATTTAATCAACATGCTTATGTAATGGAGCCTCCAGAAAACCCAGAAGGAGGGTGTCTGAGGAGCCTCCAGACGGGGAACCAGAACGCTTCAGGGAGCCACCATGCAGGGCCCCAAGCTCCATGGGGACAGAAGTTCCTTTGGAAACGCTCCCCTATGTATCTCCTTATCTGGCTGTTGATTCATAGCCGTTAATATCCTTTGTAATAAACCGGGGATCTAGTAACTAACATGTTTGAGCTCAGTGAGTCACTTTGGCAAATTAGTGGAACCCAAGGAGGAGGTTGCGGGAACCTCCAATTCACCACCAGTCAGTCAGAAGCACAGGTTACAACCCGAACTGGAGACTGGCACCTGAGCGCCTGAGCCCCTCCACCTGTGGGATCTGATGCTCTCTCCAGGTAAGGGGTGTCGGAGGTGAGTTAACTGGAAGGCACACAGCTGCTGTCAGAGAACTGCTTGCTGTTGTTTGGGGACCCCTCACCACATCTGAGTTGGGGACCAGAAGCGTTAGCAGTTCACAGAAAGCAGAATGACCGAGCCCTTCCTAAAGAGGCGCAGTTATGTCGCTTCTGGGCCGCTGTGTAACTGAGTCGATGTGGCTGATACAGTGTGCTCTGTCTGGCCTGAAGGAATTTTCTCCAAGGAGAGAGATCCCTGCTGTCTCCAGCTCGTGCACATCACTCTCCCCTCAGCTCCAGCCCAGGGGCGGCTCACAGGCGGTGCCCTCTGTCTGAATCACTCCTCGGTCCTCAGCACAGCTAGTTCATTCTCATCCTCCAGGTCTCACCTCACCTCTTCTCTTCTCAGACAGGTTTGGCCGGATGCCAAAATTGGAAACTGTAGCCCCCACCACCATTCTCTCTCAGAACACCTTCTTCGTTTCCTTCGCGGCACTTGCCACAGTGTCTAAGGATGCACTTTTGTTTCCTCACTTGTTTCCTGTCTGTCTCCCCTCCTGGACGGTAAGTACAGGGCTGTGTCCGTTTTCCTCAGTGCCCCGCCCAGCCCCCCGCCCCCAGCCCGCAGTCACGATGGTTATGCTCTCTGTGCTCTCACTTTCCTGATGGATTTCCCCTGCTTTATCTCCTCCTTTCCTCACAACCCACCCAGAAGGCAAATACTATTGTTAGACCCATTTCCAGAGATGATGAAACTGAAAAAGAGAGGCATTCAGTAACTTATGCAAAGTCACGTAGTGAATCTGTGAGCCTGTCCAGGTCTGGCTGCCATCAGATGGGCCCTCTTAGGAAACCACGCTGCCTGTCCTGTCACAGCTGCTCAGAAAGAATCTGCTATATAATGGATGGTTAGAAGCACTCCGGCCAATACAATCCAGTCTGAACTTATCCAACTCAGTCAATTCAATTCAACCCGTACTCCCCGGGTACTTGGCAGTATCCTAGGTGCTCTGGGGACCCTGCCCTCCAGGAAATTAATGGTGGCTCAGCGAGAGAAGCCAGCATGCGAATAACCCAGCCAGCTTCCTCTGGTTCTCTCCCACATGCCTGATTAGCCTATCAGATGCCCTGGAGATGTGAGTGAGTCTGAGATACACAGAGCATTCCTGGCTTCCACCTCGCCATCCTTCATTTATAGAACAGACACCAAGGCCCAGAGAAGCGAGCTCACTTGCCCAAGGGCACACAGCTAAGAAGGAGTAGAAAGAGGATTTGAATCCCTCCAGACTGGAACTATCACACCATACAACCTCAGTTAAACACACACACATGAAAGGACTTATTCATCAGCCTGAGCTGTCTCACATGCAGTTGGTCAGCTGCAGGCAGGCGGTGATTTGTCTGCAGTGGTGCCTCCAGGGAGGGGCTGAGCGGGACCCTCAGGCCAGCACAACACCCAACCAGCCTCCATATGTGTGCACCTACCTAGGCAAGGTCATGCTTCTACAGAGTAACATGTCAGGAATTAGTAAAAAGGAAATGTCCGATAGACTACAAAAAGAATGAGGCCTATGCACGCAAGAGAAATGAGGAGTTCAAGTTCAGCCTCTTTCTTTGGAAATTCTCTCCAACAGACTTAGTTCAGCCCTGAAACCATTTATTTACAGGAAGTCCCAGGGGCTAGGTAGTAGTTTCCTAACTTCAGCCATTCACATGGTTCCGTTCACAAGCTTTGTCACACTCACAGTTCACCTATGCTGTTAATTAACTAATGCTTTGAATAAACTCACTTAAAGAACATTACTTTTAAATTTGTGAAAAATACAGTTACTTAAAAACAGTCATTAAAACACTCTAAGTGGAAAATGAGTAATATTAGGTGGTAACATTAAAAATAAACACAATGAAAACAAGACAATGTAATTAAATTCAAACCACTGCTCTGCATTGGTTACAAAGGGAGAGAAATACTGTTACAAAGTGTGAAGGTATGTTGGGAGGAAGCTAAGCCTTTCTCCCTGCTGAAATCAAGATTCAATTAAAATAAAGTCAAAAGGGAATAATTCTCTCTCAGATGAATCAATATTATGTAATGCCATTTGATGCCACAGGTCACCCAGAACCACTTTGGGCTCCATCAGCAGAACGCAGGTCACACTTTGGGAGAGGCTGGGATCGCAGAGGAAAGAACAGGGCTACGCGTCCTTCCGCTGCCACCTGCTACTTTGTGACTGTTGGTAAGTCACTTCTTTGCTCCGGGCCTCAGTTTTCCCACCCGTAAAATGCACAGTTAGATGAGAATTTAGTTACTGGTCATCTCTCTGGTCCTTCCAGGTCCCAGATTCCACAGCTCAATTCAGGGCGAGTGACATTACTTCCTGCCAAGTGCTGCACACAGAAATGGAGAATGTGCCCTGAAAGAGCAGTTTAAAAATACGACCGTTTGCACTCGGGGCTCATTGCCGGGCTGTCAGCAACTCACAACTTTCTGGAAAGGCTGCCTCCATCAGCAAAAGGCCCACTCAGATGTGGTGAAGAAGGGCTGGGAGCTTGGACAGGAAGAGGACTCCACAAATAAAAGCCCCTTCGAATCCAGAAAAACAGACTGAGGGTGCAATTGGAGTGGCTCGCTTTGTTGAGATTTTGTAACCAGTAGGATTATCAGCAATGATAAAATTCATCCCTCCCAGCCGTCAAATAAAGAGGCCCCCAGGAGGGCACTGGTGCCGCCATTGTTGTTGGAGGGACAAAGAAAGCGTGGCCTGGTGATCCCATTGTGTGCGGAATAAAAGGGCTGGGGAAACAGATCTATTTTCGTATTAGCTAACCGCAGACCATGCCGCTCCCAGGTCCATTCATTCTTGGGCCACAGCAGCTCCCCTCCAGGAAGCCGGGATGTGCGTCCAGCAAATAAGCACAAGCCTGGACACCCTCGGGCAAGGGCCTGATTTAGGGGAACAAAGAAATGCAGGCAGCGTGTGCTCCTACGACTGTCAGACGTGTATTCTCTGCACACCTGGGGCCCGGTGACTGCCCTCCCACCACGGCTTCTCCAGCTGCAGCAGCAAACGGCGCCCCACCATTCTTCTCTGCCCACCAAATTGTCTCTGGTCACCCCTGGGGACAGAGGGAACTAAAGGACAATACTCGGTCCTGCCCAAGGATGAGGAATGACTCAGGAGCCACAAAACCAGCGGCTTCGTTCCGAGACTTAAGCCTTAATTACTTAAGTTTTCCTGAGGACCACGGGGTGCCGTTGTGCAGAGCTGGGATTTGTGCCCCTGCCAGTGGCCACAGTCTGGGCTCTTATCCGCTGTGCAAGCCTCTGGCCATGGCAGGCCACTGCTGGGAGTCAGAGTGCTGCCACTTACCCCTTTACCAAGCCTGTTTCTTGCCTGTAAGACAGGGGTAGTGATAGTAAGTGCCTCGCAGAGTGTAAAGAATAAGTGAGATAAAACCTGTCTGCCCTCAGCCCAATGCCTGGCTCAGTGAATGCCAGCGATTCTGACTGGGAGTGACAGCGACGTGAACTGCTTCTCCCTCCTCCCCGTGTCCCCGTCCTGCTCTGTCCCTGCGGCCCCACGTACTGCTCCACCCTGGCCTTCACAGGCCTGCGAGGTCAGCACCGGAAATGACCGCAGAATCCCTCTGGTCAGTCGGGGGATGAGGCTGGAAAGGGCAAAGCCTTGCCCAAGCTCACAGAGGAAATGGCAGAACCAGGGGCGTAGGGGCCGAACAGCCAGCTCCTTCTGCCGACCCCGTTTGCCACCGCACCCCGAGGCCCTCAGGGGCTCCCACCCTCCCCCAGAACTGGCTCCCTGACCCAGCTGGGCCAGGCCAGGAAGGGGCAGCCTGGCCTATAACTCAGCCAAGTCACCTGGCAGCTGCTCCCGGCACAGAAGCCATTAAATCCGCCACATCTGCTCTCTGTTCCAACAGCAAATCAAGAGGCCTTCTTCTGCCCTTCCTCCAGCAGGCTTGGAACGGCTGTACTTGGCATTAACTCGAGAACTTTAGCCCCATGTGGACCGCCCACTCTGATGTCAATCACCCCTCCCCCCTTGTACCCAGTCCTGGCCACACCCAAACCAGGAAGTTAGGCCAGGTAGAAAAACGGCTGAGAATAACTGACAGACTCATCACCTGATGGGTAAGTAGGTGAGGCAGGGCCCAGCCGACAGGAAATGCATGCTTTCCCACCTGCCCCCTCCTTTAGAACCGGGGTCCTCAACCCTGGCAAGATCTTAATAATTCCAGCGGGCAGCCCTCACCGTTGCAGTGGGCAGCAGACCAGGAAATCAGAAGCCCTGAGGTCAGGGCCAGGCCTGGAGTCTTGTTAAAAATCCCTCCAGGTTATTGTGAAGCACAGCCATGGCTGAGAACCACGGGGGAAAGCTTGGTTTGGAGGGAAGGAAGTGACCTTCTCTGTGTGCCTTTGTCAGCCACACGGGAGGCTGGAGGGGCTTCCAGCCACCAGCCTGTACTTGGCGCCTCGCCATCGTGTGCCCAGGCTCTGGGGTCAGACCACCTGGGCTCAAGTCCTGTTTGATCACTGACTACAGACATGTGCCCTCTAGGTGAGGATCGGAGCCTCTTTCCTCAAATGTACAAGTGACCAGGATGGCACTGACATCACAGTGTCACTGAAGGAAGGACATTAGGTGATAACAGAAGAAGCACAGAGATCAGCTCCAGCCACACAGTATGTCGGGCGGGTTGTGGCTTTCCGCCTCAGGGCGCCCCCTGCACCGTGGCCATGCCTTTCTCTAGCATCTCTTTGGAGTCACACAGCATGAGGACACCTGAATGAACCACTTCCTGTCTCTGTGGGCACAGGATGGTCTACCAGAAGCTCACTAGATTCACGAAGGAGACAAATGGTCTCCGGAGTGTGGCTGAGGAAAACAGGAAGAAGCCTTTCCATCCCCGGTACTTGTTGGAACAAAACCTCAACGTTGCCATAACTCAGTACATGTTTTGGTGACTCTAGGTTGTTTTTGTGGTTTTTTTTTTAACATTCTGGACTTTTAAAAAATGTGGATTCTCTAGATTTTTTTTATTTTTTAAGCATGCAATAAGAGATTTGGCTAGAACTCATCATTTTTAAAACTCCAGATGATAGCCCTCAGGCAAACACCATGCTTAACTGTGCCTGGGTCCCCCTGCTATAAAGAGACTGCCTTCAGAGCAGGGCATTCATTCTCTGAGGGCCTAGCACATCCTCAGGGGAGGGACCTGAGGCAGACGTGGGAGGGCATCCTTTTCCTGCTGAAATTCCCTTCCCGTTTTTCACTCAGGCATCAGGGGAGCAGCCGGACAAGCTTACCTCTGAGTTTGGGTTTCAGCTTTATTTAGGTCTTTAGTGCCAAGTCGTGCTAACTTTCAGAGCCTCGGTTTTCTCATCCATAAAATGGGTGCTATTTGAATAATGGCATTTTCCTTGCTGCTCTATTGCATGAAAACACCCAATTTGCTTTGGAGAATGGAGTAGGCCCCATTGAACGAGCATGTTCTTTTCCCAAATCCCACGTCCTGGGAAATGCACAGGCACAGGCCAGCTCCTCCTGCCTCCAGGGGAGCCCTGGATCTTTGGGAGCCTATTAGCTGAGCCAAGTGGACAGTTAGAAACTGACAAAGGGTGCAGAACTATTTCACAACACCCACTGCCCCGGCAGATGGTCGTGGGCAGATGGCTCAGGAGGAGGGGGTGGAGGGGGTGGGTCGCCAGGTGTGGGTTGTGGCAGCAGAGATGTGAGAGGAAGAGTTCACTTGTCCACCTCCCCGCCCTCCCTTGGATGGGGGGCGCTGCCCAGTCCTGCCAGATGTGCAGTCTGGGAAGTTTTCCAGGTACAGAGTCAGGAAAGCGGGCCATTAACCCCATGCCAGGACTGCCCTGGCAGAATGGGAAGTAGCTCAGTGTATCTTGGTGCTGTGGGAATCTCCTGCTCGTGTTTAATCTTCAACCACCGACTGTCTGCAAGGGTCTACATTCCAACATGGCGGTCCCTGCCCTCTCTCTCTCCAACCCCCTGAAAACGTACCAGTCCTACTTCCATTTTCCCTGGGTCTTTATCCCACCATTGAAGCGGTCAATCGGTTGCATCTATCTGCCCCTAAATTAAGACCCTCCTGGACTCTCTATGCCGTGACTCTTACTTACCCTTGGTAGAATTTTAGTGTGACCACAGGTTAGGGAAGGGAGCAGGTGTGGTGGGCTTTTCAAATCTTTGGGAAAATTCTACCTCCACCCACGTGAGAGGACACAGCAAAGAGAGCCAAGGAACTCTGCCTCTTGCTAGCTGTGCAACTTTCAGGGAGTCACTAACCTCTCTGGGCCTCAGCTCTGAGCATCCAGGATTAAGTGGAAACAACAGGAAAGCATAGCAGAGCAGTGCAGAGACCCAGATGGTACGTGCATGGAAATGAGGGAATTCCTGCACGTACCATAAGCCGTTTCACCCTTCTGACGGTGAGTTGGAGGGTTTCGGGGCTTGTATTCGTGTTCTGAGGCTGCCGTAACAAAGGTCCACAGAGTGGGGGCTTCAACACACACCTATTGTCTCCCAGGCTGGAGGCTGGAAGATCAAGTCCCAGATCAAGGTGTCAGCAGACTTGGTTCCCTCTGAGGGTCCTGAGCGAAGGCCCTCTTTCCTTGGCGTGGGGATGGCGTCTTCTCCCAGTGTCTTCACATCGTCTTCACTCTGAGTGTCCGTTTCTGGCCAAATTTCCCCTTTGTATAAGGACAGCAGTCATCTTGCGTTAGGGGCCCACGCTACTCAGTGTGACCTCATCTTAACGAATTACATCTGTAAAGACCCTATGTCCAAATCAGGTGACATTCTGAGGTCCCAGGGGTGAGGACTTCAATATGTACTTTTTGGTTTTGGGTGTTTTTTTTGGGGGGGTGGGGAGGGCACAATTAAGCTCATGAGAAAGCTATACGTGTCTCTGCTGACACACAGGCCCTGATCCCAGTGACGTGGGACCTTACTGAATGAGCCCTAATGTACCTAAGCCTCAGTTTCCTCATCTGGAATGACCCCTGTCTGGGAGGGATGTTTGCAAGAAGAGCTGTCTGTAGACAAGTCCCCGGACACAAGGCAAATCTTCAAGGGACATCAGTCGTTCTTATGATTATTCCACGTGATGCCACACGGGAAATGTCCACACTACCCCAAATCAGGGCACCTTAGTCCATGGAACTGGGGGATGAGAGGCCAGAGTGAATCCTCAGCCGTGTGGGTGTCTAACCAAGTCTCGCCTTACCCAAGTCTAGAGGAAACGCTACATTGAAAAGTACAAAGATTTCCGTTGCAATTAAAATTCTTTTGGTAAAGAAGCAAAAGATTTGTGGGAGTTAGGAGTATAAAGCAGAATTAATCATTCAGATAAGAGCAGTGGATGTTATTGCATGTTTTAAACAAAAGCGAGATGGTTTTACAAACTGACGCCTCCTTGAGTCTAGGTTTCTTTTGTCTTTGGAGGGAGAAGGCAGCTCAGGATTGAGCTTCTAGCAACTTGGAACCATTCTCTGGGAATCCTATTCCTCCCACTTCGGTCATTTAAAAATGTTGTAAGGAACCGAAAGGGAACAGATTCCTGCTTAAATGTCCTCAGTGCCCCAAACCTAAAAGTCTTCTGTCTGCAACAGATCACAATAACCGTGTCCTATCCAATTAGGAGTGTGAGCTGATAACATATTTCCTGCTAAGAATAGCCATTCAAGAGAAAAAGAGTGAGATTTGCTTCTTCAAAAGTATGGAAAAAGGGCTTTTAATCATAGAAGCAGATCTTTCTTTTTATTGCTGAGGATAAAACGATATGAAATTCTCCTCAAAACTGCACATAATGAAGGGAAAAGGAATCATGGGAAAATTCCCTCCTGTTACTATAAAATTCTGAGGAGAATGGGAGAATTTGGGAGTGTTTTAGTTAGTTAGTCTGAATTAGTATCTACTTTTCCTCAGAAGAGGACATTCTCTATTTATTGAAAGGAATATCCCTAGGTGACTATGGTAGGTTGAATAATAGCCCCTCCAATATGTCCACATTCTAATCCATGGAACCTGTGACAGTTACTTTAGATGCTGTGCTGGTTACTTTTATGTGTCAGCTCAGCTCAGCTGGCCGACGGGACCCAGTTGTTTGGTCAAACACCAGTCCAGATGTTTAAGTGAATGTAATTTTTTGATGTGATTGACATTTAAGTCAGTAGACTTTGAGTCAAGCCAATTACCCTCCATAATGTGGGTCGGCCTTATCCAGTACGTTGCAGGCCTTAGAGAAAGACTGGAGTCTCTCATAAAGGAAAGAATTCTCCCTCCAGATGTTGTAGACTCAAGACTGCAATATCCACTCTTCCCTCGGTCTGTAGTCTGACAGCCTTCCCTGTAGATTTCAGACTTACCAGGCCCCCAAATCATAACCTAATTCCTTGAAATCTATCATTCTATCTATCTATCTATCTATCTATCTATCTATCTATCTATCTATCTATCTACCTACCTACCTATCCAGCTACACCTCCTATTGATTCTGTTTCTCTGGAGAACTCTAACTACTACATACGTCCAAGGAGACTTTCCAGATGTGATTAAGTTGAGAATCTTGAGTTGGGGAGATTATCCTGGGTTATCTGAGTAGGTGTGATACGATCACACTGATTCTTCTAGAAGGGATGTAGGAGAAGTCAGAATCAGACAAGGTGATGTGATGACAGGAGCAGAGATAGGAGTGATGTGCTTTGAATATGGACAAAAGGGACCACACACTCAGGAATCCGGATGACTATAAGAAGCTAAAAACGGCAAGTAGACGATTCCTCCCTCAGAGCTTCCAGAAGGAACCAGCCCTGCTGACACCTGGACTTTAGGTCTTTTGACTACCCCCGCCCCCATAACTATGAGAGAATACATTTCTGTCAATTTAAGCCACTAAGTTTGTGGTCATTGGTTGCAGCAGTAATAGGACACTGATACAGTGATTAAGGCCACCAAAGAGAGTTTGTTGGGTACGTGAAGTTAGAAGTGCTTTTAGAGTTCTATATTTTCCAAATAATAATTATTACTGTTAAGCCATAATAGTTTTACTATGTAAATAGTTCTTACACATAAGATACCTTACAAATGAGATACCTCACAGCAAATAATATTGCCAAGAAATTCACAGAAAAGGAAACGGCAATACCAAATAAACACCATAAGTATTTTGGCCTCGCTGATCATCAGAGATGTGTAAAACAGAACTGAATGCTCTTTGCTGCCTCTCTACTTAACAACTGTCTTCAGCCATAACACTCCCTGGGGCAAGGCGGTGGGCGGCGGCATTTTCAGGCTGCGGGTGGGAGTGTAGATGATACAATCACATGGGAATTATTCATAACATGACATGAGGCTGGACAGCTTATGTCCTTTCACCTACATGTTCACTTCAGGAGTCTAGAAAGAGGAAATAATCAGAATTGTGAACAACGATGAATATCCGAGGGCTGCACCCCTCTATGTGATACAATGCAAAGAACTGGTAAACGTTCATCAATGCAGCAGTGTTTATGAAAGTCGTAGTAAATATTAGGCAACCATGACATGCAGTGTTTTAATGCACTGGAGTGCTGTCAGCAGAACATGATGGAGTGAGGGCTTCCAAAACCCACCATGCCATAAACGCAATGAAACAACTGCAAAAATGGTCAGAATCAACTTCTGACAACTGGACCAGAAACACAAAAGCTGATAGCAACCAGGAGAAAGAATCCAGAAAAATATGATTACAGCTAATGAGTGAGTTCAGCAGTGTTGAAGGACATAAGGTCAATATGCGAAACTTAGTTGTATTTCAATCCACAAGCAATAAATAATCCTAACATGAAATAAAGAAAACAGTTCTATTTGTAATATCATAAAAAAATAAAATATGTAGGAAAAAATGTAATCAAGAAAGTGCAAGTCTTGTACCCTGAAGACTAGAAAACATTGTTGAAAGAAATTAAAGGAAACCTAAATCAATGGAAAGACATTCATGCTTTGGAAGACTTAATATTGCTAAGATGGCAATACCTGCAACTTGACCTACAGACTCAATGCAAATCCTGATCAAATCTCTGCCATTTTGGGGAAATGGACAAGCTCATCCTAAAATCAATATGGAAACGCACGGCACGCTGAAGAGCCAAAGTAATCTCACAAAAGAAGAAAAAAGATGGAGGACTCATGCTTCCTGATTTCAAAATTTACTACAAAGCTACAGTAATCAAAACAGTGCGCTACTGACATGAGGGTGGATGTACATATCAAAGAAATAGAATTGAGAGCCCAGAAATAAGCCCACACATGTACAGGAGTGCCAAGACCATTCAATGAAGAAAGGGAAGTCTGTTCAACCCCTGGTGCTGGGAAAACTGGATCTCTACATGAAAAGAATGAATTTGCCCCTTATTTCATGCTATATATACAAATTAACTCAAAATTGGTGAAAGATCTAAATGTAAGAGCTAAAACTATTAAACTCTTGGAAGGAAGCATAGATGTAAATCTTTGTGAGCCTGGATTAGGCAACAGTTTCTTAAATACGACACGAAACGTGCAGGCAACCAGAAAAACAATACATCATTTGGACTTCATAAAAAATAAAACTTTGTGCATCAAGGACATAACCAAAAAAGTGAAAAAACAACTCACAGAAAGGGAAAAAATATTTGCAAATTGTATTTAATGATGATAAAGATCTAGCATTCAGAATATACGGAGAACTCTTACAACGCCACAACAAAAGGACAAACAACCTGATTGAAAAATGGACAAAGGACTGAATAGACATTTCTCCAAAGGAAATATACACATGAAAAGATGCTTAATATCAGTTGTCATTAGGGAAATGCAAATCAAAATCACAATGACATTCATTATTGTTCAGCTTCAGCTTCAGGTATAGGCTGTGTGCGATGTCAGAGGGATAGTGGATGGGGGAAGGGGAGTTGTCACTGGGTGAGGGATATAAGTGATAAATGTCTAACTATTACTTTGTTTTGTGCACCTGAAACTAATAATCACAATGAGATGCCAGCACATACCCACTAGGATGGCTATAATCACAACAGAAAAACAACAAGTGTTGGCGAGAATGTGGAGAAACTGGAACGCTGCTGCATTGCTCGTGGGAGTGTAAAATAGTGCAGCCACCTTGGAAGACAGTTTGGACGTTTCACATAGAGTTACCATGTGACCCAGAAATTCCTCTCCTAGGTATATATATATATCCAAGAGAATTGAATATGTTCACACAGAAATTTGTACATGGATGTTTATAGCAGCGTTATGCATAACAGCTGAAAAAATGAAAATAATTCAAATGCCCATCAACTGATGATGCATAAATAAAATGAGGTCTCTCCATACAATGAAATTTCACTTGGCAATAAAATGAAATAAAGGTACTGACACGCGCTCCGACACGGATGAACCTTGAAAACATTATGCAGAGTGAAAGCAGCCAGACACAAAAGACCACATATTGTATGATTCTATTTACATGAAATGTCCACAATAGACAAATCCATAGAAACAGAAAGTAGATTAGTGGTTGCCAGGGGATGAGGGGACAGAGGAAGAGGATTGACTTACTAGATAAGGGTTTTGTTTCACAAATGATACAAATGTTCTGGAATTAGACAGTGGCGATGGCTGCAAAAGGTACTAAAAACAATTGAATTGTACAGTTTAAAATAGTGAAATTGGTAACATTTATGTTCTGTGAATTTTATCTCAATATAAAATGTTTAAAAAGTAAATGTGTAAAAATAAAAACTTTCACTTAAAACTATTCAATAAATTTAAAAAGAAAACTATGTAGTGACACAGGAAATACCTTATTTAGCAAAATTGTAGATGTATCAGTTTCCAATTATGAAAAAAGCCAAGTGTGGGACTGTGTGTGTGTGTGAGAGAGAGAGAGAGAGAGAGAGAGAGAGAGAGAGAGAGAGAGAGAGAGAGACAATCAAAAGAAATTATACTGAAATGTTAACGGTAATTACTCTGTTAATTTCTGTTTTTATTCCTTCTAGCTTTCTTCCTACGTACCTTTTAATTACCTAAGTGAACGTTACTCGTTTCATTTTAGTTACATAGGTAACATGAATAGTCTCTCTATAGAATAAAATCAAACAGTGCAAACAAAGAGAAAGTCCCCCCCACTTTCCCCCTGCCAGTTGATCAGTCCAATCCTCCTGTGCTCAGTTTGCTTCAGGTCTTTTCAGACCACGTTCTGTTGCTTTACAGACGTACACGCGCACTCAGAAAATTATAGGGTTGCTCTGCACTTTCCAAAAGCACAAATAACACACGGACCACAACACGCCTATCGTTCTGCAAGTTGCCCCATCCTCCTCCTCCTGCGGACCAGAACAATGTTGGGGTCCTCACAGACCTCACATGTGCCGTTTCACCCACTGCAGGCACCTCCACCGTACGGTGTGCTATGTCCGTTCAACCATCTCTGGTTGGGTCAAGTGCGGCTCATCTCTAATTTTTCACTGGACAGGTAGACTTTCTTAGTTTGCCTCTTTGGGAAAGGATCTCCCTCAGAGAGCTATCTAGAAATGGCAACACTAGGTCATGGTTACATGCTCTTAAAAATTGTGATGGCTTTCGCATCGTGCTCCAGAAAGGATGTCTGAGCTGGCTCTCCCACCTGCAAGGTATGAAATCATCTCCTTTGCGCTCCCTGGTGTCATCAATATTGTTTTTGCCGTATATTCCTACATAGTTAGAAAAGAATTTGGCATTTCCAATGTCTTTTCATTTAGCTCAGACATCAGTAGCTGCAATGGGCTGTGCTGGGTGGTGGGACTAGTTTTAACCCGATGCTCACGGATGTGTCAGGAGAAATGGGGTTTCTCACATCACCTCCTTCACGGTCCTCTCTGCAAGTGAGAATAACTAGCGTTGTCCTTGGAAAAACAACAACGTCTGATATTTGCATCGTTATTTGCAGTTCGCAAGGTACTTCTGCCCCACACACCACCTGTGAGCCTCGAGGCACTCAAGCAGAGTAGAGACAGATGCACAGGCGGGGACCCAATTCCTGAGTTTTGCCCCCTACTGACTAACTGGGTCTCTGGGGGCGCCTGGCTCAGCTCCTCTGAGTCTCCACACCCTCTGTAGTGCAGGGGATCCTGCCGACTTCGCCATGTGTCATGCAGGGCGGCCTGCAGGGTCTCTGGTCCCACTCCCCACACAAGAACGCAGGACATGGTGAGGCCAAAAAGGAACACTCACGGAGCCATAGGTAGGGGAGTCACACCACTATACTCTCACTGGCAGCTGGGTTGGAGACACAGGAACCAGGAGCAACACAATTCTCAACCCTCACTGCGCCGCTTGCAGGCTCAGCCACCATCTTCTTGCTAGCTCCCCCTTTCTCTACTAGCCTAGCCACAGCAGTTATATTCACGGCTAATGGCTCACTGGTTACAGCTGACGGCCAACTAGCCACAGCTGATGGCCATTTGATCACAGTCGACGGCCATTTACTACCTGAGCCAGCACCTTTCTAAGTGAGGCCGAGAGCCTGGAAACTGCTTTTTTGGGCTCTGTCCCCACACCCTCATTGTGCTAAAGTGGGGCCGAAGCAGCCCTTCCTTCTCATGGCTGATGGGTAGATGACCTGAGATGGTAGGCCTGGCATATAACAGGCCTCCGCACCAGTCGAATTGTGGTTTGATTGTATTATTAGTACCTGAATATGCACTTGCTTTACCAGAACAAGTTAACTCTTGTTTTCCTTCTTGCTGCAGTGAAGGCTCGACTGTGGACTACCTTCACCTCCGGGAAGGTCATGCCCAACGTGCCTTCATAGAAAGAGGAATATACCCCTTCACACACACGCTTTTTCAAAGCTTGGTTGCTGATGTTTCTGGTTCTGAGTGAGATGGGCCACCAATTTCTTGTATGAAAGAACCAAGTGAGAGAAGTGTTTTTGAGCATAGCGGGAGAGAAAAGGCAGGGGCTCCCATCCCAGCCTTAATGAAGAAGGTAACACGTCCTACGCTTGGGTGGGCAGTGACAGAGAAGCAGCTTGGAGGGACCAGGAGGGCTGGGATGGTGAAGTCCTCCAGAGCAGTTCTCCAGCGATTGAAATTTAAGGGGCCTGCGGTATCTTGGGGCTTTGTAAGACCCCAGTTGTACACTGAGGGATGGGGAAGGAAGATATCCGTCTGCCACTCTAACTAGGCAACTGGAGGGAAAGTATGGGTATGTCACTCTTCTTTGTCTGGCTTTTGTTTAGTTCTTGCTTTGTTTTTTAAGGCTACCTCATTTATCACAACTCTTTTTCAGTTATAAATTGTCTACCCGTTCAGTTACGAATTTCTCTACCGTCACCAAGTTGTTACAAATTTTCAAAATTCCATCAATTCTCTGTAGTGATATTCTGATAGAGTCCAGTGTATTCACTGCAAAGCACGGCACACAGGCCATCAACAGTAGATGACACGGCTCTTAGAAGACCACAAGCATTTCTTGATAGGTATTTATTTTAATATGTGCATGTATACATATTACTTCCACTCATTTTCTGCTTGTGATAGCAGTGGGAAGGTTCCACTGTAAATAAACTTACTTAAGTAGAATGAGCTAATTAAAAGCAAAAATTTTAGGTGACCTATAGGACAAGTAGCTCTAGGATATGGCAAAAATTGTGCAATGTTTAAGGAAATCTCACCACAGGCCGGAGCAGTCCAGCATGTGTGTTGATAAATGAGTGCCATAACCTATTCTCAGTCCTCTTTGGGGCCAACTAGAAATTGAATAAGAAACCAAAGCAATTTTCACATAAAACCTCCTCCACTTTGCAGCCATCTCTTTATAGATTGTTTTCTCTTTGCCAGGTGGCAGCCAAGTCCTCTCACACATTCCATACCATCCAACCACCTGTCTCCTCCAAGTGGATTTCTTACGAAGAACGTGTGTGTTACCCGAGAAAAAGGGCTTGCTCATCCCAGTTCCAAAAGATGAGCCCACGCTTCGGTTCTGAGCCTTGGGGAGAGCTGGCTGCGAGCATCCAACTAGTTTCCACTGGGCCTATTTTATACAACTTTATTGGAAGATCTCACTAGGAAAATTAAAATAATTTACCTAACATGTGGAAATTGGCGCCATTTACAGATATGGAGGAATGTAACTTCCGGAAAATATTTGATTTTTACACATTATGGTTTTGATTACAAATGTTAAATAAACACATATGCTAACCTGAAACTGTCAATAAGAAAAAAATAATATTAGTCAAGGATAAGTTACACAGTGTGTTGTTGTGTGATTTGGCACAGATATCTATATCCGGGCCAAAAGCTCACGTTTAGAGGCAAACACATTAGGCTTGGAGTTTGCTGATGTGAGTTCTAGTCCCATCTTTGCTCTGACTGTCTAACTATAGGCCCATAAGTCACGTCTCCAATCTGTGCCTCAGTTTCCTCATTTATAAAACTGATAAGCCACGATCTCCTTCGTGTGATGGTTGAGCAGGTCAAATGAGAAAGCTTCCAGTGTTTTGCAAAGTTGAAGACATTCTTTGGATGCCTCGCTGCCCTACCCCAGCTCTCCTCTCCCGGGTCCTGGAGCTCTGCTCACAGGTCAGGGAACAGATGAAGGGTTTGCATCCTTGAGCTCCAAGAAGAAAGGTAAATAACTCACAGCCGGCTGAGAATTCCAGATATTAAGAGCCTTTCTGTGTTTGCTGCTCCTCTCCAGTGCTTGGTAATAACGTAAGGCAAATATCAGGAACCCAGGGGGGAGTTCATGCTGAAAAACATCCTGGCACGCTCTGGTGTGATTAAGCAATATCATTAACGCCCTCCCCTTGAAAGCAGCCGACAGGGGACAGAGGCCCCCATTTCACAGACAGCAAAGGTGCCAGAGTTCATTAGCTCCTTTGGAGGTTTATTCATATTTTATGTTTTATGTCATTCTGCTTGTGTCAGAAAGACAGGGAAATGTGTGTATGTGTCTGCCGGGCCCTGCCTGTGAGGGAAGGAGCCGCGTCATGTTCCTCTTAGCTCCCCCTGGCACCTCCCATGATCCTGACATGTAATTACTTTGCTCCAAACTCAGGGACGCTGAGGGTCTCCCAGCACCTACTGTGGGAAGTCCTCACTGGAAACTGAACTTGCACACTTCTCTCTGAGGACAGAAACAAGTCTCATGTTTTTTCTAGTTCTGAATGAAATAAGTGCTCCGTTTATCACTAACATGGTGCAATAGAACCTGGGAGGGGTAGCTTCTCGGAGTGGTGCCTGGGGCCACTGGGCCTTCCCTCACTGGTTCGTTCATTCACCAAGTGTTGACTGAGGACCTTTTGTGTGTCAGGCCATGTGCTGGGTGCAGGGTGCACAGGGATACACATGGCTGGCAGGGTCCCCGGGCTCGTGAAGCTTATGTTCTAGAGAGGAGACTGAAAGCAAAGAAGAAAACACATGTGGACAGCTGGTGGTACACATGACAAAGGGCACCGAAGAGGGGCAGAGGGTGTCTGGGGATGGGCCATCTCAGGCAGAGAGCTGAAGGAAGGGAACCACAGAAGACCGGGGGAGAGCACTTTCAGCTGAAGGGAGCAATGTGCCCCAAATCCAGGGATGCGAGGCCCAGCGTGTCTTAGGCTAAGAACAGATGTAAGTTTGCTAAACACACGTAAGAAGAGTGGTAAAAGGTGACGTCAGAAACACAGCTGGCATCACATGGAAGGACTGTGTGGGCCAGGGGACAAAGTAGGCGTTGTATCCTAAGAGGAAGGGGGAGCCCTTGGAGGGTTTTGAGCAAAGGAGTGATGCAGTCTGATCTGCCTCCTTAGAAGACCTGTCCGGCCGCTGTGTGGTGAAATGGCCGTGTGGGGCATGCGCAGAAGCAGGCTGTCAAACTGGGAGGCCAGTGGGGGAAAGACATGATGGCCTCCGGGACCAGAGGGTGGAGGTGCAAGAACATGGAGGGCTTTCCTGTCCCAGGTGAGAGAGGCTGGAGCAGATGCATTCCATGTTTCCTTCCAGCTCTAGACTTCGACAGCTCCAAGAGCTCCCGTATTCAGGGTCTCTCTCCCCAGGGCTGGGCCCAGTTGTTGCTCTGACCGTGTTTCTTAGAGCAGAATAGTAAAGGGATGAAACCTCAATACCCTTCCCTACCTCGACCCTCTAAACTGGAGTCTCTTCTTACACTACACGCCTCACTGTCATGACCACGGTCCCAGGCCACCAACGCAGGAGGCGAGAAATACATATTTGCTGAGCTCTTCACGGAATGTGGTGAGCAGCACAGTGACCCCACCCCCAAAGATAGCCACGCCCTCATCTCCAGAACCTGTGACTACACGACAAGGGGACTTAAGGTTGCAGGCAGAATTAAGAATGCCAACTGGCAGAATTTAAGATGATTCTGGATGACGCAGGTGAGCCCAATGTGATCACAAGGGGCCTTAAAAGTGGGAGAGGAAGGCAGAGAGGGAGATGAGGCCATGGAATGTGGGAGTAATGCAGGGGGAGGACTTGACCTGCCATTGGTGGCTTTGAAGATGGAGGAGGGGTCTCAGGCTAAGGGTTGTGGGAGGCGTGGAGAAGCCGAAAAAGACAAGGAAACAGAGTCTCCCCTAGAGTCTCAGAAGGAACCAGCCCTGCAGACATCTTGATTTTAGTCAGTGAGAGAGCATGGCAGACTTCTAACCTGAAGAACTGTCACATAATAAATGTGTGCTGTTCCAAGCCACTAAGTTTGTGGATTTGTCCAGACTTCCTCTTCTGATAAGGACCAAGCACATTGGGTTACGACCCAGCCCAAAGATCTCGTTCTACTTTCATCACTTCTTTAAAGATCCTACGTCCAAATAAGATCACATCCTGAACTACTGGGCGTTAGGACTCTGACATACGCATTTTGAAGGGACATTACCCAGCCCATACCAAAGTCTTTGGAATCAAGGAAGTGAACGGATGTGTTAGAGCCGTATTTAGCTACCTCAAGTGATGGGCTCGTCGTATGGCCACCTGAGACCAAGGACGGAGGCGAGCTCTGGGTATCCAAGGAAGGCTGCTGCCAGCCCTGTGGTCCAGCAAACGTCAGGGACCCCCGTCTGGGCTCCTTCGCCACCACGGTAGTGTGTCTCCTTCCCTTTATCTTTCACTACCATGCTTCCGAGCCCGTGTCTCTGCTTTTCGGTGTGGGTCTTCTCGTCTGTCCACATGCTAGCAGCCTGTGTGGGTCTTCTCATCTGTCCACATGCTAGCAGCCTGCCAGCCGCCCCCATTTTCTGGTTCCCACTCCAGACTGGACCATCTGATCCAGATGATGACGACTGAGCCACAGTTCTTTTTCTCAAGCTTGGGGACCCAAAGTCTCCCAAATAGCTGGAGGCATTAGTCAAGGTGGCTTAAACGACAGACAGGTATTTTCTCACAGTTCTGGAGGAAATTAGGATGCAGGTCCCCCAGGGCAACCAGGTGAAGACACAGGGAGAAGACAGCTGAGACAGTTGGCTTCCTCAGAGGAAGCCAACACTGCCGACACCCTGGTCACGGACTTCCAGCTTCCGGAACGGGGAGAAAATGAATGTCTGTCCCTTAAGCCACCTAGTCGGGGGTCCTTTGTTATGGTGGCTCTAGCAAACTAATGGGCCTTTGTCCTGTGGTCTTCTGGTCGAGGGACAATGACTCAGAAAGGCAACATGGACCTCCCTTCTTGCCAGCTCCTGGGAGCTACCTTGGGAAACACACCCTCCCTCCATCCCAAACGAACACTAGTCTCCCCGACTCTCAGGCAACCCCTCCCTACTGGTCCATACGCTTGGGTTTCCCACCTGGATTTCTAAGCCCCAAATGCTTGCTATCTTTAACTTGAAAGACCACTACAGTCTTTCTTGGGGAGCAAATGCATCACACGACGTCTTTCATGCTCTGGCTCTGAATTAAAATCCTCCCCAGCTACACATCTCACGCCACGAGCACTCCAGGTTTTTGTGCAGTAACAAGTTCCTCGCTCGGCCTCCAGAGAGTGTCCCGGAAGTTTCACACCTTCATCGCTGGTATCCACAGAATGATGTTTGGGTGTCAGGCTGAGAAACATTTTCCATGTTGAAAGTTATGTATTTATTTTAATGTACAGTAGAAAGAAATAATGAAGCCAGTACATGAAACCTGTGATTTCACAGGCATCATTCCCGCTTACGTGGAGGTTAACACCAGTGTCTGAATGTACTACAGAAATACCGACACAGAAAGGTAGCAAAAATTAAGACGGTGACGTGAGAATGGCCAAAGCTTTGGGGACTAGTGTGGTCATGGCCAAGTGTGTGGAGCCTTGATCTTGGTGGTGAGGGCAGTGGGGGTAGGCTTGTGAGTCAGTGGGTGTGGGGGTAAGGAGAGGTTTCCAGTCTGCCCGAGGTCTCCATCACTCCCTCTCTGTCCTGTCACCAGGCTGTAGCATGGGTAGACAGCTGCCAGTGCTCTCAGGGCTGGTCCATAAGGCCCTCAGGAGTTCATGCTGTGTCAGGACTTTTGCTTCCAAGTCCATAGGTGTTTCAACAGGCAGGACAGGGCTTCGTTTTGTCCTAACTTCACAGCCTGGTCAGAGGCTAGCAACGTCAGCTGTGAAATGGGTTTGGTTCCCCCTGTTTATACACTAGACCCACGCAAGCCCTTTACCTGAGCCCAGACTCTCAGTAGCACCCTGCAGGGAACACAACTGTCACAGACAACCGACAGAACCACCCGCTGAGACGCTGAAGAGGGCACCCCTGTGAGGGCGGGCGGTGAGGAGGCAGGCGACACGGTGGTCGTCTGTGAATGGCCCGGTGGCCAGGACATCAGGCGAGCGTGGAGACCCGTGTCCCTGGCGAGTGGTGGCACACCAGCAGCCAGGTAGACCAGGGCTACGTCTCCCTGTACAGCTGGCTGAAAATGGTTCTGACCCCCTCATTTGACTGTGTTTTAGCTTGTTAGTTCTAAGGAGCCTTTAAAAATTGTACATTACGGGAAAGCATGCAAGTGTGTGGGCCCTTTCTGGTGTAGCTGTACATCTCCAGCTATATTCGTCCAATGGCATTTAAGGCTCATTAAATTTTGAATCCCGTGTCACCTGCCTTCAGCTCAAAATAGTTTCTCCGGGTGCCTTTTGTCTCCCAACTCCATTTTAATGGAAATTGTTTCCATTCACTTCTGTTTCCTTCTTCCTGCTAGCAACACCGCATCTTTAATAATCTCCAAAGCAGAATTAGTCACTCTGTGAACCTGTCGTTTGGAGAATACGCTGGACCTTGAAGGATGTAAACAGCTAATGGTAAAAATGTGAGGCGCACGCTCAGCGTACAGCACCCCTCCTCCAGCCTGCTCCGCTTGGTCATCAGGGCGTCACAGCACCGGCTCGCCCCCAGTGTTGCCCCCGGCTGGTCGCTTCAGCACACCCTGGGTCCTGTCTGGTGTCTTAACCCAGGACCGATCCAGGGGCTCCCACAGGACGAGCAGCAGCCATTAGTCATAATAAAACATCTTAGATGGCACTTAGGAAGTGCTTATCACTACATGACCTGGGGATTACCCCTTTATTTTGTAGATAATGAGATTGAACCACAGAGAAGTCATGTAAGTTGCCGACAGCCACACAGCCCTTAAGCTGCACTGCTTGGGTTTGAACCCAGGCCATCCGAAGCCAGAAGCCGTACTACTACCCAACCTACAAACCCACCACTGCACCACCCTCCAGCTGATGACGTCTACATAGAAATGTCACACACACACCGCCAGGTCTTTGGATTTTTTCAAAGAAGCCAGAAGTCTGAACTTTTACATAGAAAATGTCCCATTTTTAAAAAATTGGCAAATAAAATCTTTTTTTTTTTTTTAGGGGAACACTGCAAGGACCACAGAACACATATACCCACGAACAGGAACTGGTTTCTGTGCTGCCTGTGTGAGACCTCTGGTTTAAACTCTTTGAAGAGAACCAAGTAGCCATCAAATCCACACCCTTCTGCATCGGCAAGACTCTTCCTTCCTTCGGAGCTCAGCAAGCCTGAAGAGCCAGTGGAATTCGGTGCCAAGACCCAGGCTGGAGACCCAAAAGTCACCATGCTGCCCAGAGCAGGCAGCTTCTCTGGTCGTGGCTGCTACGCTGCTCTAAGGCTTTGTGATTGGTTGACACCTGCAATGTCCTAAATCAATGCACAAGTGTAGCAACCAACACCAGAAATGTCAGCTCTCATTAGTCTGCATATAAATCTGCCTCCATGGGAAGCGGGGCGAGAGGACGCCAGGGAAAATGCCAGGTAGCGGGAACATATGTCGCTCCCACAAAGAGCACCTCCGACAATGGGTGGCGTCCTCCACAGCCTGGGGACCCGGAGCAGGAAGACTTTGTTTCTCCCCCTGCCCTGCCCCCAACAGGAGACTGGAAGATGTTTCATCATCCATGGTAAGAGGTTCTACTAAGTGTTTGCTGACACAGCTGAACAGTTGTAAAATGTCATAAAGAGTAAATGACTTGAGAATGCAAAACAGTAATTAGGATGGGCTACATGTTGATGCTACTTACATGGTTAACACCCTGGTATTAACACGTCTTCCCTAATCGTACACAAAGGCTCTAGTCTTTGCGCCATTCGTTCCTGGCGGCCACAGGCAGGCGTCCTAAAATCTAGTGGCCCTTCCTCTTCCCCTTCTCTCTCCTCATTCTGTGTCTGCATTCCTGGAAGCCCCGCCAGCAGGAATGTGGGCAGTGAAACATCGTCCCCAGGATACACGGGCATGGATGCCATTGGAGGAAACTCAGGAGAGACGGAAGTTCTGTTCTTGGTGAGACATCACTGCTGGGTGTCCCAAGGGGCTGGAGGCCATAGGTGTGCTGATAAACGGGCAAAAACAACAAACCCCAAAAGCAAAGCCCCAGATTTGTAGCATTTGTGTTTCCATGGAGTAATGCTCCCCCCGTGACCAATTTCAAGCTTCCAGCACAGCACAGAGTTGGGAAGAGATACACACGGTGGGCTCTCAGGACCCAAGCTGTCCCAGCACGCACTCGTCGGAGGTCACCGGCCACTATCTAATTGGCCTCCATCGCCTTTTTAACCTGTCTCTGCCTCCAGAGAGGCATGGCAGGGCAGCAGTGCAGAACTATGCTCTATTGCAGATATCTTCCAATGTCGGGACCCAGATCTTCTATTGAGCCAAACAACTTTAGTTGGGAGCTGGTAGGAAACACATCGCCCTCACCACTCCAAGGGGGAAACTATAGCCCAGAGAGGGGAAGACTTTATGCAAGGACACACAGCAATCTGGCATCAGCACAGGAGTCTGAACTCAGCTCTTCTTATCCGCAACCCAGGGCTCTTTGCTCTATGATCCTTTTTCTGTGTATCCTGATTCCTGCCCAGTAGACACAAGGTCTCCTTTGCACCTTGAGCTTCCTTCCCTCACCAGCCCCAGTGTGTGTACGAGTGTGTGCGTCATGTTGCAAGACGGGGCCTGGCAGGCTCACTGAGCCCTGTGTGGGGATGGTGGTTGCCAGGTAACAGATTCAAGATTCTGGCAGGGAGCATCATGGCGGGGAGCCTTCCTTGGCAGATATGGTAAAATGGGTGCAGCAGGGGACAGTCTCCCTGGAGAAGGAGAACTTGGCAATGTCTGGTGTGAGGGTCCTGGGTCAGGAATGGTGTATACACCCCAAGGAGGAGGGGTTGGGGAGACATTTTGGCTCAAATGGACCTTGAAGAAGAGCTGGTCCATGCCCTCATGTACTCAGTAGGGAAACTGAGACGCAGGGCTAGGAGAGGATTTGCCCAAGTTCACGCTATTAGTTACTATCAGAACCGGGGCTCCTGGAAGGGGTGCTAGCTTCCAGGACACCTGTCTGGGGTCTGCTCTGAACCTCACTGACTCATACAGCAAAAGCAGCTCCCAACACCAAGTGCAGGGATTTAACAATAACTCCACGGCTGCATGTCTGCAATGAGCTGCATGGTGCTGTCCTTCCCCCACTAGGAACCCTTCCCTCCCTTCCTGGCCCAGCCCTGGGGGAGGGGAGAGGCAGGAAGCAGAGAGATGGAGGAGAAGGACTGATGCTGACGTCACTGTGGGGGGTGTGAGCTGCCAAGGGGTCACTGGGCTGAACAGATGGCAGGCAGATATTGGTTTTAACTCGCACATGGTTCAGTAAATAATGTTTAAGTTTTTCTTGCCAGCCTGGGGAGCCAAGCAGATCGCGCTGAGTGAAGGTACCTCCACCTCCTGCCCGTATCATCTGCTCTTCCCGGGGTTTTCATTTCCTACCCTGTTTGTGCTTTAGAGCATGGCTGGCTGGTCAGGAAGCCGATGCCCTTGGAAGCAGGAGTGTGTGTGCGGAAAGAGGGAGGGAGGGGGCGGAACAGGGCGCTGGGGAAGGGGGCAGCCTGGCACTCCATAGCCCTGTGTGCCTGTCAAGCGAAATCATAGTCAAAGGTGTCACAGGCCAGCGGCCTGGAGGGTTGGTCGTCTTTTAATTCTTCATAACAAAGACCCTCCGGAGACAAGACCAAGCGCATATCCTTGGTCTCTCTGCCGGTCAGACGGCTTCTCCATCCACAGATCAAAGAGCTCGTGAAACTTCCGGCAGGACTGCTGAATTCTGACCCTAACCGAGTCACACACAGGTTGTACACATTTCCTTGATCTCCTCTGAGCCTCGGTTTCCTTGTGTGTCCAGTGGCCTGCCTGTCCTCCAGGGGAAGGAGTGTCTGAATGAATGAAGCATGGATGAAAGGAAGAGGAAGAATGATGGATTGGGCCAAAGAGTCTGGCACAACGGAAACGGGTCTGAGTCCCTGCTACCTCAGGCCTCAGACACCACCATGAAGAAGACACGACCCCTCGCCCAAGCAGCTCACCTGTGAGCAAACAGACAGGCAAGGGAACAGAATTACAAGAGTGGCGGTTACGGATGTGCTCTGGGGTCAGACTGCCCGAGCTTACGTTTCTGTTTGTCTCCTAAAAGCTGGGTAACCTCTGGCTGGCACCCTCTGGACCTCAGCTCCCTCCTCCATCCTAATAGTAGCTACCTTACTGGGACGTGTCAGGGCAAAGAAAACGCAAGCAAAGCTAGGAACGTGGCACAGACTCAACAAATGTTATTATCAGCTGCTGCTATCACCAAGTGCAAAGCCAGCACTTGGAAAGCAGAGGAACCCAAGGAGAAAGGCTCCCCCCCAGCCTTGGAAGAGGGGGTCAGGGAGGACTTCTGGAAGTAGGGACTCAGCTGCATCTTGAAGAACAAGTTAAGAGTCAGCCAGGAAAAAGCAAATTCATTCGAAAACTACTGTGGAGCAAGGACTTGGGCAAGAGAAGCGAGCAAGAGAGTCGGGGTCTCTGCTTTCTTGTGTCTCATTCTGGACCGGGGCCAGCAAACTTGTCCTAGGAAGGGTCGAGAGTAAATATTTAGGCTTGTGGCCCACACGCTTGTTGTCACAACCACGCGATTCTGCTCTTGTAGGTGAAAGCAGCCTCAGACAATCCACAAATGAATGGGCATGGCGGTGCGCCCATAAAGCTTTAATTTTGAGGGTGTTAACTAGATTTATTGTAGTGATCATTTCACAATATGTACAAATATCGAATCATTATGCTGTGCACCTGAAACTAATATAACGTTATATGTCAATTATATCTCAATAAAAAACTTTAATTTTGAACACTGAAATTCGACTTTCACATAATTTTCACATCATGAAATATTACTATTTTTTTTCTCCCCCAGCTATTTAAACATATGAAAAGCATTCCAACCTCCTGGGCCATACCAGGAAGAGGTCACGGGCTGGATTTAGCCTACGGGCCATAGTTCCCAGACTCCTGTTTCATAGCAATAATAGACATGGAATGAATAGAAACATGAAAATGTTGGATGGTGACGGTGCTAAGAAGACCCCCATACTGTGAGGCAATTATCGGGGGGCGGGGGGTGTCTGATTTAGTTAAGGTGAGAGGCTCTATGGGGAGATGAAATTTGGGCTGAAATCAGAATAATCAGATAAAACCAACTATTCCAAAGTCTGGACAGAAGGAAGATCCCCTGAGAGGCAGGTTCAAAACCTTGACACTATGAGAACTGAAAGAAGCCCGGAGCATAGGATTGATACAGGAACGGGAGGGACTGGCTGGAAAACAGAAGGAAGGTCCAGGAAAACAGAGAGTGAAAGCTTGGGTTTATAGGGAACTGACATGAGATTAAGTCAATGTCTGTGGAACTGGCCTTGGTTTGATTGAAGGAAAATATTTGAAAAGGGATTCACTATGTAAATACCTTTTGTGATTTCTTTTGATATATAGGGACAAAAGGAAGGGACGTATGAAAGCAGGCTAAAGCACTCAGTCAGCGTTAGCCATTAGTATCTGTACCTTCTAACGAGTCTATTTCTTCTACAGGAGGTCGGACCAGGCGCGGGCCGTGACTGACTTCTTACAATCTATTAAAACGTGGTTTCCCACTCATCACTGAGCTTCCGCACAGCTGATTTTGCTCATGCCTGCCTTGGATCTCGGCTGGTCTCACCAAACCAGGGTGACGAGAGAGAGTTGGTCAAAATGTTCACTTCCAAGGTGGGGGTGGGCCTTTGGCATTTGATGGTCTCGGTGATGACCCAGGGCCTGGCCCCCTTCCCTGTTGGTCCCTGTCACTGACCTTGCTGTTTCGGTGGGAAAGAGAATTAAATGTTTCGGAAAGAATTTTTATAATAACAAAAAAATCTATTGAAAAAAGCTTTCCCACACATCCCTAGACTGAAGAATAGGATAGAGGAGATACCTTCCATGCTTGCGCAGTGGGACCAGGTAGACCTCTAGATTCTGAGAGTTGGGGAATCTGGAATCCCACCTCTACACACACACACACACACACACACACACACGCACGCACGCACAGAACTCCCGTAATTTCACACTAAGTGCTGTGCACAGCCATACCCAGTTTAAGTTGAGTTGCATCCGTGAAATAAGCACTTCTTTTTTTTGCCATTCCACAGCTGTTGCCATCTGCCTAATTTCAATCAGTTAACTTTTAGTGAAAAACATTGTTTCTTAATGCTACAACATTGGGCCAAGTGTGTGGTAAATTGTGAGTGAGAAGGAGACAAATCGCTCACATTTGTCTTCTCTCAGAACAAGCCCTGTCAGGAATGTCAGGCATCAAGCTGGTGAGGGTGGCTGAGAGGCCTGGGGGATACGGGCCCAGGGCAGGGCACCCGGCATTCACCTGCCCACCTCATGCCCCTCTGGGGCACCTGGCGCTCACCTGGCCACCTCGTGCCCCTCTGGGGCACCTGGCTCTCACCTGGCGACCTCGTGCCCCTCTTGGGCACCTGGCGCTCACCTGGCCACCTTGTGCCCCTCTTGGGCACCTGGTGCTCACCTGGCCACCTTGTGCCCCTCTTGGAGACAGGACAGAAGCTTGGAGGGAATGGCTCCACAGGCAGAGTGGGCTTCTCAGGGGAGGGAGATGGGCAGGTTGATTTCAAGACTGAGCATTGGAGAGACAAAGGGAAATGTGGGAGCTCGGGCAGAAGGTGAGGGAGAGAAGGCCTGTGGAGAGGGGAGGGGAAGGGTCACTAACAGTCTCAGGAGAAGGCTGGCCCACCTCTTGTCACCACATCGCCAGTCTGTCTGTAGACGTGACCTGATCCTAGAGCTGGGGCAGCACGAGGTCTTCCACTTCCACCTAAATGCCCCCAGGGTCTGCGAGGCCCGGGGAGTCCCGCCCTGCCCACCTGCCAGCCTCATCTTCCACGCACCGCCCTCTCCCTTGCTCACTCTCCTCTGGCCACACTGGGCTTGCCGCTCCTCCAAGAACATTCCAGCAAACCTTGCCTCAGGGTAGAGTCCTCTCACCTGCTGTTTCCCCACCTGCAGGTCCCGTCCCGCTAGCTGGCTCCCGCCTCATCCCAGCCCCTGCCATCCACGGCTCCGCGTACAGCACTGTCTTCTCACGTCTCTGTCTACAACTAAATGTCACTTCCCAGCAGCCTAGTCACTGCTGTATGCCCAGTGTGTGAAACGGTGTCCAGCACACAGTAGGTGCTAAATGAATGTTTGTGGTCGGGCTGGCATCTGAGACTCAGCGACAACACCTGCCTGCTGTGGCCTGTCTCCGAGGACTTGGCTCTGACGGGAGAGGGTCGTCCCCCCCCACATGAAATACCCCCAACTCACACTGCCAGCTGGAGCTTCTCCCCTCCTCTGGGAAGCCCTCTCTGACCACACCCGCCTGCAGGCATCCTTTCTTCCTCTGAGCTTGAGCACCACGGGCTCCCGTCCCATCAGAATTCCCCGGGACCTTCGAGCAGTCCGGAGCCCAGCGTCGTCTCCTAGAGCCCTGGCTCAGGAAGCCAGGGGCGTCTAGGGGTGTATTTTTCAAGTTCTCCTGCTAGTTCTGATTGTCAGTCAGGTGTGGGACTCCTGTGGTTCTGCCTGGTCCCCAGCTCATCTGGACTCTCCCAATGAGACAATAAGTGGCTGAAAGTTGTCACCATTATTCACGCCCTCAACCCCCCGTCCAACACATTCTGGCACAGAGTCAGCGCTCCATAAATGCCACTTCAGAAAAGCCAGGTCACAGGAAGCCAGCAGCGATCTCCTGAGTGTGGAGGAGTGAGAGTTTGGTGCGGTGCCATCAGGAGACTAAAGCTGGCGTCTGGAGCCCAGTAGGCTTGGGGTTGAGTCTTAGCCATGACACAGCCCAGGGCAACTGTAGGCAAACAGCTGTACTCACTCAACCATCTCCTCCCTCACAGACGGGAGGACTGTGTCCTCGTGTCCTCGACCTCACGCGATCGTGGTGAGGACTCCTGGTGCCACCTCTCAGAGGTAGTGCTTTTCATAGCGCCTGGCACGCAGTAAGTGCTCAATGAGTGGTCGCTACTTTTTTGTTACTAGAGGAAGGTTTTCCCAAAGAGGTGGAGGGCTCCAAACCCCTCCATGCGTGCCCAGCGCTGACTCAGCAGCAACAGGGAAGCTGCCTACCTACTGGCCAGCTGCCGCCCCTCCCCACCACGCGGCTCCAATCCCAGTGCGGTTGGGGGTCTGCGAGGGCAGCTGCAGAAGCGCGTATCCTGCCCGCATCCTCTCCCAGGCCTCCACTCCCACCCCACCTGCCAATCAGGCCACATGGCCGCCCCCCCGCCCGAGGAGCCCGGCCATGCAGCAGCCTCACAGCACACGCAGGGCTCACACATGCTCGCCCGGCCGCCCGGCATGCAGGCCCGTGTGCTGCCATGGCATGGTGCCCACTCCCGGGCACAGCCAGGCCAGTGCACGGCCTGGCAGATGGCAGCAGGGTGGGGGCCAGGAGGAGAGTGAGAGCTCCTGCTGGCACCTGAGGTGAGGGTTGGGGTGGAGGCGTGGGCAGGGGGAGGGAAGGAAGCTTGGCGGGCAGGCAAGAGATGCTGTAATGGCTGGTGTCTGTGGAGCAGACTCCCAACTGCAGTTCTGGCTGGCTTTTCCTGGACGCCTGGCTGCACCCAGCCCTGGTCATGACATCAAGGCCATCAGCTGATGCACTGAAGGCCACAGATAAGCGTGAGCCTGGGAGGGAGAAGCCAGGGATGTTATGTTCCTCTGCTTCCAGGTCTGAAAACTAGCCCCGTCCCAATCCAACTTGATCCAATTCAGCAGTGACTTTGGGGTGTCTGCTCCAGGCCCAGCCGCGAGGACAAGCATGGTGTCCTGCCAGGGCACTCAGGGCTGGTCCCAGCGCTGCCACTGGACTAGCCACGCCTTAGCCCCTCAGAGCCATGGCTGATGCAGCCGGATGAGGAGGTGGCGGCTACAGGGATGGTTAAGACGACACATGTTCATAGCCTTGACAAAATGTAGGGTGCTTTAGAAATGGGGGCTTAGCCACATGTCCCTGAGGAGAGAAGCAGGAGACAAATGTCTAGGTGGCATCTCGGGGCTTGGAGGCAGAGGTATGTCATATGGGTAGAGCTGGGGGGAGCTCAGAGAAGGGAGGGGAGAATTTTTACAGATGCTTCTTAGCAAAATGGCCATGATCTTGGTCTCCAGAGTCAGACAGACACACCTGTGGCTTCAGTTCTGGCTCCGCCATATGTCAGGTGTGGGGCTGTCGTAAGGTCAACTGACTTCTCTGGACCCCGTTTCTTTGTCTGAAAAGTGGGACCCGAATAGTCCTTACTCCTGGAGTCCCGGGATTTCATGAGATCAGCACGCACAGAGCCTGGGACGTGGGTACATGCTGTTCTCACTACCATCCCAAAAGGACCACAGACATCAAGAACTTAGCTCCCTCAAGAAACCCTCTTAATAGTTGACACAGGCCATTCAACTTAGCCAGTAGCCACGGCTAACAGTTCTGGAGCACAAGCAGTCATGGTGCCTGTAGAATTCACTACTGCAGTTAGGCCTCACAACACCCTTGAAGAGTGGGCATCCCGTCGTGACCCTTTCACAGATGAGAAAAAACGGAGCCCATTACACCCTTAAGATTGCATCGTTCGAATTTCGAGCATGGAGATGTGACCACAGGGCGTCTCTCTCTCTGAGATTCTCCATCCTTCACCACCCCCTTCACTACTCCCGCGCCCCCCCCCCCCAGAGAACGTTGCTGTGCGTACCTCACTAACTCCCTGAAACCAGCAGTGGAGCGGGTTTCTCTGGGGAGCTGGCACTGGCAGCCTATTAGATGTCTTGTCCCCAGGACCCCAGAGGAGACGGGGAGGCCTCCACGGCCCAGTGTGATTGGCCCCCTCTGACTCCTCCATTCTCAGCTCTTCCACCCCGACCCCAGTTCACTCCAGCCCCCTGGCCTCCTTCTCGCTGCTCTCATACTCTCCAAGCTCATTCTTACTATAAATCACAATGTCACTCATTCCCCGCCCCCACCCCCACACCACCGCGTCCCTCAGATCTTGAAACGACTGACCCCTGCTGTCTACCCACAGGAAAATGTGACTCATGAGTGAGAAGGTTTGGGTGGACATGCTGACTGAGTGTGCTGTCCCCAGCACCGAGGGCAGCGCCCGGCACAAAGTAGGTGCTCAATTAACACTTGTCGGCTGACTATCTGAAACCCCCAAGGAATGGAGGATAGCAGGTAGGGTGGGCGGGTGTGCCCGACCCCTGGTCCAGCACAGGCTCCCTTGGAAGAGGCCTGGGTCGGCTAGAGAAGGGGACATGAGAGGAGAAGCCTGCCTGCCCTGCTTCTCCTGCCTCCACTGATGCTGGAACACAAAGTCTGGGTCACAGCGACCTGCTGAATGAGGATGAGAAACATCTCTGGTGGGAGCTCTCTTCGGATGCAAGTCATCACTGCATCACTATTCTTCCCAGGGACCCCTGCCAGGCAGCCAGAACCCAGGACCTGGAGCCCACTGACTCAGGGCCACTGCCTGAGCCCCTGGACCCCTCATCTCTGGTCTGAGCAGTTTGGTGGCCCCACCTAAATACCATCTCTGGGCCCAGGAAAACGTCCTCCCGAAAGGCCCTTCCAGCCGAATTATGCACACGCTGTGTGGGAAGTCTGAGTAGCAAGGGCTCTTCAAAGATGCTAAAAGGGTCCTCAAGCCCACAGACACAGCATGGCAGAGTGGGCGCCTCTTTGGCACCGAAGTATCCCTGCCCCTATAGCAGGACTCTTTCTTGCCTGGCACGGGTGTGGCAGCTGGGGGTCCTGCAATGTTCCCCTCACATCCTGAGTTTCCAAACACCACTGGAGCTGTCCAGTGCTCTGAGTTCTAATCTCAACTCTGGTACCAGCTTGCTCTGTGGCAGACGACTCCCAATCTCCCTGCCTCCCACGGTTCGTGCCTGCGACATGAGACTGCAGAGTTCCGTGACCCACGCCGTCTTTTCCTCCTGAGCACCTCCTGCCGTGGTCTGCCGTGTGGACTTGGAGCCAAACAGGCCACATTTACCAACCACACCGCTTGTGACTTTGTTGAGCGATTTGTACAAAACCGCCGAGAATAATTTATTCCCCCAGTGGTGTGAGCGAGGGGGAGAAAATCAATAGAATGGTGTCTCAGTCATTTTTTATGTCCTAAACCTCGAAGAGATTTTATTCCAGTTCAGAGTGTTTGCAGGCCCCATTCCCTACCATGTGTGTTTACAGCCAGTTCTCAAGAATGCCTGCAGATCACGCTACCCGCAAAGAGCCATGTGCTGCTGCCCTAGAATGCGGAGGGGGCAGGTGAGGGCTGCTGGGGGGCAGGTGAGGGCTACAGCAAGGAGCTGAGGTGCTCTGCTAGGCCTGCGGGTCTGTATGGAAGCCAGATGGCGGTTCACCCCACAGGAAAGGGTTCTTGATCCAGCACACTCTTGGCTGGATCGGCGAGGAGACCTCAGCTCTTTGCTGCTAATACTTAGGGTACCCAGAGGTACCCAAACGGTGGGAGAAGTCCCTGGACCAACGGAAAGATGACTTCCCTGGCACAAGCAGTACAATTAAGGCAGAGAAAAGGACTTTCCCCCAGAGGTCACCTTAAAAGTAGCGCTAGAGACTGTGTGAGAGTAATGCATAATGTGCTTCACAGAGGTTATGTTTTGTTTTGTTTTTTTATCCAAGGATCAAAGTGCTGTTGGAAAGCATTCATTATTAGACTGTTAATAAATGGTAGAATTTAGATTGCTATCATTTGCCTACTACAGAATGATTTTTTTTTAAAAGAACTAATGATTTACAGAGAACACGACAGTTTTTATGGAAAGTACCGAGAATCAAAAATAATAATGCCTAAAGAGAGTCATTTGAGGGACGGAAAACCCCTGCCTCACTTGGAATCTGCAGGAGAGAACCCTCCTGGGCAGCGGACTCTTCCAGACCTTTTCATAACAATTGAGAGAGTACAGGGGATGGAGAGAGGGTCGAGGGTGTGGAAAGAAAGCACCATTCCCTGCCTCTGGCTTGTCTTCAAGTCATTCTGGGAAGAAATTTAAAGTCCACTTGTTTCAAATTCAACTTATTCAGCAACTTGAATTGTTACATTTGCTTCTCCTCCATCAAGGTAATGGGCAAACTGACACTTTGTTTAAACAGATTTACTGCACTAACTGCACAAAATATTCCCAGATCTTTGGTTTTCTTTTCTGCAGAAAATGGAGAGTATCACCAACCTGGGAGGTTTGGGGGCTTGTCCTGTTTCTGGCCCTAGCAGGTCAGCTGAGAAGCAAAGTGAGAGGGGAAGGCCTTGGATTAAGGAGACCTGGGGTCTAGTCCTAGTGCCACCACTAACCAGGCTCGAATAGGAGACTTAACCGCTTTTGATTAGACTCAGTGTTATCATCTGTGAAATGGGTATGTCACTTTCTACTTTCTTCATGAGTTGTAGGAGGATCACATAAGCTAACATCTGTACCTGCTAGGTTTCTTGGTGGCAAGGACAGAAAACAACTCTGGTTGCCTGAACAAAAATAGGTCTATTGGAAGCATAAAAGGTGCTCACAGGGTCCATAGGACACTGCAAAACCAGGGCTGGATATGAATGGAGAGAAGCCTCCTGTGCCAGATTGCACATCTGCTGAGTCTCAGGTCCAAACTGGCTCTCTGCATTCTGCTCTGTGATGCTGGGGCTCCAACTTTCCCAAGGACACTCAAGGACACCCCTCGTGTGGGGTTCTTCCAGTAAAGGTTGTTAGAAGGAGATGCCCCCCCTTTGTGTCTCAAACATCCTTCTGCTTTTTTCTGACAAGGACAGCTGTCGTTGGGTTTATGGCCCAGCCCAATCCAGAATGATGACATCTTACGATCCTTCACTCAGTTACTTCTGCCAAGATCCTTTTTCCAAGTTAGATCCCATTCACAGGTAAACACATCAACTCACGACAGTGGGTGAGCCATTCGACCCACTACAAATAGTGACATCTCTTCCACTTTTCTGATTAGTTGCTCACTCCTCCACTTCACAATTAAGAGAACAGTGCATCTCCCACTTACTGATTTTCCAGGAATCCTGGGGACTTTACACGTCCAGGGGGAGCAGAAGGTCAACGCAACTCCCCACATGGAGAAAACTCTAGAGCTGGATGGGTCCCCGCTGCCGTGGACCGTCCACCAATACGCTGAGGCATCTCAGGCCCAGGGTACTGGTCAGCTGCTGCCTTCCTCCCAGACCAGATCCCTGTAGAGGCCCCTTGTCCAGGGCGGGTGGGGGGCGGCAGAAGAACTCCTTTGGTGCCCTGCGTGGCTCAGGGCTCCCTACAATTGGCCGTGCAAGAGTGCAG
Source organism: Rhinolophus ferrumequinum (assembly GCF_004115265.2). NCBI lineage: Eukaryota > Metazoa > Chordata > Mammalia > Chiroptera > Rhinolophidae > Rhinolophus > Rhinolophus ferrumequinum. Next base: position 4,078,120 of record NC_046298.1, on the reverse strand, counting down.
CTCATTTTCCTCATACCACCGCCTCCAGAGATTCAGGCAGCTCCTGGGACCCTGGTTAGCACTGCATCCACTTATCACCACCTCTTAGAACCAGAGCCACTGATCCCAACTCCCAGAGACTGTCCCCTTTGAGACAGGCAGGATTTCCTCTGCACCCTCAAAGTACTGAGGATCTGACTGTGTAACCCTCCTTCCATAGACCCCAGGCCACAGCCCTTCCTCCTGAGGGAGGCTCCCAAGTGAATCCAAGGTGTCTGTCTACACCCGCTCATTGGAGGTAGAACAGATGACCTTCAGCAATTCCAAGGTGGTTTGCTGGGTCTGAATAAAGGGAGGAAGGCCCACAAGTTTGATCTCTGGCAAAGCACACCTCTGGCGATTATATATTATCATGTGAAAAATCAAATTGCAAAAGAGCAAAGTATGGTGTCCCTTTTCAAATAGATAGATGCAGGTCTGAGAACGATATCCAGTAAATTATTTACAGCAGTTGTCTCTAGATGATGGGATTATGGACTATTTTATTTTCCTCATTTTCTTATCTACATTTTGTAAAATTGTCCCCAATGAGCACATATCACTTCTGTAATAAGATTTGTAAGGTTATGTAAAAAAGACCACTAGCACCTTGCAGCACACCGTGCTTGGCTGCAGCTCACACTCTAATGTAATTTCCTATCTGCGAGGTCAGGCTGGCAGGTATTTTTATCCCTGTTTTATAGATGGGGACTGTGAAGTACAGGCATTGAGAGCTCCGACCTGCCCAAGGTCTGAGAGCACGGCTAGGACCAGGACCCCGGCGGGGCTGCCAGCTCTCCATCTGGGTGGCTTCTGCCATGCCTGGGGCAGCCCGAGTGTGTGTGGGAATTCTCAAAGCAAGACCCCAGAATCTATGACGTTGTGAAGTCAAGTCACTGCCGTGCCAAAGGCACAAGGCCCCTGGCTTTGGGCAGCTGGGAAACTAGCAAGGACAAGGAATTGCAGGACAGGGTGACAAGCAAGCCTGATGATTCTGGATCCCCAAAAAGGAAGGAGACCCTGATCTTCAACAGGAAGGAACGGAGGGGAGCTGGCTCCCCAGTTGGGGTGTCGGGGTGCTTTTCTCAAGCAAAGGTGACCCTGAGGTGTGAGCTATGGAATATCCAGGAACGCTGCCAAGTTCTTGTGCGTGTGGGAGACTGCTAGAGTCCACGGCCTTCTTGGACCATCAGGGCCCAAGAAAGAGCAGGGAGGAAACGCCCTCCTTCCCCAGACAGCACCCCCACCCCCACCCCACCCCAGCTCTTCCTTGAGGGAGTGGAAATAAAGATGGATGGGGAAGTACACAATTGTCAAAGCACTCTGTTTGATCCCACAGGGTCAAGCTCAGGGGGGTTTGTGGAGTTAATGGATTCTTTCGTCTATACACACAGCCCCCACGAGACAAGCACGAGGTGTTATCATCTCCTTCTTACCACCGAGAGCCAGGCCGTCACGGCCAAGCGCCCACTGGTAGGCAGCCAGGTGAGAACTTGACCCCAGAGCCCCCAGCTCCCAACTCAGCACGCCCTCGGCTCCTCGCACTGCGCTGCCTGCCACTCACAGGGCACGTCAGAGACGCCTGCATTTGCCCTCTTGCTACCAGCTTGTCCTGAGGCACCATCACACAAACATGACAAAAAAATGACTCCAACTGCACTAATTACCTCCCAGGGACGTAGCATCCCCTCAACCCCGAAACCACTCCAGGTTCTGCGTTATCTGCCAGCAGACGTGGAAATAGAAGGTAGGACGACGCTCTGATGGAATGCAGATGAACAGAAGAAAGAGAAGGTGTCTGACTGATGGCTGTTTTAGTTAGAACTCCGTACATTGCAAGGGAGACAAACCCAGCCCAGATCTGCTCAAGCAGAAAGGAGACTGCTTAGAAGGATGAAGAGGGGACCTCCCGTGACCCTGGGAGCTCTAGGGCTTGGCGGCGTCTCAGGGCCAATTGGATGAGGGCCTGACTATCTCCAGGGCTCACTGGCTTGCATTCTCTCTTTCCCCACTTTTTCCTTCAGCTTCTCTTTGCCTGTGTTGGCTCCATTCTCTCCTGCTGCAGACCAGCTTCCTCCAGGGTGGGTGCAGGGAGGTCTTGGTGCTGTGAGCCTCCGGCCTCAGTCTCACCACCAGAAAAAAGCTGAACTGCTCCCTCAGGCCTTGTGTTTTTAAAATCACAGGTAAGGAACATAATTAATTGGCTTCTCTGGAATCAGGCGCCCGCCCCTAGGCCAGGGAACAAGGTGAGGACAGAGTGACACCACAGGGCACACACCTGTGAGCCCAGGAATGTCCATGGAGGAAGCATCACCATGGGTTGACTCTATTTGGCTTCCAGGTGGATTTCTCACTATTGAAGACCATTCGTATCATGATCTATGCTGGGCTCGTTTCCTGCATGATCTCATCTGTTTTCACAACCACCCCATGAAGTAACAACTGTCATCACCCCAATTCACAGAAGAGAAAGCTGAGACCCAGAGAGGTTAAGTCACTTGCTCCCAGCCTAAAACTGGTGAGCGATGGAGCTGAGACTTAAATTCTTTTCTGCTCGGCTCCAAAGCACGTTCCCTTCCCTATACCGCATTATCTCTTGAATTCATTGTTATTGAGAAAGCACCTACTGTGTGCAAACTCCTGTGAGGCATACATAAAGTAATCTGAAGTGGCGCCAGCCCTTCTAGAGTCAATTTGGGTGACCTCACTCACCCCTAAGATGGGGTGACACTCGGTTACCAGGTGCCACACATGGCGGGAAGGAAACGAAATGTGAATTCATTGAGTGCTGACCCTGTGCCAGCTCCTGTGCTCCACATTGTCACATGTGTCTTCTACACCTGCAATAACAGGGTAGCCACTCATTACATATGGTTACTGAAATTGACATCAATTAAAATTCAATACAATTTACTTTAATTTTCACTTCCTGTCACGAGCCACATTTCAAGTGCTCAACAGCCACACATGGCGCGTGGCTGCCTTGATGGGCGGCACAGACACGGGACGTTTCTGTCATTACAGAAAGTTCTGTTAGGCAGCACTGGCCTAGACTGGAAGCTCCAGGAGAGCACACAGTGGGTCTGCACATCACTGTCCATTTATGCGCAGCACCTCCCAGAGCTCCTGGCCTGTGGTGGGTGCTCCAAATTATGTGAATGCATGAATGCATATGTATTCACTCATTCATTCATATATATGTTCATTGATTCATTCATTCATATATATAGTCACTCATATATCTATATCCGTATCTATGTCTATATCTATATATATAATTCAAAGACAACTTCCATTAAAGACTTACCATATATTTAAAAATTACAAAGGAAAAGAGGCCGTGGGCTATGCCTGCACTGCCCGAGGCAGCATATTTATGGGGCAGCCTAGGAGTAGGGAAGGAACAGAGACATCACAATCACCATCCTACATAGAGCAGCTATCACTTTCACCCCCAATTTATTATAATTGCAATTTCATTGACTCCTCTTAACAATCCTATAAGATCATACCCCCATTATATAGATTAGCAAACTGACACTCAAAAAGGCTACATAGTCTATTTAAAATCACACACACAGAGTCAAATTTCAGAGACTTTAAAGCCCACACTGTCACGCCACAATGCTCCCATTCTATTTCTTCCCTGTACAGCTGGAGCCTGCCTAGCTCCTGGCACAGAGAATTTTCAGACTTGGGGTGAACCCGACCACCCCCCGAGCAGGCAGATGTTCGGTTCCTTTTCAGTGTGACCAAGCCCAGCAGCCCAAGTCATCAACCACACCTGGCCCAGAGGTGAGAGGCTCCCAGGTTTGTCTCACCCGGCAGAGGAAAGTGACTCTCGCATGTCCCCTTGTGGCCAGGTGAGGCATAAGCTCAGAGAAATCGGGCAGGAAACCACCTTGAGGGTCTGGGGTGGGGAGGCATGCGGAATCAGTAGGGAGATCTCCCTTAGCCTACGCTCGTCTGGGTTGGCAGTGGTGGATGGTTTTGTCCAAGCGGCCCCGCTTTCAGACCCACTGTGGTTCATTCTCCAAGTGTGTGCTTTCAACCAAAGGAAAAAGCAAATTACCTTTCCTTCAAGAGCTCTCATCTGGAAGTTCTTAGGGTGTTTCTTTGTCTAATGGCTCTTTTCTCGCTTATTTATTTATTTCCCATATTTGATTAAAATGTACTGTGTTCTCAGGAGACCCCCTCCCCCCAAAGGTCACTTTTCACCGGCTCAATTTAATTAACGAGTGCTGACTTGAGGATGAAAGGTGGGAAACAAAAGGTCTCCTTTATCCAATCAGAGCACAAATAAAATCATATTAACATTTCACCTTTTGTTCCCATGCAAGAAAAGCCTGTGGTGCATTGTATCAAAAGTTATTGAGATCATTAGCAAAGAAAGAAAGAGAAGCAGAAGACGGCTGTGGCAGTGAACTTGGATCCCTCCATGTCCACACAGGAGAGAAAGAAGAAGAGGAAAAGAAGGAAGGGAGAAAAAGAGAGGGTGACAATGCTGTGCCCTAGCCTTGTTTTAAAGTCAGGAGAAGACAGCCATTTTGCACAAAAGCATGTGACTATCCTAAAGCTACCTCTATTTTCAGAAGGTGCCCTGAGAATGTAAGCTCCAGGAGAGCACAAACCTTATCTGCTTTTTATCAGCATCTCATCAGCCCCTGGAAAAAGGCCTGGCCCATGGTAGCAACTCACTAAGTATTTGTCATCCACACTAATAAACAGAATCCAAGCCAGCTGGGTTCTCACTGAGCCTGCCTGTAACTCACTCGGCACCCTGAGCGAGTCCTGCTCTTCCCTGAGCCTGAAGGCTCCATCCGCACCTAGAAAGACAACTCCTTGTCCTGCTTCCCTGGCAGAGATGCTCTGAGGATAAAGTCCAGGCATGGAGGCCCTTTGGAAGGTCAGAGCATCGCCCAGCACAAGCCACCATATTATTATTCCCACTTCCTCCATGCCTCCCGAGTCCAAACCACAGCTCTCATCTGCCTTCCACCATCACAGCTGAAGTGACAAGCAAGAAAGACATGAGAATATAATCACTACTGCAGAGGAAAGGAGTGGAACAGAGAAACACCAAGCATAAGCAAACGATTTCTGCTGTTCGGAGAAGAGAAGATGGCCGTGACTTGTACAACTCCCGCGCGTATCACGTTGTAGCGGGTCTCTGCCTCTTGCCTGAATTCTCCAGGCAGTCATCAAACAGTGTGTGATGCACGGAGGAAGGCAAAGGTCACCAGGTGTAAGCTGCTGCAGGGAAGGGTTTATTAAAGGCTTGGCTGATAAACCTTCCCACAGACCAACGGCTCGTCCGCAGAGAGCTCCCAACACCCCGCACGGCCCGGTGGTCCTCAGCCATCAGAAGGGCTCTCCTCCCCCACTCCCTTTGCTCACACAGGCTTTCTCCCGACAGTGGAGCTCATTACAGATGTACCTTCTGCCTGCAAGAGGGCAGCGAAGTGCCTTCCTAAGGTTGCCTGTGACCGCATCTACGGGATGACAGAGCCGGATTCGGCCCAGCTAGGAAATAAGGAGGACACCTGAACAAGCCTTCCAGCCTGGACTGTCCCCTCCTCCCCAGAACCACCGCCAAACACAGGTGGCTTCCTGTGCCTGATTTTTCCACAGCCTCTACGTAAATTCTCAGGTTCAAATCCACGAACCAGGACAATTTGTTCTTGCTCAAGGCAGCCTCAGCCATCACCATTGAGGGAAAATGAGGCAGAGCCGGGCTCGCCCCCGCTTTCCCGGAGAGCACTCGGTTGGCGACGTGCGGTCCCACCCCTGGGCTGCCCGTCTCAGCTCTCCTGCCTGTGCTCGGGCTGCCCTCACTCTTTATGGCGTCATCCTTAAGGAGTTCCTTTCCTCTCTCTGGGCCTCGATTCGTTGTTTTCATTTACTATTAACATCCTGACAGGCAGAAAGATGACCAAGAGATGCCACGGTTTTGAGGAATTTCCGCAGAACATGATAATGCAGAAAAGAGGTTTCTATTCTCTGGGTCGCAGACGCCGGGGAGAACGAGGGCATTCCTGGGCACTCCCTTTGGACAGTCAGCAAATATAGACTGAGCACTTGGTGTGTGCCAGGCACCAGCCTGGACATTAGGGGTGTATCAGTGAGCCAAACAGCGAGCTCCCGGCCCTGTGGAGTCAGATGCTGGGGCGGGGGAGGGGACACAGTAAATAAACAGTAAGCAGAAGAAACAAGTCAATTATGCAGCGTGTCGGACGGGGCTGAATGCTATGAGGGGGAAGAAGGAGAGTGAGGCTGTGGAGAAGCAGGGTGGCTGGCGGGCAGGTAGCAGTGCCACGTGAGTGCTTTGGGACAAAGAGAAGTATCCAGCCTGGGCTGGGGGTGGAGAGGAGAGGGCCTGGGCAGTGACAGTTTTCAAAGGGTGTTAGGCCCACGAAGGAGAGCAGTGTGTCCCAGCAGTGGGAACGGAAGGTTCAAGGTCACAGAACAGAGAGAGCAGCCAGGGAGCGGCCTAAGTGGTTTAGTCTGGCTAGAGTGGGTGCTTCTGTGGGGTAAGTTGGATGCAAAGCGAGGACAAGATCACAAAGCTTCTTAGCTCTAGCGAGAGGTTTGGATTTTGTCATGAGGAGACGGAAGGCTGGGGAAGGGCCAGGTCTGGAGGTCGAGGCAAGAGGAGCCCTGCGGGTGGCCACTTTCCTGTCCTTCCAAGCACGTGGGCCCATGGCGCATCGCTCCTCCCTGAGGTTAGGTGTGGCCACGTGCCCTGCTTTGGCCACTGGCATGAGAGCAGCAGTGTCACGCGTCCCTTCCGGGGGAAGCACATCGTGTGTGATCTCCACGATGACCGTTCAGGGATGGGTTATGGTGGCCCTCAGCCTGAATCGCCCGGGCAGCGACAAGCTAGCTTGCACTTGCTGTGTCCTGTTAATGATTTCCGGGAGCCCCGATAGCTTCCAGAATGCCTTCAAACTGCTTCAGTCTCCTGTTCTCTCTCTTTTATCCATTAGTGCTGTGACCACAAGGATTCCATTTTGCAGAGGCAGAAACTGAGGCACAGGTGAGCCCAATGACATGGCCAAGTTGCCATATGTGAGAAGACACAGGGATGAAACTTGAACCTGGCCTTTTGGCCATTGTCTACCTGTCCCGGAACCTGGTGATGCCCACTGCGGGGTCGAGGGGTCCGGGATGTTCTGAGATGGAGGTCACAAATTTCTAACTATTCTCCGTTCATAAGAGTGACCTTCCACCTCCCAGACATGGTGGCCACCTGACAGCTTCGCTCACAGCTCAGGTTGCTGCCTGCCCCACAACTTCACATAGGCTGTTTTTTAGCCTCCAAAACTTTGCCCCTCCCCTGGTCACCTATTCCCTGCTTCTGATCTTGGCTCATATGTCACCTCCTCAGGGTGGTCTTCCCTGATTGCCCCAACAAGTGCCATGTAAACTGCTCTCACATTCCCTGTCCTTCCCCTTGTAACATCCACCAGTGTGCTCATCTATGGATAATAATATCCTTCTTCCTTTCTAGGCTGTACTCGTATGCACCATGAGGGTAGGTGCTGTTTTTCTCATCCAAGCATTTTGAACTTAAGAAGCCACACTAAATATTTGTAGACGGAATGAATAAACTGTCCAAAGCTGTACAAACAGAAGAGATTTTTTGTCTGTCTACATTAAATGGAAATTCCACCTTCCCCAGTTTAGACAGGATTTCAAAGATCCTCTCACCGTAGGTGCTTGATTGCGTTTTAAATGAAAAGACTGAGTCCCCAGACGCTGTGGGCAGCCACATCCGAGCCTTTCCCCAGTAATGAACTTCCCCAGCATTATTGCTGCATTAAATCGTGTTAATCAAATGGGAAGCGGTAAGCGGGCTTTCCTCCCTCTGTAATCCTTCCTGAGCTGTACACTCTCAGTGGGAAAATAAAAAGGCCGTTGCGGATCAGAGTCCGGAATGGATCAAAGGATAGCAGCAGTTTTGATTTGTGCTAATTTTGCATGTACAAAACATCCTCCTCATTTCTCTTTATTTAAAGAGGCAGAGGCCTGACAATAACATGCTGTTTAAAGAGCGACAATCAAAAGCAGAACATTTTGCTCAGACACTCAGAGGCTGAGGGCGAGGAAAAGCCACTCAGATGTGGTGCCGCCCGCCTGCCCGCTCTGCCTCTAGAACAAAGCCCATTTGCCAAACCTCCCTTGGCAGGACGCACATTTTCAGGTGATGGTGGGTGGGTGGGAGCACTGCTTTCCTTTGCACAAAGTGGCTAACAGTTCAGGATTCAAATCAACACACCCTTCACCCCATGAGCGGTTACTATGTGGAGACAGTGGGGCCACAGCCCCAGCACTGAGGACATTCCTAGTCTGGCAGGAGAGTGTGTCTTCTACGAAGGAGAGAGTGCCGTTGGCACGGAGGGGGGACCCAGACACTGGGGGAGCACCAGGGCATGAGTGGGTGTTATGCAAGGGGGTGGGCCCCCAGGGTGCACACAGCCTTCCCCACTGAGCCTTGGCCTATGGTGCACATGGGAAACCACCTTTCCAAAGCCCCCTTCAGGATCAAAGGGTGTCCCAATTTCTGGGCTCCAGAGAAACTTTCTCAAACATAAGTGTCACCAATGACATCCAGTGCCAACTTGATCCATAGTCAAGTCCAACTTGACAGAGGTCCTACGGAACAAACCTGGGTAAGGTAAAAAGCTCGTTTCTCCCTCCCTACACTCAGGCCAAAAGGAGGCCAGAGAAGCTTCAAGATCTCACCCATCAGCAAGGACCATTGACATGAGGAGGATAGCAGAGGGGACAAAGAGGCAAGAGGGAAGTGAGCCAAGCAGGTGAGGCAGGTTTGCGTCAGGTAGAGCCCACGTTGATTCCAGAGGCGTGCTCTTCCCATGAAAGTGGGGAGCTTTAGGGAATTTAGGGCACAGTTGCCAACCAGGATGTTGTCAACACATCCTCTTACTGTGCCTTCACTATTTGCCAGGGACAGGGTGCTCGTGATTTCACTTGTGATCTCACCTGCAACGCCGTATTTCACAGGGGAGGCAAGTGACATGGAGAGGCAGTCGCCTGCCTGAGTTCACACCGTGAAAGACCCAGATCACTGATTCACCGCAAACCCACTGGGTTTTCACCAAAGCCTGCTGAGCATTTCTGAGTATATCTTTTCTGCTGTTTCATAACAGCTAGAGAGAGGCAAAGCACAAGTGGCCCAGTTGCCCAATGTTTTTTTAAAAGCAATGACATTTTTCAGACTGTTAGTTGCTATGGCAGACTATGCCCTTTTGGTATTTGGGGAATATAAGAAGTAGCAAGAATGCGGGGCTACCGTGGCATTTCATGTGACACTGAAAAGCTGGATACTTCTGCTCAGGGGCCCCAGATGCTCCAGAGTCATTATCTCTGGTAGGACAGGGGTTGGGACGGGGCAGAGGATGGAAGGATCCGGGGCTGGGAGCGAGATGGCCTGGGTGAGGCCCCACCTCTGCCAACAAGTCACTGAGGCCCTTTAGGAAAGTCCTCCTCATCTTTCAGAAAAATAAGGTAACCTGTATCTACTAACTGCAAGGACATCACAATTAGTGACCAAAAATAACGACTGTAAACACCCCGCAAATAGGGCTTGCTCCCCAAGTGTGGAGGAGCATCAGGGGTCAGTTGAAATGGATCTGGAATGAGTTTCAGGGAAAAGAAGGGGAGGGGGAATGCTCATCACTTCAAGGTAGCGGGAGGAGCAAGAATGCACTTCACATAGAAAGAGGCTCGGATTTCATACATGCATGTATATATACATATATGCACACACATATATATTACAGATACGTCATACAGATTATATGTGTGTGTATGGATTGCAATAACGAGGTGAACCTTATGAGTTAGGTAACTACAATCTTCTCCTAATTACTTATTTGTTAAAATATTTCTGAGCATTTATCATGTGCCAAGTGTTGTGCAGGGCACTGAAGAAATAACAATAAACAAGAGAGGCCAAGTTTGTTACTTTATTGAGGTCACATTTCAGCGGGGGAGTTGGCAGGCAGCAAAGGACTTACTTATCAGCAACTCCTTTCCATGGCTCGCACGATATATTCTTCCTCAGGATAAGTTCTAATGGCTGCGTAGCATTCCTTTGCTTGGGTTAGTATAATTTAGCGAACTAGTCTCCAATTGTTTAGGTCCTTCTCAAACTTGGAGGATTGCACAGTTATGTGTGTATTCACGAATATTTTCTTAAGACATAAGCAAAGAAGTATAACTGTTGGGTCAAAGTATCTGAATATTTCTAAAGTTTTTGCTTGCAATTACCAAGACACCCTCTCAAAAGAAAGCCCCAATTTCTACCTCCAGCTGTAAGGCATGGGACTCGAAACCTAAATATCTTGGAATTAAACTAGAAACAAACAACAAAGGTATCATGAAAAATTCCTCAAATACTTCTAAAACTCCCCACACTTCTAAATCTAAGAATCAAAAGGAAATCTCAAGTATAGAAAATACTTTGAACAAATAATGGAACAAAAATAAAATACAATATGTCAAATTTAGAAATGCAGATAAAGAAGTGCTTAGAGAGAAATTTAGAGCATTAAAAGCTTATATTAAAGAAAAAGAAATGTTTCATATTAATAACCTAGTTTTTGCTTTGTTTTTTTGTTGTTGTTGTTGTTGTTGGTTTATTTTTTGCAAAATCTAAAGGAGAAGAAAATAAACCCAAAGTCATAGAAGGAATGGGACAATAATAATGAGGGTGGAAATCAATGAAATCAAAAACAGAAAAATAGAGAAATCAATGAAAAAAGTTGTTTCTTTGAAAATATCAATAAAATTGACTAATCTATAACCAGACTCTCGACAAAGTAGAAAAGACACAAATTACCATGATTAGGAATAAAAGAAAGGATATCAGTACAGACTACAGAGACATTAAAGGTTTAATGAGGTAACAACCTGAAGAACCTGAACAACTCCACACACATAAATTCAACAGCTTAAAGGAAATTGCTTATCCTCGAAAGCCACAAACTACTAAACTCACCCAAGGAAAAAAAAAACAGATAACGTAAACAGTCCTATCTCTAAGAAATTGAAATTATAGTTTACAACCTTCTGAAAAAGAAAATTCCAAGCCCTGATAGTTTACCAGTGAATCCTAACAAACATTTAGAGAAGAATCTACACAAATTCTTCCAGAGAATAGAAAAGGAGGGAACACTTTCCGATTTATTTTATGAGGCCAAAATTACCTTGGTAGTAAGATCAGGAAAAGAGAACACAAAAGAATTATAGATCAATATCTCTCATGAATACAGGCACAAAAATCGTCATCAAAATTGAGCAATATATAAAAATGCAATATATCAGCAATACATGAAAAAGGACATACAACACATTATCCCAGGAATGCAAAGCTGGATCAACATTTGAAAACCAGTCATTGCAATCTTCCATATTAACAAGAAAAAAAACCACATGGTTATATCAATTGATACAGAAAAGGCATTCTTAAAAGCTCAATATCCATCTGTGATAAAAACTCTTAGCAAACTAGGAATTGAAGTGACTTTCCTTAACCTGATGAAGAGTCTCCATAAAACGAGAAGATAAACAGAAACCCTACAGCTAACATCATATTCAGTGGTGAAAAAAAAATGCATGCTTGCATCCTAAGATTAAGAACAAGGCAAGGATATTTATTCACACCACTCCTATCCCACATTGTACTGGAAATTTTGTCCCAAGCAATAGACCAAAACCAAAAAGGAGTAGAGATTGGAAAGGAAGAAATAAAGCTATCTCTATTTATGGAAACACAAAGGTCTACATATAAAATTCCAAAAGAATTTATAAAAAACAAAAACTAGAACTAATAAGTGAGCTTACAAAATTATGAGATTCAAGGACAACATATAAAAATATCTGCTGTATTTCTGTATTCCAGAAATGAATTGGAAACTAAAATATTAAACAATAACATATAATAGCTCCAAAAAAAGTAGCTAAGTTTATACAAATCTAACAAAGACGTGTGCAGGATATGTATGCTGAAAACTACAAAACACTAATGAACAAAATCAAAGACCTAAATGACTGGAGAGACATATTGTGCTCATGGAAGGGAAGACTCAACATAGTGAAGAGACCGATTCTCTACCAAACGGATGTAGATATTTAATGCAATTCCAATCAAAATCCTAGTAGGGATTTTTGTAGTTATAGACACATTAATTCTACAATTTATATAGAAAAGCAAAGGAGCTAGAGTAGGCAAAGCCATTTTAAAAAAAAGAAGAAGAAAGTTGGAAAATTTATACTGTACAATTTGAGCCTTCTTATAAAGCTACCGTAATCAGAATGGTATTTGTTGAGCAAAGGATAGACCTACTAGATCAATGGAATGGAATGGAGAGTACACTCGTAGACCCACACAAATATAGGCCATTGATTTTTGACAAAGATGTGAAGGCAATTCAATGGAGAAAGAAGAATCTTTTCAACAAATGGTGTAGGAGTAATTTCATATCCCTGTGCCAAAAGAAAGAAAGAATGAACAAATGGAGGAAAAAAAGGAAGGAAGGAAAGAAGGAGCATAGATATATACCTCACACCTTAGACAAATATTAATGTACCACAGATGTACCACCTCAAAATGTACCACAGATAATTATAAAATATAAAACTATAAATCTTTTAAAAGAATATATAGGAGAAAATAATTGTGACCTTGGATTAAGCAGAGATCTTACACTTGACATCAAAAACATGATCCATAAAAGATTTAAAAAAAAAAAAAGGTGAATTGGACTTCATTAAAAATTAAAGCCTTTTGCTCTGCAAAAGATACTGTTAAGAGAATGAAAAGATAAGGTACAGACTGAGAGAAAATATTTACAAATTACATAAGTACTCATACCCAGAATATATAAAGACCTCTCAAGACAGCAATAAGGAAATGAAAACTCCATTAAAAAGAGGGCAAAATCATTGAACAGACACTTCACAGAGAAAACATAGGGATGGCCAATAAGTACATGAAAATATGATCAAAATCATTAGTTATTAGGGAAATGCAAATTAAAACCACAATGTACTGCTACAACATCCCTGTTAGAATAGCTTTAAACAAACAAACAAACAACAACAACAAAAAACTACCCTGATAATACCAAGTTCTGCCCACGATGTGTAGTAACTGGAACTCACACACACTGCTAGTTGGAATGGAAAATGGTATAGCCATTCTGAAAAAACAGCTTGGGAGCTTCTTAGAAAGTGAAACATACACGTACCATATGACCCAGCAATCCCACTTCTCCGTATCTACTTTAGAGAAATAAAAGCTTGTGTTCCAACAAAATCCTGTACATAAGCATTTATAGCAGCTTTATTTATAAACACCCCCAAACTGGAAACAACCTAACTATTTTGCAATGGGTGAATGGATAAAGAAATGTTGGTCCCGCTAGACCATGGAATACTGCCCAGCCATCAAAAGGAAAAAGCTATGGGTGCAAGCAACAGCGTGGGACCTCAAAGGCAGTAAGCTGAGAGAAAGCTGCAAAGGTTGCATTCTGTGCTCACATTTATGTGACACTTCTATGGAAAGGCCAAACTATGAGGATGGAGAACGGATCCGTGAGTGCCAGGAATAAGGGCAGGGTGAGGCTTTCACCACACAGGGAACTTCTGGGGTGACAGAACCGTCCTGCATCTTGATTATAGTGGTGTCTCTGTGTTAAAACCCATAGCCTTGTACACTCAAAAAGGGGGATCAGTGTTACTGTATGTAGATTTTGTAAAAGTTAAGCCTCTCGGCCCAGTCTTCTTCCCAGCGCTCCACCCCAGGTCCCCAAAGAGGGCAGACGTCACTCAGAGCAACCGCTGGTCTTTCACAGCCTCACTTCATAGGAAATAATGCGCAGCTGTGAATTTTGTCTCCCAGAACCAATTTTCTCTCTTAATTACAATTGTACTTTTAATGAAGAAAACCTCGCTTTCCCATTTCGGGTGTTCTGAATAGAAGGGTAATTAATTCTGGCCACGAGAAGGTTGTTTTTCTATGTTCTGCCCCTCCATCCTCCCAAACTTTTATGGCTCCTGTCTGGCTCTAAGGCTTATCCCCCCACTTTTCACTTAGGCTGCTCGTGGTTGCAAATAACAGCTGTGGGGACAGAGCCAGGAGTGCAGTTTCCAGGCTGTCGGCTTCACGTGGAAAGGTGCTGGCTCGTGTAGTAAATGGCCATCAACTGTGATTGGATGGCATCAGCTGTGGCTAGTTGGCTGTCAGCTGTAACCAGTGAGCCATTGGGCACTAATATAACTGCCGTGGCTATGCTAGCAGCAAATGGGGGCTAGCAAGAAGATGGTGGCTGAGCTAGCAAGAGCAGATTGCAGTTAGCACGGCGGGTTGCAGCTAGCAAGTGGGGTTGGTTGGTTGGCAGAGAAGCAGTAGGCAGGTTGCGGATCGTGTGGCTCTTGCTTCCTGTGTCTCCAACCCAGCTTCCAGTGAGACTATAGTGGTGTGACTCCCCTATCTATGGCTCCGTGGGTGTTCCTTTTTGGCCTCACCATGTCCTGCGTTCTTATTAGGAGAACGGGACCAGAGACCCCCATGACACCCTGCATGACAACTGGGAGGAGGGTGGTAGAAGAGAGTAAATGGTGATGGAAGAGAACTGACTCTGGGTGGTGAGCACACAATGTGATACATAGATGATATAATACAAAATTGTACACCTGAAACCTATTTAATTTTACTAACCATTGTCACCCCTAATAAATTTTAATTAAAAAAGGACAAATTACAGAAAACAAACAAACAAACAAAAAACAAAAACACTAAATAAGTCATGGGGATGTAATGCACAGCATGGGGAATATAGTCAATAATATTGTGACAGCGTGGTATAGTGTCAGGTGGTTGCTGGATTTACATACCATTCTTTAGGGATATAAATGTTGACTAACTATGGTATAAAAAGAAATTGCAGAGAAAACAAATTAATGGCCAATGACCAGTCAACAAAATGACTAGAATGTCGGCTGCATGAAGGCACTCATTTGTTAATGGATTAATTTATTTTCAGTTATACTTGGCACACAATATATTTCAGGTATATAACAGTGATCCCACATTTATGTAGCTCACAAAGTGGTCACCATGATAATAAGTCCAGTAACCAAATGCCACCACGCAAAGTTACTACGGTATGATTGACAATATTCCTTATGCTGTACTTTACATCCCGTGATTTATTTTCCACCTGGACGTTTGTACCTCTTAATGCCCTTCCCCTTTTTCACATTTTTGTTTGTTCCTTGCTGAATTCCCAGTACTCAGAAAAGCACCTCACACATGGTTGGCACTCAATAAATATCTGTTGATAAATGAAGGAATTTGGGGAGCCTCTGCAATGGACCTGGCCCTGAAGTCTGGAAATAGAGCTGTAACAAGCCAAGCAAATACATTCTGGCTCCCTCAAAGATTCTTGGGAGTTTGAGAATCCAAGGGCAAACCAGGCCACCTTCCTTAGCGTCAGCCTGCCCTTTCTTATTGCCATCTGTCCCGTCATGATCTTCCCCGGGAAAAGAAGAAACCAAATAAAATTAAAGATGGTGCCAGATGCTCCCAGCAGAAGTAACAACTTGGGTGAAAATTCTCCAGGCCCACGGATACATGAATTGGTGCTGGGAGGTTGGGGAGGAGGCAGGCATTAAACTTGGGCTTTTCTGGAGACTGTCTCAGAGAAAGATTGAGGATCCCAATGACAGGTCACAGCATCGCAACTCAGAATACTGGCACAGCGCATGGCCACTCTACAACGGCCTAGAGGGCACCACCTGCCCTTCCCCACTCTACCCCTTGGGTTCCCAGAAGGGCAGAATCTGTGGTTCTCTTTTACACACAAGTAGTTTCATTCGGTGGCTGGTGAACATCCTGCCACTGGACAGGGATCTGGAAACGTCCCCACCAGGGGGTCCGGAGGGCACTTCTACTGTAAGTCAACAGGGCGGAAATGCAGCTCTTCACTTCCTGCCCTCCCATCACCACTCACTCCCTCAACACTGGGGGACTCCGGCGTTCCCGGCCTGCATTGTGTCATCACTACTCACCCTGTACCCCGAGCTAGACACTGCAGCTATCCAGACTCTTCCCCACCCCTACAGACAGCGGACCACCCACTTAGCTCCCGAATGCTGCTCCAACCTGCCTCGCTCTTCATCTGGCAGCCATCATCACAGCTGCTGTCCCCAACTCTCACCTGAACTCCAGCAGCACCTCCCACGTGGCCACCTCCTCCCACGGCTCTGCCCTCCCCAGTCATTCCCAAAGAAAACCTCGTAATTCTCCATGTGAAGCACCACCCTGATCTCAGCACTCCGCTGCTCAAAAACCGTTGATGATTTCTCTGCCTCCTTTCCACTCCAATCCGGGGCCACCCTCCTCTTCCAGCCCCCCACATTCCAGCAGTCCTTCCACGCTTATTCCTACTGTGCTTCCCCGAAAATAAGACCTAGCTGGACCATCAGCTCTAATGCGTCTTTTGGAGCAAAAATTCATATAAGACCTGGTATTATATTATATTATATTTATTATATTATATTATATTATATTATATACCTGATCTTATAGTAAAATAAGACCGGGTCTTATATGAATTTTTGCTCCAAAAGATGCATTAGAGCTGATGGTCCGGCTAGGTCTTATTTTCGGGGAAACACGGTACTAGAGCACAGATTACCTGCCAGGTGTCTCCAACCCATCTCCCCCCCGTCTGCGGCTCTCAGAGATTCAGAATGCTGACTATTTCATGTGTGTCTCTCCCTCTTCGATGCCTCACTACTTCCAGGGCAAACCACTCCCAGCCCGCTTGGGGGGGGGTCACAGTCTCCCTCTCACATGCTGTTTATTCCAACCTCCATGCCAGTGCTTAGTATTGCTTCTGTTTCATAGTTCTCTTATGCTGTGTTCTTAGTACCTCCATCTTACTCATTTTATAAGCCCCCTCATTCCTGCCGTCTTCCCTGATGGCTCCTGCATGTTCTGGTTTGCTCCATTTTCCCGGCATGTGAGCTCTATGTGGGCACAAATCTTATCTGGTTTCCTGCTCTACCCTCACTGCTTAGAACATGGCATAGTTTGTTGAAGAAAGATGAGAAGAAGGAAGAAAGAAGGGAGGGAAAGACGGAAGGAGGGAGGGAGGGAAAGGCAGGTCTCCCAGCACTGAGACCTCGCTATATCCTACTCTTTGTTCTTACTTACTATTTATGTATTTGTCTGGTCTACATTACGTAGGAGGTCAGAGAAGGGAGAAAAATCTGTATTGTTTGAAGTGATCAGACGTCGTTTCCTGGCATGTGCAGGACCTACCATGCCTATGACAATTTGACAAACATTTACAGGGCACCTACTCATGGTGCTCGATACTAGGTCCAATGGTACCTGAGACGCACACATGCTCCTGACATGAATAAGCTTACAGCCTGCAATCACACGTTTGGGATGAGGAAGAAGCAGGGCAGACACCCAACCCATGTGTTCTGATGGAGCTGAATCATTGTTAAGACATGAAAATCATTCCACACTCATTTTTAAAGAGCTACTACGCTGCGCTCCCCCCAAGGGCCCCTCTGCAACTTCAGCTGCCCTGAGCCATCTTCTGAGAAGCCCAAATCTCCCCACAGGCCAACAACTGAGGGGTTAACTAGAAGGCCAGCCCCGTGGTGCCCCTGCCACACTGGTTGTTAAGTATTTTGAATATCACCTCTGGGTAGGAAAACAACTGGGACGTCAGGGTGACTTAAACAAGCGTGGGCTTGGCCCTATCTGCTGAATGGATGGTCTGCAAGGACCACAAAAGGGGGTGACTAACAATCTCCACCTCCCTGAGAGTGGTTCTACGGAAGTGAGAGTCCATCCATTGCCAAGAAGGCGAGAAGAAAGTTTAAGAAACTCAGAGCTTCCCATCTTGAGGAAGGGCTCCAAGCCCTGGGGTTGACGTTCACTGACAAATTCCCAGGAAGTTCCTGAGAGGCCAGTTTCCTCCTAATGTTTTAAACGTTGGGTCCACCTTCTCTAGAATTTTCATATGCGGGTTATCATGGCAAGGTCTCCTCACTTTTGAGTTCTTGCTCCCCAGATATTGAAGAGGTTAAAAAATAAAACCACTTGGAAAAAGCCAAACTTTTGGAGCTTTGACTTTACCTTTGTATCCATTACAATATTCTGGTTGGGATATTCCGGCAGTGTTACCACCGGGGGAGGCTGAGCAAAGTGTACCCCTGATCTCACACCTATCGTATGTGACTACAGTGCTCTCAAGATAATGAAAGTTTTCAGAAACGTGGACCCAGCAGCCCGCTCTCACACTGCGGGCCTGCTCAGACACTGGCATGTATACAGTATATTGTATGTCCTACTGTATTTTTATACATTGAGCAGAAGGCCAGACAGTGTGAGAGCAAAAGGAAGGCCATAGGTCCTCCGGGTAAAGAGGTGAAAGGGGGTCTTTGGCAGCTCTCCGAGCGTCTCCATGCTGCAGGCTCAGACGCCAGGACTGATGTCCGACTCCTAAGACCCCCAGCCCTGCGGCCCCTCCAGAGTCCTTGCAAGGGCTATCTGTTGTCTTTTTCTGACCAACAATTTTTCCATCCTGGGAGAGCAAACTGCTTATACTGGTGGACTCCCCCTTTCCCACTCCAGCTGCTCTGGAGGGGCTGTCAATCATACTGCCCTACCCCCACAGGCCAAAGAATGGGTATGTGACACGGCCTGACTAATCACAAACAGAAATCACTGCCCAGAGTCGGATTCGTGACCAGAGCTGGGCCAGGCAGAGACCATCGTAGATTTCTTTTTCCTTCAATAGTGACTGGAGAAGCATTTTCTTTCAACATTGCTGAGTTAGAATGGTATTAAGCCTAGAGCTGGATAAGGCAATGAAGGAGAGAGTCCTTCAGTGATAGGAGAAATGGAGGCCAACACACAGTGAGAAATTAAGCAATGAGAGAGCCAGGGAGAGCTACAGAGAGAAAGAGAGAGAAATCAACTTTACCTGAGCCTCTGGACGCCACCCTTTGGCCTCCAGTTCCATGAGACACCATGAGCTGGGTTTCTGTCACTAACCCACAGCTTAACCTTTCATGAACTGGGCCTGTAGTCCCCAGCTCCCCCCCCCCCCGGTGGTCGGCCCACAGACAGCCCTCTAGTTCTTCCTTAAGACCCTGATACTGGAAACAAAGGCAGGTTTCTAACAGTGACAAACCTTTCCTTCCATGGATGATGAATGGAATGAGGCTGGACCAAGATGCAGCAGCCAACTCCCCTGCACACGTAAACCTGAGCAAGATCCTTGCTGAGGCAGCTGGCTAGTCTCAAAGATTAATATTGTTTCCAGGAGCTATTAGTTTGGATGCAGGAAAAGATGAGCCCACGAGAGGAGATTCTTGGATGTAAACAACTCCATGTCTACCTCGGGGTACAGGTGACAGTTCCAGACAAGCAATTCAGAGACAGTTTGGCAAACACCTGCTACGTGCTGCCCAACATCCCAGGTGCTGTGGGGATGGAAACAGGAGCAAGACTCAGGCCTTTCCTTCAGGGACTTGGGCTGTTTGGGAGGACAGGCACCGAGGATAGGTGAAGGACAATGGCGTCACAAACAGGCCTCTGGAATCAGAACACCTAGGCTCAAAACCGCAGCGTGGCCCCACCTGCCGGCAACCAGCAGCCAGATGCAGACATCAGCTGCTCAGCTGCATTTGGGTAGCAAGTGACCTGACCTCTATCATCTTAGTGCCTCAGTGTCTTTCTCATCAAAGCGAGGATAACAGCGTGCTGCCTACGTCAAGGTGGTAGTGAGGACTGAACTAGACGATACCTGTAAAATTCCCAACAGGCGGTACATGCTTGGTAAGTGGTATTTGTATTGTCATCGTCACCACCATCATCACGAATCATTATTACTATATTATCACCAATAATATCACGAGGACTTTGGAATAAGCTATTGAAGGAGGTCAACGTTCTATGGGGATAAGGAGGCAAAAGCTTAATTGAGGGATTCATGGGGGTTTTCTGGGAGACGTGGTGCTTGAGCTGGGCCTTGAAGAATAAGTGTGGGTGGCAGGGAGGATCTTAGTGCTACAAGACCAACGGGCAACAAGAACTAGAGCCGGAGTCATTCCTGCTTCTCTAACCAGCTGGGCTTTAGTGAAGGCCATCCTGTTGAAGCAAAAGGGGGTGCCCAACCATTCAAGAACCCAAGCTCTGGGCCCCTCAGCAACAGCACTGAGGGGCTGCTCAGAATCTCCCCAGAGAATCCACTCACGCATTTGCCAAGAAGATGTTCTTGCTCTGATTCTATTCAGCCAGAGAACCCCAGGGAATATTCAGAGCTCTGGAGACAGAAACAATATAAAGGCAGTCATTTCTCTCTGAAACAACAACTTATATTTTCATATCTTTGATACACAGTCTAATACTCAAATCAATAGGCCAATGGAGATTCACACACCGCAAGTTTAATAAGAAAAATAGTTTTTAAAAAAAAGTTTGGAAAGCTAGAGATATTACCTGCAGGTGTGTTAGATTGTGGGGGTGGGGTTATGGCAGTACTTTCTTTCCTCCCTAGTGCAATGAAACAGAGAGCTAAACCTCTGAGTTGATTATAATCACATAGAAATGGGAGCTTCTGGCTGTTTTCTGCTCCCCCTCATCCCTCCTACCCTTGCCCCAATCGATACAACAAGTTTTATCTTCTCTGATGAAAACTCAACTTTCAGGTTGTTTTTGCAATTTAGGCTTCCTCATGCCTGGTCTGGCTTTGCAGTCAGGGAAATCAGCTTCCAAACCAGAGGCATGAGTTTTGGAAGCCCAAAGCAAAGGCTTGTTCCATAAGATGTGTGGGAAATAATTGATAAAAATAAAATCTGTAAAACAAAGAATGCTGACAGGGTTGAGAAGGCCCAGAGAGATTGGGCAGCTCTTGCAGACCTCTTTCCTTATCCCATGGCTGTGTGTTCTCCCTGATGGTGCTGTGATTAGCCTGATGCCAAGGTCAAGCTTAGTTCACCCAGGCAACAGCCCCTGACTCCTTTAGAAATAAGAAGTGTGGCCACCAAGTCTCTGTAGCAGTGTTTTGATTGGAGCAATTACCTTCTAGACTATATCTAGTCAATAAATATTCATTGGGTGCCTACTGTGTTCCAAGCACTATTCTAGGTCCTGGGGATACAGCAGTAAATAATATATAATCGCTCACAGAGCTTATACAGGCATACTTTGTTTTATTGCACTTCACAGATGTTGCATTTTTTGCACCTTGGAGGCAAGACCCTCCAGCAGCCCAGAATTATAACTTGTTTGGAGTTCTGGTCAAGATAGCAGAGTAGATAAATGCTGTTCCCACCTCCTCTGATGACCACATCAAAATTACAACTAAACTACAGAACAACCATCATTGAGAATTACCCGAAGTCTAGCTGAACAGAAGTCCTATAACTAAGGGTACACAGAGGAAGCCACCTCAAGACTGGTAGGAGGGGCAGAGACATGGAATAGGCTGGTCGCACACCTACATATGGCAGTTAAAAATCAGGAAGTATATCTCAGCTGTGAAGTTCTCCCCAAGGAGCGAGTGGTCCTAGCCCCACACCAGTTTCCCCAGCCCAGGGTTCCAGTGCTGGGGAGAGAAGTCCTCACAACTTCTGGCTGTGAAAACCATCAGAGATTGTGGCTGAGTGAGAAGGAGAGCAGCTGGAATCCTAGACGTTCCTCTTAAGAGGCCCATGCACAGACTTACTGCTGATGGACTCACTCGTTCTGAGCTCCAGCACTGGGACAGCAGCTCAAAAGGCACCAGGGACATAAGGGGAGGAACTGAGTTGTCTGGCTGCAGGACAAGGGCTGGAGGGGCAGCTTTCTCCCAGACAGAAGTGTTGGCAGAAGACATCATTTCTTTGTTGAGCCCAGCCCTCCACCCAACTGGCATGCATAGGCTGGCACCATATCTCAGTCTCCATTAACCTGGTTAACAACGTTTGTCCCACCCTGGTGATTCCCTGAGATCCCACCCCACCCAACTTTCAGGCCCACCCAGTGGCTTTTCAAGTCACTTCCAGTGGCTTTTCCATACAAAAGGTCTGTTTTGGCTCATGCTGCGGACTTTCCTAAAATCTCTCAAAGGTTCACAAAATCCAAACAAGTAGTATCTGGCTTTGACCTGCCCCATACCTCTTGCTAAATAGCCCCAAGACAGGCACTAGCAGCAGACAGACTTGGTTTGCAAATTGTCCTGTCAAAGCACCTCAAAGCAGAGCATGAGCAGGGGCCATCTCTAGATTGTTTTGTGGCTCATGCCAGGTAGCTCTGGGCAGGAGACAGACTATGGCCGAACTTGGCCTGCAGTAGATCCCCTCCCAGGAGGCCTCATGACTGGCAGGCCCAGTGGCCAACTTTGGACTTGGCCAGAGCATCACCCCACTGCCTCTAAGGATGACACAACCTAAGGGCAGACTGGGCAGGCACCGGAGCCCCACTAGAGTGAACCCTGCTCTGTAGGGTCAGACTTTGCACCACAGATCCTCCACTGTAGTCATGACCAGTCCTCACAATTAATCAGCCTGAGGGTCAATCCCTCTCATTGACATGCAAACAGCAACCAAGGCTCAACTACAACAGGGAGCCACACAGAACCCACACAAAGGACACACCTGGAGCACCCAGCTCAGGTGACCAAGGAGACTGTGCCATTGGGACCCATAGGACACCAACTACATAAGGCCACTTTACTAAGACTGGGAGGCATAGTAACAATACCTAATACATAGAAACAAACACAGGGAGACAGCCAAAATGGGGAGACAAAGAAACATATCCCAAATGAAAGAACAGAATAAAGCTCTAGAAAAAGAACTATACAAAAGGGAGACAAGCAATCTCCCAGATGCAGAGTTCCAAACACTGGTTATAAGGATGCTCAAAGATCTCAATGAGAACTTCAACAAAGAGATAGAAAACATAAAAAAGAACCAGTCAGAAATGAAGAATACAATAACTGAAATGAAGAATTCGTTAGAGGGAATCAACAGTAGATTGGATGAAGCAGAGGATCTACTCAGCAATTTGGAAGACAAGGTAGCAGAAAACACCCAATCAGAACAGCAAAAAGAATAAAAAAGGGCCTCTGGGACAACATCAAGCTTACCAACATTTGCATCATAGGGGTACCAGAAGGAGAAAAGAGAGAACAAGGGATTAAGAACCTATTTGAAGAAATAATGACTGAAAACTTTCCCTACCTGGTAAAAGAAATAGACCTACAAGCCCAGGAAGAACAGAAAGTCCCAAACAAGATGAAACCAAAGAGGCCCACATCAAGACACATCGTAATTAAAATGCCAGAGGTTAAAGAGAAAGAATCTTAAAAGCACCAAGAGAAAGTCAGTTAGTTACCTACAAGGAGCTCCCATAAGACTGTCAGATGATTTCTCAACAGAAACTTTGCAGGCCAGAAGGGAGTGGCACAGCATACTCAAAGCGATAAAAAACAAGGACCTACAACCAAGATTACCCAACAAAGCTATCATTTAGAATCGAAGGACAGATAAAGAACTTCCCAGACCAAAAAAAAAAAAAAAAAGCTAAAGAAGTTCATCACCACCAAAACAGTATTACAAGAAAGAAGAAGGAGGCAAAATAATGATAATAATAATAATTAATAATAATAAATGGCCAATGTGAGATATAGATAATATATTACAGAATTGTACACCTGAAATCTATGTAACTTTACTAACAATTGTCACCCAATAAACTTTAATTTAAATAAGTAAATAAATGGCAATAACTACTTACTGACAATGTAAATGTATTAAATGCTATAACAAAAAGACAGGGTGGCTGAATAGATAAGAAAGCAAGACCCTTATATATGCTGCCTACAAGAGACTCACTTCAGATTGAAAGACATACACAGACTTAAAGTAAAGGGATGAAAAAAGATATTTCATAAAAATAGAAACAAACAAAAAGCTAGGGTAGCAATACGTATATCAGACAAAATAGATTTTAAAACAAAGGTTATAACGCGAAACAAAGAAGGATCCATTAGCTCCACATTTGGGTACTTATCCAAAGAAACCCGAAACACTAAAAGACGTATGTATCCACATGTTCATTAAAGCGCTATTTATAATAGCCAAGATATGGAAGCAACCTTAGTGTTCATTGATAGATGAATGGATAAAGAAGACATGGTACATTTATACAATGGAATATTACTCAGCCATAAAAAAAAGAATGAAATCTTGCCATCTGCAACAACATGGATGGACCTAGAAGGTATTACGCTAAGTGAAATAAGTCAGACAGAGAAAGGCAAATACCATGTGATCTCATTTATATGTGGAATCTAAAAAACAAAACAAATGAATAAACAAAACAAACAAACTTATATACAGAGAACATTTTGATAGTTGCCATATGGGAGGCGGGTTGAGAGGGTGGGTGGAAAAGGTGAAGGGATTAAGAAGTACAAATTGGTAGTTATAAAATAGTCATGGGGATGTAAAGTACAGCATAGGAAATACAGTCAATAAGATTGTGATAACTATGTACGGTGCCAGGTGGGTACAAGACTTACCAGGTTGCTCACTTTGTAAGTTATATAAATGTCTAATCATTATGTTGTACACCCGAAACTAATATAATATCTCAACTGTAATTGAAAAATAGAAAAATATTTTTAAAAAGAGTTATTACTTAAATCTCCTCCAAGGGTTTGCCTAGACAGACCTGAGTACCTCTAGCAACGGGGCTCTCACTCTGAGCTCTTTGAAGAGCTCTGGAACTGGGCTTCTGGGGAGGGGTGTGGGGGTGGGGGAGAGGCAACAGAAGGCATGTGGTCAAGTTGCCCAAACGTGCAGCTAAGTGGTAAATAAACCTTGGGGCTGTAGGCAGCTGGAGGGTCTTTCGGGGTGCAGAGGGGCCTTAGTGTTGTACCCCGTTCACGTCTGGCCAGCCCTCACTCAGACACTGTTGAGTACAGCCCCAGCTGCCGTGTTTCTGGAAGAGAATAACAGAATGCATAACTTTATACTGGAGATCATTTTGCTCGTGTTCCCAGGTGTCTGCCGAGATGGGTCTCTGTTAAGATTTATTACCCTCCTGAGACTGACAGAGCCACACACAACACCTGCAAAGCTTTCTTTATGGACTTTATTCCCTGGTCAGAAAGCAAACAGCAAAATGCTCACTCCTCCCCAGATGGAGCGAAGGAAGTCAGCCCTCCAGACCTCCAGCTGTCCCCCCACCCCCTACAGCCCCCCAATCCCACCTGCTGTCACGACTCAGCTCTCCTGAGTCACGGAGCTTTAATTGGGTCTAATCTCCGCTCCTGATCCAGGTAGAGGTGGCGGTGATCAACCAAAACGAGGACAAAGCTGTCAGTCATGAAACAGGGGAGACTTGTGTAAGCGACTGTGTTACCAGCGAGTCACAGGACAGTGTCTGGCGGCGTTCTCTCCCCTTTTCCTTGATGCCCCCTTAGTCTCCATGAAGTTGCCAGCAAAGCAGATGAAACCAAGTTGGAGCTGACTTAGCTCCGAGGAGGTGGGGTGAGGGGGCGACCGTGTGGGGCACCCAAGTGGGCAGCCACAAAAGCTGCTATGATCAGGGCTGGCAGGGATGGAGGCAGCAGCCTGGCTTTCTCCAGCGGGAGTCCAAGGGTCTTCTCCCCCTGTGGTGGTGGCAACTACAGCGCTCAGAGACCCAGTTTATAACCTCTGGAATCCGGGAGCTGGACGGCAGGGAAGACCCCATCTAAGCCAACTGTTTGCTTCGGGGCACGGAAAAATCTTTGACAAGCCCTCCGCGGACAACAGGGAGTGCACAGGTGAGAAAGAAAGGTGGCCTTTCTACCTGGTGGCTCTCCACACCTGCTTCTTGTCCTGCTGCCTCAGACCTGTGTCCTCAGGATAAGCTTCCCTCTTTTGCCTTCATAGCTTGAGTGGCTTCTGCTTCTTGCAACCACAGCAGTCTTGATTAAGAGAGTATTTTAAAGCATTTTGCAAAAGGCACCCATGGAGCAAGGGCCCAAACTGGGTGCCCTCTGGGCCTCAGAGCTGCACATGCAGCTGCCTGGTGAGTTCACCACGTGGGGTCGCACAGGCTCCTGAACTCCACGGCAATCCTGTTGTAAACATGCAAACCCTGGGCGTGAAGCTAATGCCCTAAACCACATTTCCGTTCCCAATCCGTTCCCTAGAAGTCAGCACCATTCGAGTGGTTTGTACGCTGCCAGACCTTTTTTTTGCACTTACACACACACACACACACACACACACGATATAGATAGCTATATAGATGCGTGTTTGTTTTGTTTTCTTAAATGACATGATATTCTACATATCATTTGACCACTCACTTCTGTTTTTTTCTCCTCAGGATGTCTTGGCCATCTTTCCACATCAGATTAACCTCAGTCTTTGGACCTGCTGTGTAGTAATCCGTAGGCCGCCCAGACCATCCTTCATGTAGCCATCCCTTGTTGCCGAACAGCTGAGCTCTATCCCCCTTTTATTTTTTCAAATACAAACAGCACAAGAGAGCAATCCCTTGCAAAGGCTCGTTGGGACAGGCCACTAGAGCCAGACTCATTTCTGTTCTCCTCAGCCGCCACCCAGCCCAGGAACGCGCGAGTCTGCTCCTCCGCGCAGCGATTGCAGAGCTGCCCCGAGTCCGTGCCTGGCCACGAACAGCAGCTGTCCCTTCTTCCAACACTGAAATCCTCATCCCTCCGGCCCTGGTTTTGGGCTGAAGGCCAATGATTTCCTGTGTTTTCTCTATTTATCAGCTCTCTAGTATCATGATACCACCCACTCAATAAAACAGAGCAAACAAACTCCCACAAACCCACAAACAGCTCTGAGCCACAGGCCCCAATTTTATTTCCTAATTAAGCAGTCATTCTCAGCCAATCGGATGATTTGCTTGTCATCCCGTTTGGATTTGTGGGCAAACAAATCAGCTGGGCCTCAGGCAGTAGCTCCTGGGGTGGGGGGGTGGGGGGAGAGGCAGGGGCAGGAGGGCCCCCTCCCTGTTCCTCTGCACTGCAGCCCCTCCCCGCCTCATCCCTGCCCCGCTGCTGTCTGTCTGCACAGTTCACAGGTGTGCAGGGCCGCCTGCCTCGGGGCGGCCAGGGTCAAGGCAGCTGGACGAGGCCCCGAAGCCCCCTCCTCTGCCACTTCACAGCTCCCTCCCTTCCTCTTATCAGGGAGGTGGCCCCACAATGAGCACTATTAATGCAGAGGAACATGACGGCCACCTCTTCGTGACAACTAGATCAGGGACCACAGCCTGGCCTGGCCAGAGCCTCCCCTGGGCTGGATAAAGACCCACAGGCCCCAGGGAGAGAAGGAAGTGTGGCCACTGTTCCCAGAAGGCGTGTGGATGTCCCCGAGCCCTGACTTGCCATCCTCCCATCACAGCTCTCTGCTGTCACCAGCGCTGCGTTCCTGGCCTTGTCATTCCCCATCCCTGGGCCTTTGTATCTTCATCTGTGAGACGATGGATAAGCCCCTGCCAGGCTGCCAAGGACACTGCGAGCCGGGCTCCCTCTTCACGGGCACGCGTGATACTCCTCTAGTAACAAGCCTCTCTCTGGTTGAAAGTTACAAATCTCCTGTGAGTTAAGTGACAGGCTGTTGGCATTGCTTCCGTTGGCTTTGGCATAAAGAGGAAATGTGAATCCAACATGATCTGGAGAGGAAAGAATACATCAAGTGTGAAGGCTGGGACTTTTCTAGCTGGGAGACATAGTTAGACAGACGCTGTCAGGAACCCGAGGTCACTCAGTTGGTGGATGGGACAGTTAGGACACAGAACTAGGTGCTCAGACTCCAAACCAGGAGTCATTTTCCCCGCCACGCTGTCCCACTGAAGAATGTCCCCTTCACGTCTATCTGTACGGCCCCCGACCTGCACTTAGGTTCCTGGACCCCAAGTCATTAACACTTCCCCGTCACCCAACTGGGGGGCCTCCATCAGCTCCACACACCAGACCTTTTCTTTCCCGTCCCCGCACCCAAACTCATCGGCCCATCTAAGGGACACATGCTGCCTCACTTCCTGGTGATAACGGCTAAAGGTCGCCACAACCCCTTTACTCACACAGAGGGTCACATTTTTCCAAATCCTTTCTCATCCTTCCCACATCGCATGGGCCCTGAACTGGCCAGACTTGGACAGCAGTCACATGGACGGGCTGAGATGACTTGAGGCAGGGTGGTTTCACCATGCCTGGAACTAGAGGGGACCACAAAGGATGCTCAGGGAAGGGGGCGCAAGCCTGAGATCCTACTCAGTGCATGAGCCCTAGTAGGTGCTTGTCAGATGAGTGAACAAATGAATGAATGAATGAATGAATGGAGACCGGAGGTAGAAACATCAGGAGGAATGCTAGGAAGACCCTCAAATCCAGTGAATGGTCACAGGGGCTGGGAGGACAGAATAGATGGATATCAAAGTCAGGCTCGAGGGTGCACAGATGATACCAGGGTGCCCAGCACACCACCCCTTCCTCCAACAGACTTGGATTTCCCTCCCCCTCACTGCATGCAGCTCGCGTGGGACTGCCAGTCAAGGTGATCCTGGCCATACCCGCACGGGGCCCCAACCAGGCCAATCAGTCCCTCTTTCCCATGAGAGTTTGCCTTGAGCAGAGTGACACAGGGACAGAAAATGCGGGCTGCTGACTCATCCCACCAGGGACAACTTCAACTTTCCTGTTGCTTGTCCACCAGGACTGGCCTCCTTATGTCTCCTCCCACCTGTGTGGCCGAGCTCTTCCCACGAGGAACCCCCTATCCTTGTCATAAGTTTTTGGGGTTTTTTGTTTTTTGTTTTTAGATTAGCGAGAGGGATTTCTGTCACTGGTGACCAGATAATCCTGAATAATAGAAGTTCAAAAGTCAAGAAGGTTGGAAGGGACAGGGTCTTAGGCAGTTTTCTAGGTATCTCCCTGGATACTGTGGCTAGCTGTGTGGTCCCTGGTGGGCTGACGTGTAGGAGAACCTGCCTGCTTTTTGAGATCAGGAGAAATGACAGCCGTAGTCTCTCCCGGGCATCGTGCATCGACACTACGTCCGCAGTGTAGGGCCGTCAGCAGAGCGCGCTCCTGGACCCCGTCTGTCTGCAGTCTCAGAACCTCAGCCTCCCTCAGACCTGCCGGGCCCTGACTCTCCTGGAAGGGGGCCTGATACGCCGGGGCCATAAGCACCTTGCACGCGATAAGCACCGTTGGACTTTCCTTCTGCTCCCGCTGGAGGCTGACAGCCCCGCCGGGAGGACATGCAGGTTGGCGGGCGAAGCCCCCTGACAGGTTCTCTGGAAACTCCTCTGCCGGCTCCTTCTCTATCAAGTGAAATCCTCCCACGTCGTTGTCAGACAGTGTTTATAAAGAGCAGCGTGGCTTCCTTTCCCACTCTGAACAGCTCCGAAGTCTCATGTGAGAAAAAGACCAAGACAGACAGACAGACAGACAAAGAGAGAAGGGGAAAACGAGGGATAGAGGGAGGGAGAACTGGGAGGGGCAGGCAATGGGGAAGAGAGTGAGAGTCTGAGGGGCACATCCGTTCTCGTCTGATGATGGGCTGAACGGGAAAGGAACTGGAGAAGCGATTCGGTTGGACAGGAAAAAGCAGCCAGCTCACCTAATGGGCTGAAGTCATTAGCAACATCCCGGAATCATGAGAGACGTGCCTTTGGGTTGTCTGGCTTCCAGGGCCACGTCCCAGCCCCTCGCAGAGCTCACACAGGCTGCACGTGGGGATACTGGACAGAGCAGGTGACGCTGGCCAGCCCCACCGCAGGACCCAAGGCAGACAGCGGAGGGTGGGAGGCAACCCAGGCACCTGGACCTCATGCTCCCCCCAACCAGGACCGTCCTTTCCTCCCCAGTCCCAAGTGTCTCTACCCCCTTGTGCCGATTCATCTCCTCTCGTCTCTGCCACTGTTTCCACCGCCACCACCTCTTGTCTTCCCTTTGTCTTCTGTTCCCTCCCGCCTCCCACTCCTTTCTCTCTGTGACTCTTTGTCTCAGATGACATCTCCTGCTACTGACTTCTCGGTCTCAGATTTAGCCAGCGGCCACGCAGTAGAGGAAGCCACGGCTGGCAGAACTCGCACGCCAAACTTTGCTATGGTTACTGGCCTGCCTGGGGATTGGCTGCTCTGGCTGAGCCAACCAGTGATGCCAGGACATCAGGGTCACGTGGTGGAGATCAGGCGGGCTCCCTGGGAATAACCCTGGGAGGAGGTGAGGGGGCATCGGAGGACCGTCCGTCCCACCTGTCGCCTTTGCAAAGACTTCTGATGGTTCTACCCAGTGGGCATCTCTCAGTGACCAGAGACCAGGAGGGCCATGGTGTGGGAGCAGCCACTCGTGACCATTTAGCAGAAGAAGTCGGAACATGCAGAGAACTGGCCCTGTTAGATGTCCAAACCTTTAAAGACCAAGAGGATCCTCCAGGCAAAATCTCTCCCTTTAGTCTGCAGGGTATTTGAACCCTACAGATCAGAAGGGCCGAAGAGCTGGAGCTGGATCCTCTGCTCCAAGCAGGCCGACGAGAGGAGGAGGCTGCCTGCTCACGCCTTGGACCTGTGGACTCTGGTCCTCATGTCTGCAGGGGGACAATAGATGTACTGAGCACAGGGGGCGGGGCTGCAGGGAGACCAGGTGCCATCACTCACCATTGTCCGGCCCCTCACAGGCTCCACGTGGCTAGGCTTCTTAAAATGATTTTTACCCACATGAAAAGGGTTTTGATTTATCAAGATGGTGATATTACTATTAGCCAGACCCAGAAGAACAGATCTGAGCAGAGCAGAGGCCGCTCAGAAAGTGACTCAGCTGAGAAAACAAACCTGCCTTCGCGCCCCTCCTCCCCTTTGTTTGCACCAACAAACCACCTTCGTCTGCCTGCCACCCCCCACCCATTAGGGGCACATGAAAACCATTCTGAGAGAGTCACATTGAGAACTGTGAAGCCTCCGTTTGCACTGTTGCAGTGACATGCTCTTCCTCCCGAGCTGCCTGAAGCCAACTTGGCTGACCTCTGAGCTAGGACTTTTCCACTGCAGTGGCAGCAGCCAGCTGCAAAGGAGCGGCCTCCAGCCCCAGGAAGGGGTCCCACCCACTGCTCTGTCTCGTTCTCTCCCGCCTTGTGCCCTGGTCAGACGACAGTCACTGATGGGTGCTGGGAGCTGGGGATGGTGAGTGGGTGGTGGGAACAGTGGCACAAAACTGGCAGCTCCTGGTGGGGGCAGGGCTTTTCAGAAAGCACGTGGCATTGCAGACACAGAGATGGGCAATCTGGCTCCTTCCCGACGGTGTCAGAGGCGCTCCGTCAGAAAGGGCGACCTTAGACTCTTCATTCCTCATCCCAACCCTCTCCCAAAAATCACCTTCCTCAAAAAGTCTCCTTTGTGAAACGTGGCCCCTTTCTTCTCTCTCTTCTTTCCTCAGGTGAGTCCCTCCCCTTGTCCCCTGTCCCCTCATATCCTCTGGTTTGGAACGGAGTTGCCTGGTCTGCAGGCCTAACGGAGCCATACATCCAAGAGCGTCTACTTTGTGCATAAGGGAAGTCTGAGGGCCAGAGAGAGGAAGCTACTCGCCAGTGTTACACAGTAGGTGGTGACAGAGATGGCGACAACCAAGGCCTCCACCTAGGGCCCCAATCCCAGGTTCTTTCCCCTGCAGGAGAGGGCCTGGCTGAATTCCACCTCACACTGTGGCTGCCCAGAAAAGCCGTCCGTGGTCAGTTATCATGGGTGGCAAGGACTGAACGAGGATAAACATGCTTGCTTGATGCAGGACTTCTCAGAGCCTTTGACATGTTACAGTACATAGGAAATCTTGTTCAGGCGTGTGTGGAGCGGGGAGAGGTGTGCGAAAATACACAACATTTTCCAGATTTAATTGAGCTTTCCTGTTTCCAACAACCATCTTAAAGACTAACATCCAACAGAACACATGGAAACCACCAGGCCAGGGCTTCTGCCTCATGATCCAGCCCCCAAAGTGGACACCCCTTTCCAGCTGTCTGCCCAGGAAAGAAGCAGCTCCTTCTACACCAGGAAACCGGGCTGTGGTTCTGGAATCACCAGCCTTTAAAAGCGACGCCGCAGTATAAAACAGACGCAGACTAACAGAATGCTTTTCTCTTGGCTTACTTGAGTTTGAGAACTCCACATTTAATGAAATACATCAGGATGGAAGGGGCGAGGGCAGGAACGGTTGCCCTGCTCCCGAGACTGCCACACATCAGCCCAGAACAAATTAAACCAGGGGCTCCTCCGAAGTCCTGTGATGGAAGCTAAAGGGTTCGGGGCTGAGTTTGGGCCAACTGTGGTAATAACACAGCAGGGATGTGGAGGCTTTGGAAGGAAATAATACCTTGGAGCGATTATTTTCAGGAGGCTCTGCCGTCCACACACACACTCTCCCATGCCTCTAATCTGGAGCTACTGAGAATCGCTCTTTTTCTCACTTTTGTAACATGAGAAGCAAGTTAATTAAAATCAATCCCATGCCCGTCTCCGCTTCGGCTGCAGTTCTATCAACAGTGTGTTTGGATGGCAGTGCAGGAAGTTGGCTATTTAGACACACTGCTAATTGCATTAATTTTAGGAAGCATTAGCTAGGCCCTGAGATTAATTACATGGGCAGCAGACAGCTGCAGCCACCAGACTGGGGCGTGAGTAAAGCAGAAGCACCCAGAACACGCAAATAACCAGAAATGCTTTCACCGCTCACAGATGTTTGTAACGGTAACCCCGGGAAGCATGGAGACCTGGAAGGCCTGTCTGAATCCTGGAAGAGCGGCGAGTGGGCTACTCGTATAATGGTCCTTTCGGAGGAAGGTTTTTGGGCTCTAACTCTTTGAAAGCTGGTCATTCGTGGGGGATGCTTGTGCCATGTCTCATGGAATCAGAATTTCTCGTGAATCAGTTTTGATACCATTTTTCCATTCACTAACCATTCACTAACCCCTCCCTCGTTTTTCACAATACACACACGCATGCCCGCACACACAGAGAGATTAATGGATATGCACATATCTTTTCTATGAATATAAAGATTACATGCAAGTACATAAATAAGGAAATGGCTTAAAAATGGGGAAATAGATGAAGACTTGTCCTAAGAGGAAATAAGTTATAATATAGAAAAGGCAGAGGAATACTTGGGGAGTGGGGGGGTATTTGTTTCTCTTGTCAGACTCCCACAGCTCCCCTCTCCCACCTACTAAATCTTACCTAGTTCTTATGGCCCAACTCAAGAGCCTTGCTTTTTCTTGAAGAGTTCGCAAATGCCTGAGACGGAGACCAGCTTCTGGGCCAGTGCTTGAAAAATACTGCAGGTAAATGGCAGGTACCTCTCTGGCCCATAACTGTGCTGTGAAATAAAACTGAGTAAGCTTCTGGGCCGCTCTCAGAAGGGGTCCCTGAGATGGGCGTTCACCCAATCCTTCAGACGAGAAACCCAGCCTCTGAGACGTGGAGGAAGCTGGCGGGGCTCACGACTCCCTGACGCCAAAGCCCAGGCTCTTGGCCATTGTGCCGCCCACCTCTTTGGGTTGAGACTCTTGGTGCCCGGTGGGCAAAGAATGATTCGGTCCTGCCCAGGCTCTAAGGGCACCATCTGGTTTAAGAGCTGCATTCTTTGGGCACAAGCAAGATCCTCGGTGAATGTGACACATGCATTAGCACTGTGGCATGGGCACTTCTGCGCCCTCACAAGTTAACCCTAAGCTG
The DNA here is from genome assembly GCF_004115265.2 of Rhinolophus ferrumequinum. Classification (NCBI taxonomy): domain Eukaryota; kingdom Metazoa; phylum Chordata; class Mammalia; order Chiroptera; family Rhinolophidae; genus Rhinolophus; species Rhinolophus ferrumequinum. The sequence continues at coordinate 4,044,300 of NC_046298.1, read as the reverse complement.
GGGACCTCCTCCTCTGGAAGCAGAAAGATGAGGCAAGGCGACCTTATCCAGGCCCTTCACGAGGTGGGCAAGCATGCCACTTGGGATTAGCCCCAGGCCATTACACCAGGCCACACACAGAAAGCCTGGCTCTTCTCTCAACCAAACAGACCCCTGGCTCTTCTTAGCAAATTTAATATGAGGGCTGGAACCATCTTTCAATTGCAGCCTGTGCTTTCTAGAGAGAAGGAAGAATAGTTGTTTACCAAGGCCTCCCAGCTCTGCAAAGACAGAGCAATACAGATGTTCCCCCTGGCTCCGACAGAGTGAGAAGAAATCATTTTTTAGCACCTGTCCAAATTGTGCTATACTGTATTAGATGATTTAACTTGGTGTTTCAGCCTACATTTGATTTTGCTCAAAGATTTATAGCAAAGCTGTAAAAAGATGAGTCACAGTGTTTCCTGTGCCCAAATAAGAATGGCAGGTGGCTGCCACACACAATGCTACCTTCCCCTCCCGTGTCAGTGGCAGACATTGCTAATCAATCTTGATGCTCTGTCCCAACGACCCCAGATTTGGCCTTAGAACCTTCACTGGAGCTCTCCAGACTATCTGAGCAGAGACATGAGATGAAAACCATTTGCTATTCCTGCCAAAGAAGGAGAAGAAGCTGGGAAGAACAGAATACAACAGAGGAGACAGACATAGCATCAGGAGAAAAATATACAAAGAAAGAAAGAGCTGAGAGCTTTGCCAAATGGACGGATCTGGGAGACAAGTGATAGAAAACAGGCGTGGAGAATTTAAGAGAGCTGTTGATGAGCTGTAACTCTGGTAACCAAAAAGTGTTAATGTGACACTTAACGCAAGGACTGTAGCTCTTTAAGAGTTGAAAATAAGCTGGGCTAAGAGTCGGAGCTGCAAAAGGGGCCAGAGACAACAAGCAGTATTAGGTTGAGCAAAAGTAATTGAAGTTTTTGCATTTATTTTTAACCTTTTAAACCGCAATAACTTTTGCACCAACCTAATATTTGTAGGATAAACACAGCAATTGCTGAACCCTGAACTTTATGACTGTTAAATGACTAGAAATAGATACAGGTATATAAATCTGTATCTATATATAAACGCACACACATTCCAATAATACCGACGATAGTTAACCTGGTCGGCACATCATCTACCACGTGCCAGGTGCTGTGCCAAGTGTTTTCCATGCACTATGATATAGGGACCATTATTATCTCATTTTACATGTACAGCAACAGAGGTTTGCGCAGGATAAACAACTTACAAAATCAAATGGTTAGAAGATGGTGGAAACAGTATTTGACTCTAAGCCATATTACCACAGCGCCTTTCTAAATAAACAATTTCCTATCTACTTTAGAACCTTGCAATATAGCTTCTCCTGGGGGAGAAGCTAGCCCAGGTCTTTCTCTGTCTGGGAAGTCCTATTGTTAAGCATGTAGTCGTCCACATGTTTTGTGTGTGCGTCAGGCCCTGGAGGTACCAGGCGGACAAGGCAGCCAAGGGCCCTGAACTCACATGTAGTTACTGCCTTTCCCCTGAAAACAAAGGGCTGTGCAGCAGTGAGGGTACCTTAGACCAGCCCTTCACATGTGGCCGGAGAAATGGAACTGGACTTTGGGATGGGAAATACCAGAGGCAGCCTGGGCTTATCCTGTGCAGCCATGAACGTCACTAACCAGCTCAGCTCACGCCTGGCTCTTGCCTTAACAGGGGCCATGGGAACTGTGTCCCTCTCTGGGTTGGGCGGGGTGATCAGATCACCTCTCTGGTCAGAAGGGTTCTTTTGCTCCTGGAGGATTCTGATGTGAAACCGAGATCGAGGACCCCTGGGATGGAGGAAGGTACCACCAATGCAGCGACGGGTCTGAGGTACAGAGGATGTGATGGTCCCACCCTCTCTGGGTCTCCTCCCCAAAGCCTAACATGAGCAGGGGAGCACACGAGTGTCCCGGGCTGCTGACCTGTGACTTTCCCTGGTGGGGCCCAGTTTGGGATTGGTGCGACGGTGATTCTGCCCCTCACAGGCCCCAGAAGGCCTTGCAAAGAAGCACTTGGACACTGCACAGGAGTGAGTCCCTTGGCAGACAAAGGGCACAGCATTACTAATGGCACCAGAAGACCAGTCTGAGGACCCAGGGGCAGGAGTTGTTTGGGTTTGTTTCAGAGATTATTTTGAGGATCGGGTTGAAAAGCTTCAGACAATTTTTAAGTTCATTATAAGTTCAAACTGGCTCAGTGGGTATTAGGGTCTTCTGCCAATGTTAGAAAAAATCAAATTGCGTTGGCTCAGTTCACAAATCTATAAAGAGCAAAAATCTCTGACTCGGTTTGGATACCGTTTAGGCTTTCTCAGGAGAACGACTTAGCTCATGGTTCAAACCCGGAGCAGAGCCTAAATGGGCAGCAGCAGGCGGATGGGCCCAAACACGGTGGGGGGCGGCTGCAGCGCCCACTGACCTGGAGTCCAAGAGTGAGGAACATTCTGTGGGGGGCGAGGAAGATTCCACAAAGGAAAAACGCATTTCTCCTGTATGTCTCTCCTTTGCTTCACACAGAACTTCACTTCTGACATTTCTGGGCACCCGACTGGGGGTGGGGGCAGTTCCCCCAGGAAGCAATTCACTGACACCAGCTGAGTGCTCTACAATTCAACCTAATTCTCACAGTAAGTGGAGTTCACACAGACCCCACGGTTAAGGGCGCAGTCCCACAAGCCTGACCCCCACGTCAGGTGCCAATCACAAGTAGTAGATCCCGAGGTTACCCACAACTTCTGTCTGACTTGGCTACAAAAGGGGGTTCCCATGACCTCCTCCCCTGTGGATTCGATTATTAGCTAGAACAGCTCACAGAACTCGGGGAAGCACTTCCTCCCTCCCCGGTTTATTATATAATAAAGGATATGACACAGGATACAGCGAACAGCCAGATGGAAAGGTACATGGGCCGAGAAGCTTCTGTCCCACGGAGCTGGTTGGCACCACCCTCCCGGCATGTGGCTGGCTCACCAGGCCCAAAGCACTTTGAACCCCGCACGACTAGGATTTTTATGGAGGCATGCTCGAACCTTGACTCCATGTCCTGTCCTCGTCCCCTCTTCCCTCTCTGGAGAATTGGGGGAGCAGGGCTGAAAGCGCCAAGCTTCCTATCATGGCTCCCATCCAGCAGCCCCCCAAGAGTCACCTCATTAGAACAAAAGACGCTGCTATCGCCCAGGAAATTGTCAGGGCTTTAGGAGCTCTGTGTCAGGAACTGGGGTCCAAGACTAAATGTTAGAACAAAAGATTCCCCTGGCACCTGCCCTTATTTACAAGGTTTTTAGGAGCCCTGTGTGAGGAACCGGGGGCAGAGACCAGTATATCCATTTCTTACTTCACAGGTTCCCAGAGAAGAGAGAAGCAACTCCCAGCGCAGACAAACTCCCCCCAACCCCATGGGATGGCAGGAGCCCCAGAGGATAAACGGATTGAGCCCACAAACACAGCCAAGTGGGAGGTCAGTGGGGACAATCCCCAAACGAGGCCTAGAAACCCAGCAGTGGAAGCCAGGGGAGGGGACGCCCGAGGCTGACGTGACAGGTGATGAAGGACAGTGGGAACTGACCTTCTACTCCATGGACAGTGCGCTTGCAGGAAGTGGCTTACTATGACTCCTGGAGAGGAGAGAAGGGTCCCCGGGGGAGGGAAGGACGAGCCAGCACTCCCCCCGGGCAGGAACAGAGAGAGATAAATTAACAGCCCCTCCTCTCCCATTACACTTTATTAAGCCTGGCTGCTGTCTCACTGCCTTCGTAAGGATTCCTAGTGGAAGAAGTGTCTGCAGGGAAGAAGCACCTGGAAGAGGGAGGCCCTGCTTGCGCCCCATCAGTGTGGCCGTGGGAGTCCACTGGGGCCCCAGAACCTACTCATCACAGGAAGATGCTGCCTCATCGTGCCACCCGAAGGGGCCCTTCCCCAGCTCCTCCGTCTCCTCGTGCTGGGTCTGTCCTTCAAGACACTGGTCGTAGTCTCGCTTACTTACTTATCTTCTTCCTTTATTTGTATTCTCCTGCATGGTCTGTTGCCCAAACCTCAACTTAAGAAGCCTGGGACCTTTCTGGCTTATTGGCTGTTGTATCCCCAAGACACAGAGCAGGGCCCAATCCGCTAAAGGTGCTCAAAAATTTGTTCGGCTAAATAAATGAAAGAGTAACTGGGCGGAGGAGGGCAGAACCCAAACCTCTACCTGGAGGTGTGGCCGAGTGGGTGGGGGCAGGGAAGTGCGTCAGTGGCTTAGGTGGGAGAGAAGGGACAGGACGAAAGCGAGTCTGAGGGTCTGACCTGTCCTAGTCTCTTACCTGGGACACCCACGTGGCTGAAGGGATGTGGGAAAGAGAGGTAGGAGGGGGTTTAGGGGCACATGCCAGGGTGTAGGAAGGAATATTAGGGGCACAGGCAGGAGGGGAAGGGGGAGGGGACAACCACAGGGAGAGGGAATTGGGGAGCCAGGAAAGGAGAGGAAGACGTCTGGAATGAAGATGGGGGTAGGCTCCATCACTGGGGGTCGGACTCAAGTCCCAGCTCTATCCCTGAGGCAACAAATCAACCTGTCTGAGCCTCAGTTTCCTCATCTGTCAGATGGGGTGACACATCAGTGCTATCTCGTAAGGCTGTGGTGAGGATTTAGAGAGATGATGTGGGTAAGAGCTTGGCACCAGGCCTGGCAGGGAGCTGTTTTTCTCATGTCAAAAGCCGCGATTCTAAGCCAGTAGCTCCGGGGCCCTTTCCTGAACCCCTGGGATAAACGTGTCTTCTCTACCCTGTACAGGATACCCTTCTCCCTGGAGAGACTTGCTTTAAGAAGGAGCTGGGGAGAGAAATCGCTCCAGTGCCAAAACCCGTGGGTTTGGCTTAGGGACACAGAATCTTTCCTGGTCAATGCAAATATTAGAGTGGTGCAAAAGTCATTGCGGTTTAAAAGGTTAAAAATAACTGCAAAAACCACAACGACTTTTGCATCAGCCACAGTTCACAGGATTGTCCCTGCACAAAGGCGGCCATCAGAGGCCAGTGGCCTCCTGTCTGTCTTCTTTACTAGTTTGCAACACTAATGGACATTTCAGAAAGGTACTGACCATAAACCCAGGTAAGTCTCCCTGGCTGTGGACAAACCTCTTACCTCCCACAGGGTAAGACATTGTCCTTGGAAAGCTCCTTCTAAGGAGCAAGCCATGAGAAATCCCTGTCCTCTGCTTTTCCGTGTCATGGAAACCACCTCCCTTCCAGGCCAGAAGGATCCCATGTCGCAGGTCAGGGGATGAGGCTGTGAGACACAGAAGCTTTTTCTCCTGCTGAACAGCTTCCTGGGGAGAGACGTTGGCTGGCCACGCTCTCTAACTGCCTCGGGATGGGCGAGCGGCATGGACAAGCCCACGACACCCCAGAAGAGGACGTGACTGGATCCCCAGGAGGCGGTCTGGGAGCTCACTCTGCCGGGAGGCGGGTGGGGGTGGGGGCTGACCATGATTTTGCTACCAAGGGTGTGGGTGGAAGCAAGGCCTTGGTTTCTCAAAAATATGTCAGGTGTCCATAAATTTTCACCAGACAAAAATGTCGTTGCCAGGCAGGCTATTCTGAGAGCTATTTCACAGTCAGAGATGTTTAGAACACTCTAGGAACCCTCCGTCGAGGAGTTTCCGGGATTCTGGTGCATTGTGCCCCATCCTCTGGGGAGAAGACACCACTGACTGACCCTGGGAGGAAGTCATACATCATGGGACAGTCGTGGCCCGGAAACACAGGGGTGAGAAACAGACTCATTCAAACTAGCTCAGGAAACAGGGTCTGGGGAAGGGGTGACTGGCCAACCACATGGGGTCAGAGGCTGGGTGGCCAGTGTCCAAGATGGTGCCTCTCTCGGGGTGCTGCTCAGACCTCCTCGGACTTGTCCTGAAACTCCTGTCCCATCCCCTACGTGCTGCTCCCTTTTCTGCTGGCCTGTGACCTCTCTGCTCTTCCCAAATGGCAGCTGCCAGGTGCCTTAGCTTACCTTTTCGTTTACGTGCCACACCACCATAATCGAGCTAACACACACGCGGAACCAGGCGGCCTGAGTTCAGGTTCTAGCTCCGCCACCCACTGCCTGTGTAACCTTGGACGTGTTATGCCTCAAGTTCCTCCTTTGTAAAAGTAGAATCACAGTTGTTTCTATCTCATAAAACTGCTATGAGTATTAAGTGAGTTGACTGATGAAAAACATTCAGATTAGTGCCCAGTAAACAAATGCTTAAAAACATTAGCTGCTGTAAATGCCACGAAGGATAAAGACTCAAATGCCCACCCAACCAAGGAGATTCCTGACGTGACCTGCAAAGCCAAATTGGCCCATGATTTCCAAAAGGAGGGAGGCATACGGCTGAGAAACAAAAGTAGCAATTACCCATTCCAGGAAGATCAATATTTCTAAAGAACACTGCTAGATAGTTCTGTCTGCTTACAAAAACTGAAAAAGTTCTCCCTGCCATTCAGCTAAGCCCTGCCTGGTTTTTCTCCCCTTCGGTCCATTGCCCATAACTCTGCCCTCAAAGAGTCAAGAAGAGTCAAGAAGGGAAGTTCTGCTGTCGGCATAGGTTTGAGAGTCAAGCCAATCTGGGTTTGAACCAGCTTTGCCCTCTTGCGATGTGACTTTGTGCAAACTACTCAATCTTTCTGTCTCTCATTCTCTTCACCAATAAAATGGGGATAATAACTCTACCTACTTGACGTCCTTATAAGGAATGAGAAAAAATAATGCAAATAATAGCCCTTCGAGACTTTAAAGCTGTACCCCAATACTAGGTCTTCTTGTTTTTAGTCATTTTTGGGTGGCGTGGTATCCAGCTCCCTTCCAATTTTAGAGGACTTGTGTTGATCTCTGCCTGCCGACCTAGAATGTGTTCCCCCTTCTTTGAACAATGGCATCCTGTTTTGTTTGGGGAGACCACCTTTGCCACTGGACTCGGTCGAATGGGACTGTCAATCAAAGTGCTCTGGTCTCCGCCTACCAGACTCAGCCAATCAGCATTCCCCTCAAGTTTCCATCTCCAGCTGAGTGATACAGAGACTGAGGATGCTTGGTGTTCATTTGCCTTGACTGGAGACATGGTCTAGCTTTCCCGCCACCTTTGTCCCTTCATCCTCACTTGCTCAACCAGGAGCTCAGCCTTCCAGCGACAATGTGAGCCACGAATAAATTCCTCTTCTGCTTGGTAGAGAGTACGTTCCCACCACCCATAACCAAGGAATACCAAGACAGCACAGTCCAGATGGAAAATTAGGATTTGTTGAGGACTTGTGAGCATTCCTGCAGACCGCTAAGGATAAATTCTCTGGGTCGGGTGAGATGGCAAGCATTGGAAGTGAACAGCGGCACAGAGCATCTGGGGAAAGGCCTCACGGAAGGGGGATGGCCTGATGGCGGAGCGTGGTGTGAGGAAGGCCTAGAAGGTGGTGGGGTTTTAGGGAAGATCTGATCAGGTCAACCAGCTGGGAATACACCCCCAGAGCCCCCCTTGCCCTTTACGCCTGCTGCCCATATGACACCACACCTAGAACCGAGGGGACACAGGAAGATTTTTCTAACTGGCACAACTCCCAGACTTTGAGGGAGAAAGGGAGAAGAAGTGCTAAAATTTGTTTCCTCTAAATGTTCTGGAATGCATCAAGGTGCACCCATAAAAGAGAGTTGGCACCCACCTCAGCAACACACGCGATATATTTCTCTAAACTGCAGCCATAATTCCTAACTGAATGTCTCTCTCAAAAATTCATGACACAAAAGACTGAATTATTAAGTAAATGAAATCATAAATGAGGACCATAACGGAACTAATGGCTGCACAAAACAGCTTTCTATTGTAGGAGAAGCTCTCCAACAGCTCCCGAAGGTCCAGTGTAGGATAGCTCGGTGCAAACTTCCAGAACGGTCCCTTCACCCAACGAACACATGGTGTGCCCTGCTCTTTGAATCTAGCTTTTTTGTGGACTGGGTTTTTCTACCAACAAAGACAACTCAATAACACAACTTTCTTTTCCCCCAGATGATCTGAAGCTCGGAGGCATCCCGTTGGCCTTTTCTCATTGAGCTGTCACTCCCATTCTCCCGGCATCAGCTGCTGCATCCCTGATCGCCTCTGACAGCCACAAGTCCATGTGCCACTTAGATCTCCAAATCTGATTTTGATTCCTAGCTAGTTTGATCAATTTTTTAGAAAGTTCAGCAGTTTTCTTCTATCACCTTTGTATTTAAGCCTGAACTCCAGAAACTAGTGGTAGAAAGGGAGACTTTAAAATAACTCATGTTCTGCCCATTCAGACCGCCCATTTATTTAACAAATATCTAGGAAGCTTGGATCTGTGCCCCACACTGTGCTGGGTGGAGGACAATGCTCTCTGGTGGCCCTTCCCGCCCTCCATGACCTCATGGTTCAGCAGAGGGAGGAATTCAGCAACCGGGCCCACAGTTAAAATTAGATTCACAAATTGGGCTACGTGCTACAAAAGAAACAAAACACAGTGTTATGAAAAAGAATAACTGAAGAGTTATAAATGGAACCAGGCAGCATTTGTCCTTCTGTGACTGGCTTATTTCACTGCCATTTTTCAAAGGTCCAGGAAGGTATTGGCCACCATACCAGTGAAATAACTCAATGTCTTGCTTGTGGTTTTTTTTTTTTCTAAAGACTTCTACAGACTTATACTGAGATTCCATTTTCAAATTACTCAAGGACTATGGAAACTCTCTGACTCCCCCAGGCAAACATCCTCCTTTGTATTTCCTTTGTGGCCCTTGTGTCCTGCCACATACGGCGTTTTGCATCTGAGCTGCTCACGGGTGTCCCACCCTCCACTAGAGCAGAGCTGAGAGCAGAGCTCGTGTTTTCATGCAGGACAGTGCCAAGCACGTAGTAGGTGCTCAGTAACTATTTCTGGGGGGTAAATTACACCAGTGTGCCACTTTCATGCACGTTATCACAACCACACAAGAGGAACAGGGCTGGTATGAGTGTTAGCCCAGCTGAGAGGACAGCAAACAGGGCGGGAGGGACCAGGCTGATAGTGCAGGGACACAGACCTGATACATGGCTGACCCTTGATTGGTCCTCTGAACTCACCCCAATCACACACCTGAATGACGAAACCCTTCCTTGCAACTGTCAGTCTCCCCACCCCGCCACGAGCTCCTAGAGAGCAAAGCCTGTGCCAGAGATGTCTTTGGAGTCCCACAGGCGACCTGCCTGCGATTGCAGTGACAGACTAGACCCAGCGGTCCCTTCAACAGGCCTCTACCTCCTCACTTCCGACTTGACCCTTGGCTGAACTGAACTGACCTCTTCAACTGAAGCGCAGGCGCAGGCCGATTCTACCTTCACAGCCCCGCCCAGCCTCAGGGGAAGCCGGCGCTCTCACCCTGCCTTACTGAAGGCCATTGGTGACCCAGCTCACGTGTCAAAGCCTCTGACCACAACCCCTCTTCTAGAAATGTGTCTTTGGCAACACTCCGCGATGTCCCCCAGGATGTGTGTTTGAAGACATTCACAGCGGTATTGTTTACAACAGAAAAGAATTGGACTCAGCATAATTGTCCACCAATAGGGGGACTGGGTAGAACAATTATGGATCATCCAAATAAGGAAATGTACACGCAGCCATTGCCTACTGTGTGAAAGAGGAGCACCTGTGACGTGGGGAAATTCTTGTGGCATATGTAGTATATAGCAGTGTGTACTGGGTGTAGTTATACAAAAGCAAATATATACGTGTACATAAAGAAAAATATTAAGTTAAAATATACCCAACTGTTGGCAATGCTTATCTCTGGCGCTATGGCACTGTGGGTAATTGTTTTGTTTTTTCTTCCTACTTTTCTGTATGTTCCAAATTTTCAACAAGGAAATATTTTACGATGAGTACTCAATGACATTTATTCTACTTTGTTACCTAACAAGAGGTTTTCCTTTGAGAAACTTTTGGACAGTGAGTCTTTACAAAAATATGTAATTGATTCACTTAACACAATATACCAAAAAATACAGACAGAAACAAAGGCCACCAGGATCCTCCTGCCCAAATACCACCATCCTGCCCTGTTGACTGTGATAAACTTTAATCAGAAATCAAACAGGTTACTGTTAAAATTCAGGTTGCCTGGAAAGGCCTCAGTCATCCCCCCCAAAGAGTCCCTGAGCCTCGAGAAGATGAGGACGCCTGGGGGAAGACAAAATATAGGAAGGGGGGCAGCAGGGTGTCCAGGGGCCCATTTGAAGGCCGCCCCTTGTCCGTACGTGGAGTTATTAACTGATATCAACCGTTGCATAGTATTTTCCAGATTGGGTGTGGCAGTTTATTTGGCCACTCTGTGTAGTTTACTGGAGGACCCCAGTTGCTGACAGGACGCCACCCCATGAGCAGCCTGTGTACGGGACACACATGCATCACAGGTCAGCAGCATGGCGAGGCTTCTCCTTGCACTTGGCTGCACCCTCAGGGTAGGTCCAGCCACCCTCCTGTCTTAAACCCCGCCTCCATGTGGTCAGCTGACCTGGGGAGGGCGGTCTGGGCTGCGGCAGAGAAGGCCGTCGCCATCCTAATGTCTTGTCCCCCTTCCTCCTCAGGAACAGACTCGTTTTACTCTGGAGTGGGTGTGCCCAGCAGGCCTCATCTCCTAGCCTTCCTGGAAGTTTGGTACAGCCAGTGGGTGTCATGCAGACATGGCAGGTGCCATGCAGAGGCACACCCTTGGGAAGATGACAGTTGACACGTGCCCTTTTGTCATCAAGAAGATGACCACCACCCCCGCCCCTCCCACTTCTTGGCTGGGATGTGGCTGTGACAACAGGAGAACCCTCAAGACTGAGGCCAACCTTGGTGATGGAAGAAGCCACGCAGCAAAGGATGGAGCAGCAGAAGGAGGCAGAAGCCCAGGCCCTGATGGAGGAGTGGCCAGCACACTAGCCTCGGCTGCCAGCGTCCAGACTTCTCTCACAGGAGAGAGAAACAAACCCGGCCTTGTTTGTGGCTGTTATTTCTGGCCTCCGTTCCTATTAGAAGTTCTCAGCAGTTCCACATGTCTCCAAAGGCTCCCCTACAGCCCCTAGCCCGGCGGCTGATGGAATGAGACGTGAGCCCCTCTTGCGGGAGTCCCAGAGAAGCAGAATGGGCTGTGGGGCAGGGCACCTGCAGCTCTGTGTCAGAACCTGAAGACAGTGACAGGAGAGAGACGCAGGCTCACCAGGAGACCTGGAATGAGACGACAGCTCCAACGCGGAGTCAAATGTGCATACACAGCCTCACATTCTCTCATGGGCCCGTCGCTGTTTTAATAATATTTTCAGATGCTAATGTGGTGTAAGTCTTGCTGGCTCATGCAGTAAAAATAGGCTTGTCCGGCTCACAGCTACCGACCAATTAATCTAGACAGACAGGAGGTTGAGTATTTAAGAGGGGACTTGTCAGACCCTATGAAAGCGACACCACGGCAACCAGGACACGCACGCCAAGGCACCCCAGCTCAGCTGACCCAGCTGCAATTAGCAGCCAGGGGTTTGTGACGCTCTGGAGCTCTGAATGCAGCTGAGATGCTGGTTCCCGGGAGCTCGCGGGGCTCGGAAAACTTGCCACTGGAACGCTGAGGCATGGCGCACACTGCCTTCCCGACATCTGGCCACCTGTGTGCCCTTCCCAAGTAAAACGTCCCCGCCCTTGAGTGCCACAGCCCCTCCTACCTGGCTCTGGGGGAATGGCACAGAAGCCTGGAGTCCCAGGGGAAATGACCACCCCGTTTGTATGTGTTTTCTAGGCCTCCAGTAACAAAGGACCACAGGCTGGGGGCTTACACAATAGACACGATTGTCTCCTAGCTCTGGAGGCTGGAAGTCCAAGATCAAGGTGTCGGCAGGGTGGTTCCTTCTGAGGCTGTGAAAAAGGTCTGCTCCAGGCCACTCTTTCTGGCGCATAGGTGGCTATCTTCTCCCTGTGTCTCTTTATATTGTCTCTCTTGCGTATCTGTCTTCAAATTTCCCTTTTTATAGGACACCAGTCATATTGTATTAGGACCTGCCCTAACGACCTCCTTTTAACTGGATTAACCCTAGAATGACCTTATCTTCAAACAAGGTCACATGCTGAAGTATCGGGGGTCAGGACTTCCACATATATTCATTTGGGTGTGGGGGGGTGCACAATTAAACCCATGACAAGGCTGAACATGGCTCTGCTTTCGTGCGGGTCTGAGGGGTACCCTTCACAGGACACTGGCTGCAACTTCACTGTCCCTCTGCTCTACTTCCCGCCCTTCTTTGCTCTGCTCAGCCAAACCCTGGCCATCCAGAATCCTTCAGACCCAGCTCAACTCACGCCTCCTCCGTGAAGCTCTCTCTGACTGCTCCAGTGCATAGAGTGATGGACTTGGAAGGAACTTCAGACCAAGACTTTCATTTCACCTCGGGGAAGGCATGGTCCCCAAAAGGAACATAGCTCGTCCACGGCCACGCAGCAGGTCCCTTGTCAGACAAGGCCATAGTTCCAAGTCAGCGAGCTCCAGGGTTCTGTCTGGTGTGTGAGGCCATGTAGTCGTGAACCCAAGACATTTGTTCGTTTCTGCCGTCCTTTCTCTCTCTTACTGACACGCGGGCGTGCCATCGTGCTGTCCTCACAGTCGGTCCTATGTTGTTTCTCCCAACTTGGCGGGTAACCTGAGGATGCTGAGCTGCACAGATTCCCCCGGGAGCACCTGCTCCTTCTGCTCACAAATGACAGACCTACTCAGTGCCTGCCTCCTGGCTCATTCCAGACACTTCTCCTGCTCAGCTTTGTTTCATCACAATGTACTGGGACCAACTGGGGTGGGACATGTATCTTAAATGCTCCCTTTAAGATTTATATCTGGGGGCCCACCCAGACCCCATCTTTGGGGCAGACACCTCTCCCCACCTCCCTCCCATACCCCGGGAATTGCAGCTGCTGCAGGCTCATGTGTATCCTTCTGGGCAGAGAAGCACCTGACTAGTGTAGGCCCTGTCCCACGGCCAGGGACTGGCTGATGCAGGATTATGCAGCCCACCTCCCTGTCTCTTAGTGGGACAACGCTGAAGGACCCGCCGGGCCCTAGCTCCCTATAGGACCATCGCCACGCCCCGCCCACTCCTGCCTCCCTCACCCCCTTACAGGAACACCCCCGAGAGTATCCCCCAACAGATCTTCCCTACGCAGCTCCCAGCTCGGTCCACTTACAGGAGCCCAATCTAACACACGATTATTCTTACCAATATATAGAAGTGGACGACAGTTACAGAGCAATACTATGAAAAGAGCTAACTTGTGGAGTGTATACGCTTCGCCAGGACCTGTGCCTTCTTCTTCACGTCGACCCAAGAAAGGTGTCATCATTACGCTTGTTTACTCAGGGGAGGGGGGGAGTTTCTTCTTGTGGCTCCCACAGGTCCTAAGTAAACGGGGAGCTGGGATTCTGACTTGGGGCTTCCTGGCCCAGAGCCACGCTCTTCACCTCCCCACTGCCACGTCCTCTGTCCTAGCCGCCTGCAGACACACTTCAGGGCTGTGTCACCTGGCAGACAGCAGCTGTTCATTGAGTGCTGGTTGGCCAAGTGGTCGGTGGGTAGCTTTGGAGAAGGGCTTCATAACCACGCCAAAGTCAGGCCGCTGGCATGACCTGCAGGGTCAGGGCCAGACCTGTGGCATTCCCACTGCGTTCCCGCTCCCACACCCCACTCACTGCTATTTACCTGCAGATGTTGAAAGGTCAGGATGGTAAAGTTCAGCCATGGACTAATCACGCCCACCAGGATCACACATATTTAAGAGGCAGGTGTGTGCGTGTGGAGGGGGAGGCCCAGCTCCAGGTGAGAAAGCTGCTGTCTGAGTCTCTCCGGAGTTGACTCCACAGTGTGTTTCCTCCCAGCAGTTTTGGCAAAACTAGAGTGGACTGGGGAATCTTCCATCAAGGCAGCTAGCTGCTGCAGGAACTCTGAAACCCAAGTCTGCTCCATCGCCAGGTCTGTGACCCCTGCAGCCCTTAGCTGCGTGTGAGCCGTCTGACCTAACAGCTTAAACCACTTCCGAATAATTTCAGGCAAGTCTTACTTCATAACTAGACCAAGCTCCCTCTAGGAGGTGGGCACAGACCACCTCATCCAGCAAAGTGCTGGACGCAGGGAGATGCTTGAAGAACAGCGGATGACTAAAGAGGGGATCTGGTTCCTACATCCTCAGGGCAGCTCACGAGACACAGTCCTGGCCGTGGCCCCCTGGTCCTGCCTCTGGGCCATGGCATAGGATAGGGAGGGGAAGAAGAGGTCACCAGAGAAAGGCTACTCTCCAGAAGCATTCACCTTTAGTGGCCCATTTTTCACTATCTTTAAGGTATTGGGTTGGCATGACCATTTGTTAAGAATGTGACAAAAAGACAGTAGAGGAAGTAGTGAGAACATCATAGTCAGGCTGGTCCATCAGATATGTCACTTTCCTACCTAACATGCCTCCAGGGTATTCTTGTGGCAGCACTAGAGAGTCTGAACTCCTCACTCTGGCCTACAGTGAATGGCATTTCTGGTCTCTCTTTCTGTGTCTCTCTCTCACTCAGTCTACTCCAGCCTCCCAGCTTCTTCTTGCTCTTCCATCACACTAAGACAGATCCTACCCCAGGATCTTTGCACATGCTGGTACAAGGCTCTGTCTTCAGAACTTTACATGGCTTGTTTTCCTTTTCTTTCATATTTTTGCTTAAACAACCCTTCCCCAGAGACAGATTTGCTGACCACCTGACTGAAACCTAAAGAATTTCCCATCCCCAGTCACTCTCCATCACAGCACTTGTCATAGCTGGTCCTTTCTTGCTTTACTATTTCCTTCTTTAGTTGTTTCCCCTCACTAGATTGTAAGCTCCATAGTAGAAGACATCTATTTGTGTTCCTCATGCCAGATATCTAGCATCTAGAAATGATCCTGGAATATCCCAGGCACCCTATACATGCTTGTTGAAAGATAAAGTATGCATCAAAATAAAATAAAATACTTAGGAGTAAATTTAATGAAGGAAGTGAAAGACCTGTACTCAGAAAATTATAAGACATTGAAGAGAGAAATTAAAGAAGATAAATGGAAACATATACCATGCTCATGGATAGGAAGAATTAATATAATTAAAATGTCCATACTTCCCAAAGCAATTTATAGATTCAATGCAATCTGTATCAAAATATCAATGGCGTTTTTCACAGAACTAAAACAAATAATCCTAAAATTTATATGGAACCATAAAAGACCCCAAACAGCAAAGGCATTCCTGAGAAAGAAGAACAAAGCTGGAGGTATCACATGACCTGATATCAAATCATACTACAAGTCCATAGGAATCAAAAGAGCATGGTGTTGGCATAAAAACAGACACATAAATCAATGGAACATAATAAAGAGCTCAGAAATAAACCCATGGTCATTTAATCTATGACAAAGGAAGCAAGAATTTACACCAGAGTAAAGATAGTCTATTCAATAAATGGTGCTGGGAAAACTGGAGAGATACATGGAAAAACATGAAACTGGACCACCTTCTTATGCCACATATATAAGAATAAGCTCAAAATGGATTAAAGACTTAGATGTAAGACCCAAAACCATTAAACTCCTAGAAGAAAATATATGAAGTAAATTCTCAGACATTACTGATATATCTCCTTGGGCAAAGGAAACAAAAGAAAAAATAAACACATGGGACTATATCAAATTAAAAAGTTTTTTTTCACAGCAAAAGAAACCATCAACAAAACGAAAAGACGTCTTCCTAAATGGGAGAAGATATTTGCCAATGATACATCTGGTAAGGGGTTAATGTCCAAAACTTGTTTTAAAAAGCTTACCTAACTCAAAACCAAAACACAAACAATTCAATTAAAAAATGGATAGAGGACCTAAACACACATTTCTCCAAAGAGGACGTACAGATGGCCAATAAGCATACGAAAAGATGCTCAACGTCACTAATCATCAGAGCAGCACAAATAAAAACCACAGTGAGATATCACCTCACTCCTGTCAGAATGGCATCATCACTAAATCAACAAACAGCAAGTGCTGGCAAGGATGTGGAGAAAAGGGATCTCTCAGGCACTGTTGGTAGGATTGCAAATTGGAGCAACTACTGTGGAAAATAGTACGGAGATTCCTCAAAAAAAATTAAAAATAGAACTACCATACGACCCAGCAATTCCACTCCTGGGTATTTATCCAAAGAAATCCAAAATATTAATTCAAAAAAGTGTATGCACTGCTATGTTTACTGCAGCACTATTCACAATAGCCAAGATATGGAAACAACCAAAATGCCCATCAACAGACAATTGGATATTGTGGTACATTTATACAATGGAGTATTACTCTGTCTTAAAAAAAAATGAAATCTTACCATTTGCAACAACATGGATGGACCCAGAGGATATTATGCAAAGTGAAATAAGTCAGACAGAGAAAGACAAATACCATATGATCTCACTTATATGTGGAATCTAAAGAACAGAATAAAAGAACAAGCAAATCATAAATAGTCTCATAGATACAGAGAACAAACTGATGGTTGCTAGATGGGAAAGGAATTGGGGAGATGGGTGAGAAAGGTGAAGGGATTAGGAAGCACAATTGCTAGTTACAAAATAGTCACGGGATGTGAAGTGCAGTCTGGGGAATATAGTAAAAATGTTGTAAAACTGTGTCTAGTGTTGGATGGGTGCTGGACCTGACGGGGGGATCACTTCATTAGTCGTATGGATGCCTGGCCACTGCGCTGCACACCTGAAACTAACATACAATAGTACTGAATGTCAACTAAAATTTTTTTTAAATACACACACACACACACACTGGGGGTGCCAAAAAATGTATACAGGTTTTAAGAGATGGTCAACATTGTTTAAGCAGTAGTTTGCCATAAGCAGAAGTGTCTGAGCGCTGATGGGAACCTCTTGTCATTGCAGAAGTCAAACGTGACTTGTATTCACCTTTTGTTATCGGTATATATCGAGTATTACCATTTTAATACAGTTTTTTCCTTCTTCAAATGTGTCTACTACATGTTTTTGGCACCTCTGTATATACGACCATGGGGTGTGAAGCAGAGCACAGGGAATATAATCAATGGTATTGCAATAGCTCTCTATGATGTCAGATGGGTAGAAGACTGGTTGGGGTTACCCCTTTGTGAGGTGTGTAAATGTCTTATCATTATGTTGTTTTGTAGACCTGAAACTAATAAAACTTAATTAGTTAATTAATTAATTAAAATAAAGAAGGAAAGATAAAGTAGCCAAGGTCTCCTGAGGCACGGGAGATACAGCATTAAGAGCTGTCCCTGTATGGATTCATTTACTTCCCACAACGAAGCCTATGAGATACACTCTCCTATCACCTCCCTTTTACAGATGAGGAAACTGAGGCTGCCGTATTTGCAAAATACCCACTACACCTATATTCACTGAATAAGGGCAAATGGACAGTTTTCTCACAACCGAGAAAAAAAGTTACCCTATCGTTAAGGTTTCTTGGTTGGGTCTCTTAAAGGTCCCCATTTTCTCATGTGGGTGGGTTTCAAGGATCATGTTCTTCCTTTGGTTGATGCATCCCATCCTGACTTAATCCTCCCCGTGTTCCATTGGTGGTTGGTGGGAGTGAAACCTGACTCCGTGTCTACAGAGATCATGTTATCAACAGGTAGCAAATAGTATACACCCTTTACCCTAGAAGTTCCAATTTTAGAAATGTAACCTAAAGAAATAATTGAATATATACCCTAAGATGTATCTAAAAGTGTGTGGATGTTATTCTTTAAAATAGTGAAAAATCACAAACAGCCTAAATAGCCAAGAATAGAGAATGTATTAAATGACTCAATCAATTCACATAATTAAACACCGAGGAGGCTCTTTTTCAAAACTGACGTTGTTGAGGTTTAATTTACATGCCATAAAATATATCCTTTGGTCCCATGAGTGTTGGCAAATGTATACTTATGTCACCTCCACGCCATTCAAGATACAAAACATTTCCATCACCTCGAAAAGCTCCCTGAAGAAGAAAAACAAATTTGGAGGACTAATACTTTCTGATTTCAAAACTGCTACGACCCTACAGTAATCCAAACAGTAGAGGACTGGCACACAGATAGACATATAGACCAAAGGAATGCAATAAAGAGCCCAAAAATAAACCCTTGCAAAGAAAAAAAAAGGCTTCCATGCAGTTGACCTTTTCATATTCCTGATGCTCTAAGTAAGATCTCTCTCGACATGGAGAATTTTCCTTCATTCATTTACTTGACAAATGTTCACTGATATCTACTATGTGCTAGATGTGTACTGAGCCTTTGGGAATCCAGAATGAATTAGAAAAGGGGTAGACGCCTACCGTACAATGCTAGGTTGCAATTTTTATTGCATCGTTATAGATGAGTCAGTTCTGCACATATATATGAAAAAGGTCTTTAAGATCAATTGAACATTTTTAAAAACATAACAAGCAAAACAGTGTGGATCATAGTACATCATTGCGTTACATAGAGAAAGCTAAAAGATGGAGGAGGAATGAGGAAAGAAACACACATCTGCTCACAAGAAGCTGAAACAATGGTTGCCTGTGGGCTGGGGGAGGGGTGGAGAATGGGGGTCTCCAGAATAAGGAGGATTTTCATCATAGACCTTTTTGTACTGATACAATTTTGTAAACTGCCTCTCCTTCCAAAACCAAAACTTTTTAAAAAGAAACATAAATAAGAAAACTCAAAATCAGGTCGGGGAGACAGACCAGTCCTCATACAATTAGTGAAAAAGGTAGTAAAAGCAAAAATAAAGTGTTCACATGGCCCTTTGGGTTCTTGAAGGGCACCGAAGTCAGTGTGGAAGTCAGAACAAACTTACTGGAGGGAGAAGCATCCTGACTGACGCCATTCAGCTGTCGGGGGAAAAAAGAAAAACCCAGAGGCTCTCGAAGGATGTCATAGGTCTACTGTGGCCTCTTGGGACAGTTAAAGGCTGATGCCAGAGGCTCCCAGCAGAAATGGCACACCTCATATTCCCCCAAAAATGCTTAGTTACGGTTGGGGTGGGGGGCTAGGCTGGTTACCGAGCTCACCCAAGCTGGGTGCAGTTAAAGGGAGCATTTGCAGAAATCCTTTCTTAATCAACATCACAATGGGTCTTCCTGCTCATTCCAGATCTCCAGCGAGGTACAAAGCTGGGTAGGACCTCCCTGGTTGTGATTCCTTTGGGTTGTCTTTTAAGCACGGGTGAGATGAAATTTCTAAATTCCAACCTCACAGAGAACTGCCCATCCCCCCCACCCCCATTCTTGAGCAACCTCTCAAAATGAGTGTTCTTTTAAAAGAGACAAGGTCCTCGCTGACATCTCTCTTTAGAGAGCTCCATCAAAATCCTGCACTTGCCCAGTGTCCTTTCCTTGGCCACCGGTAACCAAGGAAACAAGGTACTATGGTAACACAGGAAAGAGAGAAAGAGGCATCCAGAGCCCTTTCTCGCTCGCTCTCTCTCTCTCCTGGAATCAAGGCAGCTACCACAGCAGAGAGAACACAGTTCTCAGCTTCCAGGGAGAGGATCAGAACACCTGTGTGGGTGGGGCTCACGCCCAGAGCGTCCCACTCCCCAGCCTGAAGACGGGTGTCCCAGAGCCCCTGAAAACTATGCCCTTTCCCAGGCCCAAGGGCCCGGGCCACTCTAGAACCTGTAACATAATGCCCCAAAGTGCCAGATGTAAAGAATGCAGGGATGTTTATTCTAATGAGTGAGCCAGATACAGATAGAGATCACATATAAGCAAAGCCCTACACATAACTGCAATTATGACGTACGACAACGTTTCCAAGTGTCTGCACAATCTTTGGCGGTGCTGAAGTCATCTCTTGGTTTCACCCCGCCTTTCTGCGTCCCACCTTCTGCCTCCTCATTCGGCCCCCGACCCTCTCCAGCTCTGCTTCTCAGATGCCCTCCTCCTGTATTTTTCTGTTTACCCACCTCTCCCTCTGAGGCTTGCCTTCCTGCTTCTCTCTTCACCTCCCTCCCCCTGACCTGCAGCTCACCTGTGGCTTAAAGAGAAAGACGCCCTGTGTTCTGGTGGCGCTCGGGCTCTGCCACCTGCATTACATGTAGGACACCGTCGTCCATTCCCTGTGACCTCACTGTGGACAGGCATGAAGTCAGGTGGGGGACCTCTGGGAGAAACAAACGAGACCTCTGCTTGAAGAAGGTCAAAACATTACAAATTGTGAAATGTGCAATGATGACTTAAATAATCCATGTACGGTGTTCCAGAAAACCTTTCTGCCCCCAATCTTGTGTTTGTTCAATCTTCTTCTACTACCTTAAGCATTCTCACTGGAGTTTCAAAATCTTCTTCTGACTCTTACATGAAACCCTTCTCAACGAGAGCCCCTGGTCTCATTTTGCAGCACTGACTCCCTCTCTTTGGAAGAGTGGTCCCCGAGCTGCCGTGATCACACAGCCCCGGCAGGCAAAGCACTCTGAACACAGACCCACCCGCTCCCCACATAAGTGCACATGTTTTATTTATAAACCACATACATGTACTACCATAGTAACATTTTATACACAGTAAAAATACACACGATGGGAATGTAATAGGAAGCGATGGTATGTTGTGGTATCTTTCTTCCATCACCCTCATGGACTGTTCCATGCATCCCATGTTACTCTGCTCAGTCCCTGTAAGTGACTGAGGACTTGGCTTGGCCCTCTCTGCCTTGTAGGCACGTGCCCTGAGCTCTGCCTTCACCCCCACAGAGATCTCTGTCTGTGTCCACGGCCGTCTCTCCCAGATTTCCCTCCTGTGTAAGGAGGGATTAGGGCCCGTCCTGACGACCTCACCTTTATTTGATGATCTTAACTGGATCAGCTTATTTCCAAATGAGGTCCCTGTTATGGACGGAACTGTGTCTCCCTTCCCCCAAAAGTTCGGATGTTGAAGCCCCAATCCCCAACGTGCCCGTATTTGGAGATAGGGTTAAAAGAGGTGATTAAGCTTAAATGAGGTGCTATGGGTGGGACCCTGACCTGTATGACCAGTACCCTTACAAGAGGAAGAGATGCCAGGAGTGTACGTGTACAAAAACCAGGTGAGGACACGGAAAAGGTGGCCTCTGCAAGCCAAGGAGAGAGGACTCAGGAGAAACCAACCCTGTTGACACGTTGACCTTGGACTTCCAGCCTCCAGAAATGTGAGGGCAAATCTCTGTTGATTAACCCTCCGAGTCAGTGGGATTTTGTTATGCCAGCCCTAGCAGACTAATGCCATCACACTCACAGGTACCGGGGTTAGAGCTTCAGCATCTCTAGGGGGACACCAGTCAGCCCAGAACAAGGGGCTAATGGTGAAGAGGATAACAGGCCTTTAAACTGAGGTGTGGGCATGAAGCTTGTCCTGGTGGACAGTTGGGGCTGTCAGGAGAAGCAGGAAAGAGCCCCTTTGCCCAGCTGCCCTCTGCCAGTGGTGCGGTGGCCTCTGTGTGAGGGTGCGGTCACCAGACCACAGGTCTGTCTACTCCCAGGTGCGGGCTCAGGTCAGCCACTAGTTCTAGAAAAGTCTCCACTCACCAAAGCAGTTTCACACTGTCTCCTATTGCGAGGTCCCCAAAACACTTCATAGCTGTCATTTCTAGAACAAACTGCTGCTCCGGAGAACCTGAAATGTCTGCATTTGAAATAGCGACACGTCCAGGCTACTCCTGGAAGAGCAAGGACACGCCCTCCCATCTCCTGATTGAAAGGAAGCCAGAACGTGGTGTTTGTTTTCTAAACAAGAATTGAATGTTTGTCACTTTTACTATCTAATTACGACCCAAGAGGGTTGCTAACATTGCACATTCTGTCTGCAGTGCCTGTTTAATTTTGATATTAAAGAGACAGGTCGCTATATAGTTACCAAGTAACAAGTGTTTAAACCTCAATAAATAACATTTTTAATAATAAGTTTCTGAAATTCATAGATCGCATCTCCCTGTTCATTCTCTAAGAAAAACATTTTAATTATCTATTGACACATATTGCACATGGAGCAAACATCTTTTTAAAAGATAAATGGGTTTATAGGCAGGCGAGTCGGGTTAATTAAAAGCCAGTGGAGTATTACGAGTGTATTTACTGGGGAATATTCACTGTAGGAGAGGAAGAGTTCTCACACAGTTGTCAGAATTCTGTAAATGTATTGTTTAATAACCACTTGGCACTTAATTATAGTGAGACGGTGAGAGCTTAAATCTAAACTGAGGGCACCTTCCAGGTATCCCTTCTAAAAGGCCTCTCCTCCGTGCCATCGATTTTCCAGGTCAGACCACGGCAGGTCAGGCCAAGGCGGGATGTAGCAATGTGGGCAATTGTTGACCAGAAGCTTCCCAGGGCCGTGTGCCAGCTGCGACCCCGGACACCAGCACGTGAACAGACGGAGGAGCCTAAAGAAGTGACCGGGCAGGGGTGACGGCTCCATGGCTTAGGAGAGGAGGGACCAGGGAACGATTGGAACATGGTGTGCCTTCACCCCACAAATCCCACTGAAGCTGGAGCTGCTTGGCCTGTGGGAGGCCCAGGCACTCAACAAACTGTCTCCTCTTCACCCAGGGTCAGGGAGGCCCTGACGGCCCCTCCTGCCACCCCACCTCCGCCCAGATCCTAACACCTGGTTCCCCACCACCAGGGGAGGAAAACAGGACTTCCTGGCCGTGACAGGGCCCTAAACCACTGAGTGAGACCGAGCCAGTGGGAAGCACAGGGAGAAGGAACGGGCCCAGACCCTGATTGCACTGCTCCTAGCAACCACACGTCCCAGCAGGTCGAGTCAATACAGCAGTGCTCGCTGGGATGTGGTTTCCTGAAGCTCACAGAAGAAATCTATATCGTTCTCAGGAGTAACCGACCTTTCTGCAGGCAGCACATGTCCCCTCCAGTCTGTGGGCATCTTAAAGGGACCCAGAAACCCAGCTGAGAAGGTGGCTAGGCCCCGGCGCCCAGACCGACAGCCTGAAGGGCAGAGGCACTGCACCTGCACGCCGAGCCTGTCCCTCACCTCCCTGCCACTGCCCCTCAGCCCCTCAATGCAATCACCTCCAAACCGAGGTGTGACATTCGCTGTCGTCTCTTCCGTCCCATGCAGCCTAACAATAAGCGCTACCGTTTATCGGGCCCCCACCATGTGCTGGACTGCCTAGAAGACACGTGGCAAGCATTAACTCATTCAAGCCTCGGAATACATTGGCATTAGCATGCCCCCCTTTGCGGCTGAAGAATCTGAAGCACAGAGCGATTGAGCAACCCACACAAGCCACAGAGAGTCCACGGGGAGGCAGGCAGTCTGGCCTGTACTGTACGCCCCTATTTCCCACGGTTAGAAGGCTTTAGAACCAGACTGATCAAGGTCAAAACTGCAGTTTTAGTCCTCGATAGCTCTGTGACCTAGACAAGCTACCCAGCCTCTGGGAGCCTTGTTTTCGTCATCTGTAATGTGGATATGGTGACAGCAGAACCTTATCTTACAGCATAATTTGAGACTTCAGAGAGATGGTCCGTCGCCTTTGTATCCTCACTGCCCATCCTGCTCTGGGCTCTAGCAATACCAAGTTATCTTCCGCTGCTCACATGTGCTTTGCTTATCTCTGCTCCCTCTGTCCAGAGTCAGCTCTACCCGCCTCTTATCGGGCCAGCTCCTTCTCATCTCTCAGGTCTCAGCTGCATGCTGCCTCCTCCAAGAAGCCTTCCTGACTTTCAGTTCTGCACTCTGTCCTCCCCTAGCCCTGCACCTCCCTACTTTGGCCCCCGTCACACTCCCCATCACACTCGACCGTAACTGCCCACGGACATGTCCATCCCCTCCACTGGCCTCTAAGTTCCGCAGGGGCCACGATGGTGAGTTGTCCCACCCTGAATCCATAGTGTCTGGCAAGGCGCTTGGAATAAGTGGGAAGATATTGGCTCTACAAATGACTAAATAAAACATTCTTTTCATTGCTGCTTATATTCGTGCTTTGTCCCTCTTAATGACGGCAAGTATTGTGAAGGCAACAGCCAGGCCTTACTATTTGCTCTGAATTCCATATATGCCTGACACATAAAAGCCCAGTTGGGTCTAGGGGGAGGCAAGTGAGGTGCCTAGGGTGCAAAATGCAAGGAGGTACTGACCCGGCCTTGTGCGAGGGGAGTGCAGGCTTCGAAGACCCTCCATCAATATCTTACCTACACTAATGGATGGTCCGACAGGTGGGTCCGACATCGCCACCTCCGTCCTCAAAGACTTCTCAGCCTCGTGATGATTTAAGCTCATTATCACAGGCTGACAGAGCCATGCCTACCAGCTTCCTTTGGGCCGCTCTCTGGGGCCACGCTCATCCTCTGACACAATGGTGTGGACCCACCAAGGGCCAGGCTGGGGGAGAAATGGACGCGCATGAAGTCCCAGGAAACGTGATGCTCAGCCTGGGAGGGTTGTAGTCACACAGGCAGGGAGGAGACAAGAACATTCCAGGCCGAGAACTGGATGAACAAGTCCAGAAGAATGCCAAGTTCATCAGTGGCCCCTGGAAACTCATCTGATTGGAACTCAGCCTATCTGACAAAGAGCACAGCCAAAGGGGTAACAACCACCTCTCGCCTTTGCATAAAGCCTACAAAGTACTTTCCCAACCATCGTTTCATTTGACCCCTACAACAAAGGAATTTTAACTGGTCCCATTTCATTGACGAGCAAACTGAGGTTCAGAAATCAAATGGCTTGCTCAAGGTACCAGCTAGGAAGGTTGGGATTGAAGCCTTGCTTGGCCACTCTGGCACTACCCACACTCACAGCTTAGTGGTGACGCCCAAGTTCCCTGCACCTAGTGTCACATTATACCTCCCATGGAGTGTCCATGGGTCCAGAGTTTCTTGTGACCTGGACTTAAAGACTCTTTGTTGAGAGTGGCTGTGAAAGCATTTGGCATTGCAATGCTCCGAAGCACCTGGACAGAGGTCTGGGGGGCCCAGAAGGGAAGTGGCTTGTTCCGTTATTCTGGCTTCTTGCCCAGCCCGGCAAATGGAATAACTAAGGCCTCCACGGCAGTGCTTTGGCCTAAGTGAAAACAGCCATTCAAAGATTCTGTGGCAGACAATGCAGCCAGCATGTCACCGCTCTCTGACGTGTCATCCAGAGCTTGATCCATTCAGCCGAGGGACGACTGTGCCTGCCGCCTTTGTCAGTGTGGATGGAAGAACAAAACAGGATGGATTAGATAAGCCCCTGCTGGTGGTGAGATGGGAACCTGAAATTCAGCTCCACAGACTCCTTGACTCTGGGGGTCACGAAGTTAGCACTGTCCAGAGCCAGCCCTGCATGGCTCCCACCGCTGACAGCTGGCCGAATGGCCCACATGGGCCGGGGGAGGTCACAGCAGGGGTGTTTCCATTTTAACCCCATTGTTTAGCCAAATGAAGCCAAGATGTACCTGCTCTCCACTGGAGACGTCGGCCGGCTTCAATAATTTCTTAGTGCTGACAGATAATTCAGAGATATTGGATATTTCACCACCTGGGGACTGCCCTTCGCTACCACAGCAATCAGTTACTGCTCGCCAACCAGGGGCCATGCGGAAGCCCCGGGCCCCCTCACGCCGTTATGATCAGGCTCCAGCGTCCTGGAAAATATTGCTTGAATTTATTTATATAATCACGTTAGGAAGGCAGTGAGTTATTGTGAGGTCAGCATTCTTCCATCTTCCTTCCCACTAATCCTTTGTTTGAGATTCTGCTCGAAGGACTCCGATTACTAATGCAATTACACGCTCCCTGATAAAGGGTAATCCAAAAAAAAATTAAACCCCTTCACGTACAGTGTTTTTCACTCAGGGCCACCCTTCTCCTAAAACTGAGCGCTGACATACATCAATTAGCTACTTTGACGACTGCCTGCCTTTAAGAACACTTAGGTTTCTGTCACTGCCCCTCCCAAGCACTTAAGCCATTTTAAAGGTAAATGCTGTGTCACATTTGGAGTGCCAGCCTTTCAGAAATCTCTGGGTAAAAGCAAGCGCTCTGAACAAGGTTGGTTCGAATAACAACAGAACACAAGACTGTCACCAATCTGGACAACATGTGTGTTTTCTCCTGGTGTCGCTAAAACCAAAGCTTCAGTCAGGCTGACTCTTTGACATTCAGAGGCCCCTAATGTCATGCCCTCTCTTCTCCATTCACCAAGGAATGAATGTGAAAATAAGTAAAATGGGAATGCACACTCGGAATATTCTTCTTGGAATGGTCCAGGAGGCATGACATTGAAACTGTGGAGAAGGATTATAATCCCAGGACTCTGATAGGTGCCGAAATAAATTATAATGCAAAAATTACCTGAACACTATTGGGTTTCAAGTTTTCCATCAACCTCTAGACAAACCACACAGCCTTAACTATGGTTACAGAGCAAAATATAAATGTTATCCAATTTAATAATATACAAGTAAAGATTCAAGATAGCTGAAAGGGGATTTTGAGGGAGTTCAGAGGCAAATAATACTGTCTATGATGAATGAAATAAGAAATGGAGGTCTTATCCACTTCATGGACGGTGTAGAGGCCTGACCACTGCACCACGTCAGACAGATAGTGGGGGGGACAGATTATCACTTTGTGAAGGGTGTAAATGTCTGACTACTACATTGTTTTGTACACCTGAAACTAATTTTACAAAAAGAAATGGAGGTCTTAGAATATGGCCGAAGCTGCATAGGTGGCCAGTGAATGGGGGAGGGGGAGGAATAGTGATTTCATTATATTTGAAGAAGAGAAGAAGGAAAGTAGAAGTTGATAAAAAGAAACTAGATTTTTTATCATGGAAAGAAGTCAAAAGATGGTATCTAGAATTGATCGAATAAAAAATAGCTGTATAATTATATAATTAAAACATATGGAAGAAACTGCCACAGGAACTAAAAAACAGAAACCGTTTAAGTGGTTTCTTCAATGTATTCTAAGGTGTCAGAGGTCAAGATAGTGACTAATTTTGGGGGTATGGATAGTGGCTTGTGGGGTGCTAGTCATGCTCCATTTGTTGAGCTAGATGCTAGTTATAAAAAGGCCCATGGTCCCTAAAGACAAAACTCTGAGTGCTGTATAGAACCTCCTGGAGGATGGATAGCAGTGGATTTGGGGAAGAGCTTTCTAAACATCAGAGCCTCCAACAATTTAGGAAGTGAGTTCACTGTCATCAGAGATGCTCAAGTCAAAGAGATTAAGAAGAAGCTTTGCCCGGGGAAGCATGGAGGCAGTTTGGTCATGGCTGAGACTCAGCAACTCTGGGACACTTTATGGTAGCTGCACACACGTTGGTCTGAAACACCTGCTTTTTTTCTCCCCTTTTCTTCTTTACATTTGTTTAAACCTCTTTGGTCCAGAAAGAAAATTAAAAGGTTAAGAATTGCAGTGAAAATACTCCTCACAAATTAGGACAAGAGCAGAACTTGAAGGGTTCAAAGGAAGCCCCTTTCACCCACATTGACACTGAAGACGAGCAGCCAGTGGGATGACCCTGGAGGAGAGAGCCTGCCAGTTGGACCAAACCAAGGCTGGATGTTTCAACTCTTGGGGGTGGCCCTTTGCTACCACAACCATCAGTTACTGCTCAACCATCCGTTACTATGGAGGCCATCAGTCACATGACCCCAAGGGGCCATGTGGATGACCAACGGCGTCAGACTTCCAAACCCAGGGAATTTCAGATGCCTTCTCCTCTGACTGAGACCCCTACACCAGAATCAGCAAACGGTGGACCATGGGCCAAATCTGGCCCCCTGCCCATTTTTGTACAGCCTGTAAACTAAGAACAGCTTGACATTTATAAATGGTTGGAAAATATAAAAAGAAAACACATCATGACACATGAAAATGATATGAAATTTAAATTTCAGTGTCGATAAACAAAATTTTATTAGAACACAGCAGTGCTCTTCATTTACATATTGTCTGTGGGTGCTTTCACTACAACAGCAGAGTTGAGTGGTTGCAACACAAAACCCAAAATGTTTACTGCCTGACCCTTTACAGGAAATGTTTGCCAAGCCCTGCTCCACTCCGTGGCTATTATAAATAGCATGAGTTTATCCAGCACTTTTAGCTTCAAAATGCCTGTCTCACTTCGCCATTGTTTTGTTGTGTAACATGCTATAAAAGGATTTTGGAATCACAGAGTTGGAATAAAAGAATTTACAATCATAGAATGTAAACAAGTCCTCCTTTGTAGATTCCTTCTCCCTGAAACCTCTGATTTTACACCCACAAAAAAGAAGAGTCCAGAGAAAGTGCTCCGAGATTCCTCCAATCACCTGGCCCTGGGGGCCATGGGGACTGGTGTCCCAGGGCTCTCCAGGACTGCACTGTGACCGTCTGAAAGACAGTTCTTAGCCAGCTACCACCCTCAGAGTACTGCACAAATAGCAGAGAGAAACACACCCCAGTTTTCCTGTGAAAAAGACCTATGTACTTATTCTGGAGCTTCAGCCTGAGGGACAGGTTTCAGGTTTCCCACACATCCAGAGGCTGTGGAGGCTCACCCAGGAAATGCAAGCAGGGAGCCACCATCCTTGATCACCCCCTCAGCCTTGCTACAGCTCGACAATACTTCCCAGAAAGCAACTTATAAATTCACCTGGTGCCCCAAGTTTTGCAACTATCACCCAGGGAATACTCTCAGATCTCCTAGTCTGGAAACCAGCAGGGTTTGTAAATGTGGCCCCATAAGACTATATAATAGATACAGAAGATGCCAAAAAAAAAATGTATGCACATTTTAAGAAAGGAAAAAACTGTATTAAAATTATGCTGACGGCAACCACTTTCAGCACCTCTTATAATTGCAGAAGTCAAACATGACTTGTATTCATCTTCTGTTATTGGTATATATTGAGTATTACCATTTTAATATAGTTTTTCTTTTTTTAAAATGTGTATACTTTTTTGGATATATATCATGTTTCCCTGAAAATAACGCTGGGTCTTATATTAATTTTTGCTCCAAAAGATGCATTAGAGCTTATGTTCAGGGGATGTCATCCTGAAAAATCATGCTAGGGTTTATTTTTTGATTAGGTCTTATTTTCAGGGAAACACGGTTTATATATATATATATGGCAAAAGCTGCTGCCTGAGGGTGTGGCTCCCAATCAGCATGAAACTAGGTGCTAAATGAGATTCCTCCTCTTGGAACACTGACAAGTTCTGGTAAACTCTCAACATTGGGGACCTATTAGGAATAAATTGGGCTGTTCAGACAATCACAAAGGTTTGATGGACAACCAAGAGCTAGGGCAATGGTGGACAATAAGGATTATCAAATATACAAGGCCACTCTTTCAAGACTGAGAGAAGTAGCTGTTTCACCCAATACAAAGAAACAAACACAGAAAGCCAAGCAAAGGGAAGAAACAAAGAAATATGTTACAAATGAAAGATCAAGACAAACCTCAGAAAAATACCTTAATGATACAGAGATGAGTAACCTACCTGATAAAGAATTCATAGTAATGCTTATACAGATGCTCACCAAACTCAGGAGAAGTATATGACACAGTGAGAACTTCAACAAAGATATAGAGAATTTAAGAAAGTACTGAAGAGAATTCACAGAGCTGAAGAATACAAAAGCTGAACTGAAGGATGTACTAGAGTGGTTCAACATCAGACTGGATGAAGCAGAAGACGGATCAGTGAGCTGGAAGATGACGCATTGTAATTCACACAAATAGAGCAGCTAAAAGAAACAATAATTTTAAAAAGTAAAGATGACTTAAAAGACAACATAAAGCAGAATAACATTCACATTACAGAGGTCCCAGAAGGATAAGAGAAAAGGAAAGGAGCAGAAAACTTACTCGAAGAAATAATGACTGAAAACTTCCCTAATCTGGGGAAGAAAACAGGCATCCAGGTCCAGGAAGCCTGGAGAGTTCCAAATAAGATGAACCCAGGGGTCACCCCAAGACACATTCCAATTAAAATGTCAAAAGTTAAAGAAAAGGAGAGAATCTTAAAAGCAGCAAGAGAAAACAACTTGTCGTGTACGAGAGAAACCCCACAGGGTTACCATCAGATTGTTCAGCAAAAACTTTGTAGGTCAAAAGGGTGTGGCATGATATATTCAAAGTGCTGCAAGGAAAAAATCCAATCAAGTTTATCCTTCAGAATTGAAGTAGAGAAAAACAAGTTTTCAGACAATCAAAAGCTAAAGTTCATCACCACTAAACCAGTCTTACAAGAAATATTAAAGGGATTTCTTTAATAAGATGAAAAATGGTACTAATTAATAACAAGAAAACATATAAAAGTAAAAATCTTACTAGTAAAGATAATATATTATAAAAGTAGTGGATCAATCATTTATAAAGCTAGTATGAAGTTTAAAAGACAAAAGTAGTAAAATTAACTAAAACTACAGTAATAGTTAAGGGATACATAAAATAAAGAGATGCAAAATGTAACATCAAAAATATAAAACACGAGATGACGTCATAAAAATGGTAGCATGAGGTGAGCCTCTTGAAATCTCCCCTGGAATTTTCAACAAATTGAACAACTATATTCCACAAAGGACTCCCTACACAGCAGGCAGGCAAGACTAAGAGGTACAGTACTGAAATCATCTAAAGGTGGGCAAATTGTGCAAACAGGGTGGGGGGGGTGGAAGGAGAGGTGGGGGGAGGAGGAAAGGGAGAAGTGCGGAGACGGAGCCGTCCGGCGCGCAGCACGCAGACCTAGCTCAGTGCTCCGAGCTCGCTGCATCCCGGAACTACAGCAGCTGCGGGACAGGGAACAATTCGGACTGCTAGGGCTCCGCTTATGGCCCACAAGGCTGAGAGGACAGCATATAACACGGCTGAACCCAACGCTCATGGCAGAGATCTTGGAGCAAAGACTGAGGGAAGAAGGCTAAAAACAGTGGTTTAAGCCCTCACTGTAGAGCAGAGAATGGAAGCCTTAGGCACTGAGACTAGCGCCCCCTCCCGACCCTCCCAGAGCTCGCCCTCCCCCACCTGCCCAGTGCTAGAAGCAAAACAGTAGCAGTTTCAGATCAAAAGAGCAGAATATTTGCAGTTCTGAGAACTGTGGTCCGCAGACATGGACTAGCAGCCCAACTAGGTCCAGCAAAGGGGAGGAAGCTGTGGAAGCAGGACTAGCTGTGGTGGTCACCACAATTGCTCTGGGCCACCTCTCACAACCCACCCTGCCCCTGTCCCCACCTATTTGGGCAGATCCCTGCAGGAGTAAACAAAGCCACTGAAACACATGGGCTCTGAATCTGGTGCAGGAAGAGCTTTGGAATTTCAGAAGCTGTCCACATCCTCCCACGGAGGCGGTGTTCTATGACCCAGGCGAACTGTTCACAGAGGAGAAGCCCACCTTCCAGGGAATCCCCCCATTGTGTGAGAAGCCAGAATAGTGCAGAGAAAATATAACACTATAGTATGAGAGGGAATAAAAGGCTGCAGTCGGAGAGAAAATAAAACATTCTACCAACATCTACTAGAAAACAAAAGAAAGACCTCTTTCTATCAATCTGTTGCTGAACCCACGCCTGTAAATGTCTAGGAAGAGAAATAATAAATCATTAATTGCTATGAATAACCAAAGTAACAAGACAGCTCAGGAAGAAAATGAAAAGCCTCCAGAAAATGAACTTAAAGACATGGAAATATGTGACTTAAATTACAGAGAATTCAAGATTGCCATTCTTTAAAAACTCAACGAGACGCAAGAAAACACAAACAGGCGGTTTAATGAACTCAAAAACAAAATCAAAGAAAAAAATGAACATTTTACCAAAGAGATTGAAATTTTTAAAAAGAGCCAAGTAGAATTTCTGGAGATTAAGAACTCAATAAAAGAAATGAAGAATGAAATAGCCAGCTTAGATAGTAGAGTTGACCGGATAGAGGAAAGAATTAGTGACATCGAAGATAGAAATCTGGAAATGACATGGATGGAAGAAGAAAGAGACTTGGGACCTAAAAGAAATGAAAGAACTCTACAAGAACTTTCTGACTCCATCAGAAAGAGCAATATAAGAATCATGGGCATACCAGAAGGAGAAGAGAGAAAGAAGGGAACAGAGAGTATATTCAAACAGTCAATGAGAACTTCTCAAACTTGTGGAAAGAACTGGATCCTCAAATCCAAGAAGCAAATAGAACACCTAATTACCTCAACCCCAACAGGCCTTATCCAAGGCATATTGTATTGAAATTGTCAAAAATTAACGACAAAGAAAGAATCCTCAAAGCAGCCAGGGAAAAGAAGACAGTAACCTACAAAGAAAAGCCCATTAGATTATCATCAGATTTTTCAGCAGAAACTCTACAAGCCAGGAGGGAGTGGAATCAAACATTCAAACTATTGAAAGAGAGAAATTATGAGCCAAGGATAATATATCCAGCAAAGATATCCTTTAGATATGAAGGAGGAATAAAGATCTTTCCAGACACACAGAGGCTGAGGGAATTTTCTAACACATGACCTGCACTACAAGAAATACTGAAGGAGGCTATTCGAGCAGCATAAATAGGGATAATTTGTGACAACCAAAACATAAAAGGGAGGAGAGTAAAGGCCTGAACAGGAATATGGGAATGGAGAAAGTAAGCGTGCTGAAGAAAATGGAATACTCTAAATATGAAACTTTCTTTTACATAAAATTAACAGTAACCATTCAAAAAAAATCCAGAACTGAAATATATAATGTAATAAAAGAAGAAACAGAGGGAAAAATCATAGACTACCACCACACAGAAATAAGAGACAACAACAAAAAGGCAAAGAAACAATGGAGACACATTCTTACCAGAAAACCAAAAATAGAATGATAGGACATCCTCACATATCAATAATCACCCTAAATGTAAATGGACTGAACTCACCAATATAAAGGCACAGAGTAGCAGAGTGGATCAGAAAACTAAACCCAACCATATGCTGCCTCCAAGAGACACATCTTAGCTACAAGGACAAACATAGACTCAAAGTGAAAGGGTGGAAATTGACACTCCAAGCAAATGGTATCCAGAGAAAATCAGGTGTATCCATACTGATATCAGATAAAACAGACTTCAGGGTGAAAAAGATAACAAGAGACAAAGATGGACATTTCATAATGGTAAAGGGGACTATACAACAAGAAGACATAACAGTCATCAATATTTATGCCCCCAATCAGGGAACACCAAAATATACCAAGCAACTACTAACAGATCTAAAGGGAGAAATTGACCAAAACACAATTATAGTAGGGAAGATAAATACCTCATTGACAGCTATGGATAGATCATCCAAACAGAAAACAAATAATGAAATAGCAGCCTTAAATGACACATTAGATGAAATGGCTATAATTGACATTTATAGAGCACTTCATCCTAGAAGATCAGACTACACATTTTTTTCTAGTGTGCATGGAACATTCTCAAGGATAGACCATATATTGGGACATAAAACTAGCCTCAGCAAATTTAAGAAGATTGAAATCATACCAAGCATATTCTCTGATCACAGGGCTTTGACACTGGATATCAATTGCAAAAAAAAGCAGGAAAACCACAAATACGTGGAGATTAAACAGCATACTTTTAAAGAATGACTGGGTCAAAGAAGAAATAAGAGGAGAGATCAAAAAATACATAGAAACAAATGACAATGAAAATACATCCTACCAAAATTTGGGGGATGAAGCAAAAGCAGTTTTAAGAGGGAAATTTATATCATTACAGGCTATCTCAAGAAACAAGAAAAATCCCAGATAAATAACCTCACGTTACACCTTA
The DNA here is from genome assembly GCF_004115265.2 of Rhinolophus ferrumequinum. NCBI lineage: Eukaryota > Metazoa > Chordata > Mammalia > Chiroptera > Rhinolophidae > Rhinolophus > Rhinolophus ferrumequinum. The sequence goes on along the minus strand of NC_046298.1, from coordinate 4,010,418 downwards.
AAGAACTAGAAAAAGAAGAACAAATGAAACCCAACTTCAGCAGAAGGAAATAATAAAAATCAGAGCAGAACTAAATGAAATAGAGAACCAAAAGACAATAGAAAAAATTAACGTGACAAAGAGCTGGTTCTTTGAAAAGATTAACAAAATTGGCAAACCCTTGGCTAGACTCACTAAGATAAAAAAAGACACTAATAAATAAAATCAGAAATGAAAGAGGGGAAGTTATCATGGATGCCACAGAAATACAAAGGATCATCCAAGAATACTATGAAAGACTATATGCCAAATTCAATAACCTAGAAGAAATGGACAAGTTCTTAGAAACATACAGCCCTCCTAGGCTGAATCACGAAGAATTGGAAAATCTAAATAGACAGATCACCAGTGAGGAAATTGAATCAGTCATCCAAAACCTTCCCAAAAGCAAAAGTCCGGGACCAGATGGCTTCACTAGTGAATTCTAGCAAACCTCAAAGAGGATCTAATACCAATCCTGCTCAAACTCTTCCAAAAAATTGAAGAACAGACAATACTCCCTTACTCACTTTATGAGGCCAACATTACCCTGATACCAAAACCTGGTAATGATAACACACAAAAAGAAAACTACAGACCAATATCTCTGATGAATACAGATGCAAAAATCCTAAACAAAATTCTAGCAAATCGATTGCAACAATGCATTAAAAAGATTATTCATCACAACCAAGTGGGGTTCATCCCCGGGGCACAAGGATGGTTCAACATGTGCAAATCCATCAATGTGATACATCACATAAACAAAATAAAGGACAAAAATCATATGATTATATCAATTGATGCAGAAAAAGCGTTTGACAAGATACAACATCCATTTATGATTAAAACAATTAATAAAATAGGTATAGAAAGAAAATACTTTAACATAATAAAGGCCATATATGACAAACACTCAGCTAATCTCATAATTGATGGTGAAAAACTGAAGCCCTTTGCTCTATGTTCAGGAACACGACAGGGCTATCCCCTATCACCTCTGCTTTTCAACATAGTGTTGGAAGTCCTCGCCACAGCAATCAGGCAAGAGAAAGAAATAAAAGCCATCCAAATTGGGAATGAAGAAGTTAAACTGTCACTCTTTGCAGATGACATGATCCTATATATAGAAAACCCTAAAGACTCCACCAAAAAGCTATTAAAAACAATAAACGAATACAGTAAAGTTGCTGGCTACAAAATCAACATACAAAAGTCTATTGCATTCCTATATACTAACAATGAAATTTCAGAAAAAGAAATTAAAAAAAACAATTCCTTTTGCAATTGCAACAAAAGAATAAAACACCTAGGAATAAACTTAACCAAGGATGTGAAAGACCTATATGCCGAAAACTATAAGACATTTTTTAAAGAAATTGAAGAAGACACAAAGAAATGGAAAGACATTCCGTGCTCATGGATTGGAAGAATCAACATAGTTAAAATGGCCATATTACCCAAAGCAATATACAGATTTAATGAAATCCCCATCAAAATCCCAATGGCATTTTTTAAAGAAATAGAACAAAAATCATCAGATTTGTTTGGAACCAAAAAAGACCCCGAATAGCCAAAGGAATCTTAAGAAAAAAGAACAGTGCTGGAGGTATCACATTCCCTGACTTTAGCTTGTACTACAGGGCAACAATAATCAAAACAGTATGGTATTGGCAGAAAAACACTCAGACCAATGGAATAGAATTGAGAACCTAGATATAAACCCACATAAATATGGACAGATAATTTTTGACAAAGAAGCAAAAAACATACAATGGAGAAAAGACAGCCTCTTCAATAAATGGTGCTGGCAGAATTGGAAAGCCACATGCAAAAGAACAAAACTGGACTGCTATCTGTCACCATGTACCAAAATTAATTCAAAATGGATCAAAGACCTAGGCATAAGACCTGAACCAATAAATTTAATAAAAGAAAACATAGGTACTAAACTTATGGACGTTGGGTTCAAAGAGCCTTTTATTAATTTGACTCCAAAGGCAAGGGAAGTAAAAGCTAAAATAAATGAATAGGACCATATCAAACTTAAAAGCTTCTGCACAGCAAAAGAAACCATCGACAAAATAAAGAGGCAACCAACTGAATGGGAGAAGATTTCTGCCAACAGTGCCTCCGATAAGGGGCTAATATCCAAAATATATAAGGAACTCATGCAACTCAACACCAAAAAAACAAACAACCCAATTGAAAAATGGGCAGAGGACCTGAAGAGACATTTCTCCAAAGGACATACAAATGGCCAATAGACATATGAAAAAATGCTCAACATCACTAATCATCAGAGAAATGCAAATCAAAACCACAATGAGATATCACCTCACCCCAGTCAGAATGGCTATCATCAACAAGACAAATAGTAACAAGAGTTGGAGAGGCTGTTGAGAAAAAGGAACCCTCATACACTGTTGGTGGGAATGCAGATTGGTGCAGCCGCTATGGAAGGCAGTGTGGAGGTTCCTCAAAAAATTACGAATAGAATTACCATATGACCCAGCAATCCCTCTCCTGGGTATCTACCCAAAAAATCTGAAAACATTTATCCATAAAGACACATGTGCTTCAATGTTCATTGCAGCTTTATTTATAGTGGCCAAGACATGGAAACAATCAAAATGTCCTTCAATAGATGAATGGATAAAGAAGTTGTGGTATATACAGTGGAATACTATTCGGCGGTAAGAAAAGATGAAATAGGACCATTTGTGACAAGATGGATGGATCTTGAAATTATAATGCTAAGCGAAATAAGTCAGACCGAAAAAGTAGAGAGCCATATGATTTCACTGACATGTGGTATGTAAAACTGAAAACAACAAAAGAACAAGACAACAAATAAAGGAAGAAAAACTCATAGACATAGTCAATAGTTTAGGGGTTACCAGAGGATAAAGGGGGAGGGAGGCTCTAGAAGAGGGTAAGTGGGGTCTAATATATGGTGATGGAAAGAAAACTGACTCTGGGTGGTGAACACTCAATATGAGATATAGATAATGTATTACAGAATTGTACACCTGAAATCTATGTAACTTTACTAACAATTGTCACCCCAATAAACTTTAATTTAAATATATATATATATATATATTTATCATGGGGGGAGTAAAAATGTAGAGCTTTGGAATGTGTTCAAATTTTAGTTGCTATCAACTTAAAATAGACTTATATACATATAGGATGTTATGTAGGAACCTTACTGGAACCACAAAGCAAAAACTTATAGTATATACATAAAGGAAAATGAGAAAGGAATCTAAACATAACACTAAATAAAGTAATTAAACCATAAAGGAAGAGAGAAAGAGAATAAGAAAGGAACAGAAAAACTACAAAAAGAGCCAGGAAACAACTAACAAAATGGCAATAAATGCAACCTATCAACAGTCACTTTAAGTACAAATGGACCAAATTCTTCAACCAAAATACAGAGTGGCTGAATGGATTAAGGAAAAAAAAAAAAGAATAAGACTCATCTATGAGCTGCCTACAAGAGACTCACTTCAGAAGTAAGGACACACAGAAACTGAAAATGAAGGGATGGAATATGATATCCCATGCAAAAGGAAACAAAAAGAAACCTGGTGTAGCTATACTCACATCAGACAAAACGGACTTTAAAACAAAGACGGTAATAAAAGGTAAAGAAGGGCATTACATAATAATAAAGGGGTAAATCTAGCAAGATGATATAACAGTTATAAATATATATGCACCCAACCTAAAAGCACCAAAATATATAAAGTAAATAATTCTCCTAAAAGAAGAAATTGATAAATAATTATAGGGGACTTTAAGACCTCAATTATGTCAACAGATAGATCACCCAAACATAAAATCAATAAGAATACATCAGCCTTAAACATTACGCTAGATAAACTTAATAATACATGCACAACACTGCATCCAAAAATGGCAGAATAAAGACAGAATACACATTCTTCTCAAGTGCACATGGAACACTCTCCAGGATAGATCACATGATAGCCCAGAAAACAAATCTCAGTAAATTCAATAAGATTGAAATCATGTTAAGCATCTTTTCTGACCATAATGGTATGAAACTAGAAATCAATTAAAAGAAAACAGGAAAAACCACAAATATGTGGAGATTAAACAACATGCTACTGAACAACCACTGGGTTGTTAAATAAATCAAAGGAAAAATCAAAAAATACCTAGAGCCAAATGAAAACAGAAACACAACATACCAAAATCTATGGGACACAGCAAAAACAATCCTAAGAGAGGGAGAGATATCCAAGATGACGGAATATACAAATGCTGTGCTTGCCTCATCCCATAAACACAATAAAATTACAACTAAATTACAGAACAGTCAACCTGGAGAATCATCTGAAGTGTAGCTGAACAGAAGTTTTATAACTAAGAATATAAAGAAGAAGCCACGTTGAGACTGGTAATAAAAGGCAAAGAAGGGCATTACATAATAAGGGGTGAAAATGCGAAACAGACTGGCCCCAAACCTCCGTGTCGTGGTTGAAAATAAAGAGGAATATCTCGGCCACAGACGTTCCTCACAGAGGAGCAAGGGACCCTGGCTTCACACCTCCCCAGCCCAGAGTACTGGTGCTGAGAAGAGGAGCACCCCAACTTCTGGCTGGGAAAACGGCGGGGACTACAACCATCCAGTTGGGACGGAAGGCTGTGGGAAACCCAGACATCTTTTTAAATGGCTCGCGCACAGACTGGCTCTCTCGCAGGCACTCACCTTGGGCTCTGGGACGGTGACTCGAGGGGTGTCAGAGGCATGAGGGAGCAGACCGAGGAATGTGGCTTCGTGGTCGGGGCAGGAGGAGAGTCAGCATCTTCCCTGTGTGGGGTCCTCCCAAGCAGCCAGCAGGCAGGCTCCATCTTTAATGTGTTGAGCCCGCCCCACTCATGGCCAAATCTGAATCTGATTGGTCTGGTGAGCTCTGCTGGGATGCCACCCCACCCAATGCCCCCAACACCTGAAGCACATTCTCCAGGAGTAGCCAGCCCCACGTGCATTGCACGCTTAGGAAACTATCGGAGTTCCCGTGCCCCAGGCAGGCAGCAACTGGCCTCAGTGCGCTCTGAGTACCTCCAGGCTCAGCTCTTTACAGAATTTACATTAACCTGGTGACCACAAGTCTTTCCACTCTAGTGATTCCCTAAGACCCTGCTTCACCCAATTTGCATACCACATGAGGCTTTATCAGCAGCTGAACCTTCCTACAGGAGCCAACAGATGACAGCAAGCCTTGGGGTGTCCTGGCTTTTTGCGGAGCTACCCAAGGCCCAGTACTGGTGGCAGCCAGTCTCAGTTTGCAGAGTGGCCTCTCCCATGCACGTCGAGGTCCAGCACAGGCAGTGACCAACTGCAGATCATTTTGTAGTTGCTACCAGGTAGTCCCCAACTAAACAAAATGGAGGCAAGCAACCCACCAGAGACAGAGTTCAAAAGAATGGTTATAAGGATGCCTACCTCAAGAAACAAGAAAAATCTCAAATACACTAACTTGACAGCTAAAAAAACTAGCAAAAGAAGAACAAACAAAACCCCAAGTTAGTAGAAGAAAAGAAAAACTAAAGATCAACGCAGAAATAAGTGAGACCGCGAGTAAAAAGACAATAGAAAAGATCGATGAAACTAAGAGCTGGTTCTTTGAAAAGACAAATTGACGAATCTTTAGCCAGACTCACCAAGAAAGCAAGAAAGAGGGCTCAGAGAGAGTGCCCGGACCACTTTGCTCTGAGGTCATTGCCTTGAGGCTCACGCTTCGCATACTCAGCAGCCTCTGAAGCTCCTTCTCAGTGGGGCGTGCAGAAGAGAAACTCTTGGGTCAGGACTCAAGCCCAAGTGCCTCGCCCACCCCACAGATGAGACAAAACGGTCCTACCTCAATTCATCAAATTGTCAATTTACTGAATCCACTGAGGTTTTGTTGAGCAAAAATTATAATTGGCCCTTAATCTTCCTGTTGTTTCTGGAAACAAGTAGGCTTTCCCTTAAGCACACCCAGTGTCCTCTGCTATTGCAGAAGAATGTCTCAAGCTGACTTTTGGTGGAAAACAGCGAAGGAGAATTGCCCTCAGCCTGCGTTACTGTATAATTGACAGCCTCTGGGGCGGAGGAGACAGGAGTTTTGGACAAATTGGCTGACTGCTTATTTGACAAATTGATATTTGGTCAGTTGACTCTTGCTAGCCTCCAGACAAAGCTCAAATCTGAGCCAGGGTTTTGGACCCCACTCATTTTGGGAATCCCTTGGCAAACTGAAGCCAGGGAGTAAAGCCAGACCCCTGTGAAGGCCTCGTTCTTCAGCCAGGTCCAGCTGGCCTGCCCATGAGCTTAGCATGCAGCTGTGAGCCTGGCCTGGCCGAGCGAGTCTCTTGTCCTCTTGGCCTGATGGTTGTCTTGGAGACGGAGTGTCCCAGGGAGAAGAGAGGTGCTTCCAGCCTCCCAGGCTTCCCTAGGGACAGAGGAAGTTTCCTGCAAATGGTGGGCCTTTTTACCTAAACAGCAGCTTGCTTTGTTGCACAAAGAACAGCATTTCCAGATAAATTCATCTTAGGGTAGTTGTTTGGGGACAGGTGGACCCTGCCGCCTCACCCCACGAGCCCACCTCCTCCGCAGCCCCAGGAGTAGTGTGCAGTAGGTGACGACCTCTGTCCTGGGGGCACCTCGGCCTCTGCCTGCTGACAACCCCTGATACTGCACACACCTCCACTTGCTTGACTCACTTATTACCGTGTTTCCCCAAAAATAAGACCTAGCTGGACAATCAGCTCTAATGCGTCTTTTGGAGCAAAAATTAATATAAGACCCAGTCTTATTTTACTATAATATAAGACCAGGTCATAATATAATATAATATAATATAATATAATATAATATAATATAATATAATACTGGGTATAATATAATATTATATGATACCGGATATAATACCGGTAATAATACAATATAATACCAGGTCTTATATTAATTTTTGCTCCAAAAGATTCATTAGAGTTGATTGTCTGACTAGGTCTTATTTTTGGGGAAATATGGTAATAACCAAGTTCCGAAATCAACCCACCTGGATTCAGAAGAAAGGAAGAAGAAAGGAAAAACTAAAGATCAAAACAGAAATAAATGAGACAGCGAGTAAAGAGAAAATAGAAAAGATAAATGAAGCTAAGAGCTGGTTCTTTGAAAAGATGAACAAAATTGACAAATCTTTAGCCAGACTCACCAAGAAAACAAGAAAGGGGGCTCAGAGCAAGTGCCCGGACCACTTTCTATGCGATAGCAGTGTCACCAGAGCGGATGATTTCATTCATCTAAGCCTCAGTTTCCTTACCGATGGTATAAATCTGTGAAATAGAACTTTTTTTTGAGTCTCTAGTTCAGAGAGTAGCGAGGGTCACTGAGTTAATGCATATAAAACACTGGAAGCAGTGCTTTGAACTTGGCCCAGAGAAGTAAACACCACGCTCTCAACCTTGCCTTTGGGGGGAATAGCCCTGCCACGTGGAACCGGGACCTCCCAGCTAAAGGAAGAGCTGGAGTCCTCCGGCTTGTCCATCACCGGAGCCCTAGGGTGTGGTGACAATGAGCCAGGGGGCCAGCGGGCTGTCCATTTGTTTGGCCAGTCCAAATGACTTATTATACCAGCCCCCAGCAAGGGAGTAGAAAGGGAGAAGATAAAAAATCATAGCATCGATTTTTCCAGCACGGGAAACCAGCGATGTTATTTCCAGATCCATCCTTTCTGAAATTAAATTACATGAAGTTTAGCTCAGTTGGTCAATTTGCTGCAAACCGTCTCCATCCGACTTTCTGCTTTGTAGTGAAGGGGCTTGTGGAGGACGTTTTTCCCAGGGAATCATTATTGCATTAGGAGAAGTGAGGCCTTTTGATGACGTTCCAGAATTTTAAGAGCTCTGCAACCCAATGAGCCATCAATTTGCAAGTGCATTTTTCATAACCATTAGGTGGACATTTTAACAAATGGAGGTTGCAGCGAGAGTCCTCCAGGAGTGACTTATAGCTGCAGGGTTGGACACTCTTACTCAGAAATACAGTCCCCAAGGTGGGAAAATTGTCTCCCCGCTTCACAGATACATTTGTGAAAAACGAAGCATATTCCTCTTTTACTTCAATTATGAGATTTTTTTCTGTCCTTCCAAAACAATAAGTGTGCAGTTATTTCAGGTGAGAAAACATAACCCTGAGACTGCCTCAAGGAGAGGTGTTTTCCAAACTCGCCCAGGTGAGGGGCTAATAAAAGCCTCCAAAAAGGCCAGGCAGGGGGCAGAGAGGAATAATAAGTGGCCTGTCAGTCATCCTAACAGCCAGAACCAATCAGATGGGCTTGGGGGAAATCACACACGGTTTTCCAGGGTGGGAGCGGGGAGGAGTTAATAAAAACCGGTTCCATATCCCTGGTTCACTGTAAAGAAGGCTCAGTCATTACCTCCACACTGCCCTGGGGCTTTGATTTGTCCCTGAGATCCCTGATCACTGAAAGGTCAGGACCATGGTTTCCAGGACGAGGCAAAGATGGCTAAAGGACCAGTCTTTTTATTGGAAGTCATGATCCAAAGACTTGAGCCCTTCATCGTGGCCTGAGTTGTTCAGAAGTTTGGTCCCAGGTTTGGCGGGATGTCCAAAGGGGCCTCAGTAGGGCCAGCAGCTAAATTCAAGTCTTTCACAACTGGGTTCCCGCTTATTCATCAAAGCCTGAATTAAGTGTCCCCACTGGTGTGAGACTGTCCCCAACCTTCCCGAGACAGAATTAAGCAGTGTCCCCTCGCTGTTCCCAGAACAGTGCACACGCAGCTCAGTGAATACCCTCCAGCACCCCACACTGTGATATGTGGGTACACGTCCATCTCCAGCATCTGCAGCAGGGCCTGGCATGAAGGAAAGGCGCTCGGGAAGCACTGGCATCTGCATGAAGACATGCGGCCCGGGAAAAGCCCCGCAGGAAAGCATACCAATGGTTTGCCAGAAATTCTGTCTTGAGCTCGTTATGATGTGCTTTGTAGTTGGAGGAACTGGGGGAAAGTATAAAGGACTGTTTAAGTAAATCCTGGTGCATCCATTCATTCTCTAGAACATTGTGCAGCCATCAGCAGTGAGACACAGCAGATGCGTATTTATTGCTTTGAAAAGATGTTCGTGATGTGTGGTTAAGTGGCAAAAAGCAGGTTGCAAAAGTTTGTCAGCAGGCTCCCATTGTTATGGGTGAGGGGGCAATGTATGCATCTCACACACACACACACACACACACACACACACACACACTCGGGTTACATCAATAGTGGTGAGGTACCAGGTCCCAGGAGCTACACTGGACCATCAGGGTTTAGAAGGACACTGACAAAATGCTCTCACTGCAGAGGAGCGCGACTGAAATGGAGAAGGATCCAAAAGCAGTCATTTGAATAAGGATCGAAAGAACGGAGCGGTTTCCTACTAGGAATAAAGACTTGGACTCGAGTTCAATGCTGGAGGGCTGGAGAACCAATGACCACACAGTGTGAGCTCACTGCTCTGAAGGCACAGAAGTCACGTGGCTAGGGCCGCGAGGAAAGGGGTCACGGAAAACTTCCCAACAGGAGCCATTGGAACTGGCTGTACACACCAAGGCCGAAGGTAGCGTGTCCCAACCTTCGGCTACTGGCCCACTAAATTCACAATTGTGGCACGTCCCTGTACTGCCTGTATGATTATTAACATTTTTCTTTTAAGTTTTCTTGGTTTTTACATAAGTTTGTTTCAAAAGGTAACTTCATTTCACTAACTAGATGGAAAATCCAGTTAATGGATTTGCCTGCCACAAGCCAAAAAAGGATTATGTAATCCCAGTTCAATGTTGGTGGCGGAAATCTCCGCCCCTGAGGTCCGTTTGCTCTTTGTTGTAAAAGAGAGATTACCACGTATTATGCAGTCGTTGGAGACTCGCTCATCTTCCCCCCTCAAGGACTCCGTCCTGGCCAGAGAAGCATGACAGCGGACTAGCTTCCTTTCCCACCAAGGGACCCAGTGTGATGGAGTGCAGCCTCCTGGTAGGCAGAGGAGAGCGGGAAGGCCTCCCGGACTGGGCAGAGCATGGCGGGGCCGGAGGGGATGCTGCTGGAGGTGGAAAGGCCGGTTGGCACCACTGGCACAGGTGTGTCGGGACAAAGCACACATTTCCCACTGTAATCTTGTTTGGATTGTTGCACCATGTGAATATATTACCCATGCAAAACAAAAGATAGACTTACGTTATTTTCTTTTAATTATCATGCACATACACACACACCCCCAATCCTTTGGACAGCAGTATTCCAAACAAGCAAGTGGCCCAGGCAAGGTACAGAGCACAGGCCTTGGAACTGAGCTGCCCGGGGTCAGATCACAGGCCTAATATTTATGAACAGTGAGGTCTTGAGCGGGTGTCTTACCCTTCCCCCCGCAGTGTCCAAATCCGTGTCAAGGGCACACGCCCAGGGCCTGCCCCTGGGTTATGGGAGGCATTAAGAGGTGATCTGGAGAGCGCTTTGCCCTTCACAGGCATTCGGTGACTCGTTATGTTGCTACTCTGACCCTTTGCTCATTTTACGCACATCTCTATGTGTATCTTTTCCTATCTGTCTCTGTCACCCTCATTCCCTCCGGCTCTAAAATAAAGCTAAAGCATATTTGGTGTCATTTATTACGTGTAGTCAATAGACTGTACTTTTCCCTGCTCTTAATTTTAATAAGCTAACAATTTCTAGAAGCAAATAAGCTGGCTACATTAAATTGCTTTTTATTTCTTTGAGCTTCCAATTGATTCCAGGAGTGTGGGTCAGTGACTTCCAATAGCAAAATGGTTCCCCAGCCCTGTGGGCTGTTCATGTGTGAGCACCAAGGGCACGCACATGTACACACACACACACACACACACACACACACACACACTCACACACACTCACACACTCACAGAATGTGTTCTGGCAAGAATGGGCCCATCAAGCACCCTCCAAACCGCAGTGGCAGGTGAAGAGCCCGGAGAGATTGAAATGTTTCTGTTGAGTTTCGTTTTTTGAATATTGCTACTGCAACTCTTTATAGAAGTCAATAAATCTCGGTTTAACAGCTGCTATTGATTGGGGAGGGCCCAAACGAAGGTGCAAACAAGGTTTGCTGGCTCCTCAAGTGTCCATTGTAGGTGACATTGAAGACACGACGTGCTTGTTCTCCAGTTTGCAGACACGTGCGCGGCTCTGTCACCCTCCACCCCTCCATGTCCTGGGCTGCTGTCCAAAGACAGACAGAAGATTCCTGCAGGAGACTCATTCTTCACTCATTAACAGTGATCAGTAAACCCTACGGCATTCATTAAAATGTTTCTGTGCTACTCAGCAACACCGTCTTTTTCTTTGAAAGCCAACTCTAGCTGCTGTGAGGTCAAAGAAATATGTGAGAATTATGAAGAAGGTAATCTCCACCGTCCTTTTTTATTTTGAGCGCATCCTGGGGACAGGCAAGCAGTTGTGATTTATCTCCACTCAGACTCATGAGCCTCATTAGAACATCTACTGGGGTTGTGCTCAGCTCCGACGGTGCGATGCAAATGTGTGGCCCAGCAAAGAGCCGAGAAGTGACAGCCCTCCGCACAGAGGAGCCGGTGACTTCTGACCCTACCTGGGTTTGCTTTTATGACTTTCATATCCTGGAAGTTATTTAAAAGAAGATGAAATATGACAGGTGCTGGGGTTGGCAAAAGCAGCAAGTTGATTGCATTCCAGGCTGCCAGTGGGAACCCGCCCCCACCCACCGAACGTCGTCAGCACATTTAAAAGTATTCCGTTCGCTGCTGTCCTCTGCACTTCTCCCCTGACCTGCAGAGCAAACTTGATGTGTAGACAGGTGGAACTGGACATTTGTTTTCTGCCGGCCAGACTCTTTTAGGTATGTCTCCATCCCCCAATCTCAGGGCATGGGGTGCTGAGGAGCCTGACTCATCCCTACTCTTCAGTATCCAACCATAGGCATGTGACCAAGTCTAGCCAATCAGAGCACATCTGGCCTGAGGGATTGCTTCAGGGATAGTCATGTGATTCACACTGGGCCAATGAGAGCCTTCCCTACGACTTTTGAAGGAACAATGAGAAAGAGGTTCTCTCCTCCCACTGTGGTTATAATCAAGCATGATGTAAGCCTGTAGCCACCAGGTAGTGGGGAGAGCCTGCATCATGGGAGAATCCAGCACAACAACAACTAAGAGCAGAGATGAAAACAAAACTCTGAGGACATTGTTTGACCACTGGATGCAGCCTTGCCTGAAGCTACTCTTGGAATTTTTAAACTGAAGCAATAAATTCCTTTGGATTAAACCATATTGACTTGGGTCTCTGACACAGTCAAAAGATGCCAGTTAATGGAGATGTCTTTTCCCTATAACCTGAGGAGCATAGAGAATATTCCTTGCCTATAATTCCTTCCCCACTGGCTCCCTAAAACCAAACCATGCCCCAGAGTTTGCCACTCTCTTATTGTTCCTCCTGAAAGAAGTTCCTTAAACTATTACTCGCACATTAATCTTTATCTTAGGGTCTGCTTCTTGGGACCCCAAACTAAGAAGGTGAGGATTAAATGAAATGATTTGTGGAAAGTATTTAACACAGTGTTTGACTCATAATATGTGCTCAATAAATATTGAATATATTCTTATTGTTGTTGTTGTTGTTGCTGTGATGTTGGGAGAACAGCTTGGACCAAGAAACAATTTCCTGACATCCAATCCTGTACTCTTCCAACTATGCAAGTGTTTCCTAAAATGTCAAACATATATCACAGTTGGTTGCAAAATGATTTTAATTGTTATGCATTTTAACAATTTTTAAAATTATATGGTTATGGCAAGTGAATGCTGTTTTCCATTTATGGTAATGGTCATAAAGTTTCTTTATAAAATCACTATCTTTAGGTTCCAAACATGAGTTAACTTTTTAAAGTAGATAAAGAATATCCCATGCTTTATGAAGATAGGGCCAAAATTTTGGAGTTGGTAGACTAACAGAAAACTCTGAACCACCCTGCACTGCGCACCAGCCCAAACCTTCCATGCAAATTGCTTTATGGTCACAACGAAGGTGGACCATGGAGAAGTGAGCAATGAGCCTGGGTGCCCTTTGGAGCCATTGTTGTGCACCTGGGATGCTGACGCTGAGCTCTGCAGCCACTGGAGGGCGGGAGGAGGATGAGCAATGGGTGGAGAAGAGAAATGTGGCATCTGTGGGAGCCAGAAAGAAATGTAATTTGGGCGCCTCAGCCCGAGAGGAAGATGAATACGAACAGAGTAAGTGAGAAACCAGCCTGCAGTGTGTTCCAGGTGGGACAGAGATGCCCCTACACGTGGCTGGCCCCCCATATGAGGCTGCTCCTCCTTGCCACCTTCCTGTAGACACTGGCAAGATCCAGGTGCAGAGCCAGGTAAATCCAAGTTCTAGTTCTCCCACCCACAAACTAACTGCGTGAGGCCACAGAACCTCTCTGAGCCTCCGTTATCCCACCTATAAAATGGGGAGAGCGATCCTCACACCACAGAAGGCGGGCCAGCGGTGTAGATGAAGTCATTTGCAGAGCCTTTGGCACAGGACATGGTCCAGGATGGGCAGCTTAAGACAGTCCACTTTCTTTTCTTCAGTCCTAACCAGGGCAGAAAGCCCAGTAGCATCCGTAGCTCACCAACAGGTGGAGTCCTGGGATTGCCTGGCTCTGCAGGCAGGGTCTGGAGCACATCCTGTGTGTCTACTGGGGTCTTCGGCCCAGCCTCAAGCTTCCCTCCAAGGAAACCTATCATGCCTTTACATAAGGCGCACTCGGTGCCCTACCCCAATCCCCTTACTGAACCAGTTCCAGACTGTGCATACTGCACACTTGGGCTAAGGGCTCACGGCTGCACCCTGCTCCAGAGAACTGCCCTTGGCTGAAGGCAGACTCACACAAGGGTACAAAAGCCTGGTCACCTTCCCTCAAGATGATGCAGCTCTATGGGGTCCCTCCCACTCCAGGACCTTCTGAGGGATCCGGCTGAAGCTACATGTCAGCTGAAACCGTGTATTTGTTTCTTCCTCTGTCTTCCTCACTCTCTTGCAATTTTTTTTTTCTGAACATACCCCCTCAATAGGCCACTTGCCCAAGAATTCCCATCCCAGGCTTTGGTTTTCTAGAAGCTGATCGAAGATACACTTGTGCATTAAACAAGATGCTTTCGGCAGAAGAAAGGATAGGCTGGCTCCTGCAGAAGGCAGCTCTGGCTGACAGTTGCCCTAAATAAAGCTGGTCTGACAGAAGATGTTGAGAGGCGAAGGGCTTTTTCCCCTCTCTCGGGCACTGCTGAGAGGAGCCCCGCCTCTGGGAGGGCAGGACCCTGGACAGCTCCAGGGATCGCAGCAGCACCCGGAGCTCTTCTCCATGGGGCTCTGGTCTTAACAGGACTCAGCTCCAGCTGTGTAGAGCACATAAGATAAAGCCTAGCCCAGTGCTGGGGCCACCAAGGCTTGCTGTAACCCAGGCCTCGCCTACTTCTCCAGACTCTTCTGTCACTCTCCCCTTGCTCATCACCCTCCAGCCACGTCAGCCTTCCGTCTGATGCCACCTGATGCCACGTGTGTTCACCTGAAGGGGTTTTCTGTCCTTCCCTGCAGGACCCCCATTCCCCGGCTCTTCTCCTGAATAAATCCTCATTCGAGACTTAACTTCCACGACCTTTCTCAGACAGGCCTTCTCTGATCATCTGGTCATTCTTTGTCACATTTCTGTTTTATTCCTTTATAGCAGTTATCATCTGAAGTCATTTTTACATTTATTTGTGTGCTTGCAAATCTATGGTGTAAAATCTGTTGGCATACCCTGTTTCCCCGAAAATAAGACCTAGCCAGACAATTAGCTCTAATGCGTCTTTTGGAGCAAAAATTAATATAAGACCTGGTATTGTATTATATTTTATGTTTTATAGTATATTATATTATATTTATTATATTATAGACCCGGTCTTATAGTAAAATAAGACTGGGTCTTATGTTAATTTTTGCTCCAAAAGACGCATTAGAGTTGATTGTCCGGCTAGGTCTTATTTTCGGGGAAACACGGTAGAACAATCTGAGTTCCCACTTAGAACAATATCAGGCATTCAGTAGGTGCTCGATAAAATTTCACAAATCAAAGAATGATCACGCCCAATCCTCTGAGTCTTTGTTTCAAGTGTCATATTCCCAGGTAAGAGAACCTGATTGGCCGATTTGGTCACACATCCCCCTCCCTAGACCAATTAAGATATGTCATACAGACCTGCCCAGTGCGGGCTCCCCCTTGGGGATTGAGCACCAACCCTAGAGAAGGAAGATTCTAATTGGAGGAGCCCCCGCAACGTGTGGTTGCCGTCCCCAGGAGCCATGGCTTGAATTCACAGCTGTTGCCATACCCCCACAGCACACCTCCTGGTAACCTGGCCCCATGGGGTATGGGCTATGCCTCTCTGGCTGGAATGTAACAGTCCCTTGGGGTTTTGTGTGCTGGAACCCCAGCTCTGATCTCTGCAGCTGGGCCTCTCCCCAGTGCCCCTCAGTCTTCCTCTCTCCCAACTGCGGAGCTCCCCAGGGCTCAGCTGACCACTGTGCTGTGACTGCACTGCAGCCTGCCTCACCCTCTGCCCTGCGTCCCTCCCCCCTCCCAGAGGTCCCTCCCGAGGGCTCTGCCCAGCAAACCTCTACGCGCAAATATCTCTGGCAAAGTCTGTTTCACAGGGAAACCGACCTAAGACGATAGGTGAAATCACTTTTTCAAAATTAGAATTGATTAAAAAACAATATTAGCACATTACAAAATATTTGGGGGAAGAATCAAAACAAGAGGACTATCTGTCATGATCCCACCACAATAACTTAAAGCACATTTCATCCTCTGTTGTTAAATACATGGGATATTGGTGACAAACCCTCATGAGGCAATCTGCTGTTTCTTCCAGTCTTTTTTCTTATGCATATACCACAATCAAACAACTTGATATACACCATTTTCATCCTGCCACTCTTAGCTCCGTGTATTATGAGTGTTATCTATGTTGAATCTTTTGAAACATTTTAAATAGTGACTTAATAACCCATTGAGAGTTATTGTTAGCGAACTCTTTCCCAAATGGCATACACTTAGCCTGACTCAGGATTTTACATTATGAATTATACTATAAAGGGATATAGCCTTTTCTGTATTTAGAATTATTTCCTTCAACTAGACTTCCAGAAGTAAAATGGTTGAGTGTGAACCTAGGAAGGCACATTTTAAACTGTTTTTACAATGGATGGACTCGACGTAAAATTGGGAGACTTACGTCACTCCAGTTTCTTGCTTTTTATCTTTGTGATCTTGGATAACTTAATCAACCTCTCTGGGCCCCAGTTACCCCATGTGGAAAGTGTGGAAGGAGAGGGATGGGGCGAGAGTTCCCAGGCAAGATCCTGTAACAGCTCTGTGCTGGGACTTGGCTTCTGAGAATGACCTTCAGAGAGACAGAGGAGCTGGCACCCCGAGAATCCCGCCTGCCAGCATGTGGGAGAAAAGGCTCGCAGCTCAGTGATGGGCTGTAATGAATTTTCCTCTCCCCTCTCAAGTCGTCAGAAGGTTTATGGTTGGATTAATAGTGTTATGAATTGAGTTAAACAAGGCTTTCCTTCCCCCAGGACTTCAAATAGCGGAAATCAGATGAACCCGTAATCCTCTTCCACATGCGGCAACTTTATTAAAATCTGTCTTCGTATAAAGAGAGGAGCAGAGTAGAGGGAGCCGGGGGCTGAGGCCATGGTGGTCTGTGCTGGAAGGAGCTTCCGGGCTCCAGAGCAAAGCACCGCAGCAACGTGGGGCATCAGGTGTTCAGAGCTGCCTCGTAAACAATCTTTTTTAATTAGAACATTCACATAAAGCTAAGGTCTCCTTTCGTCATGCTCCCCAGTCCAGTTCCCACTATTTACAGAAGTAATCAAGGGATTGGGATGGAGAGCAAGGTGGACAAAGGGGCTTTATCTGTGAGTGATGTTCTGATGCTTTTCAGCTCTTTGATGTGTGGTTCTGGACCTGTTCATCCTTTACCAGAATACAAATATAGACAATTGATTGATTGATTGATTGATTGACAGATAGATATAGATGCTTTTCCACAGAAGCATTATTGTCTATCAACTTCTTGGCATAAATGGGATCCTACTGTATATATTATTTAGCCATTTGCCACGATCCGTGCTGACATGCGAAGAGCTAGGTGAGTCCTTGTAACTGCTTGGTAGGATCCCATCATTTGAATGTAGCTCATTTTAGTTAGCTGTTCCCCTACTCTGGGACACTGAGATTGTCTCATGCCCTTTGCTAATAAGTGCCAGGGTACAAAGAGCATCCTGGAGCCTAGATTCGTGTGCACACATGCCTTTCCCCAGCCCCTGGGGGGTCAGGAGCAAATATAACAGCCAGAGGTTCCAATGCATGGTCTAAAGTTTCCAGCCAGCCAGCCAGCTTCCAGCATGTAAGCAGGGAGAGTAGATGATCCCATTATACAGATGGGGTCCACAAAGGTCAGGCGATTTGCCCAAATTCATAGCACCTGTGAAGGGCAGATACATCAGAGTGGTGCAGGCAGAGCAGGTCAGGACAGGAATTAGGATGGATCCGACTTGAGAGCCGGGCAGAGGCAGGATGAAATGGAGTATCTCCTCCCTGGACGTGTCCTGGCTTCGGCAGCACCTATGCTGTCTAAACACACTCACAACCCCGACAGAAAGAACCCCAATAAGTCCTCATTAATGGCTATCATCCAAGGGAAGTGATTCACACTCCTTTCTCCGTGCATAATCAGCTAATAAATTACACGTGAGTAATCGTCTCTCAGGAGGCAGCAGGAAGGAGAGGAACTACCCGTACACGGACCCTAATTTTCCTTCAGGATGGTCGCTAAATCATGACTCCATTTGGAATCTCGAGCCATTTTTCTCCCTTTGTTGTTACAAGGCTATTCTTGGCTTTGACAAATCAAGACTTCCTAAATCACCCTGATCTCCCAACTACCTCCTTTATGGGGGAAGAACTCTATCTGTTACAACGCACATCCTGTTTGCAAAGCGACCTTCACCAGCCCTTCTATGAGACAAGAAAATGCAATGGGAAGAGTAGGGTATACTCTCCAAGGAAGCCCTCCTTCTGAGAAGTCCCTGAGGAGTGAGCGCCCCGTTCCTATCCCAAAGGCAAACAGCGCTTCAGCCTCCGAATGTGGGAACTGTCCACCTGGACCTGAGGCTTGTCCTAATGAACCCCTGTGGTTAGAACAAGTGTCCCAGGGATGCTAGGCTCTGAGCCACTCCGCTAAGAGAATGAACACTCATATTGCTCAGGCAAGAACAGTTCATGTGACAGCGAGGGGGCAGAGGTCTCCATGTGACCCCACATATGCGGTCAGTTGGGTATCGTCCCTCCTGCCACTAAACCCTCCAGGGTCCTCTCCAGCCTCTCAGAGCATTATCTGCCCATCTCAGAACCCCCCGGGCACGGCTTCCTGTTCTCCCCAAATGCATCTCCTGCTACAAACTGAGAATGTCTGACGTGTGAATGCACCGGAGAACAGGGGTGCTCTTTACTGGGGGAGTGTGAATTAGGGCTCTTTCGTTGCAAGCAATACCATGTTTCCCTGAAAATAAGACCTCACCAGAAAATAAGCCCTAGCATGATTTTTCAGGATGACATCCCCTGACAATAAGCCCTAATGTGTCTTTTGGAGCAAAAATTAATATAAGACCTGGTCTTATTTTCGGAGAAACACAGTAGAAACCAAGCAAGTGGCTTAAGCCATTTGAAGATGAAAGAGCTCTGGACAGTGGCTGCACAACAGGTGAGTACACGTAACACTTCCGAGCTGTACACTCGGAGGTGGTTAGGATGGTTAGGATGGGGCGAGCATGTGGAGAAACTGGAAGCCTGTGCGTTGCTGGTGGGAACGTAAAATGGTACAGCTGCTGTGGAAAACAGTGTGAAGGCTCCTCCAAAAACTAAAAAATAAAACTGCCACATGATCCAGCAATCCCACTTCTGGAAATAGATCCAAAGGAATTGAAAACAGGGTCCTGAAGAGATATTTGCACCCTCATGCTCAATGAAGCATTACTCACAATAGCCAAGAGCTGGAAGCAACCTAAATGGCCCTCCTCCGTGGATGGATGGATAGAGAAAATGTGGTGTATCTGTACAACAGAATATTAGTCAGCCTTTAAAAAAGGAGTTCTGCCATGTGCTGTAACATAGATGAAACTTAAAGGCAAGATGTTAAGTGAAGCAAGCCCGTCACAAAAGGACAGACACTGCATGACTCCACCTAGATGAGAGATCCAGAGTGGTCAAACTCACAGATCAGAAAGCAGAATGGGGGTGGCCCGGTGGCTCAGGCGGTTAGAGCTCCATGCTCCTAACTCCGAAGGCTGCCGGTTCGATTCCCACATGGGCCAGTGGGCTCTCAACCACAAGGTTGCCAGTTCAATTCGAGTCCCGCATGGGATGGTCGGCTCCGCCCCCTGCAACTAAGATTGAACACGGCACCTTGAGCTGAGCCTCCTCCTGGATTGCTCAGTTGGTTGGAGCGGGGGCTCTCCACCATAAGGTTGCCGGTTGGATTCCTCGAGTCCCCCAAGGGATGCTAGCGCCCCCTGCAACTAGCAATGGCAACTGGACCTGGAGCTGAGCTGCACCCTCCACAACTAAGATTGAAAGGACAACAACTTGACTTGGAAAAAAAAGTCCTGAAAGTACACACTGTTTCCCCAATAAAGTCCTGTTCCCCTTCCCCAATAAAATCTTTAAAAAAAAAAAAAAAAAGAAAGCAGAATGGAGGTGCCAGGGGCTGGGGAGGAAGGTGGGGAGGTGTCCTTCAGTGGGTGGACATTTTCAGTCATGTGGGGTGGGGGTGCGGGCCTGGGGGCCTGTGGCACACCAGTGCATGTTGCTGACAATATTACGCTGCATACTTGGAAATCGTTGGGAGGATCAAGTTTATGTTATATGGGTTTGTTTTTTCCAAAATAAAAAAGGAATATACTGTGGAAATATTTCCATATCAACAAATACTACATTATCCAAAAAAATGGTTAAGATGGTAAATTTTATGTTACGTTTATGTTATCACAATTAACGATTTTTTGGTTTAAGCCAAAAGAGAGCTTTAAAGGCTAGTGGAGTTAGAAAGAATTATCTTTGGAGAACTGATCATGTAAAACACCAACTGCTAAGAAATTACTTGATTGTTAGAAGAATCTGGACGTGCAAAGCCACAGATTGCCACCCTGTCCTATCAGGGAATCCCAAGAGGGGCCCGAAGGAAACCCAGGAACCAAAGGTCATGCTTCTCCTGGGGTCTGGGCTGGACCCTGGGCTTCTCCGCCCACCTTTGGGCTTGGACACACCCCCTTGCCACTCTGTGCCTCAGTTTCTCCATCTGGGCCAAACGGGGGCTAGAACAGTTGATTGATCTTTAAGTCTTTAATCATTAACCTTCTATGATCCTGTCTCTAAGTTTTCTTTTCCTATCTCCTTTTTTTCTTTTTTGCTTCTGTTTTGGTCAAGTCTTGCAAAATAAATAAATAAAAGCCCACACACTTTCCATATGGTGCCCCTCCTGGAGGCCGGCCAACTCCCCAGCTCCGCGGGGCTGGCACATGCATATGCATGGACCAGGACGGCTGTCCAACCACCCGCCGGGTGGTCACAGCCTGTCGCCAAATGTGCTCATGCCAGCCGGCCTCGGCACCACCCTCCCTTCCTGCCCGTCCCCAGATCGACACTGGACTGTCAGGCCTCTGCGTTAGCGACACTCAGGGCAATTCCGCAAGCCCATTGCGCACACCACTGGTCATGGAGGGTGTGGGTGGGAGGTCGCGGCGTGGCCGCAGAGGCACAGAAGGCATCGCCATCAAATGACATTACACATCAAGACACAGCGACGCACACGTCACTGAAGGAAGACCCTCACCCTTCAACTTTAAACGTGGATCCCCCTGCCACATCCCACCACCTGGCGTGCACTGTGAATTAAGTTCTTAAAACAAAATCCTGTGATTACCTCGTGAATAGCAAATTACATTGCAAGACATTGCCACCTGTGGTTGAGTGCTGAACACAGAATCAAGCTGGGAGATGATGAGTGACGTGCAGGGGTCATTCGGACCATAGAGGGCACAGCACTGCCTGTGGTATCAAAAGTTCGGAAGTGTTATTATTTTGCCATAAATGTTCTGCCATTTTGCATTAGTCACAATAATTCAGTCGTGTTTTTTATGGGAGCATAGTAAATTATTGTGTTGTTTTGCTTTAGTGTTAAACCATTACTGTTTTTTCAAAGAAAACACTGAAAATATACAATTTTTGTTGCCCTGTTTTGACATTTCTTCACTTTTTAATGCAGAGGAAGAATCAGAAAATAGACATTACCAGGTTTCTCTAATTCCTGAGAGTCTTGTGAGCACCTACTGTGTGTGAGGTGCTGTCGGGGAATTGGGGATGAATCACACGTGATCCTACCCTCAAGGAGCTCATAGGGGTAAGAGGGAGACAAAATGTGTGCATAACAGCCAAGATTCAAGGCAAAATCAGAGCTATGCGGGGGTGAGAGGGGAGAGATACCGGAGGCCTGCTTGGAGGAGGCGGCACTTCAGTTGAGCCCTGAAGGAAGAAATTAACTTAATATTTAGGGGCTGGAAGAAGCCATGGAAGACACTTATTCTAACCCCCTCTGTTTCTATAAGCTGAGGCACAGAAAGAGGAACGATCCCTCCAAGTAACATACTGACATCAAACTAACAACTACCTGGACATAAGGGTGTGGGAAGTGAAGGGCCAGACAGCAAAGCAGACAGGAGGGGTGCGGCTCCAGGTAGAAGAAATGGCATAAACAAAAGTGGGCCGGCTGGGAAGGTCAAAGGACTGCATGGCCCTTTAACGGGCATTAGCTTTACCCCCGCTGCCTGGACCTCACTGAATCCATGTGGTTCACATGGCATTGACCCAACTCCAGGGCTGGGCACATGACCCAATTCTGGCCTCCTCTCAGCCCCAGTGATGGGCCTGTAGCCCAGGGGGGACCAGTGAGACTCAGTCTCCTGTTGGCCAGAGCAAACAAGAAAGGGGTATAAATCAGGGGCTACTGGTGGCACCCCTGGTGACCAGCTGGCTTGAGAAGTATGAACCCAGAGGAAAGGGAAACTGAGAGCTGGAGAGACACCAAAGCCTGGCATCAATGTGTGAGCCCCAAATTCTGCTCTGTCTGAACCCACAATTGCTTCTCCCTTGTAGGGGTCAATCGAATCCCCTTTGGGTTCAAATCACCTCGGCTTGTGTTTCTGTCACTTTCTCCAAAGAGTCCCAACTGCCCCACTGCAGCTAAGGGTCAGCCCAGTTTCTGGGACGAGGAGGAGACCGCCCACATGGGCTTGTTGATGAGAGAACTTGACTGGTCCCCGGAAAGTCCCAGGAGATGGACACCTAGGACAGTGCCACCTCCATGCGTCAGGCTGGTCTGCCCTCCCAAGGCCTGGGGACGGGGGCTCTTTGCACGTTCCTCCCGGACCAACAGGGAGTTCACTTGGGGCAAAGGAGGCCAGGTGATCTGAGTATGCAGCCCACCTGGGAGCCGCTGGGGGTGTAGGACCCCCTCCGAGGGGCACTGCCCCTGAGGCCCTCTCTGTCTGTCCTTCCCCAGCTCCTCTTCCCTCCTTCCCATCCTCAGTGTCTCCAGAGGCTAAAACCCCACAGGACTGGAAACTTGTGCTCAAGTTTAATCAAAAGCAGCCAGAAAGTACAAAGCATGACAGACTTGAAGGCCAACCTTCAAGATAAAAACTTCCACAGCCCACAGGCCCTCAGATTCAACGCCGTGAGAACTCCACTCTGCAAAAGACTGAGTCAGTCTGAAAAGCTAGCAGGCAGAAAAAAGCAAAGAGTTTAGCAAATACAAGATCCAGAAGCTGCCAGCCAGTGGGCAGGGCCTGAGGCTCCTGTGTGACAAGGCTGGCTGGCTGAAGGTTGACGGGTCGTGCAGGCTGAGAGGTGATGCTACCTCCAGTGACACCTCCCAGTACTGTGTCCACTGGAGGTGTGAGGACCCCAGGGCTTCGCTGGTGCAGGAAGAGATGAGGTGAGCCTGAGCACACAGGGCATTAATAAAAAATATCAGGGGCCAGAGAGCCCAGGGCAGCTGTGCCGGGGCTTGGAGGACATCAGAAAGCGCCCGGACAGATAAACGTGAACAATGAAGGGGCAGGGAGCTGAGGAATGGGAAGAAAGATGCGAGAAGGAGGCCTGGGGGCCATCTGTTTTAGGAATGGAGACAGCGGCCTTGTGGGGAGGGGCGGGGGTTATCAGCGAAGATTCTCTGACAGGCCTCCCAACCTCAGCAGGAGGGGGAGGGAGGCCCCTCTGCCATCTGCCCTGGAGACCAGCGCTGGCTCGCTGACACAGCTCCCTGACACGGCTCCCGCTCTTGGCCAGAACAGGTGGAGGAGGCAGTGCCCAGACTGAGAGGAAGGGCCAAAGATCTGCTCTTTCTCACGCCTCCTGCCTCCTGGCGGGCTGTGCCAGCTCAGGAGTCCCAGCTCTGCTTCAGAACCCAAGAGCTGCCTGAAGCCTCTGGGCCCAGCCAAGTGGCCTTCACAGTCCCTGGTTCAGGGGCAGTGTGTCTCGTGCGTTGGCTGCTGTCGGCCCTGGGAGACACTCTCCGCCTGCTAAGTCCACGAGAAGTGGAGAGTCCTGGAGTGGAATCCACAGGGGCACACTGGGGGTGGGGGCCAGGACGCTGGGTTCATGCCCTGGGTCTGCTGGCTGGGCATTCGGCACCCCACGCCACTGCCCAGAGCAACCCCCTCCGGGCATGCCCCACCACCCAGGCACCTTCCACCGCCCACGGTGGTTCTCTACCACCCAAGCACTCGGGCACCACCCCTCCCCAGGTGCTCCTCCACCACCAGGCCGTCCTCCATGGTTTGGAGAAGCACTTTGGAGCAGCAATGTTACCAACTATGGATTTGTCTGCGTCAAATCTGCGTCCGCAGCCCCGAGGAGAGTGCCTGCCAGGTGAGAAGGGCTCGCAAAGGATGTGTTGAATGAATCAATGGGCCTGCTTGAGCATCAGGAAGAAGTACTGACTGCCTCCCTTTCTCAGCACCAAGGGGCCACCCCAAAACACCCACGCCAGCATCTGGGGTTTGGAGTAAGTTCGTGGTAATTGTGGACTTCGGACTCAGACTCAAGTTCGGCCAGACGCAGTCCAAGCCCCGCACAGCCACTTGTGAGCTGCACAACTTTGGTTCAGCAACTTAGTCTCTCTGAGTCTCAGTGTCCTCAGGTGTCAAGTGGGGCCTCTCGGGATGACAGTAGCACGTACCTCAGAGCACTGTACATCAAGAGCTCGGCACGTGGCCAGCGGCCATTAGATGTCTGGTGCTTTAGCATCCTTCATTCCCAGGGCAGCCCTCTAAGGCAGATCTTAATTTCATTCCCATCTTACAGACGAGAACACTGAGGCTCAGAGATGAAATCACCTGCCTAAGCTAAAAAGTGGCAGAGTCATGACTTGAAGCCAGCAAGTCTGTCTGGCTACTTGATCGCTGCCCTGCCTGGTACCTCCCACTGCCTTCCCGCTGTGCCTGGCATGTGGAAAGGCTGCAGGGAAGGTTGCTAAACTGTCTTGAAGATAAGTGCAAGGTGCTGGGAGGCCAAGGTATTGGAAGGGCTCTGGTGATGAGTTACAACACCTCCAGATGGAGTTTAGGAAGATGGAGGAATGCCAGGCTATGGCCAGAGGACAGTGTGTGCAGTGCCCACAACTACCTGGCAGAGTCAGGGATGGCATTAATGGCGGGGGTGGGGTGAGTTAATGGATGGCTTCATTCGTTCATTGATCCACTCGACACATATTTATGCACGACAGGCCAGGCACAAGGCAGCAAGGTGAGGGTGCTACAGCAGTTACATAAAAGTGGCTGCACAAGTGCCAAGGGGCCCAGATTTCTCTGCACTTCAGGAGGGAGGAAGAGAGAGAGGAGAGACCACCTGTAACGGGCGCCCGGGGCCCATCCTCAGCCTTAGGGCACCAGAGGGGACCTCAGGACTTTCAGAATCACCCACCTGGAGGGGGGGTTCCAGGCCAAACCTGACGTAAGCCCTCTTCCCCCCAGCGTTGGCAGGTGCCCACAGCCCTCTGGCAGATTTATCATACTGGCAGGTACTGTGGGCTGGCACTGATGGTGTGGAGGAGAGAATGCGAGTGGATGAGTGGCCTTTATCCGCTCATTGACCCAATACTTATTGTGCTGGCACAGGGGCAGGGCAATGAATGATGGTAGGAGGCGGGACATAAAGGCAGGTTGTGGGAGCCGCCCCTCACTGCAGGCGGGGCAGGGAGAAGGGAGTGACCTCCCCGGAAAGCACGGCTGAGGCCCACCTCCAGGCTCCCCATGGAAGGCCTGGGGTTGGAACAGCAGAGGGAACTTCACTCCTGACGAGGGTGGCACCCTCCTGTTGGGACACTCCCAGGTCGGAAGTAAACACGTGCCCTCCCAAGTCCTTGCAAAAGCCCGCACACACCAGGGAGGGTCTGCGTGCTGGCTGCCACCCTCGACGGGCCTGGAGACGAGGTCCCCTGACATAAGTGTGCTTCAGGGACCCCGGCCTCCTTCCTGGGGACGCACTTGCCAGCAGCCTGTCCAGCTCTCTGGGCCTCCAGCCCTGTCTTTCTCCTCAGCTCTCTGCTGTCTCGGTGTCCCTGGGGCCAGGAGGTGATCAAGGTCTTGGAGGTCTTTGCCCTGTTGGGTGGGCTCCTCTCTCAGCTCTGAGGAACGTTAGGACCAGAGGTGACTTTGGGGAAGAAATCGAGTCCAATCTTGTCATTTGACAGATGGAGAAACTGAGGCCCGCTCTGCAATCCCCCTAAACGGGTCCCCACAAACCAACCTGAGCCCTGCCTACAGCCTCTGGTGCTGGGGCCTTCCCGGAAGGAAGCAGGAACTCCTTTTCCAGAAGCTGACGCGCCCTTCCGTGAGGCTGTTTGACAAGTAAATGCAGCCCAACGTATTGAGTGATGTCCCGAGCCACCTTGCACAGGCACGTCGGACCCACTGACTCCGCACACACCCATTCCCGCATTCTCCAGCCCCACCACCTGCCTCTGTGAACCCGGGGCAGAAAATGACACTTCGTCAGTCCCTCGAAGACCAAATTAACCCCACAAATTAGCCACCCGACCCTCCTCCTCTAACTTCCTGGATGGGGTGACAGCAAGCCTCGCCAGACAGCCGGCTGGGTGCAGCAGACAAGCGCCCATGGGGCTTGCTCATATTTAAAACTTCCTTTCATATATTTTTAATAAAACAACTGAAACAAATTCAAAACCAGCTTCATAAATCAAACATTATTCAATGTTGGCGGCTTCAAGGATCCCTGGCGCGTGGCTGGGAGCGCGGGCCTCTCCCCGACGGAGCTGTGCACTCGGGAGCTTGAGGTTTTGTGAAAGGTTTATTGGATTTCATAGTCCCTTAAGGGGAAACCCTTTAAATGTCTTTGCAATTATAAGTCTAATAACACTTTCAGCCCTTGGACACAGCCTTGACTTGACAGAGATAAGGAACTAGAAGTTGCTCAGTCAATACGAAGCTATTAATCTCTGTCACCCCGCTGTCACCGCAGCTCAGGAAAACAATGTCGTTTCTTGACCTAGGTGAAGGCATGGAGTGATTTTATTCAGAATGTCAGCATTCATCAACCCCGATTTTGTCACCCCTCTCCCTAGAACTCCCCGTTCTTCATCCTGCTGGTGTCGACACCCTAACAGTCCGAAGGGTTTCTTTCCGTCTTGGCCCATTATTATTATTTAGCACTTATTCAAGTGTAAAAAGCCTTTAAGAATACAGCTTTTCCTGCCCTGAAGAGACCTGGCAGATGAATCACTTGATGTGGCTCCTTGGCGACAGAAGCCAAGGACAGCTGGAAGTTACCAAGCGCAGTGTTTGTTTACATATTCAAATGAAGGTTAATTTTTATCCTGTCTCCGCTCAAATTTGATTAGGGTGGGGCTCTTCCCCCTCCCTCACTGGCATCCTCCTCGACCTTGAAAGAAACCCAAGGAATTGTTTAAAAGAAAACCCAACAAAAATCCTAATGAGAAACCAAGGAGGAAGAATCAGAAGGTTTCCAGCTGGGCCGCCGGCCATACCCTCTCCCACAGCCAGGATGGGAGGACACACCAGCTTTTGTCCAGCTGGGACCTGGCCCCTAGAGCACAGGGTGGGGTGATACAGTGCTGGCGGCCCCCACCCAAAAGCTCAGGGTGCCATCAAGGCCAGGGAATTGTCTGTCAGGCTTCCAAAGGTCTGGGTCTGTCTTTGGGCAGGACCCAGGGTGGAGAATTCACTGGAAGCCTTGGGGATGCTGCAGGGGGAGAGGGAGGGGATCAGGCAGGGCTCCGGGCCCCCTAAACCTCCACTGTATCCGTTCCTTCTAGAAGGTGCATCTCTACATCAGAGATTAGGGGGATTGTGTTTGATCCCTCGGGGGTCTTCAAACCTGAACCACCTTAGCTCAGCCTCTTTTTGGGCCTGACTTGGGCCCTCCCCTGACTTGGGCTTGAACGAGATGCCCTGGCTTTTATGAAGGGTTGCTATAAAGAGCAGCCATAGAAGCACACTTTTGCCTTCCCAGGAAGCTCACACGAAACGCCCTTTCCTAGTACGTGGCTCCTGTCCTTAGCAGGCAGCCACTGTGTTCCGCCTGGGCTGAGCTGAACCCTGCCCTCCAGAAACTTACTCTCTGCCGTGCAGACGAGACTAACAGGGTCGTGAACCCTTTGCCCAGCACTCGCTTCAGCCTGCAATTGTTTCATTTCCATCTCTCCTCCAAGGGCGCAGTGAAACTTTTCCAAAGCATGGAGCGGCCACTGAGCCCTCTCAGGTGTCCCCTGCAGAGCCTGGCACAGGAGGTGGCAGCTCAGAGGTCCTCAAGCAATTCCTCCTGGGCAAATGTTGACTCCATAAAACAAAGGAGAAACTTCGAGAGCTGTGTTGTTCAATATGGTAGCTACCGCCCACGGTGTGTGTCTTTACAAATGAACTGAAATGAAATGAAAAATTCCGCCCTTCAGTTACGTGAGCTGCCTGTGCTCAGTAGTCACTTGTGGCTAGTGGCACCGTACAGCATGGCAGAGATAGAAAACCTTTCCGTCATTGTAGAAAGTTTGACTGGGTTGTGCTCCTCTAGAATATAGGAGGAGAAAGGGGTCATTCAAGGGGTCATTCAGCGAGGCCCCTCCTCTTAGAAGCTATAACCTCCAGGACCCTAGGTTTAGGACGCTGAGACATGGGGCACAGTTGGCCCAGGAGAATCTAAAGAGATTCTATTGACCCAGAATGTCTTCCACGTCTCCGGCGTTACCTAATGTCACAGGTAAAGGCTGATTCAGGGAGAGGGGGTTCACCATGAGGTTAGGAGCCCAACTTCCCGACCTAGCTCCCTCCCAGGCTGCCACACTGTGCTGAGAAGATGGCAGGAGGAAGAAGGAAAACCAACAAGAAGACCAGTGTGAGCGAGCTCCCCACGGTAACGACCCCTGCCCCTGCAACCTTTGCTCCCTGTCCTGGGAGCTGTAGGCATAGCACAGTCGTCAGCATCCCCCAAACCCTTTAGAATTTACCAGCTCTCTGCCACTTTAGGTCTCTCCACAGGCCTGCATCAACCAGTCAGCAGGCAAATACCAAAATAGAGCCCAGATGTCAGCTGGGAGAAAAGCTAGGAGACCACGTAAGGGAAATAAAGCAGGAAGCTTACTGAACACTTCCTATTCTTGGAGCAACCGAGACTTCAGACTCTGATCTCTAAGGGTGGGGAGGTCCCTATATGCCCCCTAAATGTGCTACAGTCATCTGACCAAGAAGAGCCCCAGACTCAACTCCTATAGACTCCATGGGCTCACTCGCCCCCATCACCCGAAGTTACCAGGCATCTGAAGACGAGGCAAGACCCTGGGTGGGGTCAGGCAGAGCGCTGCGGAGGTCGTTGTGCATCTATTCTGCAATAAAATACAGACCTTGTATGTAAAGTGATGGCAATACCCAGCCTTTACAGGGATCTGGCTTCTACCAGAAACTTCTCCATGGCGTGTGGGCCCAGGGAGGTAGTTGTTATCTCACTTCAGAGTTATGAAACATGGGGATCAGTTTGAGTAAAACACCTGTCCTAAGTCCCATGGGTAGATACTCAGCTGGCCTGCAGATTGCAAATGAACGGAAGAAATTTAGCTCTGAGAGGAAATAATATTTGTAAACAAAACCATTAACAGGCAACGTTTCTTGCAGTTATTATACGCGCGATGCACAGCTAAGCAGTCCACGGGCATTATCTCACTCGGTCCTCACCAGGATCCTATGACACAGACACAGTGAGCCACCCATTTTACAGATGTGAAAACTAAGGCTTAGAGTAGTTCAAAAACTTGTCCCTAGTCACCCAGCAAGTAAGCAGGAAAGATAAAGGTTTGGTCCAATTCGTAGTTATAATGTGGATTTTTAGGCCAAATTATGAGGTCATAATCTTTTCAAGTTTGAATGAGAGAATTGACAATTCAATAGGAAATGTCAAAGAAGAAAGTAGCTTCTTATAATAACTTCTAAATGGTTCAATTGAGCTGCTCCCTGAAAACTCAGATGATTAAAGATGTGGTCCAGTGTTTCCTTTGGCAGTAGGAAAATAGCCTTTGTCTCAAGAAATATTTTCTCTTCCTCCTGCTCACTGGGGTGAGACCGGGTTTAGAGGCCTGGTGGGAGAGACTCCAACACGGGTTCAAGATGGGAGCGGATGAGGTATTTTTGACCAGGTAACATGTCAGCACCTATGGCATCCATCCCCAAATGTCACCCCACAGGGAGTCGGGCCCGACGACGCCGAGTCCTGCCAGCTGCAGCTGCAGGCAGGGGCATGGGGCCTGGCTCCTATGGCACACAGCCCATGCATCAGCCCTCAAGCCTCCTGCACGATTGCAATGCATCTCTTTCAAGAAGCTCTGAGGAAAAATGGCTCCATCTGCTCACTGCTAGGTAATAAATAAAATAGAATTGGAGCAAAATGGATGGAAAGCAATTTTTGGAAGATGAATTTCTGAAAGAATTGGCCACCATTTGTGCACCTCTCCTGGTGCCAGAAATGGCTGCCTGAGACCCTGCTAGGGAAGGAGGCACTAATGAGGGAGGGAGGGAGAGAGGGAGGGAGGGAGAGGGGGGGAGAGAGAGAGAGAGAGAGAGAGAGAGGAGGTAAAGGGAGGGGAGGGGAGGGGAGTGGAGAGGGGAGGGGAGGGGAGGGGAGGGGAGGTGAAGGGAGGGGAGGGGAGGGGAGGGGAGGGGCGGGGAGGGGAGGGGAGGAGAGAAAGTGTACTTCCTAGTGAAGGGCTTGTTCTTGCAAAGGACTTCCATTACTGACACCTCCCCCTTTTTCTCTTTGACTTTTTCCTTCATCTTCTCCATCACCTGTCACACTCCTCCACACACCTTCCCAGGAAGCCTTCCTTCACGTCTTCTCTGACCATCCAGAAGGGTCACCCTTGTTTTTCTATCCCTTTTTTGTTCTCATAGAGCATGTGCTCATTTATTTACTTGGAGGGAAGGACATCTGCCTGAGGTCCACTGGGGCAGCAGATTTCTCTAGATCATCTTTGTTGCCCCAGAGCCCAGTGTGGGACCTGTCACGGAGCAGACATTTAAAAACTATTCTGAACCCTTTATAGATGAAGAAACTGGGGTGAGGAGTTGGGCTTTGATAGCAGATCTAAATCCGAAGCTCACAAACTTAGACGCCCCCTTAGGCTGTTCTCTGAGTTGCTTTCATTCACAGTAACATCAGTCACCTCCACAGCCATGTGTCACCTGCCTTGCTTCCCAGGTGACCTGCCTCAGACCCCCTTTCAGGTACTTACTTCCTGTTCGTGCTTTCAGTGAGTACGTATCAGGCACCTCTGGCCAGGCGCCATTCTAGAAGAGGTGGTCCTGTCAACCAGATCCCTGCTCTCACGGAGCTTACATACTAGGGAGGAGAGAAACAATAACAAGTAAGAAAGCAAAGAATACGATATTTCAGAACAGGGTAAATGTGAAGAGAACAGAAATGAGAGCGAGATGGCAGAGTGGCAGGGCCGTGGACGGCTACTCTAAATAAGGTGTTTGCACATCATTCTCCTCTCTTTACCTTCCCTGCACTCAGGAAAACCCTCTCAACCACCTCTCCTGCTCCGCAGGCAGCCTTAAGCTAACCCTCTGCATCAGCCCAACAGATGAGACTCTGTGCCCAACAGAACAAGGGACAGAATGAAAAAACAGGACCCCTGCCGGCCCTGCGTCAGCACCTCGCGTCTGTGTCCTGTGCTTTAAACTCCAGCACATCTGATACACCTGTGACAGACGCAAAATGCCCACAGCAGTTATGGGGACTCAGCTCATCTTTCCCCTCTGCTCTCTGGGTCATATGTGGACAATTTAGAGCTAACTGAGGTCTTACCTACAATTTCAAAGTCCTACAGCAGAACTGAGTGGTGTTTTTTCCCTAATAGGAATAGAAGCTTAAAAACAGGGCAATGAATACTGCAATTCATTGCACTGTATTGCTATTCATTCATTCATTCTACAGGTAAATAACAAGCAACTACCACACATCAGGCTCTGTTCTAAACACTTGACATATAACAGTGGGTAAAACAGACCAAAATATTTCTGCCTTCCCGGAGCTTACATTTTACTGGACAAAACACAAATACTAAACATAATCGGAAAAATTATATAGTAAACGAAAAAGTAACACATGAAAGAGAGGATGAAAACTTCAAATAGACGGTCAGGTCAAGGCCTCACTGAGAAGAGGAGATGGGAAGGAAGCGAGAGAGGGAGTCACGGGACTGACAGCTGGAGGCGAGCTGTCCAGGCAGCACAATAGTCATTGACGCAAAGGCCCAAGTGAGGAGCAGCAGGGAGGCCAGCGTGGGCCACGCTGAGAGTCGTAGGAAAAGAGGTGAGAGACCGGTGGGGAGCCGGCTGCAAGGTCTGCGAGGGCCGGTGGGAGAACTGTGGTTTTCCGTTGTGGGAAATTGGAAGTCACTAAAGGGTTTCAAGCAGCAGCAAGGAATGATGTGACTCACATTTGTAAGGGATCACTCTGCCTGCGATGCTCAGAAGAGACTCTTGGAGTGGGGGAGGGTCCGGGAGAGAAGCAGGGAGGCCTCTTATTGAAAGACCATCGAGATAACCCAGGAGTGAGATGTTGGTGGGTGGAGAGAGTGGTGGTGCCAACTGGCCAGATTCTGGATATATTATCAAGACGCAGCCTGAAGGATCGAATACGGGATGTGAGACAGAGAAGTCAAGAATGAGTCCAAGAGTTTGGCCTGAGTAACAAATTGTATCGAGCCGACACCTACTGAGATGGAGAAGCCTGAGAGGGACAGGTGTGTGTGGGAAGTCCAGTCAGGGCCGAGATACACTGAAGATGTCTGCTGGACCTATCCGACAGGCTGTGCTGTTGGTCACAGATGTTTTCTATATTCCCCCACTTCATTGCTGTCAGGATTGACCACAGGACTTGATTGGGCCAATAAACTGCGAGCAGAAGTTTTAAGACCCCCCTGCTCGTCTGCCAAGTTTTCTGTTCTCTCTCACACTGTGATCAGCCATGTTCCAGATGCGAGCTGCCCCGCCAGCCTGAGTCCTAGAGCAGTGACAATGTGGGCAGAGCATGGGGGACACGGCGCAGAGTGAGGACGAAGCCTCTTTGTGACACGCCGCTGGGATGTGACGTCATCGTCAGCAAGGCCTGACCGCGTGTCTCCCGTCAGATGCAGCATCCTGGTGGGAATGGCACGTAGGCAGCTGAGTAGACTTGTCTTGAGTTTAACAGAGAGGTCCAGGCTGGGATATAAATTGAGAAGTCACAAGCACATAGATGGTATTTGAAGCCAAAAAACTGGGGGGATCCAGGGGAAACAGATAAGAAAAGGGGCCAAGAACTGAACCCCGATGGCTTCAGCATTCAGAGGGACTGAGAGAAGGATGAATAAGAAAACACAACTGAAAAGGAATGAATACGGTGAAGGAGGAAAACCAACGGAGGGCGGTGTCCTGGGAGCCAAGGGACTCAAGTTTCCCAAAGAGGAGAAGCCATGACCGTGACCAGTGCCGCTTACAGTTCAGCCAACATGAGGGCTCACAACGTACCGTTGCCTTGAGCCACTTGGAAGTCACTGTTGATGGGCCAGTGACGGTTTTGGTGGAGGGCGGGGTTACAAGTCAGATTGGGTTTGGTTTAGGAGAAAACCGAAGGAAAAGCCCACAGACAGCGGACATACATAGACAACTCTACGAGGGGCTGCTTGCGGAGGTGAGAAGAGTGACGCAGGCGTAGCGGACATAGTAAAAAGGTCCAGACATCATTTTAAGTGGGAGAAATAACAGCAGTGTTTGTGCACTTTTGAGAAAGGCCAAGTAGAAAGGAAAATGTTGATGCAGTAGGAGAGAGGAGAGGATTTCTGGTGAAGTTGTTGGAGAGGCAGAGGGGACGGGATCTTGTGCGGAATTGGAGGGCTTGGATTCACTCAGGGCCCGGAAGATTCTTCTGGGGTAGCAGGTGGGATGGCGGAGCGTATGGACATTGAGGCTTTTCCATGCTAAATTCAGAGAGCCACCCATGATACCCTGGTCCAATTCCAGAATGTTCAGCCACTTCCTCTTACTCAAACAACAGTGTTCTGGTAATGTAGCCTCACGGATTTGACTCAAAGCTCCTCTTCGGCACTCCCCAGTCAGGCTGAAGGTGCTCAGAGAGGAGAAAGGAGGGCAAGGTCCAGATCTAAGATTTGACCTCTTCTTTCTTCGTCTAGTTTGGGGCACAGGAAGAAGGATGATCGTAGATATTTCCTGACAGATCTGCCGATATCTGGGTGTTGGGGAGGGGCCTTGTTCGGGCAGTTCTGTCTGCAGCTGTGGGTTCCACATGTGTTCCCAGAGCTGGCTCAGCTTTCCCCTGGCCTCTGGGTGAGCGCAGATGTCCCTCAAAGAAGCTGCCACATCTCCCCTTCGTCCTGTCACTAGAGCCGCTCTCAATGCCTGCTCTGGTTCAGGCATTCCCTTGCTCGGCCCACCAGTTACCAGGGATCTTTCCACTCTGGCAACTTCGTGCTCTGCCGGATGTTTGTCCAGGGAGCCCTGGGCTCCCCATCCTCTCTGCTTTATTTTCATCCATTGTCCTAATCACCCTCTGACTGTTCTTTGTTTATTGTCTGATTCCCCGACGCCATAGTAAAATCCATGAGAGCACAAACTTTGTCTGGTTCCCTGCAAGGTCCCCTGGGCTCCTGAATACCTGCCACCTGGTTGATGCTCAATAAATATTTGTTGACAATGAATCAACGAATAAATGAAGTAGGAATCGCACCCAACTTTTTCCTAAACACATTGTAGACGATTATTATAGGAATGGCCCCAGTGAAACATGTCTGCCTGTGTTCTCGACCTTGTATAGGCGCCTCCCACATTGAATCTGGGCTTGGCCATGTGACTTGCTTTAGCCAATGGAACATTAGCAAAAATGAGCCAAGTACAAGCATGGGCTTGTCTTCTTTCTTGCTGCTTTCAGAACAGAGCCACCACATTAAGTAAAAAATGAAGTCCAGGATAGCTGTCTGGAGAATGTGACTCAGCTAAGAGCCACCACCAATCGCTAGACATGTGATGAGGTCGTCTTAGGCCACCCAGCCCCAGCCACGCCACTAGACGGCTGCAGCCACAGGGGAGGACCATACCACATTGGTGACCTACAGAATCATAAGCAAAGAAATGAGTACAGTTTTCAGACACTAAGTTTTAGAGTAGTGTGTTATGCAATAACAGGTAACTGTTACAGCACATAACACTTTGTTCCCTTCCATCCTGCTGGCCCAAGATATCCCTCAAAATGGATTCTCGAACTATATTCCACTCTTCCTCCCGGCAGTATTCAAACTCGGAAGCCCAGAGGATTCAACACAGCCCTATGCCTCCTTGTGAGCCCCCACCCCCAAAAGTCATTGTGGCAGCCGAAGCAAATTATCTCCCTAAAACCACCCCCATTACCCAAGCTGACCTTTGGAAAAGAACCGGTTGCTTCAGCTCTCACTCTGCCGGTCTGTGCACAGGGAGAAGGGAGGGAGGTTTCTCCTGGACGCGCTTAGGAGCCCTTGGCCAGGGAACCCGAAAATCTTTTCCCAGAGAGAGTAAAAGAGGAGGGGCAGGGGGTGCAGCTCCAGCAGGATGAGCGTCTCCTTGGTGAGAACCCTCCAAGCAGCCCTCAGCCCGGTGGCTTCTGAGGCTCCACCCAGAGCGCACTGCTGGGTTTTGTGCAGCCCTGCCTTGCATTTTCCCCGTCCCCTGGGTCTATCCTGATCCCTCCCCACAAGCAGGGATCTGCCTGGCAGTGCTCACCAGGTCAGGATGCCTGGCAATCTTACTCCGGCTTCCTGACCCCACGGAATTAAAAACCTGGCCTGCCCTGTTAGCAAGGGTGAGTGGACAGGACCTCAGACGCTGCCTCAATCACAGGCAATCCTGGTTCAGCAGCCCCAGGGAATGTGTAATTAAGGTGCCCAGGAGCAGACGCGGCCTCGTTTGGCACAGGCCACCAAGCCCAGAGCTCTGAAGCAGGCATCTGGGGCCCCGACCAGGGCTGCCTTGAGACTGGTTCACTTCCAGAGCAGGTACCCAAGGTTCCGACTCCAGTCAGGAGGGTGGAGTGGGACGTGCCTGGCGGTGGTGAATGCCCTCGCAGGGAAACCTTAAGCCCCTTCGGGCCCTGCTCAGCCTTTTCTCCATAAGATCTCCCGGAAACCCTCCAGCTTTCTCCTGGCCCAGGACCACCCAGGATGAACGCAGAGGTCACCACCCAGAGGCATTCAGAGGTGTTAGAGTTGGCTAACCACACGTTAACTTAAGAACCAGAAGTTTCACATAAAACTCCAAAAGTCCAACGTCTCTTACTTTGAACCATAATCTGCCTTCTTGGCACAAGTCAACTGGGGTTCAGTAGTAGCTACACCCTGGGTCACCCCAGTCCCCACTACTCCACACTGTGTCACACTCAGCCCACCACGCTCGTTGGCGGAACCTGCCTGGGTCCTACGGGCATTCCCATTGGGCCGTGCAGTCGATGTGGAGACGTGCCCCCGAGACGACCGCGTGCCCAGCTGCAGGGAGTGTGGCCAGCAGATGGCTGGACCTGTCACTCCTGCAGGGTCTGCCTCAGCTGCAGAGAGCACCACTCCCGCAGTCACAGCCTGCCCAGGGGCCCCATATCCGGTGACTGAATGAGATGGGGACATAAAGGCCCTCAGGCACGTCGGAGGGCAAATGAGCCTCTTGGGGGGGCTGGCCAGTACCTGCTCAGGTGACCTCCGCTGCAGTTTGTCTTCTTCCTCTGCTCAGTGCTGCTTTCTCCCCCTTCATCTCCCGGGGGTTGATCCCTAACAAATACTGTGGATCCCAAACTCCATCTTAACATCTGCTTCCGGAAAACCTGGCCTGCAACAGGGAGCTGAATGAGGCTCAGACAAGGGCAAACGTTTCTAAGGTCACCTAAACGGAAAGAAGCAGAGCCCGGCCTCCTGCCTCAGGGCAGAGCCCTCGGAGTGCGGGATTTCCTCCTACAAATCACTCCAGATCCACTGTCCCCTCCCTCCATCCCCACAACAGAAAAGAAGATGTGTTCATAGATATAGTAGGAAAAGTATTTGATTGATTCCCTCCACAGTGGAGCCAAGACACAGATTTGGGTGCAGGCGGTTAATTTGGGAGGTGACCCTAGGAAGCGGGAGTGAAGGAGCAGGGTGGGTGGCACAGCCAGGGAGGAACAGCCATCACACTGGTGCTGTTCCAATGGGCAGCCAGGGCTGGGGTCCACAAGGGCCTCTGACAGGTGTCCAGACCACCTCCCAGAACTACCCACCGAAGGATGGCGCCTGCCCCCCGTACTGGAGGGCTGCCCCCCAGACAGTAACCACCCACTTCTGGGCTTTGCTTGAGCACGGGCCAGGCCGGTTCCCACATCGTCAAGGAAGAGCCTAAGGATGAAAGGTTGAAGGTTGTGCCAGACACAGAGAAGCTGGCAAGAGGCCACCATAATGAAGTGTAACACTCAATAGTAAAAGAATTTACAAAAACACAAGCAGCGTAGAAGACAGAGTGCTTAAATGTAGTGGTGGGAAGACGTGAGAAAGCTACACAAAGGCGGCTGGCTCTGAGCAGTTCTGAAGGATGAATAGCTCCCCACATCAGTAAGGCAGAAGGCTCAACCGGAAGGCATGACTGCATAGTGTGTTTGGGGTGCTGCAAGTATTTGGGGGTTTCTAGGGCATAAAGATCAGGAGGAGAGGGACGAAGGACAGAATTGGTGGGGAAGCCAGGAGGCAAACCCGAGGTGGTTATACCATTCTGAGCCATTTGAAGTTTTGCCCTAAGGAGTTTTTTAATTTTTTTTTTTTAATCATACAGTAAAATGGACTTTTTTCTTTTGTTTCACAGTTCTATGGAATTTTAACACATGTATAGATTCATGCAAACACCACCATAATCAGGATACAAAACAGTTCCATAACCTCAAAACTCTCCCTTTATGGTCACGTCCTCCCCACTTCTCACCCCCGGCAATCACTGATCCGTTCTCATGATGGTGTTTTTGTCTTTTTGCAAATAGATGGAATCATAAGTACGTAACCTTGTGAGACTGGCTCCTTTCACGCAACATCATGCCTGTGAGATCCACCCAAGTAGCTGCTGTATCAATAGTGGATCCTTTCGTTATTCCTGAGCCATAGTTCATCACATGAATGTGCATCTAGTCACGTGTCAGAGGTCATTTGGGTTGTCTGTAGTTTGAGGCAATGATGAATAGCGTTGCTACAAGCATTCGTGTTGGGCCTTCGTGTGAACATAAATTTGCTTTTCTGTAGGGAAAACACCTAGGAGTGGGATGCCTATGTCGTGTGTGAAATGTATGTTTAACTTTTCAAGAAACTTCCAAACTGTTTTCCACGATGGTTGGACCGTTTTGCTCTCTCACCACCAAGGTAGGGGAGTTCCAGTTGCTCCACATCATCAGCCGTACTTGGATGTGCTTTTTATGTCAGCCATTCTAAGAGGTGTGTTGTGCTTTGCCCAAAGGGTTTTAAGCAAGGGAGTGACATGATCAAATCTGAGAGGAAAAAAATTAAAGGCAAGGAAACCAGCTTGCAGAGTGATGCAGTAGTGTAGACGAGACCAGGCTGACGGCTGTAAGGATGAAGCACAGGTGAGAAGAATCAGGAGGGTTTGGGGTTGAGGAAAGGAGGCGAGGATGACTCATCAAGACCCCAAAGTCCCACAGAGAGGAAGTTGGAATCCACGGTGGG
Organism: Rhinolophus ferrumequinum; assembly: GCF_004115265.2. Lineage (NCBI taxonomy): Eukaryota > Metazoa > Chordata > Mammalia > Chiroptera > Rhinolophidae > Rhinolophus > Rhinolophus ferrumequinum. The sequence continues at coordinate 3,971,923 of NC_046298.1, read as the reverse complement.
TCCGTGGGGAGTGGGGCAGGCTCCCTGCCCTGCTAGCTGTGAAGCCCTGTACAGAGGATGGCACCAGACAGCTTGGCTCATTTTCTCAGGAAAATTTACATCCCACTCTGTGGGGGGAGACGCATCTATCTGCCAGCCTGTGCTGGCAGAATATAAACCTGCCAGCAGCCCCATTCTGGGAGTGACCTATGCTGGTTGTAAACACAAATGCATATGTCCTCACAGTGACTCAGGCAGAAGAGCCCCAAATGCAGAGCGGTCGGGGAAGGCAGCAGAAAACCTCCCCAAACATCCTCCTCCCTGGGGGCAAATGAACACCTCTGGTCTAAATTCCTAATGAGTGTGGGAGTTGTTTTCTGTCGGTTCCAGTTGTTCTTAGAAGCCCCGGTGAAGAGATCAGTTCTGAACCCTCCTCAGCTAACATAACATGTGAATTCCAGGAAGTGGGACTGTAACGAGCAGCTGCCACTGTGACTTATTCTGGGCTTGCATTTAATTTGGGCGGGGGTGGGCGAGGTGCCAAGGCTCCGGCTTCCCCAAGAAAGGGACCCCCGCCCCCACCCCGCGTACCCTGCTCAGCCGCCCAGTGCAGAACTGGCCTCCACCATGGGGAGGGGAGGGGATTCCCGCAGAATTCTCCAAGAAGTGCCCTTCCTCTCCTCTCTGCAGCATCTGCCTTCCCTGACAGCACCCAAGATTTTACCTTACTGCAGAATTTGCAGTCTCTTCTTACCCTTGCTTTCATCTGAACCTCATGAAACCTCTGGAATCATTATCCCCCTTTTCCATTGAAGGTTCAGAGAGGGTAAATGACTTGTCTAAGGTCATGCATCAGGTCAGTGGTAGACTTGGGATCAAAAATCAGGCTGAAGGCCCCCAGGAAGGGGGATGTTTGGTGAGGTTTTCTGCTCCCTTCCCCAACCACTCCCCATTTGGGGTGCTCCATCGGATTCACCGTCAGGACATATGCATTCGCATTTACAGCCAGCATAGGTCACTCCCAGGACAACCTTCCAGCACGCTTCATCACTACCTTTTATTGGGGAAGTGACTTCGAACCCCAAAACAAATAGATGTGGGAACCTCTCTATTCATCACAGTCTGGTTAATCTGTGTGTTGAACTGGCATCCCCACCCCACCCCCACTTTCTGGGAACTGCTCCTGCTGCCTTCTCTCCATATGGTTACAGCAGCCATGTTTGTACAGTGGTATACACACTGCTCAACCCACAGCTGATTGGTCCACAGTAGACACCTGACCCAAGGCAAACCAATCAGAGTCCCTGCCCTGGGAATTTAGGATTGTGGCTAAGAAAGGGGTCTCTCTGGAGGGCTGAATAATGTGCTCTTTGGCCATATTTTCTACTATATGGAATGGGAAACAGAATCCACAGGAAAAGAGAAGATTGAAGCTGAAGGACAGAACAGATGAAAGAAAAGAGATGGTAGGAGTAAGCTATTAGGAGCCTTCTAGAAAGGAAGCTGCGTGGATTCCGGCTGTGGGGTCCCAGAGCTTGGCTGGTTCTTATGTTTCCTGAGGTTTTGGTGTTCGAATCTTCTTTAGATTTTGTCAGAATCCAAATCCTGCCAATAAATACCTGCCCATGCCCTTTGTTTTTCCTTTTGTTCTTTAAACTTGTCTGAGTTGGAGCGTTAGTTCTTGTAGCTTGGGGAGGAAAAAAGAAAGGCTTGATGAATAGAAATGCTCTTGCTTTTCTTTGCAGAACTGATCACTATCTGAAAGGACCCCACTTACTGTTAACGGCCTGCTTCCTTCACTGGAGCGTCAGCTCCCTTAGAGCAGAAATCTCGTCTCTCCAAGCTGTGCCCCCAGTGCCTTAACACTGCCCCTGGTAACGGCAAGCTCTCGGGACATAGTTAAGTCAATCAATAAATGAACGAACTAAATATAGAGGCCCTTAGAAGTCATCCACTCCTACCACCTCCTTTTCCAGAGGGAAAAATGATGCCCGAAGGAGAAAGGTATTGACGAAGGACCCACAGGAGTTTGTAGAGGATCTGCGACTATTGCACAGGTCTCCTGAATCTCTGCCCAGTGTTGGGACGATAAGCGGCCCAGACACTGCAGTAGGAGACACCCGGGCTGGCCAGTCCCTGAGTTCCTGGCGCCATGCGAAGAGCTTTCTGAGCTCTTGTAAGCCTCATGTAAGCCTCACACGTGCCTGGAAGGGTCCTCTCCTGACTCCCCTTTGGCAGATGAGTACATGGAGGACTTGCAGACCTTTCTCCAGGCCTCTCGGTAGGACGCAGAAAGCATCCTTCCCATGGCCCGTTGCCCAAACGTGTACCCTGTCTGCCTCACAGCCTTGCACGTGCCAGTGCCCTCGTGCTGACCGTGCTCGGGACCCCCCACTCCATCAGAGAGGTTCCTTCCTTGGCTGCAGACCCAGACTCATAGGCCATCTACCGGACTTGTCAAAACGTACCTGTGCCACATCCCTTACCCCAGGATCCTTGTGGCCTGTGGCCTCATCCGAAAGGTGAGTGCCTACACAGGCACATCATCCACACCAGGGCAATAAGGACGGGAAGGAGTAGATGGCACTCCTTGAAGAGCTCGCTGCCCGTTAGCACAGGACTTAACCAGAGACCCAGCCCCTGCTAAGTCACAGGAACGGCTCTCTGGGATGGGAGTCGCACTGTGGCAAACCAGGGCGGGAGCTACGTTGGACATGGAGGCCTTCTGGACCCATCAGATCACGCCCCATAGGTGAATATCTGTGCCGCCTCTACAGACAACGGGCCTTGGTTCCTGGGACACAGGAAACAGCCTGAAATGGAGCAAAAGAACTGAACCTGGGGTCGGGGGGTCAGAAGACCTGAGTTTAAGGCCCAACTCCATCCCTGCTAGCTCTGTGACCGGACTAGTTACTCACTACCCTTCTGTGAATACCACGGAGCTTTAAAAGGGGCGCTGGGGGGGGAGGTAGGGGAAGGACAGGCATTCACAACACGAATGCTTTCCGGGAGTGTCATCCAGCAAATTCTCATAATAAAACATACACGGGAAATAACTGTTGTAGGCTCTTTGGCCATTTATTCACAAGCATTTCTGGTGAGTGCCTACAAAGAACCAGGCCTGTGCTAAGTGCAGACACCAGCCTAGAGCTGCTGTCTTTTCTGACTTTGAGTTTGAAAAGGCAGAGACCAAAGCTTTCACGGCACGTGCTGTTGGACTCCAGGAATTAAAGACCATCCCGGCAAAGGTCAATTGGTTAAATTTATTAGCCTCTAGAAGAGGAATTTCCACTTGGCAATTAAGTTTGCAAATTCTGTACAACCTGATAGAGTATATTTCTCCAAATTGATGTGTTCCTTTTCATGCAATAATCAATTAGTGAGTGTTTCAGTTGCTTAATTAGCTCGGCATGTAAATTAATCTCTGCATATTGAAATTGCAAACCCAGCCCTGGAACGTTGGCTTGTTTCTGAGATAAATCAAATTACTGGAGGCCAGCAAAGGTTCTTGGTTTTGAGAGTCACCAAAGCCAGCAGGTTCCTTTGGCCCTTGAGCGAGGGCCCAGGGAGGACTCGGCGTACAACAGCCAGGCTAATCCTATTTACCCACAGACAGCGCTCGCGTGAGTTCGGATTTCTGCTCTTACGCAGAGCTGCCTGGGGACTGATTAAATTCTCAGAGCCATTTAGGTTTCCTGCCCGGGTCTTGAAATTACTGAGGAATAAAAGATATGTTTCCCAGTCCCCAGGCAGAGGTGAGAGCTGGAGGAGAAACCCATTCACTGTTTCATTAGATGGATGGAATGGCAGAGAAAGGGCAAATTTATGACTAATCCTCACTCCTCGACCCAAGGAAAATTCCAGCTCCTCCAGGAAGCCTGCTCTGACCACACCTAGCCGTGGCGACCTCTCCCTTCTCCACTTCCCCCAAAACCACACCAGTTACACACTGCAGGCTCATGGCACAGACACATGTTGTGAAATCAGACAGATGTGGGTTCAGATCCTGACTGCTATCTACCAGCTGTGTGACTTTAGACAAACCAGGTACTCTACTGCCATGTAAAATGATGGTAATAATATTCCACCTCCTCACACAGCCCAAGTGAGGCCCAAGAAGAACAGCAATATAAAAACCTTGGGTAAATGCTACTGCACGTTATAATCGGCACGCAAGCATTGGTTATTCTTGTTGTCCATGTTGTTTTCTTGCATTGTTTTGAAGCGGGGGCTGAGTTGTCACTTCCCTCTCCGTGTCCCATGATGCCCAGCCCAGGACTGGTTTGCAGCACAGCAGAGTGCTCAGCAGGGCACAGGAAGGTGCCACCCGGCCTTGGCTCGCCTTCCTTGGAAGTGGGCTGCACGGCCCCTGAACTCTCACTTGGTTTGGTTTCCTATGTTTTGAAAAATTTGGGGGGAGTGAAGTGCTCTCTCTGGAGCCTCCAGATTCTGGGGACTGTGTAGACAGGCCAGGGAGACCCCTGCACACATAATCAGATCCTGCCTGCCTCTGTCACTACCTTGCAGACATGGCTGACAAAAACAGGAAATGGAGACCTGGCCTTCCCCACCCAGAGCAGCTGGGAGAAAATCCACTTTGGGGCCAGAAGCATCGTATCAGTCACCCACGGGGTCCAGTCCCCAGAGGCATGGCCCAAAGTCCCATGGACTCTGTCCTGAGGCTCCCAGGGATTCTGGGCGGCATCCAGGAGTCTTCACCAAGCAGCGCTCAAGCCACGTGGATCAGGTTTATGGAGGAGGGATTCTGCCACCCCACTGGGAAGGAGAGCTCCCGGAGCCAGGGACCCTTCTGGCCTAGAACACTCAGCACAACTCTGGGCACATAGTAAGTGCTCAGGAAAACGTTACAAGAATGGAAGGGGATGAGGACATGAACATCAATAAAGAAATAAGTGAAGTCATGAATACGTAAGAATAAAGGAATTAATGAATAAACAAATGAGTGGATAGAAATGACAGAACGAAGAAAGGAATGGATTTTAATGAGCAAACAAATGAAGGAGGGAAGGATGCCAGTCAAGAATAGAGAGCCCAACCTTCCAGCCCACACCCCACCCTCTGAACAAAACACTCTCCCTGGCCTCCTGGGTGCCCCTCAGAGTCATACAAGAAAGGGATTGGTTTCTGTTACATCTAGGAATCTCCTGCATCCTTACGGCCCCAAAGTGTGTTTCCAAGTCATTGAGAAATTCGCTTTCTCACTTCTTTATCTGCTGCCTGACAACACGGAGTGTTTTTGTAGCCACCGGATATAGGTATCTAGAACCTTCATTCAGAACCACGCAACCCTCAGCTGCCAGTGCGTGTGATGTGAACACAACTTCCCCAAGGGGCCACAAGTTCCAGAAGCAACCCCTCAGAACAGGAATGCTTTGATGACCCAAAGCAACACCTCTCTGGGACAGGTAACTGAGGGCTGAGCTTTCCACTTGAAACACACGGACAATAAACACTCTTCCTCCCCACTGCCAGTTTGTCCCCACCTGGGAACGAGGTGTCCCTGCACTGTGACTCAGCACATGCTTCCCAAAAATCCTGACACGGCCAGTGGTGAAGAGCTGGCCTCACTTAGGTGGACACGCTGAGGGGAGGACCTGGCCGACACGACCGAGTGCTGCCACTTGTGCTGACAGGTTTTCTGCAGAAACTATACACAATTAACATCGTGTTCTTTAATACCCCTCACCGTCCTGCTCAAGGTCGTGAAGCACAGCCTGGCCTCTTTTCTAGCTGCTAACTAATCAGTTTGCGGCCTCTTTACCCTGCCCCATACCCCTGCCAAATGCAAACAAGATTTCACTGGGCTCAGACTCACAGCTGTTTCTCTCCCTCTCTCTCCTCTCTCCTCTCTCTCTTATAAATATTATTATTATTATTATTATTATTATTATTTATTTATTTATTTATTTATTTATTTATTTATTTTGGGCAACACTCTCCTGATTATTTCCCCTCACTAGGATAACCAGCATCCCGTTTTGTCCTAGCTGAGGCAGTCCCTAGGATAGTGGCCTTTCTGTTTTAAAAATGAGACCCTCCTAGACAAACTAGGACAAGTTAGTCACCTTACCACTCGCACGTGAGAATATCTGTGTGCAAAATAACTGTCTCTAATTATTATTGGTTTAGAAAATTATTTTTCAATGACAGTTGACATTCAGTACTATCTTAGTTTCAGGGGAACAGCATAGTGGTTACACAGCTACATAACCTAAGTTATTACTTGACACGATTTAACATATGATACATTTAAAACGCATACGAAGTGCTCAATAAATATTAGCTACCATTATAATTTTGGTTGTGTTATATTCCAGTTATTCATGAGCAATGTCACCCCACCCCAAGGGATGTCCCTTCCACCTTCCTGGGCCCACAGCTCAGCCACATACCCCAAGGACTCCTTGTGATGGGTCCAATGGCATCGTTTTAATTCAACAAAATTAACTGGGACCCTGCCATGTCCCAAACACTGCGCTAGGCTGAGATTCAGCAGCAAACTCTGAATACACTGGCTTGGCCTGCGTGAGGCTTAGAGGTGAGTGTGGGAGGTGCATGTTGAATAAATACACACCCAAGTTAATATTCTACTCATGCATTATGGTAAAAATGTGCAGGGCTGAGCTATAAGCAGTGCTGCCCATTTTGGTTGGTCCTCAAGCTCTTAAGATCCGGAGACCAGAAGGTCTAGTTATTTAAACAAAGCCAATGGTGAAAACTGTTAAGTTAGACTTTCCCATAACACAAATATTCATTCCCTATTCAGCCACTTTGCAAGAATTGCCATAGACCCACATGCCACTGTGGGTCTGAGCAACTGTGATCCCTAAAAATCTAGTTTGATACCAGAGCTGGTTATAGACAGAGTGCTCTTGACTTTAGAAAGGACACACACACACACACACACACACACACACACACCTTTCTCAGAGGCTCCTGTGTAAATCAGGACCATGGTGGATGGAGGAAAGAGTGAGACTCAGGGTCAGAGGCTTGGGGTCAAGACCTCGTCTCGCCCTTACTAACAACGTGTGGCTGTGACCCCCCAAGCTTCACTTTCCTTGCCTGTAACAGGGTACAGTAATTATACCTGCCCCCACCCCAGCAGCCTCACTGGGTTTGTATGAAGATAAAGGAGTAGAGCCCTGGGAAAATGGGAGCTCTCAGCTCTCCCTCTCTCCCTCCAAGTTGTAAGCTACTTTGGGACACAAATCATGAGTACCTAGAACATAGGCAAATGGGGAATGTCTGACAAATGGTTGAATAAAGTTATATGGCGTAAAGAGGTAGGAACGAATATATAGGTTCCAGATTCAGACCAATTTAGGCTTGGCTCCAAGGCCTGGCCCCTTTCTAGGTGTGTGACCTAAGACAAGTGACTGGATCGCTCTCTGCCTCAGTTTCCCCAGCAATGTGGTGGGGGTAATCATGTCCACTTTTCAAGGTGGCGTTGGAAAATGAAGACAGTGAAAACACAGGAGCCAGTGTAGCATCCAACCCCTGCACTGCAGCCACACGTAAGCCCCCACGTAATCCAAGCCCTTTCCTGCCTCAAGCCTTTGTACGTGCCTGTCCCTCTGCCTGGGATGCACTTCTCCCAGCGTTTAGTGGGGCTGCTCCTACTTATCCTTCCATCCTTGCTTTAAATGGGATGTCCTCGGAGAGGCCTTTCCCGGCCACCCCACTTCAGCAGGACTTCATCCGCCATATATCTCTATTCGAAGACTGTTTGCTGGGATGGCTGTGTAAACCGTGAACCCAAAACGTGGCTTTAAGCAAACATCTGTTATGTCAGCTCTGTGAGTCGGGGACCCTCCCACGCTTACTGGGTCCCCATCAGGCCGGAATCAAGGTGCTGACTGAGGCCGCCATCACCTGAAGGCCTCCTCCAGGATCACTCATGAGGCTGTTGGCAGCAGACACGGGTTCCCTGCCATGTCGCCTCTCGGGCTCTGCAAGGTGGCTTCTATCAGAGTGAGGACTCAGAAAGGGAGAGGTTGGTGACAAGCATGACAGAAGTCATGGTCTCTTTATACTCTTCGAAGTGACATCCCATGACTTGTGCCATCTTTCGTTCTTTAGAAGGAAGTCCCCAGGCCCAGGCCACACGGGCGGGGACGATGTTCCAGGTGGGCGTGACTGCCAGGAGGTAGGCATGTTGGGGGACATTTGAGGCTGTCCCCCCAGTAACCTTTGTAACAGTTATAATCGGTACGCATTATTTCCCAGTTCTTTCTTTGACCTCTGTAGAGTGAGACACCCTCTGCAAGACAGCAAACTTGAGGTCAGGAACCATGTGCCCAGTGCCCAGTACACAGTCAATAAGCAGATTCATAAAGCCCAGCACTGAGCTGTGGGCTGGTGGAGAGCGAGACCGGGCCGTCTCTCAGGTCCGAGGCAGACAACTGACCGGACAGGCACAGCAGGCCGTCTTCGCTGTTCTGCTATTTAAACCTCACAAGGGACCACGGCTCTCGCCTTGCAAAGTGACGGAGAAATTTCCCAATTTCTGCAGAAGGATTTGTTTTGCCTTCTGGGTCCCTGTCATAATTTCCGATATTGCGCCAACTCATCCCTCTGTGTTGGGGGGACCAGCAGGGGAGTCACAGACGGACAGAAGAAGGAGAAAAGTTCTACAGGGCACGATGAGCCTCGGAAAGATTTGGACGAGCCGACTGGCCGGGGGCCTGAGAGCTCACTGTCTGCTGCCCGCTGCCCCGTTTGACGAATTGTTTGCCAAAGAGCCTGGCCAGCGGGAGCTTTGACCTTGGAGCGAGAGCGATCTGTCTTCATGGAAACACACTGTCATAAGCACATGTCTCAATTTTGCTGGGGCAGGTGCTGGGGCTGTGCAAGAAGAGAGCCTTGGACATGGCTAAGGAGGAAAAATGTGTGGCCCATCCAGGGATGCAGAAGCAGCTCAAATTAACCCCGAGCGACCCTGGAGAGCAGGGCTGGAAACCAGAGCGTTTCCCTCCTCTGCAAGGCCAGCAGCACTGCCGCTCCTTCCGTGGGGGAATTAAAGGGCCCCTCACGTCCCATCTTCCATGACCAGGTTGTCATCTGTCACCAAGGGCAAGCGGGGTGGGCATGTTTGGAGGCAGGTCCCTCGCAGTAAAAACTGTACACTGGCCCCTCTTCATCCTGAAGGTCAAGGAGGTGACACCCGAGGGAGCAGGATGGCTGATAAATCTGGCAGCCTCATAGTCGCGCCTGTGAGGACCCAGCGGAACTGTTCCCCTCCGTCTGTGCTGACAGCTCGGCAGAGATTTATCTGCAGGATCTGGGGCCGCCTGCAGAAGCAGCCAACTCCTGAATGTGGAGGACAGGCACTGACTGAAGCCCAGGGCGCGCTGATTAAAGAAGAGAAAGGACAGGAAGAAGAGCTCAGAGCTCCTGCCGGGCCCCCATTTTGAGTGACACAGGATACGGGGTATTGTGGGATGGCTGGGCTATTTTGGGATGAATTGGACAAACAGATAATGTTCATGGGGGGAAAATAAAAGCCAGAGGTGCTCTGAGAAGCTGCCTGTGGGCAACTGACAAAGAGACATTTGCCAGGGAGGGGCAGGCCAGCGAGGGGCTTCCGAGGGACCGGCCTGAGGGTCACAGCCCCCAGGCAGGGCACAGGGCCTTACTGTCAGAACGATGTGTTATCCCCTTCTCTGAGCCTGCAGTCACTGGTGGAGGAGGCAGGGGTCCAGGCCAAGTGAGGGGGAAGGTTTCCTTCATCGGAGGAGGGGCCAGGGTCAATCGGCCTGGAGGCAGAGGGCTGGACAAGATGACCTCCAAACAGAGTCTGCCCAGACGGCTGTGATTTCTCTTCCAACCCTTTGTGGTGGTTGTCTATTCTTGTCTTCTGTGTGTCTGTCTGATTGTTTGCCAGAGCCATTTTTAGGGCACTAAATGTCAGGGCGTCAAAGATTCAGTCCAGAGTCTTTGATGGTGATGTTTTGTGTATTTGTTGTCATTTTATCTTCATGTTCCATGAGGTGGCAGGTCACTGCAACCCACAAGCCTGGCCTCAATGCAAACCAATTGCTCAGGCCTGACCCCAGCCAGAGACAGGAAAGAGCTCATACCAGCTGGACAAAGGTATCCCCAGCCCTCGGGGCCCAAGGGAGCCTGAGAAACAGGAAGGCCCAGAGCTACGGCATCAGGAGCTGTTAAGGGGATGCAAAGGAGATTTGCGAGCACCCCCAAACTCGATGCGAACGGTGCAGTCAATACCGAAGAGAACCCCAAGTCTTTACCCAATAGCTGACAATTATGCGGTGTTAACCAATATCACCGGTAGGACCAACGCACCACAGAACTGGCCCACGGCGGCTTTTCTGAGCGCACGCGTCTGTTCTACACCACTTCTATTCTCAATGTAGTTTTAGCTCCGCTGGTGGTTAATTTTATGTTCAACTGGACCTGGATGTGAGACGCCCAGATATTTGGCTAAACATTATCTTAGATGTGCCCGTGAGGGTGTTCCCAGATGATTAGCATTTGACTCGCTCGACTGAGGAAAGCAAATTACCCCACCCCACCTCCCAGTGTAGACAAGCCTCAAGCAATCGGCTGAGGGCCTGAATAGAACCACAGGTGGAGGGAGAATTCACTATCTACCAGGCTGCTGGAGTTTCCGTCTCCTCCTGCCCTTGCTCTTACACCCTCAGCCCCTGGTTCTGGGACCTCCAGGCTTGGACAGAAACTGTGCCCCCGGCTTTGATGAACCAATCAGGGACTTTTCAGCCTCCATAATTGTGTGAGCCAATTCCTTATTATATATGTATATATGTATGTATTATATATGTATATATGACACTCATTCCCACCCCGGAATGATATTTATCTGGTCACTTCTACCGTAGCCTAGGAAATATTTTGATTCTTTGGGTAGGGGTACTCTTATAAAGTTTTAAAATTAGAGTAATTGACAATCTATGAACAATAGTTAACCAGCTATTAATATTTTAAAAGGAAATAGCACTTTGAAGACAACCACCCCAAGGGAAAGTATCATGTTCCACTTAAATTTATGGCAAAACCTACCATGTTCTTCTTCTGCTTTCCTTTTGATTCGGGGGATTGGTGTGTGGTAGTCAACCATTCTTACAAGGTTGCCAATGTTGAAAGAATTAGAAAGAAATAAAATACACTGACACTCGTTCCATCACCAGACAGTTGTTACTCTGGCTTGGGTAGCCAGATCGTCTAATATTTCAGGAGAATCCATACCTCTAGATTTTAAGCGATATCGCCAATTTTTAAATGTATTCAACTACAGTTGATGTTTTCAATCGCCAAAGATGTGATTTGATCACCATAAAGAAATAAACCGTGACCGAGTGCCAGATTCTACCCACAGGCAAACACCAGCTCTACCTGATTTGCAGACCTGATGTCTCTGGGTAACTAGTGGTAATTTTCTTTTCTGGTTGTTTGGATGATGGGTGCTGTTTGTTTGTTTGTTTGAACATCAAAGGGTCATGGAGAGACAGTAAAGGGGAGAGAAGGGAAAGAATGAAAAGAAAGCAACATAACCCTAGGTGAGTCCCTTTCCCTCCTATAAAAGTGCTTAGAGGAGTCTCATGGTATCTGAAATGCCATGAAATGGCACAGTTGAAAGCGTGAAGGTTCAGCGACAGGTAGATTGAGAGAGAGGAGCAGGAAGGACGACGGTTTTCTGGGCTAGACCAGGGCTGCTCGGCCCCCACAGCCCCCGGGACCCTGTGTAAAATGACAGTCATTTGTTCTGCAAAGGTTCCTCCCTCTGGCTGACCAGGAGTAGTCACTGACCCACTGCAATATAGGTCCTCAGGTCACTCTAAGCTGTGTACTACACACTGATCACTAACACGGGAGGTAGCTCCCCTCCCGTAAACATGTAACTCAATCAGCGTTGTGAACGTAGGGGCAGGACTGTGCCCCCGAAAGCCTGCTGTGAGCAGCAGAAAATGTGGGTGATTTCATTATCTGAGATTGCTTTGTCATATTTCTGCTGAACTAAAGGATAACTGAAATGAACATGAATAATTCAGCACCATGGCCAGGGCTGAAGAATCTCCGGGCGCTGCCCCTCCCAACCTTGAGGTCCTCCTCTGTTTGGTCCTAGAAACAGCCTGGACCCCCACGACCATGAGAAACCCCAGAGGCAAGGTCTGTGCCATTCTCCAAGGTCAGTTAAATCTGGGGGGTTTTCTGGCCCCCAAAGGAGGTGGAGTCCCTCTGGAGGGAGCGCCAGACCAGCCTGTGGTCAGGCCTCCCGGGCATGTCTAGGAGCTCAGGGAATGGGGGTCTCCAGGCCAGAGTTTGCTTCTTTCTTTTGATGCTGTTTCCTTCAGAGGCAGCCATGGGTTTTCTTTTGACTCAAGGGATTGTCTGGGGTAAATCTCGAACAGAACTTTCCTTCCTATCCGATATCCATTACACTTCACTGCTCTCCTCCCCACTTTCTCCTTTCTCTTCCCTCTCTCCTCCGCCCCTTATCTTCTCTCTTACTTTCACAGAATTTGCATGCCAAAGCCAAAACTGCCCTTGAAGGCTTCTCGTGCCAGTAGTGGCAAGCTCAGACGCCCTTGGGGGCCAATGGGTCCCATACTGTGTAAAGCAGGCAGTCCTAGGGAGAGCTGCTCCCGTGGGCAGCTGAGCAGTGTGTGCCTCCCGCCCAAATGCATGCGAGGTTTATATTTTTAAAGCCAATGCTGGCCAAACAAAGCATATTCAGGACCTGAAGAGGCCTATGAGTCCCCCGTGTGTGACCGCACGGCTAGCTCCCGTTTGTACAAGGAATGAAATCAAGGATCAGAGGAAGGGAAGTGACTGGCTCAGGGTCACTCAGGAGGTACGGTCTCCCGGCTTCCAGGCTGTGGCCCTTTCCAGAACACTCGAACTTTGTCCTTCACACCCTCCACATGTATTCATCCACTGGTGTGTTGATTTCCTCCTTCAGCATTGACCTACTCCTGGCCCCAGGCACTAAGGACACAGATGACCCCGCTAAGACCCTGCCCCCCCAGGAACGCTCAGTTTGTCTGTGGGAGGGCAGATGGTGGTATTCAGTGTGCCCAGGCCTGGGGCAGGGTCCCGGCCATCTGCATGGGATCCCTACGAGCACCAGAGACTCCCTATCAGGCTCACCAGGGCAACGCTCCTTCTGACCTTGGACTGTTACCTGGAAACCCCACGTTGTTCATCAATGGCTCCTGAGTGACTAGCTGAAGCAGAGAGCACCAGGAAAATGTCCACCTGTTACCTCCCCTTGAGGCAGCTTGAGAATGGCCGTGGCGCCGTGGTCAGCCAGACTGACCGCTCCTCCCCCTCCAGGAGCAGGACTGGATGAATCTCTCTGGCCCACCCACTGCCCTCTGACCCCAGGCCTCTGACACTACAACTGAAATGAAAATCATCATGTGGCCTTGGCACGGCAGAAACAAACGTGAGTGCAGGCCAGGCGGCCCACAGGCCACATCTTTATTTCTCAGGCGTCTCGAAGCTTCCCAGGACCGTGTTTGTCATGTGTGGGCCACAGGCACTTAGAAAATGTACACTCTCACTCATTCACTCGCATGTTCACTGCACAAGCATCTGCCAACCGCCTCCTGTGCTCCAGGCCCAGAGATGGATGAGACAGGAACCCAGCCTTCAGCCCCTACCATCCTGGGGGGGGGGGTGTGCGGGGAACGGCAGCTGTTGCCACTCTTTCAGGGGCCGATGAGAAGATCAGGGCAGTACACAGCCTGGGGATTTCCTTTCGTGCTTCCTGCCTTCTCCTGCTTGGGGTTCCTCTCACCTCTGGCCTCAGTCTCCAATTTTGCTTTCTAAGTCCATTTCGGAGTCTCAAATAGTCTCCAAATCCTCTTCAGATTCTCATCCTTTTAGCTCTCACCACAATCGCTGGAGAAATACTGGGCTGCTTTTAGCCCTGTCTCACAGAAGAGAAATTTGAGGTCCAGAAAGGAGAAAGATCCGCTCCAGTCGCCGGGATAAGTGGGAGAGCTGGGAGGCGGTCCCGCCAGCTCCTTACAGCAAAATGGTTAGGTGACAGCAATGGGAGTTTTGACCAAAGGAGGACGGAGGGACAATTTTGGAGTCTGGGCTCTGCCCTGGAAGGGTGGGACTGATGAGCAAGCCAATATACCAAATGTGGGTTTCCTGGAGACGCGTGGCCCTCTGTGTAGATAAGTAAAGGCAGAGAAAAGTGGACCGATCCATGTGGTCTTTCTCCACTTGTCCCTGCGCCACAGCTTTGGCACTGGGCATGAACTGAATCTCCCGTGGTGGTAAGATGGGCACCAGGCCTACTCTGTCCCATTGCCCCAGCCACTAAAGCGTTCAGCCTCTCCCTCTATGGCTTAAAGGACGTCTAACTGTAGCGTCCTATGCAATTGCCTCCAAAGCCTGTGCAGCAAATGGTGATCTGCTCCCCGGGTCTGCTACTAAAATTCCAGGCCCAACACTGGGGATTAGCCTTGTCACTTACCTTTTGGACATCGTGACTCCCTGTATTTTCAAAGCCACAGCATCGTCTCTGGGGAGGTTATATAAAGGAACACTTACTTTATTAAAAGACCTCTGACAGAGACACATCATTATCCAAGACTGGCTTAACAAAGGCTTAATAAAGACAACAGTGAGAGGATATTAACTCATTTGGCTCATGTTTTGAGAACCTGACAAATATGAGATGGAGGGCTTTTTTTTTTTTCAACATCAGTGATGGATCAAATCTGTTTGCATTGGGAATTGGCTAATATGCTGATGACCCAGAAATCGTGAACTGAAGCCAGGAAGACATTGAACCTGTCTAAATTCATGAACCACCTCCCCGCCCACAAAGCTCACTGCCATCCAAGCCAGACCCTTCAGAAGCTGAGACTTGTTGCACAGGGAACCAGGAGCCTGTTTCATTCCCCTTACATAGCAACTTACTATTCTCGTCCATTTATTTTAAGCAAATTATTCAGCCAAGTTGACAAGCATGAAAAAAACATGACCTAGCCTGGGCTTTTCAAAAGAGATTTTTTTTTCCTAAATATGATGCAACGTGCTCTGATCTCTCACTGTATTTTTATCAAATGTTCCATGCCAGCTCTAAAAGTCTACACCGGGCTTATGGCTGATTTCTTTGACTCGGCCGTCAGATGAATCCCTGATCAACTTGAAACAGAAAATTCCACCTTCCAGAAGCCCTGGGATGCCCAAAGGAGCCTCGGGAGTCTGTAACGGAGTGACTGGACGGAGTGGGTTAGGAATGCAGAAAGTCTTCCCAGGGAAGTGCCATTTGAGTGAAATTCGGAGTGAAGAGGGGTGAGCCAAACAATATTCCAGGGAAAGAGCGCTCCACTGGAGAGAAAACGTGCTCCCTCTCTCCCTACTGTGCTCCAAGCTGGGGCAAGTTTCTGCCGTTATAGATTGTGCGAGGGGAAGGCCAGCTCATCCCATGAGCAGAGAGGAGTGAGATCTACAATGGGGGGGGCCGGGGGGGTCCTGGGATGAGGGCTCTGTCCTCTCTGCAGGAAGCACCAAGGGTATTGGCCGCAGGGAGCACCCTGTCGTACTGATGGTCACATCCCCAGAATCTAGCACAGAGTCTGCGCAAATTAACCCACTACGGCTAGCTGAATACGAAAATGATGGTAAGTGGGGCAGGAAAAGGGCTGAGAAGACTACAACTAGCCAGGCAAAAGTCACAGGCAAATGGTCCCTAGCATGCAGGACACGTCACACTTTACTTCTTCATAATTATTAACTACGATTCATTAAGCACTTATTATGCTCAGTGCATTCTTTCAGCACTATGGTAAGCAATTTACATGTATTACCTCTTTTAATCCTCCCAAAACGCTTTGAGAGAGGTATTATTTCCTCGTTACACGCAAAGATATTAAGTCGCACTGATCCAACACACTAATCCATCTCACTTATAAGTGGGTGTAGGGAATGATGGAGGATCAGAGCTGGGACGTTTCAATGTCAGCCCTGGACCCCACCTCGGTCATGACTCCATCACACTAGTCAAGTCTTAGGAGAAATTGCTTCTAACGCCTCCAGTGTTCATTTATTCATTCATTCAAATATATTTCTAGAGTACCTACTGTGTGCCAGGCACTGCACTGGAGAGACATCAGTAAACAAAACAGATAAAAGATTTTAGAACTGCTGGTCTCCCCACAAGAGGGAATCCTTGGCAGAAGGAACTAGAAGAACATAGCAGAGAGACTGGCTTCTGACTTCTGCTGGACGCCCCCACCCCACATCCATGGCCCAGGATCTCTAAACCATATGGACATTCTTTCAACCAGCAGAACACGGCAGGGAGACAAGTGGATAAGGGACGCAATGAGAAGCACTGAACACAAATATAAAGAGACAAAAAGCAAAGTCTTAGTCAGAGCCATGGCGACTGGCCTCTGTCCACAGAAGTTACAGTGGCCAGCCTGCTCTCTGGCCAACTTGGTGGCTCGCCTCTACAGCTGGTTTTCAGAACAGCTCAGATTCAAACCCCCTTCCCCCCACACACATACACTGCCAGCCTGAAACTTCCCTTTGTTTCATCCTCCAGTCACTTTCAGTCCCAACCTGCCTCCCAGGACAACCGCCAGCCTTCCTTCTTCTGATTGGCGTCTTCTCTGAGTTGCCATCAGATGCCTCTCCCAGCTCCCCTTTGGATTGTAATGGTGAGAAAAGGAAGGCCCCTTCCTCTGAGGGCAGAGAAAGACAGTGCTGTCTGTCTGACAAAAATCAGCTCTCTTGAAAAGAGGGGTGGAGGACCTCGGGCTGGCCAGGGGCCAGCAGCTCTCTCTTTAGGCCTCTCAGCAGTTCTGAGTAAGCTGCTGTTCACGGAGGCCGGACAAACCCCTCACTTTCTGCGAAGCCAAAGACACGCTGTGTATTCTCGTCGCACCAGGTGTGGGTCCCTCACGGAGGATAGCACCTCTCGCTCTGGGAAAGGAAAGCAGCCAGGTCCCGGTTTCTCCCATCAGTGCACAGGCTGTTTCCACTCCAGTGGTCTCTAAACCTCAAACCATTCAAACAGCCTGTGCCTAGAAATCTCCTGCAATTCAAAGCACCTAATCCTAATAAGCTGTCGTGATCACCTGTTAGGTGGGTGATGCTGGATGTGTCACTAAAGCCTTCCGGGCGGGCATCATGTCACTGTCTATCAAATGGGAAAAATACTCACCTCCTTCAAGTTCTTCTACGTGCAAATCCCTCCGCACGGTTCCCGGGCATGAACTTGGTGGTTCTCAACTCTGACTGCTCATCAGAATCACCCAGGGAGCTTTTTAAAATGTTGATGTCTGGGCCCCAACTCAGACCCATGAAACTGGAAACTCTGGGAGTGAGAGCCTTGGCATCAGTGCTGTGTAAGACTTTCTAGGTGATTCTAAATTGCAGCCAGAAAGACAGCCACTTCACTAGATAAATGGCAGCTATTACGTTGTTGCTGTGGCTGTTTTTAATCCACATGGTCCAGATGCAAACCTAAAGGGACGAGACCGCTAAGAAAAACAGGCTTGTTTTTGTCTGAAAATGGTGGCGTGTTTGTGATTCTCCGCCAAGCTGCTACCATCTTTCGGAGGGAACTAAATGAACCTCAGGAGTTCACAGCCCGTGGCACAGTGTCTTAGGTAAAAGGCACCTAATCAAACATTTCAGGGATAATTGGCAAATTGGCTCTTGATAAGAGGGAAGTAATCTGAATTAAGCACCGTGAGTTAGCAGGGAGAGGTGCCTGTGGCTCTGGGCTCTGGGCCTGTGTGACATCTGCATAAATGAATCAATCAACGGGCTCCTTCCTGGTGACCCTGCAGCACCGCTCTGCATCTGAGATCACAGATGCAGGCATTCAGAGAGGGGAGCCCATTCGGCAAATCTGAATTCCAGAGCCAGAGCTATTTGATCTGGAGTCATGGGAGCGTGAACCCTGGCACACACAAACCCAGGGCGGCAAATGCGAGAGTGAATCCCGGGGAACAAAACAGGCTCGTGTTCCAGTCGTGGTTGCATTGGAACAAGCTGCCTGTTTTGTAACAACGCTGCCTCGTGGTGGGATTTATGACATCAGGGCAAGTGTTTAAAAAAAGGCCAGGAACTAAATAAGGGACAACCTCCTTTCCTGGTGTCCCTTTACCTCTGACTTGGAGTCAGAGCTCTCGTTACTTCATTAGTGGCCTCATTCCCTTGACAGCGACTGGGTTCATGAGCTTTTGATTTAAGCTACAATTAAAAGCCCCAATCACAGAAATACATTTTCCGAAGATAATTGGATGCACGGTGCCAGCTTGCTGGCCTGTTAGCCGACTCTAATTGTTGGCCAGTAAATTAAAAGCAAGTGCAAGTAAATAGTTCATCCAAAGACACAGCTAAGAGAAGGAAGTGGGGTCCCCATTGATCAAGGACTCTGCACTCCGCCCTGATGGGGGTCTCGCCTCCACTCAGGACCACAAATCCATCACTGGTCTAACAGATGCAGGGGGCGGCCGGGTGTTTGCGTTGTTTTGCATACATTAGAATGAAGAGCCGACGGCTTTCTATCTTGCTTTTTTCCTGTCACGCCCTGCCTCTTTCATTCATTTCCCTTGCAGTGAAGCCCCCAAGTGAATCATAAGGTCTGTATATTTTCCTCTTTCTCTCCACCCTCTCCTCATATAAGTCCGTAGTAGTAACTTGATGTAAAGAATGTCTTTTCGTTATTTTTTTTTGTCCTGAAGGGATGGCAGGGCAGTCAAAATATAGAATAGATTGCCTCCACAGGTTACGAGTTCCCCCTCACTGGGGGAGAGGGTGGGTGGTGCCCTGGCAATAGAGAAACTCCTAGCATTGGCTGGGAGTGGGGTATAATAGCAGAGGAGGGCGACTGATCTCTCCTTGCTTCTAGCACTCTGCACCCTGGTGTTTGGGGGAAAGCGTCCCTCTCAGCCTGTGGAGACTGGGCGCTATGTCAACCCTCGCACTGTTTGCAAACGCTCCGCCGTCTCTCTCCAGGGGAAGAGCGAGGCTTCCAGCCCTTCTGGCCCTGTGCCAGCCACGTGACTGACCTCAGCCACGTGACCGGAAGTGGTCACGAGACATCTGTGCAGGAGTTTAACCTGATGGCATGGCCAGTGTGGTCTCCTGCTCTTACCTGCTGCCTCAGACACGGTCTTCTACACACACGGGCTGTTCCTGCCACCTGAGTGAGAAGACACAGGGTGGGGACCCCGCGGGCCCAGTGGAGCCACAGCAGCTGCAGTGACGTTTAACAAGACAGGGAAATACTTAGCAGAACCAGCGGGACGTGGTGCATCTCCTCCTGGGCTCTGGGACAGAAAGAGGAACGTTCCCCACAGTCGTGCACCTGGGATTGGGGAAGGGGGACGTGCTGTCTCTTTCTTGACACCACGAAACTAGAAAGTAAGGCCCAGAGGTGGAGGAAAACCAGCTGAGACACAGAGAAGCCAGGCCTTGACACTACGTGGACCAAACCGTGTCGAGAACAGACCTTCCTCTGGACATTTCAGGCACGACGGCCAGATTCCTCTTTGTCCAGGCCTGTTTGCATTGGGTTTTCCATCATCACAGCCCAAGGAATTCTCATGGAAGCAGATTCCAACACTGAGGTTCTTATTCTCTCAGAAGGTCTCAAGAGACAAAGGAGCCCCGACGTCAGGAGCAGAGGTGCCAGAAAAACCCCTGAGGACCCTGGAGCTCACCAAGCCTTAGGATTGGCCCTGCCCTGTGGTTACCTCCCAGCTCATAATCTCAGGAATGGATTCCAGAAGACTGGGCAGGAGAAAAGGCTTTTTATAAAATTCCAAGGGCAACTTGCTATTTCCCTTGGAGCCTTGGAACTGCAGACTGAAGCCTCTGCTCGGCCTAACTCATCAATCATTACGGCAACGAACATCAGCCAGTGAGAGACTCGGCTAGGCCTGTGCCACATAGACTTTTATTTCTACAAGCATCAATGACAATTTGATTTAGATGATTAATTTCTTTACCGATAGCCATTTCTTCCTGATATAAGTCAGAAACTAAATAATACAAACTGACTAAAATACCATCGCAGAATCAATAAGACATCCTCAACAGATAATTGTAGCATTAATACACTTATTCGCCGCTCGGCGCATCCATCATGGTTAATAGGGATAAGTTGAAACGGTTTTAATTAAAGGCATTTGGGTGCTGTTGCCCTGAGCCGTAGAGTACCTAAGCAGGAGGGCCCTATGAGCTGTGAAGCCGGGGTGTCCACACCCAGCGTTAGCTGGAATCCTGGGGATCTTTAGAGGTGCTCTGGGACCACTAGAGGAAATAATGGGGGAGAGAGAGCTGACTGTCGGAAGCCCCAGGATTTCCAGTCTCGTTTCAAACAGAACGTCTCGGAATATGAATTTATTTTTTAAATGGTTTAGGCCGCAATAGGAACAAGAAGACGAGAGATGGGAACACTTAAAAGAACAGAGGAACAAAAGGATGCATTTAAAAATGCATCCAACTTCCTCATTTCTCCCGTGGGGAAACTGAAGCTTGGAAAGTCACACAGACACTTCAGCAGAGCCTGTATTGAAACCCAGACGCTCTGACTCCCAAGCCACTGCGTTTCCCACTTCATCAGATTTACACATTTTAGATTTTAGAAACAAGGGATGTATTTCACAGTGGCGAGGAGAATTTGGGGTGGTCTGCCCGAAAATATCAGGTAGGACTCCTGCCTTGGTCCTTCCTGCTGCCCGGCCACACAAGCCACACCTCAGCCACATTCTGGCCCAGGCTCCGTGTGATGCAGAGTCCAAGCCCAACAATTCTTGGTGGGGAAAGCTCCAGCCTGCACTGGTGACTGACTGCTACGTAGTAGCTGTATTTCACTTATTGACTTACCACTTACAATACACGAAACACTATGCTGGACACTCAAAAGTTGCAGGAAAATACAGGGCAGTAGCCACGGCCTCACAGTCAGGAAAGGAAGGTCAAAGCGATAGACCGATTATCACAATACAGGCTTCAGTTGGTGTCTCTTACCTGTTAGACTGTAAGCTCTGAGACAGGGCCGGAACCTGTCTGTCATTCACTGTACATCTCCAACACCTTACATGACACTAGGCGCGCTGTACATGCTCAGTAACTATTTGTTGGATATTTTTAAATAGCACTAATAAGAGTTAATACTTACCATGTATTGAAATCAACATGGAATAAAATATTCAATCATTAACTGCAACCTGTGAAGTGATTATATTTTTAATCCCATTTTCCAGCTAAGACACAGAGGGATTAAGAATATTGCCCGAGATCACAGAGCCAGTAAATGCCATTTGATTCTAAGCCATTTCCAAAGGTTTCACCCTTAACCGTATTGTTAATACACCCAAAAGGTCACGGGAAATCAAAGGAGAAAGCGATCACTTCCAGAAAGAGATGAAGGAAAACTTCGTGGAAGAGATGGAAACGGATCTACCCCTTAACAAATGGATGGAATCTGGACTTGACATGAAGAGGACATTCCAAGGAAAGCAGACAGAGTGCGTAAAGGCTTGGTGAGCGGAGGCACATATGAAAGGCAAGTTCAATTCGACGGGAGAAAGCTCTGTATAAAGGAAGCATAAGGGAATGTGGCCAGCGAAAGGGTCAGGGCCAGGTAAATGGAAGCAATCGAAAGTCGCTGCATGTGACGTGATGAGAACTCAGTTTTGGGCAGGCTTTTCTATCAGGCCGACCTTAGAGGTCAGAGGTGGGGGTGGGGTGGCAGAGGAAGACTAAAAACCTAAAGGCCAAGTCCAGGCATCCGTGACAAATGGACCAGAACTGGATGCAGGACCCAGAACCCGGACATCATGACAGAGTGGATGCCGGTACTCAAGGGGTAGCCTGCTCCTGTCCTCTTGACCCAGCCTGACTCTTGGCTTCCACGTCCCCTTAGATTCAGCTGTGACAACAATGCCTCTGGTGGGTGCGTTTCCATCATCGTGCAGAAACAGCTTCTCCCGGCTACAGCCAACAATCCAGACGTGGATTCTGTTGACAATACCTCTGGCCTCAAAGGACTCGCATTTTCCAGGTTCAGATATAAACCTGCACTCAGACACCTGGATCCTTTAGAAATCTCAACTGAAAATCCATTAATTCTTTAAATTCCTAGAATCCTACTGGAGAAAGCACACAGCTCATATTTTAGCGCAGACAGTGAGGCCAAACACACTGTAAAATAAGCTTTGACTGTGTGCAAAAGTGTCATTGGCGATCAATGTTAAAATAATCGGTAGCTCTGCCTATTCCTTGTGGAGACCTGAAATCCACGACTGTATTTAGCAGTCCTGGTCACAACACTGGTTCCATTGACCTTGGCTTTGCTCTACACCCAGGATGCCAAGGGCCTGGCAGTGCTGCGATTGACTCCAATGAGCACGGTGCTGGGGGACATGTTTAGGAATGAGCACGGAGATGGGACCAAGTCTTCTCTGAGATAAGTCTGAACTCACTGGCTATCGGGCTGACAGAAGAAAATCATGAAGTTAAGGGATCTAAACTTCCGCTGGCTTCTCTCTCTGAAGCTCCGGGCTCACCTGACTATTGAGGGTCTGTGATCCCTCCCATTGATGGATCGCATGGAGACCCTTGCTTCCCCCGCCTCATCGTATGGGTGACCTTTGCAATATGACTTTAAAGTGCTTTCCATTAAGAGGTAAGGTCTGTGTTTGTCCCCCTTAAATCTGAGTTAGGCTTGTGGCCCAGACAAGCCTAGGGTAAGACAAACAAGGTGTCTAGGGCTCAAAATTTAAGGAAGCATTTATTCCCAGGGTCATGCAAGGGCAAGGGCAACGTGTGAGAGTGAAGGCCTTCTCAAGTTGTGTGCCCTAGGCGCCCTGCTTCCCTCATCCTCGTCCCAGTGCTGCCTGAGACCTGCTTTGGCCACCAGAGTGTGAGACACACTGTGCCAGTTCTGAGCCTTGCCCTCAACTTGGACCCTGCCACTGCCATTAGGGCAAGGCTGGGCCAGCGAGCGAGAGGACGAGAGGTCCCGTGAAGGAAAGGCTCAGTCCCAACTGAGGGCATTCTGGACCCGCCATTCCCACATGACCCACCAGCTGACCACAGGTGTATAAGCAAGTCCGTCTCAGATTAGCCAAGCCCAGCTCAGCACAACTGCCAATGGATCTACAGACTCATGAGAAATCATAAATGATCGTTGTTTTAAGATGTTTTGGGGTGGTTTGCTATTCAGTGGTAGATACCTAATATACTTTCTTATCTTTCCTCCCACTAGACAGTAGGTGTTCTCGTCTCCTAAGGAACCTGTTAAAAGTTAATACAGAAATGACTCTAGATTCAATGGTATCAACGTATCAACATGGGTTTAGAGGAGACTCGAGTTTCCAGGATGTAAAGTGAAAAAAATTCTGGTTCTCCGTCTGCCAGAGATCTTAAACAAATCTCCTTCAATCTCTGGGACTTGAGACCCTCTTCTTAAAAACGAGTGATTTGCACCAGAGCAGCGGCAGCTGCGTTTCTTTACATTATGTCAACTCCAGTTTCCCGTGGATGGCTGCCCAGCATACACAGATGACGACTTCTGAGGCTCACCAGGAAAGAATGCTATTATTAATTAGGGATCTCTGCCATCAGCGAGGAGAGGGAGGAGGGGGAGGTGAGATGGGGAGCAGCACACGTGGCCCACAGTTGTCATGACTTGTCTAGATCCACCCTAAGGCTCCTTCAGCCTGCAAGTCACTCACATTCCCTGTTTAGAGGGGTTCATCCTGCCAGACAATCAAGCTCTGAAGACCTCTTACTACCATGGACAGCTCTTCCTTTGTTTCCTGCTGGCTGCCCTTCAGCCCAAACCTAGCCGCTCCTGTGAGTTGTAAAAACAAGGATGCAAAGCCTGGGCCAGGTGCCTGTGCGGCTGTCCCGAAACAGTGGACGACGTACAGGTGCTGGACAGCTTTCCACCCAGTGTGACTCGGCCCACACAGGGGGTCTGGCTGAGCTGTCTTTAGAACTGGAAGGTAGAGTGCAAAGCAGAAATACAGCTCGGATTGCTGTGTGTTCAAATGAGGGGCCTCATTTTTACGATCTTTGCAGAAATGTACTCTCGAGAACGCGTCTTTTCTGTGAAGTACAAAAAACGTTCCCATTGACGAGGCCACAGGAAGGGCCTTGGGGTGAGGATCCAGAATTGACATCCTCCCCTCAGCGTGGACCACGGCCCTTACCACCCACCCACCCGCTTGCTGGAAGGTGAGTTTCCAGGTGTACAAAACTCAAGGCTTCAGGTCTTGAGTTCTGGCTGTCCTCATTCGGAGGACAGAGACAGCTAAGGTTAAAAATAGCTCTTTGCATATGGAAATCACTTCCCAGTTTACAAATTGCTTTCACAGCCTTAATTTCATTTGATCCTCACAACAGCCCTGTGGTAGAAAGCCGAGGCGCAGACAGGTTAGGGGAGGAGCCTACGGGCAAGCAGCGGGCAGGAGGCAGGAGGGAGACGCACGTAGGACCAGAACACGGGGCTTCTCATTAAGGTCCGGTTCTCTGCGCCCAGCACAACACAGCCTTCCCTTGTCTACCCCCACCCACTGTGGCCGCTGGCGGACGGCCAGCAACGTCCCCACGCCGATCAGCAGCCACTCCACCACACTCATAACCAGTGAGGCACATTCAGCAGCGCCCCAAACCTCTGGCTCACCCGTCACCACCGCGCGGCAAACCCGAGCTGCCCAAGTCTCCCAGCAGAGGGGGTCTAGCTGACCCTTTCCACACAGGGCGGCAGTGTGGTACCATGGGGCGAGCGTACGCTTCTGAGTCAGGCATGAACCTCGGCTCTGCCACTTCCTAAAGGACAACGTGTCCTTAACTTCTCTGAGTCAACGTGTGCTTCTCCTCACAATGGGAATAAGAATCTTAGTAGCCACATCATACGGTTTCTGTACGGGATAAATACAGCAATGCATCCATGAGTAAAATACTGAGCAGGAAGGCGTGTGATAGTGGCCGACACACCGTGAATTCAACAATTGGCAGTCATGGCAGCGACTACATAATAACAGGAAGAGAAACAAGATGCCTGGATGCCACGCCGGAAAAGCAGGGCAAATCTGGCACCACAGGAGGCCTGCACACCTCTTCCCACCTCTTCCCCGCCGAGTGGCCAGAGTACAGGCCCAGCAAACATCCCCACGCACCATTCATCAGCCCTAACAAGGGCTCCATGTCAATGCAGGATTTATCAGGTGTAGGACGCAGAAAATACATTGGGGGAGGAGGAGTGGGCTGTATAACCAGGTGTGTGATTAGTCATGCTAACGACATTTATTACACTACAAGAAGAACTAATTTACAATAATTTAATCATCAACGAACAACTGTGCAGGAAGGAGCCAGGTTGTTGGATTTTCAAATACAGACTCTTCATGAACAGTTCCAGTGTGACCCTGAACCTGTGTAACTCTGGAGGGGAAGACCGGGCCCGAATTGCCAGGTGTCTACAAGAGTGATGGCCAACAACTCTAGAGTTTACAGAGAACCTGCGTGTCTAGAATGTCATTTGACTCCTGGACAGCCTTCCATGGCCGTGCGTTTTGGAACTGAATTTATGACAATGACAAACTGAGGTTGAGAGGTGAGAAGGGGCGCCAGACAGGGCTCACCTCACGGACTTCCGATTCCAGGACTTGAGTCCTTTTTCTAAACCGGTGTGTGCATTCATCAGGAGCGCCTGTGAGGTCTTGCAAAGGAATACATACCTGGGGCCCGGCATCCCAGATTCCAAAATTCTGGGATGAAAGACGGGACTCTCAGAAGCATGCTCCAAGTTGAAAATCACATATTGCAGGATGAAAAGAGGGAGTCAGCCCAGGACAGTAGGACGGCACGGGTTGGAATTTTCTCTGTATATTTGAAACTTAACTCCGTCCTCTTACCGGCTGTGTGACCTGAGTCAAGTTACTTCATCTCTCTGGGCCTCGGTTTCCTCATCTGCAAATGGGGATAATAATTTCTACATCATGAAAAAATGCAACTGATGAGAAACTAAGTGAGAAAATGAAAATGAGAAATGGGAAATGGAAATGGAATGAGAAAATGTCACCCTACCAACAGGTAAACAAATGTGAGTTCCCCTCTGTTCCCTTGGATGGTAGATACCTGAACCAAGAACTCAAGGATGGGACAGACACTTCCTTTGTTACCAAGAGCTGGGGGACGGGAGGCAGAGGAGCACTGAATCAAGATCTAGTGTACATTTCTTTAATTTAATGCTTAAAAAGCAAATTATAAAATACAACACAACCTGCTCCCCAGGAACAGAGCGCTCAGCTTTTCCTGCCAAAAGCTCAGCCCAAGAGCACGCAGGCGGTCTTCTCAACACACAATTACTGCTGCAGCTTCCCGGCCTGACAACACTCCGGGCGCAGCCTCCTGCCCCAGCTAGGAGGAGAGCTCCAGTACTGTTTCCGTCTGTGCTATTTGAGAAAAACAAAAGGGTCAAATAAAAGGCAGGCATTCTCCTCTGCTAGGGAGTCCCCTGGAAAAGAAAAAACAGTGATTCAGACACCCCTGTTGGTAACAGTGGGGGCCGCAGACATGCAGTGCTGTGGCAAAGGCTCGCAGCCAGAAGACCTTGGCAGCAATGGCAGGTCCAACGCAAGCCTGGGGGGCTGTTCCCCCCCTTTTCAAGTCAAGCAGGTCTGACCTCTCAGCTCAGTTCTCCACCATCCATAGCCCTTGGCAGGACCAGTTCTCTGGATGGAGGGAGAGGCTCTGAGAAAGTCAGTTCAAATACCCCAGGAGCTCGTGACTCGGCCGTCTGCTGCCCTCACATCTCAGGTCACAGAGAAGCTCGCTACCCAATCCCAGGTGCTCCCAGTGGGCTCTGGAAGAAGAAAACCTGGCTCCAGCCAGCCTTGGGAATGCTCCAGCTGTCAGAGTGGGGAGCTTAATGAGCTGGTGATGGAGAGAAAAATGCCCCATCGTTTTAAAGCTAGACTTAATCCTGGCTGCTTAATTGTACCCAGCTGTTCCCCGACTCCCTTCCAAGCTAGTTCCCACTGTCCGATGAACGGTCCCGACTGGCTGGCCACACCGGGAAGGTGCAGGGCAGGCCAGTTAACGGTCAAATTAGATCTAAAACTCAATACAGAGAAATCCATGTCATTTAGCTGTGTGGCCCTGTGCTGGCGGCAACCCACACGTCCCACACCGGAAGCATGTGTCCGGCTTGGAGAAACACATTGTACTTAAAAAGTAATACTAATAATAATACACAGCTGTGTGATTCTGGGTAGTTAAAAACACCTACTTCCAAAGATATTACCTTAAAAAACATCTAGATTTCAGGTTTCTCTGACAGAATCTGAAGAGTCCACCGCAGCAGGCCTGTGTTCTGTTGCTGATCGGTTAGCCTGGGCCGCGTTTGCCCCGGGTGGGGGTGTGAGCACCATTCACCGCAGTCCCCACCCTTCCCTATCGCCCTGCACGGTTGGGCCCTTGGAAACCTTTGTGTTCGTCACCCCTGCTGACAGTCTCCTGACCTGGACTTTGGTTTTTGCCATCTGTGCCATGACCCCACCAGTCCTCAGAGGGCCCTGGGCTGGGCCAGAGAAGCGGCGACAGCTAAAGGAACCAGGCCACTCACTGTGGAGGTACTTGGGGAAATGCACATGCACTCCTCTCTGGGGTGACAACCGTCCTCAGGCTCTCCTGTCACTGCCCTGTCACTGGCTTCCCTCCCCAGCCAGCCAGGGCAGCCTCCACCGTCATCAGCTCCAGCTTGCGGAGCCCGATGCATTCATTGCAGCCCTCAGAGGGGCGGTGACTTCTTCACTGAGTAAAGGACAAGCTAGAAGAAATCTGGTGCGTCTCAGAGGAGAAGGGGTTTGGGGGATGGGCTGGGGGTGGGGAGCCCTGCTTGCCCGAGCTCGTTAGGGGAAGGACGCCGGCAGGACGAGGTGCGCTCCTGCCCACCTCTAATTGCACACCCCACTTTGCCCGCTCCACTCAGCCAACCCGCAGAGCAGCCCGACGTTTAAAGATTACCAAGGCAAGTTTGTAAGGAAGCCGCTCCCTCTTTGTCTGTCCTTGGGCCAACAGCAGCAGAAGGGGTACTAATTAGAGGGTGAATTATTAGCTTCCCATGGTGCACTGCAGGGACATTGAAAATGAGGGGCTTTGCTGCTCACGTATAGATGGTTGGTCTTGGTTTAATATATTCGTGTTTCTAGGGGAGCAGCAGGGGGCAGTTTTTATGATTATAATTGTTGCATAATTACTGGCCTAAGGTTGCCTATTGTTAAATAAAAATGCTGAGATACTAATGTTTTATTGAACAGTACAAGGAGATAAAACTGTAATATCTTTTCCGAGCAATCGAAGCTGCTCCTTTGCTGCCTAGTGACAACGCTTAGTCAGTCGCCTTTTGGAAGAGGTGGATGGGTTCTGCCGCCTGGGCTGGGAGTCAGGTGCGAAATATTTGCTTCTGGGAGCAGGAGGGGGAAGGAGCACAAAAGGAAAAGGGGCGCTTAGGAGCTCGCTGGCGGATGCGCCCTGACAATCCCTGCATGTTGCAGGGGCGGGATTAAGACCTGGGTGAACACATATGCACTCAACATGAAAGTCAGCTCTCAGCCAGATGGTCCTGGGGCAGCAGAATGCCACACATGACCGTTCCTAGGAAGGATGCCCATTCCTGCCACAGAAACCCAAGGGACATGGAGGCAGAGACAGCGAGGGCTGCCGAGTCGGGGATGTAGCCACCACGAGTGCGCTGCACCGCCCAACGTCCTCCCTGGGCAGCCCCCTTCTTTTGCTTGTTGTTGTTGTTGTCGTTTCTTTGTTTTAATATGGAACACTTCACGAATTTGCATGTCATCCTTGCATGGGGGCCAGGCTAATCTTCTCTGTATCATTCCAGTTTTAGTCTGTGCACTACCAAAGCCAGTGCCCCAGGCACCTCGTAAAGCTCAGTACGTCAAGTTGCTAGGAAGACCTGGAACCAGCAGGTAACACATCTGTATTATTTCTCCAATGCACCTCTTGCTCCGACGTACCAGCTCACCATCCGCAGGTGGCCGTCCCCAGGACCTCCTGACCATCTCCCTGCCTCTGGTGTCTCCTACCTGTGACCGGGCAAGGGATGACTGTTGCCAGGAGCCGACCACATGAAGGAAAAAATACCATGTGTGTCAGCTCTGCGGCTTCACAAGGACAGAAAAGCCAAAAAAACAAGTGTGGGAAATGCCATTCGATTTGAGCAAAAAGTGAGTGTCTGGCCAATTTGGTTTGGCCCCTCCAGTGTCCCATCCCCCAGAGTGATGATTTGAAACTGGCCACTGTTGTCACTGTTCGCTCTGGTGTGCACAGCCAGGAAAGTGGGCTGAGGCGGCAGAGCAAGCCTGAACTTCAGGAAATCACAGCGAGCGGGGCCTCTTCCCCAGGAGAAGCTTTTCCCCCCAGACCTCCCCTAGGCCCGGCCTAATAGGGGCTCCTCATTCGTGGCCAAGATTGTCACAGCAGGTATGAAATCAAAACCAATTTTCCTGCCTACACGTTTCCGTATGGTTCTCAGGGTGAACCTCAGTCTTGTGGAAAGAGCCCAGGGCTCCGAGGCGTCAGTCAGCCTGTGCTTTGATCCCGGCTCAGCCACCCCTCTGCAATCTGAGACAAGTCGCTTCAACTCTCCTCTTTGGACCAGAAATCACATCACCACTCTGCCTACCACACACAGTGCATGAGGTGTCTGAACAGACTTCAAAGAATCAGGGGCTGTCGGAGTCAGAAAGAGCTCATCTGGTCCATTTTCTTTCCAAATGTGGGAAATCTTTCCAGGGCATTCCTGACAGATGTCCACCCTTCCTCTGGATGAAGATAAAGACCCCAGAACGCTCAGAGTGACCCCCGCTTGGGCTGGACGGCTCTGAGTTGGCTTCTTGTGTGAGCTGAGACCCGCCCGGCCCTGGTCCCAGGGCTGCCCTGGGCGGCATCTTCTTCACACAGGAATTCGAAGGAAGCAATTTGTCTGCCCTTGGTCTGTTCTTCTCCAGGACAACTGTCCAGATTCCACAGCCATTCCTCGTGTTTTAAGTCCTTTATCATCTTCCTCCTCTGAACTCTCCCCTCAGACATCCCACCCATCCTTCACTGGAAGAGAACCCAGCTCCATATGCAACCTGGCCAGTTGAGGACACAATGACCTCCCTCAATGTAGTCACTATACTCCTAGTAATGCAGCCTACAGCGGTGCGAGCTTCTTAGCAGGCACGTCACACAGTTGGTTCACATGAAGCCTGTGCTCAACTAGGTCGTCCAGATCTTTTTCACATAAATGGTTTTCATTTGGAAAATGAAAGTTCTCACCATTCCTGTATAAGTACAATTGATTACCTTGAAACCAAATGTATGATTTTATACTTCTTTCTGTTTTGTTTCAGTATGTTCATTTGGATATCTCTTTCTATCTAAACAATGATAAATCTTTAGACATCCTGATTCTGTCACCCACACTTGAATTGGAAAGCCCTGCCTTACAGCTGCGTCATCTGTGGATTTGTTAAGCAAAGCTTCACTGTCTTAGAGGAAAAGTGTTAACAGTACTGATCCATGGGGAGCCGACTGCAGCAGAGTGAAAGGAGTTATCAAGACTCCTAAATAAGACTCATTAAGTTAGTAAATTGAGGGGAAAGAATACAGGTCACCAAATCCTTGGGTTACAAAAAAGAAAATGCCATAAATGAGGAGGCAATGCCTAATGTTTGCATTTGTGCCGCCAGAGTGAGGGGACCGCAGATCACAGTTGGATTTGACCAAGTAAAGTTAAGTTCACGTAAATCGAATCTACTCTTCCTTCACTCACTTTCCCGGGAAACAGGGTCCCCAGTTGATAATAAGGATGTAACAATGAGACAAACTATATGCACATAAAGGAAGGAATCGAGATGATGCAACATATGGTCCCATTCGCTTTGTCTTGGTGGACTCACCTCCTAGTCGTAAGGAGAAACATAAATTATCTGACAGGGTTTAAAATGAGCCTGCATCCTGGAGCCTCCACACCTGTTGTCTTCCCCGTGGGTTTAGCTCCGACCTGCACTAATGAGTCAGGAAGTTGCACATGCACGTCCCCTGCCCCTCAGCAGAGCTGCCTGCAAGGCCCTTGGCCCAGGCAATGGCGGAGCCCCCCATTCTCTGTAAAATGTTTGCAGACAGTACTTGGAGCGCTTGCCCTGTCTTCAATGTTGGTTCAGGAGTATAGAGACCCTTCAGAGAGGAAAGCATAGATAAAACCAAGTTTACTCATTTCCTAGAAGCTTCTGTGACAAATTACCACAAACTTGGTGGTTTAAAACAGGAGCAACTTATTCTCTCATGGTCTGGAGGGCAGAAGCACAGAATCAGTGTCGCTGGGCCAAAATCAGAGTGGTGGCAGCCACACTCCCTCCGGAGTCTCATGACAAAGCTCTCTAGGTACTTAGGTGCTGGGACCCATCACACAGAAACAGGCAGGCCTGAGCACTGCAGGTGAGGTTCCCCAGGTAGCAGAGCGCTATGGAGGGAGTGTGCAGGATGCTTAGGAAGGCGTGCCTTTGGGATCCACACCAGTGGAAAGGAGAGGAAGGAAGCAGGAAGAGAGAGAAGCTGAGATACAGTGTAGGCCCGACAACAGCCTTGGCCGAGCCCACAGGGAGCTCGAGAGTTGGGATGGTCTTCAGAATTGTCCTGAGTTGGGGTGACACGATCATGCCTTCGTACTTCCGCATCCAGTTAGTCATTGGATGGGGGCCTCCAGGGAAGAGGTGTCAGCTTGGGCAAGGCAGCTGAGCTAACCCCTAAGGGGCTGACAGCTGCAGGCCGTCTGCTGACTGCGTTCCCAGCAGCTAGGCAACAAGCCCTTCCTTGAAGTGGCACCTGGGCCACGCGTCACAGAGTCCATGGTTTCAGGAGAAGACATTGTCTGCTGTCACTGAACACCGAGGCATCGTTATGGAGCGATCTCAGGACAGAGAACTTTCCAGAGTGAATGTCTGTCCATGGTTCAAATATCATGTTATTGTTTGTCTTGTTGAGTTCTGATTGCTTTTCATGCAAAATAGTTTCAAGAAACTTGCCATCTAAATGAATGTCCTTTAATAAACATTTATTGCCAGAAACAAGAAAAAGACGTGCACTCTCACTTCTATTCAACATTATGTTGAAGGTTCTAGCAAGAGTAATCAGGCTAGAAAATGGAATAAAACGTGTCCAAATTGGAAAGGAATACGTAAGACTATATTCCAGACAACATGATCATGCATGTAGAAACATCCTAAGGAATCCACTTAAAGAACTATGTATTTAATATAGTTTTTTAAATTATTTAAATATATTTAAAACTCGTTGAGTTCAGCAAGTTTGCAGGATACAAGATCAATATACAAAAGTCAGTTATATTTCTCTACACTTGCAATGAATGCATCTTAAAATAAAATTCAAAAAACCATTTTGTTTACAATAGCATTAAAAAAAACTTTTGAATAAATTTAATAGAAGTGCAAAACTTATACTCTGAGTACGACAAAACATTGTTGAAAGAAATTAAAGAAGGCCTAAATAAACGGAAAGATAATCTATGCTCATGGATCAGAAGACCTAATATTAAGATATTAATACTACACAAAGCAAGCTATAGCTTCAATACAATCCCTATCAAAATTCCAAGGGCCTTTATTTATTTTTCTTGTTTTGGAGAAAAGGAAAGCTGATCCTTAAATTCATATGGAATTGCAAGGGGCCCCAAATAACCAAAAACAATCTTGAAAAAGAAGAATGAAGTTGGAGGACTCCCACTTCCAGATTTCAAAACTTACTATAAGCTACAGTCATCAAGACAGTGTAGCCCTAACAGAAGAACAGACGTATAGACCAATGGGATAAACTGTGAGTCCAGAAATAAACACCCACATCTATGGACAACTTATTTTTCACAAGGGTGCCCAGACCATTCAATGAGGACAGAATAGTCTCTTTAAGATACGGTGCTGGGACCACCAAATATTCACAAGTTTTAAAAAAAAGAAACTGAGGTTAAACTCCTCCATCACATCATATCCAAAAATTAACTCAAAATGGATCAAGACCTAAATGTAAGAGATAATCCTCTAAAACTCAGAAGAAAGCATAGGTGTAAATCTTGGTGACCTTGGATTAGGCAATGGTGTCTTAGATATGACAGTAAGAGCATAAGAACAAAAGAAATATAGATAAATTGAACTTCCTCAAAATTAAAAGCTTTCATGCTTCAAAGGGCACAATTTAAGAATGTAGAAAACCACAGAATGAGAAAAATGATTCAAAATCATATATCTGATAATGAATTTGTATCTAGAATATATAAAGAACTACAACAACTTAATGAAAAGACATTTCTCCAAAGAAAATATGCAAATGGCCAGTAAGCACGTGAAAAGAGGCTTACCATCATTAGCCATCAGAGAAATGCAAATCAAAATTACTCTGAGATACCACCTCCCACCCACAAGAAGGGCCATAATAAAAAAGAGGAAAATCACAAGTGTTGGTGAGGATGCAGAGAAATTGGCACCCACCAGGTGGTGGGACTGTAAAATCATACAGCCACTTTGGAAAATAGTCTGGCTATTCTTCAAAAGGATAAACATAGTTACCAAATGACTTCACAATTCCTCTCCTAGGTGTATTTATATCCAAGAGAAGTGAAAACATATGTCCACACAAAAACTTATACACACATGTTCACGGAAACATTATTTGTAATAACCAAAAAGCAAAAACAACCCAAATGATCACTCGCTAATAAACAAATAACAAAATGTGGTCTATTCACACAATGGGAAATTATCTAGCAGTAAAAAGGAATGAAATGCTCTTACGTGCTACAATGTGGATAAATCTTGAAAACAATGCTGCTAAGTGAAAGACAGAAAAAAGCCACATATTGTGATTCCATTTATACAAAACATCCAGAGTAGGAAAACCCATAGAGACAGAAAATAGACTGGGAGTTGCCCAGGGCTGTGGGAAGTAGGAGAAAAATGGGAAGTGACTGCTAATGACCTATAAGGCTTCTTTTTGGGGTGATGAAAATGCGTTAAAATTGATGGTGGTGATGGTGGCACAACTGCGAGTGTGCTCAAAACCACTGCATTGTACACTTTAAATGGCTGCGTGCTGTGGTAGACGAGTTACCTGTATCTCAGTAAAGCTGTCATTTTTTAAAAACATTATTAAGTGCCCGTAATATACAAAATCGATTATTTCACAGGTGGAGGAGTCACTGAAGTTGCCGAGCTCCAGGCTGGATGTGGTACATACACACAGGCCCCTGGAGCCCCGTCTCGCTCCCCTCCTATAGCTCATCAAACAAATATTGCTCAAATCTGTGCGCGTCTATCGATCTCCACTGTCACACCTCATGCAAACCGCGGTCACTCCAGCCTGGCTCCTCGCAATGGCCTCCTGCACTTCCTAGCCAGTCTCCGCTGCAGCCCGAGCAATCTTTGGAAAGTGCAAATAGTACCATGTCAAAAGTTTCCAGTGACTTGTTGTTGCCCCAGAGAAAACCCCCACAATCCTTCCCATGGTCTACCAGACTGTCCCTGCAGTCTCGTCTCCCACCTTCTCCCTCGTCTCTCACCACACTTCCACCACGCTGCCCTTTTGCATTCCCCAAATACTACAAGCCCTTCCCACGCCAAAGTCTTGGCCGCACTGTTCTCTCCACTTGAAGCACTCTTGCTACCTCTACTCCTAACACTTACTCATTCTTTACTCTCAGTTGAAAAAGAAACACTTCTTGGGGAAGTCATCTTTGGTCCCTAACCCCCAGAAGTGATCAAGTCATTTCTTTGGACGTTCTTATAATGCCTGGAAGTCTCCTGTCAGGCGCTGATCACATTTATACCTAAATCACTATTTGTATGATGTCAACTTCCTGCTGTACCATAAGCTCCAGGAGAGTGGGGTACGTATATCTTGTTCATCTTTTTTATCCACAAAACCTGACATGATGCCCACAATGGAGAAAATAAGAATAAATATTTGCTGAATGAATGAATGAATAAGCAGGTGAAGTGTAAGATAGATACCTATGAGTGAGGCAGACAGGAACTACTGCCATCACATAAACCAGGGTTCTACCTGTTGGGGTGGTCAACTGGGAAGGCCCCTTAGAAGATAGAGGCCCCAGAAAACAGGCTTAGAATCACAGAGGTGGATGGACCTTTTGGAGTCATCTTGTCCACATTCCTACCTTCCTGAGCTGGACTCTGAAGGTCGGTTTGGAAAATCATATTACCCACCCCCTTCTCCCATTGCTTCAAAAAGGATCCATAGGATAAAATGCCCAACTTCCTGGCATGGCATTAAAACAATGGGATAATCTGGCCATAGCACACAAAGGTCAGCACACACGACAAAACTCAGGTAGCTTGAAGATCCCTCAAAAGGATGCAAAGTCCTAGAATATTTCTCAACCAGTCCAATAATCCTCTGTTCTTCCAGTCTGGGAACAGATCACTGCTTCTTTACTTAGGCATTATATGAAATGGGTGGCTTGTGTTTAGAATCCGTTTGGATGAAACACACACACACACACACACACACACACACACCTGTACTAGAATCATACTCAGTACAGAAAGCTCACCAGAGAGGCCTGTGAGAACCAAGGCTGACATCCTCTCTCTCGTTCCGTGCTCCCTTTGGGAATACTGGAGGCTGGCAGAATGACCCTCACCCACGAAACCTTTTCTTCTCTATCTCACCAAGCATATTATAATGAATTCATAGAGGTTACTCCATATAAGGCAAGAAATTGGAACCACTGCATGATACTTATAACCTAAATAGAAGCTGTGGTTCTACGTAATCCAGGCTTGTAAGAACTTACGTTAAAAAACAAAAACTCAGCCAGCTGCCACGTAAAATTCCCTAAAGGAATGTCAGCTTCTACTGGAGTACTTTAAAAGTGATCTAATTTGTAACCCAAACAGCAATCGTTATCAAAACCCCCTTCCTCCATTTCAAACATCTCTTACACCTGACTATTTTCCTCGGATGTCTCTCCAGCAAAAAGGCCAAATCGCCCCCTCCCCCGCCGCCCCGCCCCCAGCCTCCACATGCAGGCTATTTCTTTCTCTCTCTGACTTTTTCATTCCAGCTCTTTATTTTATAGATCAACTGAGCATCTCTGATAGCACCCGTCCCCCGTTGCCCTCACTCTCCAGGCTTCCTCTTTCTACTGCGGAGATGACCAGGTCATCATTCATGGCCCAAATCTGACGTGCACGCACGTGTGCACGTGTCTGTGTACACACATGTGTTTCCCACACCACGTTTTTAAACTATTTATTTGAATTACTTGTCAACTGTTTCAGATATTTACACGTTGAAACTCCGAATCTCCAGCTTCCCCAAATCCAGAGACTGGCAATCTGGGCCCTGCTTTCCTCCCGGAGCCAGGTGCCTGGAGCTGATGAGTGGCGCCCCCTCTTGGATGGGACTTGTAATCACCGGTTTCCCACCTCTCCCACCCGCCCACCTCACCGCCTGGATCTTGGGAGCTCTGGAATTGGTGCCTCTTACTCTGCCTGCAGTTCGTGTTCCGCTTCCTAGATCTGAAACCCAGACCCTTGTTCAGTGGTGAAGCCTGAGCTGCCACGAAAAAACAAGCTGGGTCAAGTCCCCGTCACATAACCACACAGCAGACACAGCTTCCTACGGAAGAAAGGACACTGACTTCTCTCAGCACCGCCAGCATAGACTCGCTGCCTGGCCCAGAGCAGACACTCAGGAACCATCGTCACGAAGGTCAAAGCAAAGGCTATGGAAATTTCTCTCTGATACATAAAAAGGGCTCTGTGTTGCCTTTCCTCTCCTTTTCCAGACTTTCTCACTGATTCTCTCCAGGCCCTGGCTGAGGCCGGGATGTGAGTCTGAGAGCAGCTGGCAGAGAGAAGTGTCAGGAAAAGTGGGACCAGGGGACAAGTCGGCCCCTGTGCAGCTTCCAGTGGAGCCTGAGTGACGGTGACCCCAGCCAAGCCACGGTGTCCTTCCTCTGCCCAGCCTGGCTCAGCAGCCAGATGGTAATGACTTTCCCATCGTCTCAGCCCAGGCAAGCTGTGAACAGGCACCGTCAAGGATGGGCCTCACCGGCCCGGCCCCAGGGCCCAAAGCTGCCTTATTCCAGCAAGTGACGACTTTTTAATTTCCAACCTTTGGGTCCCTGGTGAGGAAGGTGGAGATAGGGGTGAGGATGGCATATGGATCCTGCAAAATAGAGAGACCATGGGCAGGGAGCAACCTTGAGAGGTCATCTCCCCTCTGCTTGGAGAGAGTCTCTCCTTTGCCCAGGACCCGGCCCAGGCCCACCTCCTTCAAGAAGCCTTCCTGGACTCCCCCATCCTAAAGCTGTCTCTCTATCCTTCAAACACTTCCAATGACTTGTATCATTCACAACACATCCAGGTGAAACACTGATCCTTGGAAGCAGACACTGGTTGAACGTGGAGCCAGACAAATACATTTGAGTCTTGGCTTCAATCCCTCAGTGGGTGTGTGACCTTGGAACCATCACTTGGCCTCGCTGAACCTTAGTTCCCTAAAATGGGGATAAATCCCTTCCCTGACTACTCACAGTTACTGAGAGGGTTGAATGAGGTAATAAGGGAAAAAATGTCCTTAGCAAAGTTGACATAAAAGAAAAAGGAAGAGGATGACATGCTACTTTCCAACCTCTCAACCTTTCCTCCTTTACAGAGTTAGCTCCTGAGAGCGAGTCCTCACTCCTGACCCCCCAGGAAGCTCTGAAGCTGGGGCTCCTTAAAGGCGAGGGTTCTTGTCTCCTAGCAACAAGCCAAGGACTCCCTCCCCAGAAGGTGCTCAGTGAGAGCTGTGACCCCAGAGTGCACAGAATCTCAGAGAATGGTCCGCATCGAGGTAAAAAGATACTGACATCTCAGGGAATTTCAAATGCGTGGCATTTCTGTTTGCTCTTTTTTGCTGTTTGCGGGGGGAGGTAAGTATTTGGGGTGATTGCCCTGGAAGCAAAGATGCTGAGTGGGAAGCTGGAGGAAGGCAGGGTGGGCCCCTAGGTTTAAGGGCAAGCTTGGCAGCCCCGAACTCTGCATTCAGCATGGGGCTGTGGGTCCCTAGCACTCTGGCTGTGGGCCAGGAGGGGAAGGGACTTCACTGCCTGATGAAAAATCCTGGCCTGATGGGGGCCTTGGCTGGGCACCTCAGGAGCTGCTCGGAAAAGCAGATGCAAACAAAGGCCAAAGTCATTGTTCCAAATACATTCCTGGCATCTTTCCAGGCCAGCCTTAGAACCACCCACGGGCTGCTAGGATCCTGGCCACGGCTCTACGTGTCTAACCAGAGTGGATTGCTGCCCTGCCTGGAGGCAGCGTGAGGTCAGGCAGTGATGCCTGAGCCAGCCCCCAAGGAGCCCACCTGGCCACCTGGCCCATGACAGGATCCAGGGCTCGGAAAACACCCGAACAGCGCTTGCCCACCAGGCGAGCCCCTCCTCCCTCCTAGGTCCAGGATGCACACAGCCTGTGTGCTCTGAAGGGTGCCAGTGAGAAAGCCTGAAAGCTGACTTTGCTTCAGAAAGGTGGTTTCTCTTCCTGGGGGCAGGAGAGAAATGAGTCAAGTTTTGAAAGCAAAATCACCCATTTTTAGGCAGTGGATGAGAGGATACATACACGAGAGAAGGAAGCTTTCGGCCATTCACCACCCTTTCCTCAGGCCTGGACGTGGACTCTGGAGTCACAGGCCGTGCCTACCAGGGCCACCGGCCCTGGGCTATTTGGAGGATGTTGGGACGACTCTAAAGGGCCCATCGATGTCCCCCATCCTGCCAACACTGCTTTGTTACCACCTTGCTCATGTGCTAAACAGTTTAGTCCCCACAAGAACCTGGTGAGGAAGGCAGGATCCACAATATTATACCAACTTCACAGGGGAGGAGACTGAGGCCCGGAGAGGGAAAGCGTTCACCACAACAGCCCGTGCTCCAAGCGTTGTGATTAACCCAGCGCTGGTTACCATTCGCTAACACAACACAGGCTGTCTAACTCAGAGAGCACTGGAAGCCACTCTGTCTCAGGATCGAATCCCAGCTGAGTCACTTTCTACGCTACATACCCTGGGCCAATCACTAACCACTTCTGACCCTCATGTGAAGAGGGGCCACAGTGCCTATCTCCTCGGGCTGCCTGGGAGTGTTAAAGGGGACACACAACAATGGAAGTGTCTAGCACATTCTGGGCACACACCGTAGGTCCTCAATACTTGTTCCTGTTAGGTATATAAACTGTCCACTCCCAAAATGAACATGAGGTGACCCAAGACATCCAGCACAAAGGAGTCGGAACTGTGTGGGGGTCAGGGATGGAGACGGGAAGAGCAAACTGGTATCAGTTATGTCGTCAGTGCTTTTTCATGAAACTATTTCATAATTGAAAAAAAATACATTTTTAAACAAAAGAAAATAACATCAAATGTAAGACAGGGAAGTGGAAACAATGTCAAGGGAATAGAAAACTCAACGTGAGCAGGCAGAACGGGATGGGCAGCGTTTCTGAGTGTGTGTGGGCCTCAGCGTTGCCTGGACCCTGGCAGCTGGCTACACGCACACTGACCAGTAACAAGCCAATTTGTCTGCAAAGCCTCCCAGCCCAGTTGCAAGAAGTCATACTTGCAAGGACCCTTACATAAGCCACACCAGGTCACAGAGCGAACAGTGATTCTGCAAAAGGCAGAACGCTTGTTTAGGAATGTTTCTCATTACAGAAGTCACCCGGGACTCTGCCTGCTGTCCCCAGGGCACTGGCCAAGCGATCTCCACGT
Organism: Rhinolophus ferrumequinum; assembly: GCF_004115265.2. Lineage (NCBI taxonomy): Eukaryota > Metazoa > Chordata > Mammalia > Chiroptera > Rhinolophidae > Rhinolophus > Rhinolophus ferrumequinum. The sequence goes on along the minus strand of NC_046298.1, from coordinate 3,932,089 downwards.
GGCCCAGGAAGCTCGGCCAAGCTGTCAGCCCCCGAGGACCCTCCCCACCACCCACACGTGGGCTCCCACAAAGGCCGCTCCCTCGGGCCCTGGGTCTCTAATTGCTGTGGCATTTAGGGGTCTCCAAGGGGGTGTGGGCCCCTCCTCCCCAACCTCTCCTCCCCTCGCACCCTCCTTTAGCATCATCTCCCGCCTCACGGATGATGACATTCTCGCCAAGTGGCAATGACAGGAGAAATGAGTTCACAGCCTTTGGCAACTGAACACTGAGCTTTCAGATTAAACTTTCAAAAGGAAATATCTGCGCGTGCAGGGAAATCGTGTGATATTTGGGGAAGACTTCAGGGTGAAACAATCAGCACAAGCCACAGACCCTCGAGGGGGGCATGTGGGCAGGACTCGAGGGGCGCTGGGACGGGCACACCTGCACATGCAGAAGCACACGACTGTGGACACACACGCAAGGCCGAGAGTCCACGTCCGCACTCAGCTACAGCCCAACCCTGTCAAGGAGCCCTGGGCCTTAATGAGCCCGTCAGGCGGGGATGCACTGACTGTAACATCTCAGCTAATTGGCCACAGTGCTTGTCTTCCAGCAGTTCCCCGCTGGCTTCCCCACCCACCATCCCCCCTCTTCCCAATCACTGAAAATGATTAAGAAAGCCTGGCATTCAGTGGGGCATGAGACCGCTTCTCCTCGCATGCCCCCTGCACTTTTCTCATTGCTTTTAAAGTCAGGGAATTAGATCTGACGCAGGGCTGTCACTGCACGTGGACTGTGTAGACGGACGCCCATGTGCGGTGGGCGCTGGCTCACTACTCACGTCCGCATTCCCATACAAGGGGCTGACAGCCTCCAGCAAAAGCGCTCATCGAGCCCCGGAGCTGCCGTGTTGAGGTGCACTGCACGGTGCGAGGGGCCGTCCCAGGGGCGGGGGTGTGCCGCTTGCACAGCGCCGCTCGGCTGCCTGCAAACTCCCACACCTGAGTCTGTGTGTGCAAACCTCCGCACCTGAAATCCCAGCACAGAACCTGGCACAGCACACATAGTGCACCTGTGACAAATACGTATCGGATGGTTATCTACGTGAACATAGATGCTGCTCAAAACATGTATAAGGAATTTAATTTCATTGAAAGTCTGAATTCCAGATGCTCATTCTGTTTTTCCTAGGCCCCCGTTTCTCCAGCATGGCCATCAGGCCCAACTTCCTGTGGACAAGAGAACAAGGAGCACTGGATTCTCAGGCTGCCCCTGGTTCTTTCTAGCTTCCTGGTCTCGAAGCCTTGGTTTCCTCATTTGTAAAATGAGACCATAGGACTTGGACTTCTAAAACCCTTTCCAGAGCTCCCATTTGGGCTAGAAGGACAACTGCCCCTGGCTTAAGCACTGGCTTATCTACAGCAAGAAACGGGAGACTCGTACCCTTGCCTCTCCAGCTCTCTCTCAGTCTCGGTGTTACATCTATTCCCAGCCTGACTTCCACTTCCTGCTGGTAAATGGCTGCCAGGAGCCCCAGGCCTGGCAACCCCAGCAGAGAAGCACATTGCAGAGAGTCTTCCGTAACAGTCTAACACAAAGGTCGGAAATTCAGTCTCAACAGGCAGATTTGATCTCATGCACATCCCAAGGGGAATCCGATGTTCTGATTGGCCAACCACGTCCCAGTCCAGCCCTACCTGAACTTCCTGGGCTGAGAGTTGGGGAAAGGTGTTTCTCCAAAGGAAATACTAGAGGGGGATGGATTCTGGGCTTCCTAAAATTAAGGAACAGCTCCCAGGCCCCCCGTGAGGTCAGAAGAGGCCAATTAAAGCCATTTTGTGAGAGTTCTGGTATATTGAACTAAATGGAAAAAGGCCAAAAGATGGGTATAAAAATTATGAGATATGCTTATTGTATACTTTTAACAAACACACAAAGAAACTATAGTTGACCCTTGAACAACACAGGGATTGGGGTGCTGACCCCCCACTCAGTCGAAAATACACGTGTAACTTTTGGTTCCCCCAAAACGTAAGCTGTCTCTTGGGATCCACAGGGGATTGAACCCCCGCAGATACCAAAATCCACAGATTCTCAAGTCCTCTTTCTGAAACGGCATTGATCCATGAGTACAGTCGGCGTTATACATCCACAGATCGAAAATAGTACAAATCTTTATTGAGAAAAAAATCCACGTCTAAGTGGAACCCAAAACATGTTGCTCGACAGTCAGCGTAACACGAGCGGTGCCGCTGATCACAAGCTACGTTTGAAACGTTAACACACAGAGCATTTCAATCACTGCTCATTTACTGCACGCACATTTCCACGTGGCGGACGGGTGGACATCCTCTCAGCGCTGTTGGAGGGCCTGTGACGTTGGGCGAAGCCTCCAAGGGCACCATTCTCCTCAAAGGTACTGTAGGTTTGCACGGTTTTCATGACAATTTTCTGGCAGTTGGCTACCAGTGTCAGTTTTCTGTCATTGACACTAAGTTACTCTATGAATTTACAGCAGACTGTACTTATCAGTGGCCTAGATCAAAAGTCTAACTTTGGGCCCCTTTTGTAAAACCGAAGCAGAAGCCAAATGGCTCTTGCTCCCACCATCACACACAAATAGTAAAAGTCCTAAAGTCCAACTAAAAATAGGGGGAAATGGGTGGAGAGGAAGGAAGTATTGACTGGAAATTTCACCAGTGCATGCACGTACACACAAACACACACTCGTGCGCACAAACTCACTTTTCTTCCCTCAGTTTCTCTCTCTCGTCCCAGTACTGTCCCTCCCTGTCTCTCTTCCCCCCTTTTCATTATTTCTGTCTGAAGCTTTATCTCTCTGGGTCTCTTTCTGCCTCTGCTGTGCCTTCCTCTCCCTTTCTCTCCCTTCCCCCCTCCCTTCATTCCCCTGATGTCCACTCTCCTTCCTAGCCTCCCTCCACAGCCCTCCCCCTGTCCCCAACATGCATGTACACACACTGTAGCTTTTATACGGTGTTCTTACTGCCCCTTTTCTATGTTTAGATACACAAATACGTACCTGCCTACAGTATTCAGTATGTGAACACACTGTATAAGTTGGTAGCCTAGCAGCACTAGGCTGGACCAGGTAGCCCAGGGGTGCCGTGGGCTGGACCAGGTGGCCCAGGTGTGCAGTGGGCCGGACCGTGTGGCCCAGGTGTGCAGTGGGCCGGACCGTGTGACCCAGGTGTGCCATGGGCTGGACCAGGTGGCCCAGGTGTGCAGTGGGCTGGACCGTGTGGCCCAGGTGTGCAGTGGGCCAGACAGTGTAGCCCAGGTGTGCAGTGAGCCGGACAATGTGGCCCAGGTGTGCAGTGGACCGGACCATGTAGCTCAGAGGTGCAGTGGACTGGACCATCTAGGTGTGTGTAAATGCACTCTATGGTGTTCACACAACAAAATGGTCAAAGCCATGCATGACTGTATTTGAATCTGAAAAGTTTACAGATAACAACAGATTGCCTTCAGGCTGAAAGAGCCCGCAGCCACTCCAATCCAAGAGTGAAAGAAAGGCAGCTTTAGCTAAGTGTTTTAAGGTTTTAAACGTGGATAGATTAGGAGATGGGGGTTTGCACTTTCTGAATTAATGTCTAGCAGAAAACCCCATTGTAAAACTTTTTTAACCTTTTTTATTTTTTATATTAGTTTTTTATAAACTCATATAAAAATATTGTTTTATATAATTTCAGGTGTGCAGCATAGTGGTTAGACATTATATAATTCACAAAGTGATCCCCCAACCAGTCTAGTACCCAGCTGGCACCACGCACAGTCCCTACACTTTTTTTTTTGATGGGAGCAGAGAGAAGACTTTGTAAGATGACAATGCCTGGAGCTGGTGTGGCTTCTCAGGAGGAGAGTGAGCTGCTGATCTGGTACCCAGCCCGCCCACTGGAAGACTTACCTTTCATGACCTCATGAGGAAAGAGAAAGGGGAGGGTGGGAGGGGGAGAGGGACACAATGCCACAAGGGAGGTTTGTCAAAGAATTGGGGGGCCAAACAATAAAGCCGTTTGGGTTCTTTGCATTTTCTCTGGCTGCCTGTGGACAAGGTCCTACTGATTTTCTCTGACAAACACTGATCCAACAGGGGCTCAGATGAAAACATCACTCGTGAACCGAGGGCATAATTAGAGGGCCTGAGTTTAATTCCGCTGACAGTTTCCTGATTCCATTTGAAGGGCTAAGAGGGCCTTCCCACCCTCTAGTAAGCAATTACCCAGCGCCGGGGACCCGCTCCTCTGCCTGGGAGGCTGGCTACAGCCTTGGAAGCAATCAGACAGCATGAAAATGAGATGGAGGTGGGAGAGAAAATGGGGTGCAGGGTAAAGCTCAGAAACGTGTGTGCAGGAGGAGAACCATAGAGTGGCGGGGAGACTAGGGGAGGGAAGGGAGAGGCCTCCGTGAGCGCAGAGGGACTGCAATTAAATAGTAAACAGAGTGAGGCAGGGCGGGGGGCCGGAGGGCAAGCAGAGAAGAGAGGATGGAGAAATGGGGGAGAAATACCGCAGAGGCGATAAAAGAGGAGTGAGAAGTGGGGAGAAGCTCATGGAGGAGGAGAGGTAAGATGAAATGCAGGGAGGAGAAGGATGGAAAGGAATGAGGGAGAGGATGGCTAGGCGATTGGGGCAAAATGAGGAGGGGGCAGGGGAGAGAGGCCCCAAGGGCAGCTTTCGCTGGGGCGCGTCGGGAGCCCTGTCTGCTCCCGCACCGCCATCCCCTCCGCCTAGTGCTGTCCTCTGGCCCCAGGGGTGTCCCAGGCCCCGGCCGAGCGGCCTGGGGAGGCGCGGGCACAGCACGGTCTCTGCCCGACCGGCAGGATGCCCAGGGAGGACGCGGGGACACGCGCAGGCCGGGGTCTAGGCGCCCGAGCCGCATCGACCTGTCTCCCGGCGCAGGGTGTCGGATTGATCGCGGGCGGGGCCTCGGGGCGGGGCCACGATCGATCCGGCCACCCTGCGGCTCTAGCTGGTGACAGCAGCGTTTCCTGGCTGCGCGCTCCGTGCCGCCGGCGAGCCGGATAAGTGGGAGCAATTGGGCCCGGCGGCGCCGAGGCACATCTGCCCCGCGCGGGTGCCGCCGCCCGAGCTCGCCGCAATTAGGGCTGAGTGTCTAAATCTGCCAAGTTCATCGCGGAGCATGTCCCGCGCCTTGTTTACCGCTGAGATGTGCCCAGCCAGCTCCCTGCAGGCCACCCTCTGGGAGCCGCGGGGAGGCCGGGGGCGCGGGGCTCGGGGAGGCCGCAGAGCCCGTGTACCCGGACTGCAAAGGGAACTCGCCAGCGCTGGGCGCTCCCCTGCCAGGGGCAGTAGAGGGAGGAGGCGTCGACACAGCCCCCAACCTCTTGCCGGCCTCGGCCCTCCCTGGGCCAGCGGCTCTGAAGGTTCAAGAATGCTCCCCCGGCCCTGTGACCCTGGGTGGGCGCTGGGCGCCCTGAGCCTGTGTCATCCCTGCAACTCGGGGACAGTGCATCAGTGGTTAAGGACAGAACCGCGGTCTTGCCTGGTAGAGTGGCTTCGCTCGGAGGTCAGAGGTCAGCAGGACTGGTCTCTCCCCAGAGGCAGGAGGCAGGAGCCAGGGCCCGGAAGGGCACCGGAGCCTGCCCAGTACCAAGCAGACTCTCCAGCAGTTAGTGGGTGCTGACCAATGCGCAGTAAATAAATGAAGAAACAGGAAGCGATAGAAACACTAATATAAATAACGTCTGCTCTCCTATGGAGTCCTACAGGCGGGAACCGCGAGTCCCACCCCGGTCCCTACCCACTGGGGAGACGGAGTGTTACCCCATTTCACAGTTCAGGAAACAGGTTCAGGACCTTGCTCCAGGTCCCCATCTAATAAGGGTGGGGGGAGCCAGGGCTTTAACCCAGACCCTCTGGCTTCACTCCCAGCCCTCCTTCTCCCTACCGCCACATTCAAGGCGTGTCTACACAGGACCTAGCTCTGAAAATTCAGTAGTTTAGCCCATCAAGTGTCTTGACTAAGGGATCGCTACTTATTTATTTATTTTACCAAAATCAGTCGCCCGTTTCTTTCCTTCACTCAACAATGATATGGGGGGGAGGGAGAGGGAGAGAGAGAGAGCTCGCCCCTGAACACCTTCCATGGATGGAATGCAGTCCCGGCCCTCGGGAAGCAGACAGGATGGGAAAGCAGGTGTATCCGTGTGCTCCAGCTGCCGTAACAAAGTACCACCGCCTTCCGCTTCCACAACATAATTTGTTTTTCTCATAGTTCTGGAGACTGGAAGTCCAAGCTCAAGGGGCCAGCAAAGTTGGTTCCTCTCTCCTGGGGTTGCAGGTGGCTCCCTTCGCTGTGTGTCTCTGTGGCCCTTCCTCTGGGCAGGCAGGGAGCGGGAGGGGGCTCTGGCACACCCTCCTCTTCTCATAAGGACACGTGTCCTCTTGGATTACGGTCCCATCCTTATGGCCTCATGCAACCTAAATTACGTCCTTATAGGCCCTATCTCCAAATGCAGTCACACTGGGGTTAGGGTGTCGACATATGGGTTTGGGGGGACTCAATTCAGTTCATAACAGCAGGGCCGGGAGAGACAGAGAGACAACTGTGGTTCACGCCCCATAGGAGCCAGAGAAGAAGGGGGGATGACCTCCTGCAGAGAGGGCTTTGGAGCCAAATCTTAGAATCATAACATAGTAAAGTTGGAAGGGACAATATAATCCAACTGTCTCATTTGTCAGACAGGGAAACTGAGGCCCAGGGAAGCAAAGTCATGACTGAAGAGCTGGAACACAATGACAGAGGGTCACCACCCTCCTGTACTCCTGGGCACCAGATGCTGGTCCCCTGACAGAGCGGAGGCAGAGCCAAGGGTGGAGACCCCTCCATCTACTGCATTGGGTTTCTCCAGGAGGGTGACTGGGGAAGGATCGGTGGCTGAGCCCCCAAAGAAGGAGGCAGGAGGAAGGCCGGCTACTGTGGGACCACGGACAAGCTACTTATCTCTTTGTGCATCAGCCCCCCTCGTCCACAAAGCCTGGATTAATAAAAGTCCCTGCCTATTAGACTGGTTATGAGGCTAAAATTAGATGTCGATGTCAGTGCTTAGGGAGACGTCTCACACATTTTCAGTTCTCAGTAAACAGGAACTATTATTTTCACACAACTGGCTACTGACCCTGAACCCCAAGTCTGCTGATTCCCAGGCCAGGCCACTTTTCACGACCCCTGTGGTACTAATAATGACTTACGTAGTATGAGTATTGGCTGTGTGCAGGCGCTGTACTAAGCATGTTGTATGGATTCTCGTGCTTATTTCCCCAATTAGCAGGAGAGGGAACTGAGGCTCCAGCAGGTGTTCAGGTCACACAGGTATGAAGTCGGCAAACCAGAGTTCCTATCTAGGTGAGTCTGGCTGCAGCCCCTGCTTTCTTTGCCATTAACTTCTCCAGCTTCCCAAGGCTCCTGGGAGCGACTTTCTCATGGGGATAAATACAGATGAACTGCGGAGGGGGGAATACACACGCCTCTTAGTTCATCCCGTTAATGAATTCAAGATGTCATCGCTCTGCCCACTGGTGACAAGCTGGGAGGCTCACCAGCCACCCCCAATGCAGCCTGATTCTGACAACGTCGGAGCAAGTGGGAGCTGATGTCAGCAAGCAGGGTCGTGTTTCTCCTGGGCTCTGAGGCCCCTTTTCTCCATCGCCTGCGTGTGCTGTGGGCGAATGTCTGCCTCGCTTCCCTTGTCTTCTGACGGCATAAACTTCTCATGGAACTGGACATCCTGGCATCACAGGAGAGAGAAGCGGGAAACTTGTAAATGGACTTGGGTCCTACTTCCCAAAGCATCTGGTTCCTGACCGTACGTCGGGGGCCTAGCGTGGGCCTGGCGGGAAGGAGGGTGAGGGAGCCACTTCTTGCCTTCGAGTGGCTGCTGCGTCAATGATGGAATTACAGCTATAGACAGACAAGGGATTAGGGGCATAAGCAGAAAACAACCTCATTGAATCATCCTGTCCCGTCAGGGTCTCTCCATGGATCTATTTTTTTCTAGCTCAAGATCAAGTCTCAAGCGGTCCCATAGTTTCCTGGGCTTTTCCAATCACAAGATCATTTTGTTTCCATAATTAAACCCACCATCTAGTACACCTCTTCCCCTACTTGCCAGATGACATTTTGGACGCTTCCAGAAATGTGTCCAGGGGGCGGGGGGAGGAGATTAAGAAAGAGAGGCACTTTTTGTGTCTTTCTAGGTCTTTATATGTCTAACTTGTCACCTGGGTCTGGTGCCCTCAGAATGACCAAAGCAGTTACCAGTTAGTGCTCACCCCTCTGCCACCCTCTCTTTTTGGGGTACTTCTATGGACCCCTCTCTTTTGGTGTAGGCAATGCTTCTCCTCCAGATGGCCAAGGAAACCTCAACCCCAGACTAGGTGCCAACAGTCCCCCTGTAAGAGGCTGACTGACAGCGCTCTAAAGACATCCACATCCTGATTCTCCCCGTGAACGTGTAACCTGACATGCAAGGACTTTGCAGCTGTGATTAAGGATTTGAAATGGAGAGGTTTTCCTGCAGTATCTGAGTGGACCCAGTGTTATTGCAAGAGTCCTTACGACAGGGAGTCAGGAGGGTCACCATCAGAGAGAGTGTGTGAGGGCAAACGCCGAGGTCAGAGGGGCTTGGAAGGTGGAGGACTGGGCCCATCAGCCAAGGAATGCCAGTGGCTCTAGAGCTGGAAACAAGGACATGGACTCTACCCCGGAGCCACTAGAAGGGACAGTCCTGTGGACCCATTTTAGACTTCAGACCTCCAGAACTGTAAGACCATAAATCTGAGTTGTGTTAGTCCACTAAGTTTGTGGTGATTTGTTACAGCAACCATAAGAAACTCACACACCGCCCGTCTGCTAGGGTCCCTGTCCCCTTCCAGGAAGCCCCTGGACAGACCTCTTTTAAGACAACCTCAGGCTAGCTGCCTTCCAAGGGTCCACATCTGGTTCCCAGGAAACCCACCCCTTGGCCCCAATCTGCTGAAAGCGCCACTGGCAACCAGTGCTAGTTAGTGATGCAGAAATAATAGAATCTTGGGAGAAAGGGCCAAATCGTGTAGCAATAGGGACAACTCGGGAGAAGAGTCACACATCTCCTCACATATCTGCACTAGACTCCAGGAAGGCAGTAGGGAAAGAGGGAGCAGGAGAATGACGGTCCGTGGGCAGGGGGGTGAGAGACTGCAGATTTTATAAAATGATTTTTTTTCACTGTGACTGTCTCCTTACAAACAATGCTAGCGAAGAAGAGAAGGGGGCAGCACAGAAGAAGGTGGGGAAACTGCGCAGGGGATCGACTTACACACTCAACTGTTAAGAGGAACATTTAGGCGTTTTACAGTCAGTGGTGATTAGCTTACCCTGGAAACAGAGAAGGTTTACTTCCACAGAGTCAAGGAGGGTAGCAGGAAAACACGAGTAACTGTTGTTATTAGGGGGTTGCCAGAGGAAGCACCCCGTGATTAGAGGGACTTTGAGCCCTGTGCCCTGACTCCAGGGAAGCGGGAGGGGCTGGAGAGTTCACGCCAATAGCCAGTGACTTAATCCGTCACGCCTGTGTAATGGAACCTCTGCAAAAACCCTACCCAAGGGTGGGGGAGCTTCCTGTGGGTGAACATATCGTGGTGCTAGGACGCTCCACGCCTTCCCCGTACTCTGCCATATGCATCGCTTCCATTTGGCTGTTCCTGAGACATAGCCTTTCAAATAAACTGGCAGTAGTAAGTTAAGTGTTTTCCTCTGTTCTGAGTGCCATTCTTGCAAATTAATGAGCCCGAAGAGGGGGGTGAGGGAACCCCAAATTTATAGCCGATTAGTCAGAAGTATGGGAGGCCCAGACTTACACTGGCTTCTGAAGTGGGGGGCTGTCTTGGGTAACTGAACCCTTAACCGGTAAGGTCTACACTCACCCCACGTAGTTAGTGTTAGAGTGGATTAAATTGTAGGACACTCAGTTCATGTCCAAGGAGACTGGAAAATTGCTGGGTGTGGAAATCCCACACATTTGGTGTCCAGGGTGTTGTGAGTAGAGAAAGAATTTTTCCTTTCGTGGCCTTATTGGGAAATATGGTCTTCACAGATGTCATCTGCTAGGATGAGGTCCTACTGGGTTACAGTGGGCCCTCATCCAATGACCAGTGTCCTTATAAGAAGGCCATGTGAAGAGATGTAGAGGGAAGGTCATGTGACCATGGTGGCAGAGACTGGCATGGTGTGTCTATAAGCCAAGGGACACCAAGGATTGCCAGAAAGCACAGGAAGTGAGGAGAGGGGCATGGAAGAGACGCCCCCTCGGAACCTGCAGAAGGAACCAGGCCTGCTGACCCTTGCATCTTGGACTTCTGGCCTCCCGGCTGGGGAGAGAGTGAAGTGCAGTTGTTTAAGCCCCCAGCTTATGGCTTTGCGGTGGCAGCCCTAGGAAACTAATACAGATGTTAGTGAATTCTGTCTCCCTCAGCAAGATGAAAATGTAAAGTCAGTAATCCTTCAGCCCTCACTTCTGATGAGTGGGTCTTTAAAGTACATGAGCACCAAGCTCCCAGCTCAGGTGGTAGAGGCAGCCAGTGACGGGCCGGCCGTTTGTGCCGGATGAGGGAAATCCTGTAAGACACCCTCCCCTGCTTGCACACATGACGCTGGGAGACCCAATCGACCTCTCGGTTTCCCCCAAACAAGCACCCTTAGCAGGGACTCAACTCAAGGCAAGCCACGGACCAGCGAGAATCACTACTTCTGCAAGCATCTCCAACTCAGCCACCCCCACCCAGGAAGACCATCTGGACTCAGGGGTCCTACTAAGAGTAGGATGTGTGGCCTCTCCTACCTTCTGTTTTATTGGGGAGGTGAGCAGTTAAGCACATGGGAGGCTGCCTAAGTTTGAATCTCAACCATGTCACTTTCAAACTTGGTGACATCAGGCAAATTATTTAACCCCTTTGTGCCTTAGTTTCTTTGTCTGTAGAATGAGGTGAACGCTGCTTATTGTAATCAACAGTTTAGAATAAAACAAATAAAGCACTGAACACAGTGTCTGGCGTTAGCAGTCAAAGGATGCCAGTTACTGTGTGAATTAAGGCCCTCTGTGCCCAATAAGTGGGTCCCTGCTTTCTTTTTAATGCTTCATGTTGAGTGCTGACTTGTCTATGCGGGTGGGCTAGGGAGAGCTGAGATGAGCTGCTTCCTCCTCCCTCAATTCATCCAGATACTCAGGGGGCAAACAGAAGAAGGAAATACTGCAAGAAGGACATGCGCACAGTGTAAGAGGAAGAACGTGTAACCAAGAACAAATAAGTACAAAAGGACGGGAAAACCTTAGTGCCAGGAAGGGCTCTTCTCGTACACGGAATTTGTGTGCAAAGAATTAGAACACAGAAGAATTTGAAAACCACGTCTGGAGCAAGATGAACCCGTAAGGAACAAACCAGCGGGGGGCTGATGGTGTAGTGTCAGCACGGAACAGAAGGAAAGACACGCTCAACCTTAGTTTTGCAGGGTCCAGTTTGGCTTAAACACTGTTCCGCTTACCACAGGCAGAATACCCACTGTTTGCAGGACAACGCAGCCTGTATAACTAAGGCCAGTATAAGCAAGCAGCAGGCCCGGGGTCATCTCGGGGTCACAAGGGAATTTCAGGCCTGGCTGCAGACCTGCTCAGTAGATGGAGGAGTCATGATGTTTTGGGGTACAAGAAAATAAGACAAAGAAAATGTGCTGATCTTTGAAACGAGTATAAATGTGAACAATTCTACAGCTCGGGGAACTGAGTGACAAAAGCCGGCACATTATTTAGAGTGTGCGCATGTAGGGGAAAGTGTGATGGGTTGAAGCATGAGTTCACCTGTGAATAGGGGAGGCCTTCAGCTGTGGCAGCTCTGTTTGGTTGAGCCCATTTTCACCTGCACATCCCCGCCCCTTACCTCTGCGACCTGAAGAGTATTACCTCGGGCTCTATTGCTATTTACCGCCTCATGGCCCATGTCCTAATCCCCAGAACCTGTGAATATGTCCGTTACGTGACAAGAGGGAATTAAGGTTGTAGGTGGAATTAAGGTTGCTAATCAACCTTGAGATGACATGGAGATGCGAAGATTATCCTGGCAACCTTGAGGTGACCTTGAGATGGGGAGGCTATCCGTGGGGAGATGACCTTGAGATGGGGAGGCTATCTAGGTGTGCCCAATGTAATCACAAGGGTCCTTGTAAGTGGGAGGCAGGAACTGCAGAGAGAAAAGATGTGACGAGAGAAGCAGAGGTGGGAGTGACCGGAAAGATGACGAGGTCCAACTTTCAAAACTGTGAGATGAAAACTGTGTGTTGCTTTAAGCCACTAAGTCATCTTAATTTGTTACAGCAGCAAGAGGAAACCAACACAACGGGTGTCTGCATCATCTCATCACCATGTCCTAATTGATTAACATGGGCTCAATGTCTGCCTCTGATCCCGCTACCTCATTTCCCCACGTGGCCCTCTCTACCTGACGAGAACAAAGGCGGTGGTTAGCTCCAGCTCACATCTCCCAACTGGGCTGCCAGAAAGAACAGGGTTCTCACCTTGTACTTCCAATTCAAAATCTCTGCTTGGCACGCCTGGGCGGGGGACCTGTAACCAGCAGCCCCTCCAACACCTCTTGGTTGGAGGCAGGAGGAAGGGAAGGAGAGCAGTTGCCCAAAAGAGAGGGGGTAGCACAAGGAGAAAGGGGTGCAGAGGGCCACTTCCCTCCCCAGACACCAGGGCTGCGTGGACAGCTCTTTGAAGGACCTTTTCCACCCTCTCTGGCTCAGGACCTTACCCTGGATTCAACCCTCAGGGGGTGCTCAGCTGTGGCTGTTGATCAATGGACTCATGTCTTTAGTGGGCAGTGCCAAAGGGTAGTTTGCTCCCAGATAGAGAGGAGGAAAAGTGTTGTCTGCAGGGGGTAGGGTGGGGGTTTGGTGGAGGCACCGTTCATGCTGTCGGCGCTCAGCCTCAATTCTGAACTATCAAGAGTCCATAACTGGTACTAGTAAAGGACTAGTTTATTCTTAGCCAGTGCATCATTCATCATTTTGAAAGAGACAAACTAATCAGGGTCATTCCTTACACTAATTAGGGTCATTCCTTAAACAAAAAGCAAATGTGTTTCAAATGGGAGAGCAGTAAAGACTGCAAGGTAGTAGGGTTTGCAGCCTGGGGTCGGGGGTGGAGTTCATGGGATCGTTTTGTTTTCCGCAGAATTCTGTCATGCTTCCTTTCCATGGAAGCACCTACCGAGGGCCGCTGAGTTGGTCTCTCAGACTGCCCCTATTGGGGGTTCTGCACCCCATTCCAACATGTTGAGGATAGGAGGGATTTCTCCACAGTGCCACCAATTCTCCGGACACCAGCTGGGTGGCCCAGAATTCAACTCAACTCTGACACTATCTACCCAGAGATGGCATCACATTCCACAGGATATGAGCTCCGTCTCACAGGACCACGCTCTACTTCAGACACAAATTGCAAGCACAGGCTGTTACCTGTACTTCCGACCGACTGGCTGTAACTCAGAGGTTCCCACACCTCCCACCTTGGGTTTGACTGATGTGCCAGAGCAGCTCACAGAATGCAGAGAAACACTGTACTCACTAGATCACTGGTGTAGTGTAAAAGGATGCAACTCAGAAGCAGCCAGATGGAAGAGATGCCAAGGGCAAGGTGTGTGGGGAGGGGTGCGGAGTTTCCATGCTCTCAGACTGCGCCTTCTCCCCAAATTTCTACATGTTCACCAACGTGGAAGCTCCCCACACCCATCCTTTTGGATTTCTGTGGAGGCTTTATTCCACAGGCAGAACTGATTAAAGCATCGGCCACTGGGGAGGAAACTCAGGCTCCAGCCCCAACCCTCTCCCTGGAGGTCTGAGGTTCCAGCCCTCAAATCACATGCTGTCTCCACTAGCAACCAGGCCCCATCCTTAGTCACCATCCAAAAGTCACCTCATCAACATAACAAAAGACGTATTGATGACTTTCATCACTTAGGAAATACCAAGAGTTTTATGAACTCTGTGCCAGAAAGAGGGGTCAAGACCAAATACATATTTCTTATTATAAATCACAACATTACGGCCCCTCTCTCAGGAGGTTTCTCTCATGGGAACATGACCTGTTCACAGCAGCAGAGCCTGTGGACCCCTCCGTGGAGTCTAGTTCATGTTCGCTGCAGCATCACCCACGAGGCTGTGGGCAAATCCATGCCAGGGAGCGTCCCTGCGGAGGAAGCCAACCTGGGACAGGACCCAGTCAGGCACATGTGTGGCCAGGAGACCAGCCACCAAGTCCCAGAGGAGTTTCCAAAGCATAAGCCTCTAAGACAACGAAAGACAAAGGACAGAGGCAAACTTTGGGTTGAGACCCCACGAAAGGAAGCTGAGGAATATGGAGCTGGCAAGAGGAGGGTCTAGATAGATTGGTTCTAGAGAAGCACAGTACACACGGGCCGTGGGTTTGGGTGTGATTGTAACATTTTCTTTGAAAGGGACCAGATGCTATAGAGAGTTTCTACTGTGCAATTTAATGATTCATCCCTTCCTCTTTGTTTCTTTACTCTTTCTCATCGTCCATCCCTCCCCCCTGCCTTCCCCTCTCCATGTCCCTCCCCTACTCCTCCCACAAGTGTTTAGCACGGGTCTCCTCCTTCGTGCCTGTGTTACAGGAGGAAGACAACGGTATTGAGAGCTTGGATTCTTCTTTGACTAGATGCCCAAGAGTGTCAGTTATTTAAAATTCAATAGCTATAAACAGCTTTGGAGCATACCATATTTTAATGCCTGTCTGTGTTTAGTCAAATACTGAGAACATATGTCTCTTTGTACATCTACTCCCAGGACTGCTAAGTGTGATTCAGAAAACACTCTGACATGTGCCAGCTTCCATTTCTCCCTTTGAGTGGAGAAGATTTGCTCAGAAAGAGCTCACTAATCCATCCCCCGACCTGCCCCACCCTGCCACCCCCTCACCAGCCCGACCTCCAAACAAGGAAGCATCTGCAGCTCAGCATCCCCGCCAAAGTGACAAAAGTGGCATGTAGGTGGCACACTCACAGCGCCTACCCATCTCTGGCATTTAATACCGATGCTTCCAGGAATGACGTAAAATGTGGCAGACAGCACTGCAGAAAAACAAAGGCACTCAAATTTAAGAGGGGAGTAAACTTTGTTTATAGACCTCACTAAAGAAAAGTTGCTGAGTGTTGAATCTACAGACCCAGCTGCTGCCGTTGATTGGGACTTTTTTTTGGGGGGGGTGGGGGGGTCCATGTGCTGCTCTCTGGGGCAAATAGTTGCTTGTTGTTCTTGTTTTCAGGCATTTTGCTTGAATCAAGGTTTATTTTCAGGGGACATAATTTAACCAGGTGTGTATCAACAGCCCAGGAAACCCTAATGAGATAAAGACTCCTCTCTTCGACAGAGCGTTGACCTCTAAGCATGGATTTCATAGAATGTTTTAGCCAGCGTTTTATGGACTAATAATCATTATTCATTGAGTGGCTACTGTGTTCCAAGCATTTTTCATATATTATTTCCTTTAAGTCTTAAAGCATTCCTCCAGCTAGTTCTCATTTTCCCCACTTTACAAATAAAGGAGTTGAAATGCAGAGCTAATAAGTACCTTGTCCAACGTCACAGCACAGTAAGCAGCGGAGCCAGGAGTCAGATGTAAGTCTGCATAACTTCAGACTCTGTGCTCTCTCTGTTCACCTCATTGTTGCTGAGCTGCACTGTTCCAACTGGGCTTTCTGGAATGTTCCGGTGGAGCATTGTGGGAGGGCCGCACAGGCTGAACAGGAGTGCTGTGGAAAGTGGTTCCTACAAGATGGATCCTGACCCACTGGGATGGTCATTTCTCACAGAAGGTTCACAGGGCTGCCCGCTGTTGGACCACAAGAGAAGAATTGCTTTGCTATGAAGTGTAGACATCTACCCAATGACAAATGCTCCCCGAATATTAACAAGAGAAATATGTGTAAATATCTAGTTTATCCAATTGGGATCAACGTATTTTATTAACACAAACTTTACCATTTACCTTCTCTCAGAATGCTTAGTAATCTTTCATTCTTCACTTTGGAAAATACAGGAGCACCTAGCCAACATGAAATTATTTTTCTACCCTTTCTCTTCCTTTAACTTAATTAATACTTACTGAGTGCCAACTGTGCCAAATACTCAAAAAGCCTTTTATACTCATTTCTTTCATTCAACAATTTTGAATGAAAGAAATGAGAATTCAGAACAGCAAATGTGTTTTTTCTTATGTACCAGCTCCTTATCCAGTCAAAGAATATTCACTGCGCATTAACTGTATACCAGACACTAATCTCACCTCTCGATATAAAATAGTACACAAAGCTTATATTTGTGGTTATTTACTTCTGTATAATAAACCTCCCCAAACTTGTCAGCTTGATGAAGAAAAATCAAACAAGAACTAAATAAATGAAAACATGCTCATGGATTGGAAGATTCAATTGTTAAATTATTGTTAAGGTGTCAGTTCTCCTCATACTGATCTATAGGTTCACTACAATCCCAATTAAAATCCCAGTGGTATTTCTGTAGAAATTCTAAAATTGACATGCAAAAGCAAAGCATCTAGAATGACCAAAACAATCTTGAAAAAGAAGAACAAAGTTGGGAGACTCACAATACCTGTTTAAGACTTGCCATGAAGCTACCATGATCAGGACAGTGTGGCATTGGAGTTAGGATAGAAATATAGATCCCTAGGACAGAACAGAGAGTCCAGAAATAGGCCTTCGTTATATGGGTAATTGAAAAACATGCCAAGATAATCCAATAAAGACAAATCATCTTTTAGCAAACAGTGCTAGAATAACCCCAAAACAAAAACATGAACTCAATCCATACCTGCACCATACCGGAATAACCTGAAATGAATCATAGATCCAAATATAAAACCTAAACCTTTCAAATTTCTAGAAGAAAATCTTTGTGATCTTGAGCCAGACAGAGTCCATAGATATAATACAGTAATCTATAAATGATTTGAAGAAATGAACTTTATCAAAATTAAAATATCTGCTCTTCAAAAAACACAGATAAGAAAATGGAAAGATAAGCCACATACAAGGAGGAAATATTTGCAAAACATTTTCTAATATAAGATTTCTATCCAGGATAGAAAAAGAATAAACACTTATAAATCAATAATAGAAGTCTTATAAAATGAGAGTTTGAACAGACACTTCAATAACGAAGATATATAAATAGCAAATAAGCATATGAAAAGATGTGCGATATCACTAGTCACTAGGAGAATGCAAATTAAAACCACCATGAGCTAGAACTACACACTCATTAGAGTGGCTAAAAGAAGGACTGACAGCACGAAGTGTAGGCAAGAACGAGGAACAGCTGGAACGCTCACACTGCTGGTGGGAGATGGGAGAGTCACTGGGAAACAGTTCGCCTGTTTCTTAAGAGTTAAACATATATATTCCATGTGACCCAGCAATCCCCACTCCTAAATATTTACTCAAGAAAAATCAAGACATGTTCACACAAAGACCTGTACACATATCTTTATAGTAGCTTTATTCATAACAACCACAACTAAATGAGCATCCATTGGTAATTGGATAAAAATCCAATAAGCATCCATGCAATGGAATACTACCCAGGAGTAAAAAGTAACAAACTACTAATACATGCAAAAACATGTACAAAATGGAAAAATCAGATAGTGAGGACTACAACCTATATAATTCCATTTACTTGAACTTCTAGGGAAGAAAAAAAAACACTATTGAGACATAAATCATATCAGTGGTGTTAGAGGTGGGGGTGAGAGTAAGGGACTAAAAGAATTAAGGGGAAATTTGGGGAATAATGGTGGTGGCTACACAACTATACGCAATTGTCAAAACGATATCTTTCTTAAAATCTACATTTTCTAATTGTTGTGAGTACCTAGAAATATAATTGATTTTTGTATATTTATCTTGATCCAGCAAACTTGCTGAATTTTCCTATTGGTGTTAACGATTTTATTCTAGATACTCTTGGATTTCCTATGTAGATAATTGTATACTTTGAATTATAAGAATTGTGTTACTTCCTTTTAATTCCTCATATTTTTATTTGTTCTTATTTATGTGACTAATCCCTTTAAATAAAATGTTATCCCTGAACTAAATAATGATGTTTCTAAGATATTTACCATTGATTATGATGTTTGCTATAATTTTTTAGAATACACTACTGGGTTCAGAATGTTTTCTTATATTCCTAGTTTGCTCTGAACTTACAAGTGGGTGATGAATTTTTATTAAATGTTTTTTCTCCGTCTATTTAGGTGATCATGAGATTTTTGTCTTTACTATGTTAATATAATAAACTAAATGATTTTTTAATGTAAAATCTTATATTCCTGAAATAAAGTCTACTTAGTCATAATTTTTTAACCTATTCATGTTGATTCAAATTATTTTGCTATTACTTTATTTAGAATTTTTGCAGTTATGTTTACCGCTGCTATCACCTATTATTTCTTTTTTTTTTTTTTTGTACCCTTTTCAGGTATCTCAAGATTATAACAGAAGTTAGAGAGCTTTTCATCCTTACTATTATGTGGGACAATTTATACAAAATTGAAATCATGTGTTCCTTAAAGTTTGACAAAACTCACCTGTAAATCCAATTAATCTAGAGAATTTTGAAAATAGATTTTATACTACTATTTCAGTTTTTTTATGGTTATAAGTCTATTCAGATTTTTTCTTTTATCTTGAGTCAGTTTCTAAAAAAAGATGTCCTTTTTTTGTATAAGTTTTCAAAAGGCTTTGTCATAAGGTTGATCATAGTGGTCTCTTAGGACTTTTTTCATCTCACTGAATCAGTAGTTATGTCTCCTCTTTCAGTCCTAATATGTTTTATGTGTATACTCTATTTTTTATCTTGATCAAATTTACCAGAGGTTTGTCTGTTTCATTAAGCTTCTCAAAAGCCTGGCTTTTAGTTTTATTTCATTCTCTTTTATTGTTTCTTTGTGTTCTATTTAATGAATTTTTGTTCTTGTCTCTACCATTTATTTCCATTACTTTATTGAGCTTACTCTGTGTTCTTCTGTAGTTTCTTTTCTTAAGTAAATATCAATTATTCAATATTTTCTTTTGTAATTATAATGATGATGAATAACCTCATGTTTTAAAATTGTACAAAAATAATTTAACAAACACTAAGTTTTTACCATTTAGCTTAAGAAATCAGACACTATGGGCGTGGCCGGTTAGCTCAGTTGGTTCGAGCGTGGTGCTGATAACACCAAAATTACCAGTTCGATCCCCACATGGGCCACTGTGAGCCACTATCTTGACTTTAGAGAAAGTTATCATATATACATATGTTTTGTATTTTTATTATCTATGTTTACATCCAAACAATATACAGTGTTATTATACGTGGTTTAAACTATACATAAAATCACAATGTACATATCTTTCTAAAATTTGCCCTTTTTTTTTGCTCAACATTAATGGGTGAGATTTAACTAAGTAAACTTCATTGTAATTGGTTCATTTAACTGATATATTTCATTCACACATTCATTTATTTTGTGAAAGTACACAAGTTTTACCATTGATGAATATTTAGGTTGAGTTCTAATTTTTGCAATAATACATAATATGTCTATGAACATTCTTATAAATTTTTTGTGCCTATGTGCATGAGTTACTTTTTTTTATTAGTTTCAGGTGCACAACACAATGTAATAGACATTTACACCCCTCACAAAGGGATAATCCCCTTCCCCCAATCTACTACCACTCTGACATCGTATATAGCTGTTACAATTCCATTGACTCTATTCCCTATGCTGTACTCCATATCCTGTGAGTTACTTTTATATCTTTAATAGTTTTAAGTATACCTACTTTAATATATTTTATAGATTTCTCTGTTAACCAAGTTCTTGGTGTTTTAATCCTCATTTTGCTATTTTGTTATTTAATTACTTATCTATGTATCCATTTACTTATCTATAGAAACATTTATATAGGACTCACTATGTCTCAGACGCTTACAAATATTAAATTATTCAATATTGTTCATTGAATGTTCTCTGATGAATGTCGTTTCGTTTCCTCGTGTGTTTTGTAATTGTGAATTGTGGATTCAGCTTAGGCTCATGCTCCCTGGGGAACACCTGTGGCAGGGGAAATGGAAGATTTCCTCCACAGGAGTTTTAAGTTTGCTTCTGCCAGTTACCCAAGAGTAGCATTGTCTTAGAATCAGTTATATATTAATTTTTCAGATTGGGTTTCGTGGAGAACATGGAAAGAATAGATTTTGATCCTAAATTTGCATAAAGCACAAAATGGAGATTTTAATATCTCAAGAGTAATGATTGTACCCACAGCCAAAATACAGACTTGCTTCCTTGTCTCTTCACGTTGACAGGTGGAATTTTTTCCAGAGAATCTTGTCACTACAGATCAACCCTTCAAACATCCTGGTTCATGTGGCTTTTCATTCCAACTCTCTGCCTCATTCAGACCCAACACTGCATCTCCTATCTCGGAATTTGACTAAAAATGTTATTACTGGCCCTAATAACACACTCAACCCCTCCTTCACCCTCCTCCTCCCTGAGCAGCCATGCCATGTGCTCACAGGCTTTTCCCTCTTCTTCACTGTCTCATTTGTGTTCTGGCAACTGGTGCTTTTCCTTTCTTTCCTACAAGATCAACCATGCATTTTGTCTTTGCCATTACAGTTTAGCTAGAGTATCTGAGGATATATATAGCTGGAGGTTTCTCCAATAATCTCAGTTTGCCAGCAGGTTGGAATCAGCTCTGTGGAAGATTTTAAGCAGGGAGGGAGAGAGATAATTTGACATATGTTCTCAAAGATCATTCTGTTCAACTAGCAGAGACTGCCCATAGTACTAGATTAAGAATAACAGGCCATGTGTGGGCTCCGTGGGAAAGAGTCACGATCCATTAGAAACGTCAGCCAGGGCACAGGAGGCAGGGGGCACCATGCACAGCTCGTACCCCCTAACCATGTTTGGCCTCTCATTTTTCACTTAGATAAACTGAGGCACAGAGAAATTCAGCATCTTGTCCAAAGTCACTGAGCTGGGAGGTGTGCTTAGTCCTTTTATTCTACAGGTGGTTTTCTTCACTTTAATTCCTTTATTAAAGCTGTCATGATTTATACAGGCTAAAGTCAGATTCTATTTAATTCCAAATATCTAAGCACCAGAGATTTTGTTCAGTGCTGACAACAGAAAGATGAACAAGAAATGGTCCCTGCCCTCCAAGAGCTCATACTCTAGCAAGCTTTAAACAATTAAAGCACAGAATGCAGTCTAGAGCCACTGAATATACACTGGTCTGGAAAAAAACAGAGGAGCTGTAGCTGAACTCATCTGGGGAGGTCGGGAAGGTGGCTCTAATCTATGCAAAAATCTATGCGGGTTTGTTTAGTCGTGAGTCCAGTCCAGGAGTCAAATAAGAAAATGTTCTATTTTTAACTCTGTATTCATTCGTGTCATTCCATAAATATTTACTTAAATATTTGCTGAGTTCTCTCCTCATATCAGGCTCCTCTTGGCAAAAGCCCAGGGAGAAGAATGACTGGGGGGGAAGCCACCCTCGAGGGTGGGGGAGTACAGGACAGCTTCTCCCAAGGTTACGGGCACCCAGCAAAGCAAGGCTGATAATGGAACAAATATGAGGTTTGGAAAATTTGGCTCACAACTATATCAGACTCCCAGGACGTTTGTGTCACATCGTCCTTCCCTGTGACACATGATTTTGGGGAAAATACATATTGTATTAGGGTTCTCCAGAGAAACAGAACCAATAGGAGATGGTAGGTAGACGATAGATTGATACATAGATAGATATAGACAGATACAGATACATAGATAGCCAATAAGATAGATACCTACAGTATATAATAAAATTTATATCTATAGATCGTACTGTTATATACTCAGAAGGATAGATAGAAATATAAACAAAGAAATTTAACATAAGGAAGTGGCCCGTGAGATTCCGGAGGCTGACAAGTCCCAAGACGTGCAGTCAGCAAGCTGGGGCCCAGGAGAGCCAAGGACATAGGTTCCAGGGTATCTGAGTCCGCAGACAGAAGAAACCCGATGTGTCAGTTTAAAGACAAGCAGGCAGAGAGAGCTCATTCCCCCTCACTCCACCTTTCTGTTTTACTCAAGCCTCCAAGGGATTGGAGGGGACCCACCCTCACTGAGGACGGCCATTGGCTTTACTCTGTCTACCGATTCAAGTGCTACTCTCAGCCACAAACACCCTCACAACACACCAGAAATAATGTTTAAACAAATATCTGGGCACCCTGTGGCCCAGCCACGCCCACACATAAAGTTAACCATCACACATAAGTTTTGCCTATCATATATAGCGCAGTATGGGTTTAAATTTGAACATACAACTTTCTCAGAAGTAACTGCAGTTTGAAAGTTCTGATAAATATTTTTGCAGACCTAAGGTATTTTTGTATGAGGGAAAGTACGGATGTTTGAGGACAGGTGAGGAGGAAGGGCCGTATCGTGTCATTAACATATCGTGTCATTGTTCTACGCCTTCTACCTGGCCCAACCCTGCCCCTGAGATCCAGAAGAGTCCATCTGTGCTCACTGTTTGGGCCACCTCTCGTGCCCCTCTTCAGACCTTCTCACCCCACCTCTGCCTCCATCCCTGCTGCACAGACTGGTTCCACCTACGCTGTGATCATCCCTGCGCAGGTGCAATCAGGTCAGCATCTCACCTGGGCCTGCCTTGAGCACGTCTCAATTCCTGCTTGGGCACCACTCGAACCCACTCTGTGCTTAACATTCGTGACCCGGAAGTGCCAGGGAGCTAATCCCCATGGGACCATCTTTCATCAGTGGGCACCTGAGGCCAACGGACGGCTCCGTGCCCCTTTGGTCCTCAGGTGTGTTCCATAAGCCTCCCCAGAATCTCCTAGCAGAATCAAGCACCAGCTGCCCCCGTGGGAGCCAACTCAGTAACCCATCCTGGCGTCGGCTGCCCCTCCTCCTGCTCACTCCCTGCCTGATTCGTCCTAGGATCATATTCCCAACTAGGCTGCCTTAACAGGCAAGCCTGTGTCCCAGGCTCTGATTTCTGGGGAACTCAGACAAAGACTGTTAGTTTTTTTATTTTATTCTGCCCTGAAAAATCCTTCTAATAAGCCAGAAGTTGCCACTGTATTCAGTAACTACTCTAAACATTCACTAGGAGTCCCAAAATGTCACCATGACTTCTTTCAAGATGCAGACACTTAAAATTAGCTGGTCAAAGAATCAGAGATAAACCGGAGATAAACCTGCACTTCCTCGGCCGACACACATTAAAGGCTCTTTCAAGCTATTTTCAAGTCTTAAGTTCTCAGCATTTCTGACTGCAGATCCACCTGGCAGCAAGACTGCCTGGGTCATTAACATATATTTCTGTGTTATCCAAAACAGAGAAAAGTCAGTTCAGTGACACCCCTCATGGTAACTGCCAGAATCCAGCATGAACTCGTCACCCACCTGACTCAGAAGAGACCAGGCTCAGCTGAGCACCACCCATCACCTCATATGGGGGGGGGCTCCGTATTAATGGGGCCAGAAAGCATCTCTGAGTTCTCAGCATCCCCCTCCATGAAGGAACCCAGCCAAGCCACGTGACGCTGGCCATTGGGCCCGATGGAGATGGGTGGCTTTCACTCATGCTCCTTTACTTAATCCAAGCGTCCAGGGCCAACCCCCTGCATGAATCTAGTTAACACACACGATTCATCACGTCACATCCAGCTTTTTCAAGGCACAGTTACGCTTGTGGACCTGAGTTTGGTTTGCACTATTTCAGGTTCCTTGGAACCGAGAGCGAGGTTCTTACGCAATTCTTCTGCGAAAGACATCAGGGAATAAACAGTAAAAGATGGGCGCCCGAAAAGCCTGCCTTCCTGAGCTGGCCTGTCCATAGGCCAATTGGTACCGTTATCACTCGCTTCTAAGGCTGGAAGCTACATGTTCCAGAAGCCCCTTTGCTATAGGGTTCCAGGTAAATTTTCCAATGAAAGGAACACTTGTGAAATCTTATGCTCGCAGCTGACAGAGCTCTGACCAATACACCAACCTCTCGCTCAAAATTCTTAGAACCTAATACACGTCGAAAGAAGGGTGAGGAGCACTATATGAGCAGTAGCATGTTGGGTTATTCAAAATATTTCTCACTAAGAGTCAACAATTCCCCCAAATGAACTGTTTCTGTCACTCAGAGTTGGGTTCCTAATTTAGGGGCCCCCATTAGGGCTTTTGACCCTCTTCCTAGTTTGGGAGTCTCCTTATAAGTGTCCCAGGGCTCTTCCCATCAGGCCCAAAGGTCTGTTCTGTTCTTGCAGACCTCTGAAGAGGGAGGAGACAATGACACGTCACCCCACGCCCCAGCCCCCCGCCTGACAACTCGTGATCCTACAAATTCCTCAGATCTATCCCTTCACATGAGGGAGGGGAGCGTGACCGTGAAGGTGGCACACACAGTTGTACTTCCTAGTAGGTCTGGGGAATGAGTCTGCTGGCTCCTTTGCTGTTCTCCTGGGCTGTAGAAGTTTTTAGGGCCGACCGTCCTGGGCTTGGGGTTCTAACCGGAGTTCTGAGGCGACAAGATAAGCCCCAACCAGTGTCCCACAACTCTATCTGCTACCGTTACTGTTACTGTTATTTTCACAGCCATATTGAGCATATTTAACTCACAGAGCTCCTCCTCCAGGCAGCCCTCCCAGCTTACCCACGTTCAGAAACATGGTCACTTCCTTCTTAGTGGCTCTACCCTCTAATTTCCTGACATTCCCCAGGGTCTGACTCAGCTGCTAAGCCTGAGGTCCCCAACCCTGGCTGGCAGTTGGGGGTGAGGGGACGGATGATGCTCATATCTACGCATGTGGATGGCCTCTGGAATCTGTAATGGGAAGGGAACTGGGTGGCTGGGGATAGAAATGCCGGACACGTTAGTGACAGCTAACACGTTCTTGGCGCTCACTATGAGCCAGTACTGCTAGGTACTTGCACGTAGTAAGTCATTTAATGATCCTAACGATTCCCTATGGTAGATGGCATCGATGTGCTTCGTTTACAGGTGAGGAAGCTGTTTCCGTTGCTCCGTTTAGGCTCGCTTTACCTATTTAGATAAATGATGGACTGGAGGACAGACACTGGATGGACTTCAGCTTCTCAAGGGGAAACCCTCTGCCCTAAGGGTCACCTAAGGGTCATTCCCACCTCAGTGAGGGTCAAGACTTTCCAGAAGCCCCCAGAGTGGGGAGCAGGAGGTGAGAGAACCCTTCGGCCGTGGACTCTGCCCCCCTGTGCTTGAGCTGAGTGAGCTCCAGGAGGCTGGGTGCTAACGCGACGCAGCCAGCTGGGAGTTAGCACATTATTGTCCCCCTCTCGTTAAGACACTGCTCCCTGACAAATGGCTCAGGGATGAGGTCTGTGAGTCACTCTGTTCTATGCTTGAAGAGGAGCCGGGGCCACCGAACAGAACTTGATGGTGTCAGTTGAGCTCATGTACATTTGAATGGGCGTGGGAGGCGGTGGGAGGAAGCCCAGCTCCGGCCATAACTGGGTTTCCTGACAGGATGAGGGAAGCACTTCTGCATCAAGGTGACTTCACGATTACAGCAGAAAACAAATGAGGTCATGTCTGTCAACTCCTTCGAGATCGCCAAAGAGTGAAACACCCTGCAATCCTGCAGTCCACAGGGACGTCCAAGCCTGCGGGTGGGTGCCCCCTCTTTTCCTCTAACCTAGCCGTCCTTCCTTCAGACCCACCCACAGAACCAAATGCATGAAGTCGGTACACCATTGTTGCCTAGAAATGACATTACTCACCTGAATTTCATGGGGCAGTGAGGCTCTATTTATGTAAAGGCCCCTGGGAAGAGCAGTATGACCTTCAGCAGATCAGCCAACATGGCTGGGACTCGGTTTCTCCACCTCTCTCTCTCTCTTTTCATCTGCCAGCCCCACTTTCCCCTGTTTTGACCCAGTTCTGAGCAAGCTCTTCCATCGAGGTGGCAAGGTGACAGCCTGAAGCACCAGGTCCACATCCTAAGCCCTCAGCATCCCCTACCATTTTAACAAAGGTCCTTGGATGGCTTCTCAGTGGCTGGCGGAGGTCAGGCCCCCAAACCGGAACCAACCCATGAATGGAAAGATCTCATTAGACCTAGTAAGACAATCGTATCCCCGGCCCTCGACCAGAAAGGGGTATCTGTCCCACTAAATCACAGGGGCCAAGGTGGGTGGGGGGACAGTCCAATGAGGAAATGCAGTGTGGATCCTGGGGAGATAACAGAAACAGAGACTTTCAACTCTGGGATTCCACAGACTCCAAGTGACCTAAAATTTAGCTAAAAAAAAAGAAAGACCAGGGCAGCCTGGCTCCAGGGGCTGCCATGAGCTACGTGTAAAACCATAAAATGGTAGAAACAGAAGATACCTTGGAGACTTTTTCATCTCCCCCCCTGCCACCCACCCCCAACCTAGGGAGGCCACCCAAGGATCTGCAGCACCGGTCAGACTCCACGAGTCTACTGACCCCAGGGCCATGAGGACAGAACCGCCCAAGGCCAAGGGCGGGAGCATGCAGCCTGCCCCTCCAACCTCCCTGAGAGCAAGTTTTTTTTAAATCCTCTTAAAAACTGTGAGAGATTCAAGATCCTGGTTGTGATATTGTCTTGTAGTTTTGCAAAAAGCTTATCATTGGGAGAAACTGGCTCAGGGGTACACAGGATTTCTGCGCGTTATTTCTCACAACTGCTTGGGGAGCTACAATTATCTCAGCAAAAATTTCAATTAAAAAAACTGAGAGGATTTTCAAAATGACACGAAATTGTATATCCAGTTAAGAGAGTGCCACGTTTAACTCATCAAATCACCCTCTGAACTAAATAGAGAAATGTGAAAGAATGACAGGGAAAGTATTTAAAAATATACCATGTTTCCCCGAAAATAAGACCTACCCTGAAAATAAGCCCCAGTTAAGATCGTCAGCCAGACGGACGCATTTAGTACGTTATGATGATGGTCCAGAAGATGACGTGACTATATTTGAATATAGATTGTTGTACATGAAAAAAAAAGACATCTCCTGAAAATAAGCCCTAATAGAGCAAAAATAAATATAAGACCCAGTCTTATTTTCGGGGAAACACGGTACATGTGTATGTCAGAGCGTCACTCAAAACAAAGTAAGCATCTGTCATGCAGGGACTCATGCGGGGTCTCTGGTCCCGCTCCCCACATAAGAACACAGGATATGGTGAAACCAAAAAGGAACACCCACAGAGCCATAGGTAGGGGAGTCATAGCACTATATTCTCGCTGGCGCCTGGGTTGCAGACACAGGAAGCAGGAGCCACCCTATCCATAACCTGCCATCCACTTCTCTCTGCCAATCAACCCCACTTGCTAACTGCAATCCGCTCTTGCTAGCTCAGCCACCATCTCCTTGCCAGCCCCCATTTTTTTCTGCTAGCGTAGCCATGGCAGTTATGTTAGTGGCCAATGGCTCACTGGTTACAGCTGACGGCCAACTAGCCACAGCTGATGGCCATCCAATCACAGTTGATGGCCATTTACTACCTGAGCCAGCACCTTTCCACGCGAGGCTGAGAGCCTGGAAACTGCACTCCTGGCTCTGTCCCCACAGCATCTCCCTAGAAAAAGATCAGAAGTGGGAGAGAAGCACTCAGCTGTAGCGGAAGCCGTGGGTCCATCACACTCTGGGACTTGGGGTGGGCAGAGGGGACTTGGGAGCACAGTCCCTATGTAGGAACAGGGAGCAGACTGCTTCCTGTTAGGGCGGGGTACAGAGGGGCTGCATCGGGCTTCTCTCATCCATGGCGGCTCATAATTCTACACCCACATCGCTGATGCTGGTAACAAATGCTGACGGGGTAGCTGGAGAAGCAGAGACAACCCACACTCACTGGTGAGAAAAGCCATCTGCAGGATTAGAGGTCAATGTGCCTGAGGGAAGAGCCGGTTCCGAACTGCCCAACCCGGAGGGATGAACACGGGGAGGGAAAGCGCGTATGTGTACACGTACACACACACGTACACACACACACACACACACACACACACACACACACTCCACTTTCCTTCCCTCCCCTTCTTCCTCTTGTCCTTGGCCCAGGTTTCTGCTTTTCACCGAGCAGACAAAATTCCGTCCATCTATGACAGCTGGCATTCTGCCCCCAGAGGTTAAAGACAATGTAAGGTCGTTTTGTCACTGCCTCAGACACCTCCATCCCTCTTCCTCTGAGACACCCATTAAGAAAAGGTGTGTGAAAAGGTCCTCAGAATTTTCAAACGGCTATTTTTCTCTAGAGGTTACCTGGCATGGCCCTCCTGCCCCTGTGTGCTTGAAGGCCCAAGAATATTTATTATGAAGGGAAGGGCACAAGGAACCATCATCAAAAGCCTCTTGGAGTCAGTGCCTCCTGAGGAGCTTCCTCTAAGAATCTGCTTCATTTGCATTGTGTGTCTCAAATTCATTTGACCATCAGGCACCCCTCTGAAGAACCAAAGCAGTTATTTTCCTCATCCAAAACAATGAGAAAGCACAAGGACAGAGAGGTTAAGAAGTTTCCCCGAAGTCACACAGCCAGTGAGAGCCAAAGTTGTGGTTTGAGCCCAGCATCCTCTGCCCAGAATGCTTTCCCTAGACCTCCAGGTCTCCTCTAGACACTTACAGAATACGAGAGAGAGAGCTACAACCCACTTTCCTTAAATTCCAGTGAAAATCAAGGAAATCTCAACTTTTTAGTATGACTCCAAGATTCAGATAAATGTTATGTAAAAAAAAGTCCTGGGAGAGATCCAAGATGGCAGAGTAGATAAACACCGTGCCTGCTTCCTTCCATGAACACATTAAAATCACTAAATTATAAAATAATCAACCTGGAGAACCATTTGAAGTCTAGCTGAACAGAAGTTGTATAACAAAGGATATAAAGAAGCCACATCGAGACTAGTAGGAGGGGCAGAGACGCGAAACGAGCTGGCCCCAAACTTCCATGTGGCAGTTGAGAAACAGGGGGGCTATCTTGGCCGCAGAGGTTACCCCCACCTCCACACACCAGGCTCCCCAGCCTGGAGTAGTGGTGCTGGGAAGAGGAGCCCCCACAACGTGGGCTGTGAAACGCAGTGGGGATTCCGACTGCTGGGGTGGGACGGAAGGCGGCGGGAAACCCAGGCGTCCTCTTAAACGGTCCACGCACAGACTCGCTCACTCGCAAGCACTCACCTTGGGCTCCAGCGGAAGGAGGGTGACTCAGCAGGCATTGGAGGCATATGGCGGGCAGACTGAGGTGTGTGGCTTCCCAGGAGGGCTGGAGGACAGCCGCCATCTCCCCCGTGCGAGGGCCTCCTCCTCCGCAGCCCACAGGCCGGCGCCATCTTGCCTGTGTTGAGCCCGCCCCCTATGCTTATGGCCAAATCTGAATCTGATTGGCCTGGTGAGCTCCCCACCCCACCCAACTTCCCCCTGGAGGCACTTTAACACGATCAGCCACCTTGCACTCTTTCTGGAAAACTATCAGAGTCCAGCAGGCCCCAGGCAGGCGGTGACTGGCCTCGGTGTGCTCTGAGACTTTTGCTGAGTAACAACAGGCTCAGCATTGACACCAAACCAGAGTCCATTAACCTGCTGACCACAGCTCTTCCCACTCTACTGACTCCCTGAGACCCTGCCTCACCCAACTCACATACTGCACAAGGCTCTATCAGTGGCTGAACCGTAAGGGAGCCAGCAGGTGGCTTTTTGCGGAGGGACCCCAGACCTGGTACTGGTGGCAGATGTCTTCGGTTCTCACTGTGGCCTCTCCCACCTGCATCCAGGTTTACCACAGGCAGCAAACAACTATGGATTGTTTGTAGCTCCTACCAGGTAGTCCCCAGCCAGTCACAGGCAGTGGGTGACGTGGACCTGCACCAGAGCCCCTCCCAAGAGGCCCCACAACCAACATACTTGGAGGTTGGCTTCAGATCTCAGCAGAGCACCACCCAATTAGCCCCACAAATGGCACACACAAAGGGTGGTCTCAACAGGCACCAGGGCCCAATGGGGAAAATCCCACTCAATGGGGTAAGCCTCCCACTCAGCAGCCTGTAAGCTGTGGACGTGGCCAAACCCCACAGCCACTCAGCCTGAGGGTCAATCCCACCCACTGACATGTCAATAGCAACCAAGGCTCAACTCAACAGGAGGACACACACAACCCACACAGGAGACACTCATATTGGTATTAGATTTATTGGGGTGATAGATGGGAGGGAGTTGGAGGCAGGGTGGAAAAAGTGCAGGTATTAAGTACAAATTAGTAGTTACAGAATAGTCATGGGGATGTAAAGTAAAGCTTAGGGAATATAGTCAACAATACGGTAATGACTACGTATAGTGCCAGGTGGGTACTAGACTAATCAGTGGGATCACTTCTTAACTTATACAAATGTCTAACCACTATGCTGTACACCTGAAATTAATATAAAATAATATTGAATGTCAACTGTAATAGAAAATTTTTAAAGGTGAGAAAAGGTAAAGGGGAATAAGAGGGCCAAATTTCCAGGTATAACACAAATAAGTCATGGGGATATAAAGTACAGCATGGGGAATATAGTCGATAATATTGTGACACCATGGTACGGTGTCAGGTAGTTGCTGGACTTATCATGGTGGTCACTTCTTTAGGTATGTAAATGTTGACCAACTATGGTGTACCCCTGAAACTAATATAATATTGTATGTTAGCTATATTTCTAATAAAAATCATAAAATTTATATATAAAAATAAATAAATTAAAATGTCATGGACTATGAATTGGAAGTGACCTGGGACATATCATCTAGTGCCTTCATTTTTCAGAGAGGAAAACTGAGGTAGAGCGAGGAGAAGGGATTCGAGCAGGTCATTCGCACAGACTGGGGCTCCCGGCATAGCCCCCAGCACTCACTGAGCACCTCCCCACGGCTGGCACTGAGCTGGCAGAATGCGTCAGTTACCCAACCTGATGTCCACACAGCCTCACTCAGTGGACACCATTAATTCCATTCCACCTTGCAGATGAGGACATCGAGGCTGAGAGAGGTCAAGTAACTTGCTCAAGGTCGCACGGTTGGTAAGT
The DNA here is from genome assembly GCF_004115265.2 of Rhinolophus ferrumequinum. Taxonomy (NCBI): domain Eukaryota; kingdom Metazoa; phylum Chordata; class Mammalia; order Chiroptera; family Rhinolophidae; genus Rhinolophus; species Rhinolophus ferrumequinum. The sequence goes on along the minus strand of NC_046298.1, from coordinate 3,900,866 downwards.
AGCAGCCTCCGGAGTTGAGTCCAGGTCGGGCTCACTTCAAAGGTCCCTCTTCAGATCACACGATGCCATCCTTGCCCTACCTGGTAGTCACACGGCTTCAGGAAGTGTTTTGCATGTGACAGATTTCGTGGCTCTACCACTTCCTACCCAGATAGCATTTAGCTACTTAACCTCTTTGTAATTCAGTTTCTTCACCTGTGAAATGGGCATTATTACAGCATCTACTTTGTGGGGTTATTGCAAAGACTGAGCTAACCTTTGCAAATCAGCTAGCTCAGGGCTTGGCCATAGTAGATAAAGTTTGTTCTCTTATTGACTGATTTTAAAACGTGTGTGTGTGTGTGTGTGTGTGTATGTGTGTGTGTCCAGCATGTGGTAATGAGCCTCCAAAATTACCCCCAACGATCCCCTCCTGATAGTCACATTCTGATAGTCACATTCTACACGTATGTATTCTCTTCCCAAACTGTATCAGAGTCAGTCTGTGTGATCAATAGAATTTGGCAGAAGTGATACATGTCATTTCCAAGAATAGGACATAAAAGACTACGCCACCTATCTTGGTCTGTCTATCTACTATCTATCTATCATCTATCTGATTACTAGGGGATGCCAGCAGCCACGTCACGAATGGCTCTATGAAGAGGAGCACGTGGCAAGGAACTGAGGCCATCCAACAAGCGTGTGCATGAGCGTGGAAAGGGACTCTGCAGCCCCAGTGCAACATTCAGATGCCTGCAGCCACAGCTGACAGCTTGACCTATCAGGAGAAACCCTGAGCCAGAACCACCCAAACACACAGCTCCCGGATTCCTGACCCTCAGAAGCTGTGTGAAATAGTAAATGTTTGTTGATATAAACTGCTAAGGTTTGGAGGTCTTTGTTACCCAGGAATGAACAACACATATACCCTCACTTGATTTGAGGGGAAGGGTCTATAGCTGATAGATTTTTTTGGAAACTCAGGCTAAGCCCAGAATCATTGCCAAGGTTCTTCAGAGACACAGAAGTGCTTGACTAAGATCTGTCCCACTTAACCCTCCATGTAAAACTTCCCTTTGGCCTGCTTCACTGGGTCTGCATTTAGAAGCTGCTTTCAATCATCCTTAAATTGAATCCCGTTCCAAGCCATCAAGCAACAAAAACAAAGGTGTTTGTCGTGGGAAGAAATGAAAGCATCCCTTTCATTTACATGTCAGCTGTGGAGAACAACGTGAAAGCACTTTGTAAGTTTTCTTGAATTTGGGCTTCTGGTTTGATTTTTTTAAGTGCAAATCAGCATCCAAGCTCGAACCTTGGGGTGGCAGAGAAATTTAATTAGAATGTGGGATGTTGTACATAAATTTGTTTCTTTCTGTTGTTTTCTTAAGGCTGACAGGATCACCCATCTGCTTAAAATATAATTGAGCGGGGAAGTAAGAAGAGAAAAAAAGACCTAGTCTGAACATTTAATTCCAAACCAAAAGCCTGGGGGTAGCTGCCAATTCTGACCTTGAAGGGGGGGTTCCTTGTAAGCCAAAAATGGCTATATATTAGTCAGAAAACTACCGTCGGCTTCCAGCCTATGATAGTCATGAGGGATATTCACAGATATTCTTGTCCTCCTGCTTTTGGGCACAAGATATCAATTGCAGATCACTCACCCCTTTAAAGTTATGCAGGGCCATGTGACTTGCTCTGGCCAATAAAATGTGAGCAGGGATGATATGTGCCACTTTCAAGTGGAAACTTTAAGAGCTAGTGCTACAGAAATCATGGAAGCATCTGTTGAGATACACTGTGGTCAGCCTGGCTCTCTGACCCCTGATGAGCAGAACGTCCAGTCAGCTCTCACTGAACATAGAATAAAAATAATATTTTTTAATGAAGTTCCTGAGATTTGGTGTGTGGGGGGCTTGTTACACATGTCACACAGCATAATCCAGCCTACCTGACTAGCACACAGATTTAGAAACTAAGTCCATGACTCGTTAAATCTTGATTCATTCAGTACACATTTCCCAAGCCCTAACTCTGTACCAAACATCTTGCTAGATCCTGGAGGTGGCACATAGGATAGTAGCAGGCACTCAATACTGAGCAATGAATATTTGTTGAATAAATGAATAATCATAATACTACCGTCAGCATAATGCTTGCTGTATCATAAGAGCTCAATAAATGATATGTGCAGCGAATTCCTTCGACAACCCTAGGAGGTGAATGCCACCACTATATTTGTTTTTACATGTAGGAAACACAGGGTTTAAAGAAGCTAAGTCACTCACTGTAGATTATGTAACCAATAAGTTCACAGCTAGGCTTTAAGGCCAGGCTGTGAAGTCATAGTTTGTGCTTTTCAACATTATTTGATGCTGCCCCTAAATAAGTGAATGAATACACAAGAATAAAGATGAAATGACTGTCTCTGAAGGTTTTACAATATCACGGGGACACTGATATGCCCAGCTACAATTCCAAGTCTTCTGAGCCTATTGGAACTGGGCAGGCTTTACTGAGAAAGTGACATTTGAGCTGGGTATCGGAGAAGGAGAAGTTCAGACAAGCTAACAGATAAGACAGAGAGGGCATTCCTGGCTGAGAGAATGATGGACGTGATGGGTAGTGCTACCACCAGGAAATGTGTCCCGTTATCAGAATGAGAAACCTCCCTTCATCATTCCCTACACCCTGTAACCTAAGAAAGTCCTCAATTGTGACAAAGCAGCCAGTAGTGGGAGGAGGACAGGTGGCACCTTGACAACTGCATGCCTTTCTAGCTGCCATCGAGTCTACGTTTATTGAGCCTCTCCCCCAAGTCTGGCACTGGGCCTGCCCTGGGGTATAGCAATAAGTAGTTGGGCATTGCAAACCTGAGCTGTAGGCTGCCCGGGCCAGTCTACAGTAAGGATAAGCTACACAGGCCAGGCAAGGCTCAAGAAGAAATCCTAGCCAGGTGAATAACCTTTGGGAGGATTTTGAACAAGGGGCCAAATCCCAGCCTCTTCTCAGCCAGCCTTCGTCCTCATGGGCAGCCAACCACGTCAAGTTGCTTAACCGGACCTTGGAATGTCCAAGAGAGGCTGGGTCAGCAGATGCTTTATGAAAAAACATCCTCACTTGCCTGTCTTTCCCGGCCTCCGAGTGCTTTGGTCATGATTGCACTTGTATGAGCAGTTTTGTAAAAATCCCAGCAGCATAACACAGGAGCGGTGGTATTTGAGAGCTGACTTAGGAGGCTTGCAAGAGGATCAAGTTTTCCAAAAGCTTGTGTCTGCTTGGCTGTGCTTCAGAGACCACTGAATTTCTGCCAGAATTAAGGACAAAGATCCCTCAAAATCCTTTTCACTCAGGATGTGTAAGGCAAGGATTAGATCCATCACGCACAACCTGTCTTACTACCTATCCCTCTCTTTTCTGGACGTTGAGCTGGCTCGGGTATGTTCTTCCTGGCTGCAGAGGGATGGATGAGGCGGGCTTCAAATCTGCACGAGCAGCTCCAAAAGGTCAAAGTTTCAGATCTCCAGGGACTGGACTCACTCGTCAGAAACAGACCAATTTGCCAACAATCAGTCAGTCAAAGCTAACATGCAAAACAACCAATTTTCCAAAAGACTAATAAACAGTAAGAAAATTTCACCAAATTAGGATTTTTTTTTCTAGATACCCACCCCTGCGTCGCACTCTGCCCCTGCTCTTCAAATATCTGCCTTGATCAATGATCAATCAACCAGTTGGACACTCAGTGAACCGGTCCTTCAGTGAACTGATATTTGGCAAGTTCACCGATAGCAGCCCCTCACCTGGTGCACACAAAGCCTTCTGAACAGCTCTGCCCTCTTCCCCCAGAGTGGGAGAGCACCTGTCAGAAAAGTTCCCATAATGTTGATCCGCCCAGCCAGAGGTCTTCGTGTCTGAACACAGGGACCAACATTCCTCCCTGCCTGCTGGTTGTTTACTTAAATTGGAGCATTTCCTCTGACCTCGCTAGAAAGTCATTATGAAAGAGCAGACTGTTGGCAGGTGCGTACATACAAGTGACACGTTTTCAAAACACCTCGTGTAAATCAGTTATTGCCATAAAATGAAAATTGCAGCCACAACTTGCATACTTATTACAAGTGTCTGATATATGAGGAGACGCTGACACTATATAAACACGTAGCCCGAGAAGTAGAAAGTTACACATGGAGCGTTAAAGATCATTAGTTTTCAATTTGCAATAATACAATCTTATTTTTGGTATCGCAGAGTCCTGTATCAAAGCTGAAAAGATGCTTAAGACCTTCATTTTACTGAGGAGAAGGCAGAGGCTTGTGAGGGAGGTGAGATCTACCCCAAGTCACTTGGAGAGAGCCTGGCAGAGCCACTGTCTTGACAGAAGGAGGTTCTGTGGCTCTGCCCACTCTCTTTACTGACTGTGAGGAGAAAAAGTCTACCTGAGGCTACTGCACAACAGCTGCAGGGGGCAGGACACTCTGGAAGAGAGAAGGCGGGAGACACAGACGTCTGCTGTCAAGAAGCTCATATTTGGGCACAGCGGAGACACCAGGCGTCAGCCTTGCCCTGTGACCTTGAGCAAGTCGTTTCATCTCACTGAGTGTCAGTGTCCTAGTCCACACGGTGAAGCTGATTTCACCTGGGAGACAGTCTAGGTACGATCATTAAATGAGGCGTTTGACCTGTGGAGAACCACATGCATGCCACTTTGTACCAGGCTCTACAAAACGGCCAACACTGCAGACAGTGAGTGCCACCATGCTTCAGGGGCGAACTGATGGGGCCACCGCACTCGGTGGCTGTATCCTCTGGCCATTGCCCCAGGTGCGTCTCCCCAGAACGGGTGCTGATCTGCCCCTCCTGGGCACCCACAGTGACGTAATCATTCTGCCCCCCAATTTAGAGCCCTTCCCATTTCAAAGGACTTCTGATTCCAGAATTTGGAATGCTAAGGCCATTCAGTGGTGCACGCACACAGCTCTGAAACTCTGCCACCTCGAACCCCAACACCTAGAAGGCAAGCTGCTCAGGGCTGAGCTCTTTTGGTCCTTCATTCCTCAAATATTTATGGAGAGCTTGCTTTATGCCAGACTCTGAACTAGGCACTGCTGATACCCGAAATGCACAAGGAACAAAACAGACGAACCCCTGCTTTACTGGATTGAGGCATGCCATTAAAAATAAGACAGTAGGGAAAAAGTAGAAAAGGAAAGAAAACCAAGATAATGTCAGAGAGTGACAGATACTACGAAGGAAATAGAAGTGTCTGATAGAGGGACAAGGCAAGAGGCACATGATCAGGGTGGCATTCAGCCGGGAGGCACAGATTCAGCTGTCTCAGCTGTACACGTCCAGCACCTGTTTGAATGAACCAGTGACTGTGCCACCTGTTGTTAGAAATGGGTAATGCCAGCGGGGCATGGGTGCATCATTAAGACGGTGAAGGAAGGCATTTTCGAGAGCTTAGTATTGAGCCAGTTCTGAATAATGAGAAGTCGGCCATGAGTAGATGGACAGAAAGAGTGCTCCAGGAAATGACCATCATGGTGGGAGACCGCAGCAGGAAAAAGCTTGGAGCAAGAGAGAAGCCGGAAGAAGACCTGCACACAGGACTCACCCAGGTCAGCGAGGTGGGCGGGAGCCATTTGTGGACTCTGGGGGTTATTCTAATGTGGTGAGCTGGAAGCAGGGGACGGATAGGTTGGATTTGCATTTTTAATAGGCTACCCAGCTGCTTTTGTACAGAGGCAAGTGTGGGTCCTCAGTGCCTGGAATCGTGCCTACCCCACAGCAGGTGTTAAATAACCTGCCAACTCAAAGAAGGAACATGCCTGTACCTTCTCAAGTACTGAATGAGGCCATTCCGGCCCGGAGCCGAGCTTTGTTTTAGATCCTCTCTCTACGGCCACTACCGAGCAAAAGTGAGATGTTCTTCCAGACATCAGGTGCCAGTAATGCTGGAGCTGTCACAGTGAGCCCCAGCTGGGGCGGGGGTCCGTCAGGCAGCCTCAGGGCCGCACACACCAGGGATGCTCACGGAGACCTTGTGCTGCTTCCAGGCAGAAGCGGGCATCTCACCAACCTTAGCACACGGAGCCATGCTGAGGAGCTCCCATTTCTTAGCAGGGCTCTCTGCTCTAACAGGAAAATTAGACTGTCATTCAAGAAAAGTCCTGTTTGCAGTTGACACTGCTATTAGCACCTCAGATCTTGCAATCGGGGCCTGCGTGGTATGTGACTTTCTCATTTTGCAGATTGTACTGTTGCTTGTCAATGGTGTTTGCATTTCATTGCTTCTCTAAAGTAACTTTTCTTCTCCACCCGCCCCCAGGATCCACTCCCCATGTCTCCTCAGCAGCCATACATTCCAGACGCAGGTCTTTGCTATCCTGCTCGTCCATAGAAAGCTCTCTGAGGGGAGGCAAATCATGCATGGGAGTCAGCATCGAGGTCTCCAGAAAGAGTGCCATCTCTGGTGACATTGTCGGGTGCCCAACCAGCACCCATTCCCCTCTTCTCCTTCCTAACAGAACCCAGACCCTGCCCTGTCCAGGTGCGCATGCAGCCAAGGGCTTCCCGGGAAATAACCCCAGCTCCAGCTCCAGGGTGAGCCTGATGGCTTTGAACGTAATCCCAAACCTCTTGCCATGATTGGCTGAGGAATGGTCATGCGACCAAATCTGAGCCAATGAAAGGAAAGAAGTTTGAGAGAAAACTTTGCTTATCTATTCAACAAATATTGTGCACCTACTATGTCCCAGGAACTACTAGAACTGCAGGGAATACAGAACTCATTAAATTTTTTTTTTTAATCACTGCCTTTGTGAGGAGAAACAGACAATAAACAAAATAAATCCTAATATTTATAAAATACTTGGTGGTGGTCAATGAAACAAGGAGAAGTAAAGCCAGGAAGAGGAGAGGGGGAGTGCAGGGCCTGCATTTTCCATACTGTCCTGGGAAAGGCCCCTTGAAGGAGGTAAAGGAGTGGTTGTAAGGAAGCCTGCAGGGAGAGCGCTCCAGGCAAAGGGTCCTGAGGTGGGAAGCGGCTTAGCCTGTTTAAGGAGCAGCAAGGACGCCAGGGTGGCTGGAGTAGAGTGGACAAAGGGGCCAAGAGCAAAGAGGGGGTGCTGGGCAGATCCTGTGGGACTCTGGCTTTTACACAGAATGAGACAGGAAACACAGAAGGGTTTTGAGCAGAAGAAGCGTGTCATGGTTTGACTGATGTTTTAACAGGATCCCTTTGGCTGCTGTTGGGCAGCAAGGGCAAGAGCTGAAAGAGCTCCTTCTCCATCTTCCGGAAGAGCTTCCAGAAGTTCCTTCTCTTGTGCTTCAGTATCATTATGAGTATATCTGAAGGAAACTGGTGCTGCCTCTCCATACCTCTTCATACTTGAGTATGAAGTCACTCCATGGAGGAGACAGAGCCAAGAGGACTGCAGGGAAATGCCGACAGAACTACAGAATTTGATTAACTACGAAGCCCATCTTCCAGTTCTGTGAGTCAATAGACATCCTTATTGTTTAAATCCAAGAGAGTTGGGGTTTCTGTTTCTTGTACCCAAAACCTTTCTGATTCCTCATTCAACCTCAGTCTCCATCAATCACCATTTGCTCCCACAATGGATGCTGTGGCTTCTCAGTCAATCTTTACTCAGTTGTATACAAGGTCTCAACTGAGGAAACGGTGTCACTTTTTTCTCTGTGAGATGTCCCTCCCTGGAATCCTCTGACTTTGGAGTCTGTGAGCTGTCAGACTCACCATCTATTCCTCAGCATTTGTGTATGAATTCACTCAACATTTATTGAATTCACTCAACAATACTGGGCTTTGCGTTGTCCTGTATGGACAAGACCAATCCCATCTCTCAGAGTCAAGAGACAGTGATCTGCTGGTTACATGACATTGTATCGAGTGTTTAAAATGGCTTTTCTGTAATGCAGCCCATGAATTAGCAGATCTTGACGCACTCTGAGGCTTCAGCTTGACCGTCTGTAAAATGCCCCTTTCCCACTCTGAAGGTCCGTGGGCCTACGACCGATGGTGGCTTTCCTTTGGTATCAATCTCTAGAGTTAGGTGTCTGTAACAGACAATGAACCAGAGGTCATGAAGACCTCTCCATGTTTTTTCAAAGCCAGAACGGCTCAGGATTAAGTAGATTTGGCAATACCATGAGCCAAGTCACATACTTCCAAATATGTACAATGAAATATTCCATTTTTAGTAATGAATGTAGTTATCCCATAGCAAAGATATTAGTCTTCTTCCCAATATCAACCTCCAATTTCCAATTTCTCTACATTTCTCCCTTCTTAACGTCCTGCTTTAAGTGATATAGCAGTATGGTTAAGTCCACCTAACCTGGAATCAGGCTGCCCTCATTCTTTTTGATCTCTACGTATCAATCAATTAATTCTTCTAACTACACACACACACACACACACACACACACACACACAACTCCTTAAAATTCTTCCCTGGTTCCAGTGAGACTACATTTGGGTGGTTCTCCTATATGTCTGGAAGCTAGCATTTCTAAGCCACCTTGGTTGATGCCTCTTTATCCTTCATGAATTATCTAGGAACGTCCCCAGGTCCCGTCCTGTCCTCTTCTCCCTCTAAAAGCATCGTCCCTCTTAGGACTAAGTCCCATACCTGTGTTTACGCATACCCTCTCACCTGTGTGCCAACCCGTGTTTCACATTCTCCTCCCCCTCCTTTCACATCCTCACTCTGTCAGTTAGGATTCATCCGGCAAAATAGAAATCATTCTAGGTGTTTCAAACAGAGAGAATTTAACAAGAAGAATTGGTTACTTAGGTGACGGAACAGCCAAGAAGTCAAACAGGGGACACTGACGCAACCCAGAGATTAACCACAGCAGGGAGATGTTACCAACTCTTGGGCCAGAGGAACAGCAGGAGGCGGTGGTGTTACCGGAGCCTAGAAAGTGGAACTGTCCAAAAGGTCCTACAGACATGACAGGAGCTGCCTTGTTAGAGCTAAGTCCATAAAAACAGAAGCTGTCTGGCTGCACTGGAGTCAGGGATGAGATGTAGACTGCCAGACATGCTGCTAGAAACAGAGAGAGGAGGAGGAAAACTCTCTGGTTTCTCCTCTCCTCCCACTCTCCAATTTCCCATCCGTGTCTCCCTGGACCAGAGGTCAAAGGAGACTGGGAAATGTCACTCCCTGTGACACATAGCAGAACAGAAGGACAGGCAAATAGCTAGTACACTTGCCCAGCAAGCCTCACCTCTCAATGTCAATGTTCAGTCAAGTGGCTTCATTCCTCAAAACCCGCAGGGGTGTGCGCAGCCTCTTACACATACTTCTTGCATTCACTGCAGAATGTCTCAAAGTCCTGTTATTTCTTCTCGGAGATAAATTCTTTGTTGATTCCTCCTTTACCAGTTCTGCAGCCACCACTCCAGAGCAAGCTTCCATCTTCTCAGAACTTGTCTTCCTGTTTTCAATGCCTCTTTCCTTCCAGCCTACCCACTGATCCCATGTCCTGAGTGGGAAGAGGGTACCTCTGTCCCAGCAGTTCCAGCAAGTCTCAGGTCTTTGGCCTGAACTTGGTCACATGCGCTATTCTGAACCAGTCACAGTGACCAGGGGTTTCAGTGCTTCTGATAGGTTGGGATTCTGTCACATGCCCATCCTTGAAATCAGCTCCAACCAAATCTCATGGCCAGAAAGTGAGTAAGGGGTAGTTCTCCAAAGGAAAACCAGAGTTCTGTTATAAAAAGTAGAGGGAATGAATGCTGGGGGAAGGGAATAAAAACAGTGATCTACAAATCCCATTCATTATGTCTCTCCGAAAAAAGAAACCAATGATTCTCTTCCTTAGCCTGTTTCAAGACTGTGTTGCGATGGGAAAAGACCAGAAACAACCTAAATGTCCATCAATGGGGAAATGGTTGAAACTAAATGTAGTGATGTGGAATGTTCTCAAGCTTTATTATTTAGTGCAAGGGGCAAAGTAAAGAATGTGCCACCATTTTTGAAAGAAAAAATGGATGGAAAGAGCATGCTCTTTGTATCTAGTGTTGTATTTTATGTCTCTGAAAGGATACATAAGAACCAGGTAATAGGGGCCACCTCCTGGCAAAAATAAGGGAACTGGTAGATCAAAATGGAAAAGAAACTGACTATTCACTACTTTCCCCTTTTTTGTACCACTTGAACTTTGCTGCATGTTACTTTTTCAAATAAGTAAATAAATTTTACAACATTGAACAAAACATTTCTAAATAACACATGGATAAAAGAAAAATCTCAAGAGAAATTTTAAAATATTTTGAACTGAATGAAAATGAAAATAAAACATCAACATTGTAATATGCATAGAAAACAGTGCTTAAAGGAAATTTGATAGCATTGAATGCATATATTAGAAAAGAAAGATCTGAAACCAATAATGTAAGCTTCCACCTTAGAACACTAGAAAAATATGAGCAAATTAAATCCAAAGTAATCAGAAAAAAAAATAAATAAAAATTAGAGCAGAAATCAATACAATTAAAAAACAAGAAATCAATAGAGAAAATCAGCAAAACCAAAAGCTGGTTCTTTAGAAAGATCAATAAAATTGATAAGCCTCTAGCCAGGCTAACTAATTAAAAACTAGAGATGCTACAACTTAACTAATATCAGAAATGAACAAGGGGACATTACTACAGATCCCATGGACACTCTAGTATATATATATACTCATACATACACTCAATTTTGCAGTGAACTTAAAACTGCTCTAAAAAATAGTTTATTGACTAAATTATTAATAGGGGCACAAAGAGAACATTGTTGGTAATGCTAGGGATCCTGAATGCCACTCTTTACTGTGACCCCACCCACCCACCCACTTAGACCCTGTGCAGAGGCCCACTTCCCTAACGGGTCAGTTTGCTTTGGGCCGGGATGTAGTGACTGAGCAGTCCTAGCTCCTCATCAAAATCAGTCACTTTGTACAATGGAATACTGTTCGGCGATTAGAAAAGATGAAATAGGACCATTTGTGACAACATGGATGGATCTTGAGAGTATGATGCTAAGCGAAATAAGTCAGACAGAAAAAGCAGAGAACCATATGATGTCACTGATATGTGGTATATAAACCAAAAACAACAAAAGAACAAGACAAACAAATGAGAAACAAAAACTCATAGATACAGACAATAGTTTAGAGGTTACCAGAGGGTAAGGGGGGAGGGGGGTGGGAGATGAGGGTAAGGGGGATCAAATATATGGTGATGGAAGGAGAACTGACTCTGGGTGGTGAACACAGAATGGGATTCATAGATGATGTAATACAGAATTGCACACCTGAAATCTATGTAATTTTACTAACAATTGTCACCACAATAAACTTTAATTAAAAAAAAATCAGTCCCTTTGTCCTAATTGCCTAGTCTGATGGCATATTTCCAGACTATTTTGCTATGTCTAAGTCAACAATAAAACAACAGCACTAAGATAATGGGACTATGTTAGGAACACATAACAACTCCTTAAAAACGAGGTCGTCTCTCAGAAAAAGTCTTAATGGCAGAAAGTTTTTAAAAAGAAAGTTAACTTCAGGGCTCCCACGCAACAGGCTTTATCTGGATTTTGCATCAACAGAATCGCCATCCCCTCTGGCACAGAACACCACGGCTCCATACAAGCGCCTCATGCTGTTCAAGCCCCATCCTCATCATAACTGCCATCGTCATCGTCACCATCATCCCACATTTGGAAGCACTTACTATGCGCCAGGTGCAGTGCCAAGCATTTTGCCTGCATCGTCTCATGGAATCCTCGTAACAGCTCTGTGACGTAGCTACTACTATTATAAGTATCTTGCCTAAAGTCACATACTTTGTAGGAAAGTGATGGAGCTAGGGTTAGAACCTAATCGATCCAATTCCAGAACCGGTATTCTTAACCATGGAATCCTACTGCCTTTAAATCAGTGAAAGATGGTTTATGGGTTATGAGCCCAGACCCAACTGAGAGATATTAAGACAATGTCTGCCTTCCCAGGAACTTGGGATGGTCCTGCTAGAAGCTCATCTGGAGTCCTTCAGCCTAAGCACTCCTTTACATTTCAACAAAAATTTCAGAATATCTGGGAACACACAGGTTGAATCACTGCACATAACCTCGAGCTTATTGATGCCTGATGGAGGTGAAAGACGGGTCTGTGTCACCTAAACAGACAGAAGATGGAAGACTTCTCTGTTTATTTTGATAAATGTAAATGAATTCAATTACTTGTCAAAATGTTATCAAGACCCCAATGAAATGAGCTCCTTTTTTTTCTTTTCAGGGTGAAAGGAATGAAGAAGGAGAGAAATGAATGCTCAAGACAGACTGCTTTGATTTGAAATGAAAACAAACAACTTTAGAGGGAAAAAAAGGCTTTCATTATTTGGGAGACCTTGGCATTCTTGCAGATACATTCATGAATTAATCATTAAAATCCTGAAATGTGGAATAAATCATGTGGTTTCAATGCCAGCCCACAATAAAGAGACCTCAAATAGTTATTAAGACACAGCACTCTACACTGCTGCTGCCTAGAATGACTTTTCTACAGGAATAAAGTGAATGCTGTGTGTGTGTGTGTGCGTGTGTGTGTGTGTGTGCGTGCGTGCGTGTGTGTGTGTGTGTGTGTGTGTGTAAGGCAGCCCTGGGGTCCCAAGCTGGAACCGTGTGCAAGCCAGCTCCAACCGTGTGTCACCACATATTAACGCTATTTAATATCTGCTAATGGAATTGTTCTGTCTGCCGTCGACAGCAGGATCAAAAGAGGGCCATGCATCTTTTAAATTATTAGCACTAATTAGGCAAATCAAAGAGGAGGAGGGCAAAGAGACCCGAGAATGCATTAGAAGGAAAGCAAGGGGATCACTACCTACCTCATACTGTCAGGATGGAGGTACCAAACAGCCAATTAGTGCTGAAGACCCTTCCGGAGTGGCGAGAGAATGAGCAGGGCTGACCCGTTAAAAGCAGGATGGCTTCATTACAGGGACTCCCTAATTAAAATGTAAAGGTTGCTGATTATTGCATAATTAAATAAAGAGGCAGGCGGTAGGAGCCAGCTATCTAGGGGTCTCTAGGTCTCCTGGTATTAACACCACCTAATGGCCTCCGCCGTGGCCCTGCTACAAGGGAAGCTTGCAGCTGTCCATGGTCCTGACAAACGCCTGACTTCTAAAAGGCCTGTACGAGCCAAAGTGCTTCAAAAGGGCTTTTCTCCTCATCACCTGGCTACCCCATTACCAATCCTGAGAATCGTCTGATTTTCTTTAGAATCCGTTTTCAAACTAATTACTCAGGGGAAAGAAAAGATGGGAGGTGGACAGTAGAAGAGCCACCACACCTAATTAACTCCCAGCCACTACAATCTAAATATAAAGTTACTGAAGCTGAGGCTGTCTCCTGTTGATGTAACCTTAGCCCTCTCGTTTTTACTTGCCAGGCAGAAACACTATTTCCTCAAGAGCTTGACTGGCAGCTAATCTCAGGTTTGACACAGAACCTAATGCTGCTAAGCATAGTGCTGTGTCTATTCAGAATATTTGCAGGTGTGAGACGGTGACAGGTAGTGGACCAGATATACCAGTCCCAGACCATGAAAGAAGCACCTTTTAATATCAGAGGCTGGGTATGATGAGCTCCTGAGGAAGTCATGCTACAAGAGTCTTACCTGCTTGGACCTTTAGGAGCGATGTGATTTTAATTTTGCACCCTCAGGCTTTCTTATCTACTCTTTTCCTTCTCTGTATCCTCTCTGGTTTCCTCTCTCCTCTTTATTCCTTTATTCCTCTCTCCTTTCTTCCTTATCTTCTCTCTGATAGTTCTACTTCCGCTTCTCTTTCTTCCTCCCAGCTCTCTTCTTTCTCTGTCTCTATTCTCCCTTCTTTCATGCCCTGCCTCCCGCTATCATATTGCCACCATAACTAGAACAAATGTACTTTTCATTCACTCACTCTTTGATTTGTATCTGTAGATTCCTTGGCTTGGCTCCTTTTCATTAGAATGATCCAAATTACCATCAGCTCCGCCAGCAACCTTGAACAAAGGCTTGAATGATCTTTGAAAGGAGATTTCCATCCTCAGGTACCTTGACAGAAAAGAGGCACATGAGTTAGTGTGAGCCTGGCTGCAGTAACAAACAGACCCAATCATGTCATGATTCAATAGAATTTTATTTTACTAGATAAAATAGAAATAAGCAGTCTATTTTATTTATGATAAATAAACATCACCGTCCATATAACAGTCCCAGGTAGGTCCAGGTTAGGAAGCGGGCTCTTTTCCTCACGGTTATTCAAAGACACAGGCTAAGAGTGGCTATGACATCTTCAAGTGATGACTTCTAAGACAACTAGAAAGGAAATAAGTGAACAGTGAGAGTGGGGGGAGGCGAGACCTGGAAGGGCCACATGCTGCTTCCACTCTCGCTCCATTGACCAGAATGCAGTCACATGATCACATATAACTGTAAGGAATCCTGGGAAATATCTTAAACCATGGACCATAAAGAGGATAAAACCGATATTTTTACCATTTAGCAGTCTCTGCCAAATGAGAAATGGGACAGGTGGTGAGAAAAAGTCATAGGCAGAGAAATTAAGATTGAACCAAGAGCTATGTCCACACAACAAACAAGCAAGACTTGCCACAAAACTTGTCCTAGGAAAGGGTGGTAGACAGAGTTAAATAGCCAAAGGGCCACTTCTGACCAATCAGGGTGCTCTGAAGGGCATGGGCCTTGGTTTTAGGATCAGACAGACATGGAATTAAATCCAGATTCACCTCTTTCTAAGCAATGTGACCTTGAACAAGGCATTTCAGTGAGGCTTGTTTCATCATCTTGAAGATGAGAGAAAAATCATGCTTGCTTTCTATACGGCGTACCTGAAGATTACACCTTATCAGAGACGCTAAAGTATTAACATTGCCGCCTGGCACATAGGAAGTACTCAATAGATGGTAACTGTCGAGACTGTTACTATGCCCACCACTGCTGCCCTAGTATTGTTCTTACAGTCCCTTCTTCTTCATGGAGGGTCCCTAATCCTTCCCCCACCTAATCTAAGTCCCATCTTCTCCATGAAGTTTTTCCCTTCTATATAGTTCCCAATGACTTGCTTAAAATCTTTGCCACCCAATTGAGCACTTTATAAAGTTGTCCCACTATGAATGCAAGCTACACGAGGTTCAGGGCATTATTTATCTTGTTTATTTGATGGATCCCAGAGCCTACTACAGTGTCTGGCATATGACAGTTGTTCACTATTATTATTCTTGAATGAGTATTCAATGGTTATGAGATACACTCATGTCAAAGAGCCTGATGCATGCCCTTTAGAGACACAGAATTATATTGCTTTGAGGTTATTCTCTAATTTTCCGTGTCAGTTAGTCTTGTCGTCCTGATGAAATTGAATTCACAGGTAGTCAGAATGATCTTTTTAAAATGTAAATTGGATCCTTTCATTCCTCTGCTTGACCCCCTCCAATGACTTCTCATCACCCTTAAAATAAAACCCAAACTCCTCTTTGCAGCTTACAGGGCCCTGCAAGACCTGACCCTACCCTCCTATTTTTCTTCTGTTTTTCTTCTCCATCACCACCCTTGAGCCCACAGACCTTCTTTCTGTTCCTTTAATACACCAAGATTTTTCCCATCTCACAGACTTTGTACTAATTATCCCCTATTCCTGAGATACTTTCCCTAAGGATATTCTCAAACCTCTCATCATTCAGGTCTCAGCTCAAACATTACCCTTCAGAGAGGTCTTCTCTGGCAACACTGTATCAATTAACTGTCCTTCCATCAATCACTCACCCTCTTGGGTTAGATTCTCCGGGAGACGGACTCTGAGTTGGAGACCTGTTTGCAGAAAGTCTAGAGGAGCTGCTCTTGGGAGCAGCACTTGTGGGGCGGGGGTGAAGAAAACGGGACTGAGCAGAGAGAGAAGTTAAGCTGAGATATATTCACAACAAAGCTCTCAACGGAGTCCACTGAGAGCCCTGGAGTGGGGTGGCCCTTCACAGCTGCCCTAACCTGAGCCAAGGGGGTCATTGGATGAAGGCTACCCTTGTGAAGGAGACATGAACTTGGGGAAAGCAGCTCTCTCGTGGAGGGAATTTTCCAGAGAATGATTCGGCTGAGAGCTGTCAGCCACCAACACTCCCAGCAAGGGAGGGAATGAGTGCCTGTGCCCGAAAGGAAATAGGAGGTGGCACCTCATCGGGTCGGCTACATTCCGCCCCTTGTGCTGCTCAGATCTTGTTTCTTCCCTCGCTCAGTTCTGTGAACAGCTCCTCTGGGATTGTTTGGGTTCTTTTTCTGGGCAAACTTACGAGAGGATTAGTGGGATGAACCCAGTCCCCAACATGCAGCTACCCTCATGGTCACACTTCTCTCCTACCCATTCTGGATCCCCCGGCCATGAAAATAACCATGCTGGTCTTCGTGGCTTACCTGGTAAAGAGGTCTGAGCCACTGTCACCGTGTCCTTCTCGAGCCATGGCTGCTGCATTTACCATTTACTGACAAAATTGGGCAAGAAATGCTTCCATGGATCCCCTAAATGACAAATATACTGTTCCCTGCCCCCACCGATCAATAGCAGCCTACTCCTAATGATGGCCAGTCAATTACCAGGAGCCTCACGTGACCAGGTGGCAGCCACAGCTTAAGGTGTAAAGTATGGGACTCACGCTGCGGCCTCATGGGCAGCGCTCCTCGTAGGAACCAGGAGTCTAAGCCCACAGAGCCCAGAGTTGCTGAATAAGCACCTCAGCTACGAAGAGAGACTTTGGGGTAACACTCCACAAACTCCATTACACAGTGTGTCGCACAAAACCCTGCTTTATTTCCTCACATCGCACACTTCTCACGTTCTGCGATGATCTTGTTCATTTTTCTGGTGCGTTGTCTGTCTCTGGCTCCAGATGGAAGGGCTTGTTCAAGCCCATGTCTCGATGCCTAACACAGTGCCTGCCTCAGAGCGGATGCTCGGTGACTGTTTGTTGAGTGAATGAACTGAGTGGCACAGTTGTAAGTCCTCCAGGACAGGCTGCTTCCTGCGGTTCTCGGAGCACCGAGCAGGGACAGCAGAGAACACTGGACTCACTGCCCCACCCCCTCTCACAGGGTCACAGAGTCGCTCAGGACTCTTGGAATGCCGGAGCCTCCCTAATCCAATCACAGGCTATTTTTAGCCTCTTGTTTCCTCACTGGTCTATTAAGGTGATCAGAAGAGGCTGGCGACCTGGGGCTTGCAGTGGCTCTGAAGAAAAACCAATCTTTCTCTCTCTGGAAAACCCTAGGAGGTGTCCTCTACACCAGGCACCAGCGTGACACCTGCCCAAGCTGTTTTAGCAGAGAGCTGTCTGATTCCATATTTTTAGTTTTCTGGCTGGAGGTTCCTGTGGAAGTGATTATTGAGGAAAACACAGGAGCCAGGGTCTCTCCTCCCTCCCACAGACACACAAACACGAGCTTTTCCCTCTCCTTCCACGGTTCTCTCTTCTCTCATTAGATGACATTCCAGGGCCTTAGAAGATTTCTCTGGTGCAGCCTCTGAGGGGCCCCTTCCAGCTAATTAGATCGTGAGCTGGAAGGCCGACTACGGGCTGCTTTAATAATCTGCTATTCAGGGCTTAACAAGCTCATCTGGTTTGACCACTGGAGAGGAAATTCTTTTCTTCTTTAAAGAGAGAGACAGGGAGGAAGAGCAAGTGAGGAAGAGGTTTTCTCCTTGAGATTCTGTCAGCGCAAAGGACAGATGTAATGATGCCCTTCCCACGGAGGTTTTAGAGGGGTCTGCGTGTAGCCTGGAAAGATGACTCTAAATCACTGGCTGTAACCCTTCTCAATTATGGCACTGTCGTGAGTCCCCTGAGAGGAAAGGAAGGAGAGAAGGACCGTCCTTTTAGAGGTGAGCAGAAACCTTGGAGAGTCAGACTAGTGCAATGGCTCTGAAATCAGAGTGGCCACCCCCCTGACCGGATGTGCAACCTGTCATCCAGGGATTTGAAACATCTTGGATATGAGACCTAGCTCTACCACTTCCGGCTGTGGCCTTCAACAAGTCCCCTAATTGTGTAAACCTCACTGCCCTCTTCTGTAAAACAAGAATAATAATAATTAATAATACCCTCTAGGTGTGTTCAGAGAATTCAGTTAGAAAATAAATGTAAAGTGCTAAGCACAGTGCCAGGAATATAAGTGCTCAAAAATGGTAGCTACTATTACTATATTTCTAATCTGTAAAATGGGGCTATTAATAGAATCTGCCTCCCGGGGTTTGCTGTAAGGTTTAAATGAGATGATATATGTGGTGATTTGAACAGGGTCTGGCACAGCATGGGTCTCAGTCAGCTGGGGCCGCCACAGACTGGGTGGCTCACACACAGAAATGTGTTCCTCACAGTCCCGGAGGCTGGAAAGGCCAAGATCAAGGTTCGAGCAGGGTTTGATTCCTGGTGAGAGCTCTCCTCCTGGCTTCTTGCTGCGTCCTCACATGGCTGGGCACGGGGGGTGTAACATCGCCCTCTGGTGTCTCTTCTATAAGGATATTTGTCCTGTTGAATTCAGGACTCACCCTTATACCTTAGTTAACCTTGATTACCTCCCAAAGACTCTGTCTCCAAATAGTCACATTGAGGGCTGGGCTTCAGCATGTGAATTGGGGCGGAGGGGGCCAGGGGTGAAGAGAACAATTCAGTCCCCTGCAGCAGGTACTCAATAAACATTAGTAGCTGTAGTTATTACTTTATTATTATTATTATTATTATTATTATTATTATTATTATTATAGCCCAAGGAATTGTCCCAGTGCTGGGATCAAAGTGACATGTCAAGTCTGCCAATTCAGCAATACTGGCACAGGATTCTCTCAGTCACTGACTGGCTTCCAGCAAACGCCCTTGCTGTTCAGATCCACGCTTGCGCTCCTCAGCTGAGCCTGGCATGGTGGGCTCTGTGTCCAAAGCCCCACACCCACCGTGCCATGTCTGCGCACCTCTCCCCACTTTGTAGGTTTCAGCCTCGAATGGCCCACCCTGGCATCTCCTCTTTCCCTTGGGCTATGGAGATGTTTTGCGTCCTCGGAAGAGGTCTGTTGAGTTCCTGGGAGCTCACTTCTCCCTGTGGTCAAGACGCCTTTGAGGTGTAATTTACACTCCAGGGTTCACCCATGAGATCAGGCTGAAGACGTCCTCCACAGGACTTTGTCTAAAACGGCACACTTGCTCAGCGGCTTCTCCTTCCTGGACCTCCCTCCCTCATCCCTGACCAGGTCCTCCTGGGAGCACTTCCTTGACAAATCTCTCGGACTCAAGTGCTCATCTCAGAGTCTGCTCCTGGGGAGCCCCATCGAGACAGCAGCGCAGCCCTCAGGCCATCCGTGACGCTGCCCCAGCCCTCTAAGCACTTTTACAGGAATTAACCCAGTAAGTCCTCATGACCACCCCCTGAGCTAGGTGTTTCAATGACCCCGTTCTGCAGATAAGGACACGTGATATAAGAAAAGGTCAAGGGGCCGGCCCGGTGGCTCAGGCGGTTAGAGCTCCATGCTCCTAACTCCGAAGGCTGCTGGGTCGATTCCTACATGGGCCAGTGGGCTCTCAACCACAAGGTTGCAAGTTCAATTCCTCGAGTTGCGGGATGGTGGGCTCCGCCCCCTGCAACTAAGATTGAACACAGCACCTTGAGCTGAGCTGCCGCTGAGCTCCCGGATGGCTCAGTTGGTTGGAGCGCATCCTCTCAACCACAAGGTTGCCGGTTCAACTCCCACAGGGGATGGTGGGCAGCGCCCCCTGCAACTAGAAAAATGGCAACTGGACCTGGAGCTGAGCTGCGCCCTCCACAACTAAGACCGAAAGGACAACAACTTGACTTGGAAAGAAAAGTCCTGGAAGTACTCACTGTTCCCCAATAAAGTCCTGTTGCCCTTCTATAAAATCTTAAAAAAAAGAAAGAAAGAAAAGGTCAAGTAACTTGCCCAACATCACACACAGCACACAGCTGGTGCGTGACAGTCACATGTCGCATGATTCGTCTCTTCCTGCCATTCTCTTGACCGATTCCTTGCCTACATGTGAACGCTTCAAGGCAGGAACTCCTACTGGCACCTTAGCAGTTTTCTTAGAAGGTAGCACCCATCAGGGGGTTGAGAAATAGAGAAGTGAACGAAGGAATGAATGAATGAGTGAATGAATGAATTATTTCACAGTGGAGACACTGCCCTGGCTCAGGCTGCACTGAGCTACTCCTCAAGGAACCGTCAGACCCAGGTACACAAATACCATAACCGCCAACGTGTACCACGACCTGAACACAGTCCAGGAGCTGCTCCAGACCTTAAGTGCATGGGTGCTATGAATCCTCAAGACTGTCTCTGAGGTGTCACCCTACAGACTGAGAAACTGAAGTACAGAGTAGCCAACAAGTTGCCCAAGGCCGCACGGTGAGTAAGGAGCAGAGCGGGGATTGAAACTTCATCTGTCTGGTTCTAGAGCATGTGTTCCTATCTCTATCACGGCTTCGGACAATGCTCATTTATGATGAAAACGGGTTTTGGTTTTGGTAAGAGTTAAACGTCATTCAAAAGACAGATAAGATCGATGCTAGGTAGACAAATACATAGATACGTAGATACATAGACACATAGGTATGGATAGCTAGAAAGATAGATAGATGACAGATAACCGGACAGCAGTCTGGTGAACAAAGAAAGGTATAAATCCAGATATCATAATTGTGGTTAAACCCAAGTGCCACGGGATATATGGAAACTGGTTTGTTGCCTTGTGCCATCCACTGGGAACAAAGGGCTGCTCCAATTGCAGGACCGGATCACACATTCCCTGTCAGCACCCCTCTCCCCACGCTGCCCCACACCCACCCGGCGGGGGCCAGGTGCTCACTGCCCTTAGAGGCAGCCGTGCTGGCTGTGGGCACCTCTGGCTGTGAAATGATCCTGGGGTCTTCCAAGGAGCCTGCTTCCTGAAGGATCCCTCCTGTGGGGCACATATGTCTGTCTGTGTGTTGAAATGTGGGCGTCATTCACCTGTGTTTTGTTCCAGATGTCCTGCCTAGGACCGGTCACACACAGAGAAACATGATGCAGGTCTCTGCTCCCTGTCCGTGAAGCCGGATCTTGGGAAATGTGTGTGTGCATTTCAGACAGCCTTCTGTAGCTTGAGGACAGTGGGGTGGCGCCCCTGGCCATTGGCACTTGGACGTTGGTCCCTGGTCCCCGTTCTACCTCTCCCGAGGCTCCCATTTCACTCAGGGCGTCCTCTCGGTGAGATCGTCAGCAGCTGTCACAGTCACTGGGCTGGGCTTACACTTCATTTCTCAGTCTGTTAAGTTTTAATGCTTTTGTGTTTGGTGGAGGGAATGGCTTCTCCTTGTGGCTGTGAGGGTGGTTTCCATCTTCTCATCTTCTCATCCTCTACACAGATACCTACAGCTCATACGCATTCCCTGCATGCAGTGGGTTCCTGGATCAGCCCTGTGGCTTACTGAAGCGGGGCAGACTCTCAAAGCACAGAAGCCTTCCTAACCACTGACTCCCCGGGTGCCTTTTGTGCCTGGAGACCCCGGCTCCCTCAATCCACACTGGGACTCAAGGAATCAAGGCGTCACCCTTGACTCTTCCCTTTCTCTGCCCCCGACAGTCCATCCACCATCCGGTCCTACTGGTTTGTCCTCCAAAACATATTTCAGATCTATGCACGTGCCTGCAGCTCTACCACCAGCTCTTCCCTGGACTGCGGCAAACAGCTCCCTCAGCGGTCCTCCGCTTCTGCTGCCATTCCTACTCACTCCTATCCACAAAGCACAACCAGAGGAGCTTTTTAAATTATAAACTGGCTCCTGTAACATCTGGCCCCTGCAGAAGCCCGTCAGTGGCTCCCCACACACGTTTCTCACCATGGTCCACGAGTCCCGGGGGACCTGGCCCTGCCCAGCTCTTCGACGGTCAGCGATACCACGAACCCTCTGTGCATCGCCGTCCAGCCACGCTCTGTCGGGGTTCTCCCAGAGCAGACCTCCAAATAGATCATTTGAGATGATCCCAGAAAGCGTTGTGAGGGAGTGGGGAAAGTGTGACAGAGCACATGAATAAGTGGATCACCTCTGTGGACAACTGGGGCTCAGCTCTGCTGGGGACCCCCTTGTGGACATGCCTCGGAGGTGTCTCCGCACAGAGTGAGGAAGCTAGGGAGTTTACCCACCACGTCCCATCCCTCACTGTTGAGCAGCGTCCTGGGGACATCAGTTCCAGCCCCCTGGCAGGGTGCACATCTGGCAGAGAACACTTAGGCAGGAAGACGCAGGAAGCCATCCATGCCTACCTGGCTAGAACGGGGAACATGGTTGAACTTCAGCAGCATCTCCCCCTTCAGGACTACTCCGCGTGTGGTCCCTGGACCAACTACCACCCACAAAACGGAAAGTCTGTGATGAGATGAGGAGCCTGGGCAAGAACGGTGACCAGCTATGTCACTCAGCGTGCTGCTTAGTTCCACTGACATTGTTTTCCATAGCAAGACTTTCTCAGTGAAGGAAATAGTGCGTTACTGTACATCTGGGGCAAGCTCCTGGCCGTGTCACACCCCGGCCGTGTCACAGCCTGCATTTGGCATAGCACTGCATGCTCTCCTCTGTCCGCTGCTAGAACACATTGGCTTCCTCCTACCACGTGCTCTTCCTCCTCGCTGTTCCCACTGCCGGAAATTATTTTGCCCCAGTTCCTTCCCAGCCTTCACGTAGTTCACACGGTCCCACCTCAGGGAGACCTCCTGACACCCTATGTACAATGTCCTCCAAGCCATTATCCTTTGTCACAGCACCCTATTTATTTTCTTCAAGGTGCTCATCACAATCTGCTGACTCTATGTTGGTTGGTTGACATACTGTCCATCCGCCCACTTGAACGTATGTTTCATGAGGACAGGAAACAGCTGTTTCCTTTGCCGTTATATCAGCAGCACCAAGCACAGCTGATGTGCAATCAACACTGAACAGATGAATGAATCAATGAACTTGCAAGCAACATCCACCCGAACTTCCTCAGAGGACAGCCTCCTCCCGCCAGAAGGACTTGGTGCCCACGTGCCCTCCCCTTGATGTCAGCCAGGACTCAGTCCCTCCAGGCGTCCCACTGTGCTCCCACGGGAGGCCCCAAATCACAGCCCATCCCTGTGACGTCCACATGTGGGAAACCGTGTTCCAAATCCGCCTGCCCGAGCCAGAGCCTCTTCTCCATCGCCGAGACGTGTGGACCAAGTCCTTTGGGGCCGTCCAGCCGCGTGGCTAAGAGTACCGGCTTAGGAACTACACACACGTCGCTTCAAAGCCCAGCCCTGCCACTCACGCGTTGTGTGACCTTGAGTGGCTGACATCACCACTGTGAGCCTCAACTTTCTCCTCAGGGCTGTTGTGGGGATTAAGGCAGGTCACTGTGTGCAGCCGTGTTTCTCAGTCTGAGCCCTCTCGGCATTGAAGCTGGATAATTCTTTGTTAGGGACGGGAGTGGGCTGCTGTCCTGTACATTGCACGATGTTTCGCTGCCTCCCTGGTCTCCACCCACTAGAGGCCAGTGGCAACCACCTCCCACCCCCAACTCCATGTGAAAACCAGACTCTCCAGACATTGTGACGAGCACGGCCAATTGATAAACACTGGTGTAGAGTCTTTACCGCAGTGCCTGGCAGGTTATTACACTGCGTACCTCAGTTTCCTGACCTGTAAACTACATTAGACCTGTAAGACTAACAGTGCCTAATTCACAGATTGGTGTGAGGAGTAAATGAGATAATGTAGGTAAAGAGCTGAGCAGAATACCTTCACCTTCCATTGTTATTAAAGCAATAGGTAGAGTCGTGCCCTAGGGAGCATGGTGAGTTTCTTTAGATGTTTACCAAGGAAGTAGAAATAGGAAATGGGTTGACATTACAGCATGCACTATTCAAATTAGCCATAAGAAAAGACAAATATTTAATACATTTAAATAATCAAATGGTATTACGGAAGATTGTGGAATCTTACGTCCTGGAGTTTCAGGACACACAGAGAAGCTCCGCCTAGGACCTCAGCGTGCAAGGGGTAGGAGGATGGAAGAGATGGCGTCTTGTATCGTCCAAGGGCATATAATTGGATACAAAAACCTAGATGTCTGCTCCTACAAGTGGCCTCAGAGGGAGGATAGCTGGGCTGGCTGTTCTCTGAGATGGGGAAAGCACTGACCATGGAAGGAGGGGAGTCCTTTGACCCACTGTCCCCACTACTCAGAAAAGCAAGTTAATGGAATGGCATCTGCCTGGCCAGAGACCAGGGTCCTCCTGGGACACTAGAGATGACCATCAGAAAGCCCCAGGCAGTCATTAAATCTGTCGGACCTGCTCCCAGACTCTTCAGAATCAGGGTGTCCCAATCAAGAGCACTAACTGGAGACCCACCAGTAGCTCAATGCAGGCCGGTCATTCACAGGGCAGATTTCCTCACTCGGGGCCCCTTTACTTACCCAGACCCTACTAGACCAACATTCTCTTTCAACAGCCATTTTTATTGTTCAAACATGAGGGGAGAATGCCCCATGAACAGAAGAACCCAAAGCCCGGCAGAATTCAACTGGTTGCTGCATCCATTTAGAAGATTAAAAATTGTTTCCCACTTATAAGGAACAAGCTCCTAACTAGACTACTCCAGAGATGTTCCTTAAGTCTCGGACCAAATTAAAGTCCAGGCACACATTAGAGAATTGTAAAGTTCATATGTCTGGAGCCTCAAACTGGAAAATGAGGAGGAAAGAAGAAGAAGGAGGAGGAGGAGGAAGAGGAGGAGGAGGAGGAGGAGGAAGAGGAGGAGGAGGAGGAGGAGGAGGAGGAGGAAGAAGAAGAAGAAGAAGAAGAAGAAGAAGAAGAAGAAGAAGAAGAAGAAGAAGAAGAAGAAGAAGAAGAAGAAGAAGAAGAAGAAGAAGAAGAAGAAGAAGGACTGAAAGGCAAGACAGTCATGCAAGGATTCAGAGCTGAAAGTGGTGTTGTGATGAGACCAGGGGCCTTCTGAGCCCCCGAAATCAGGTTCAGTCTTGGTGTACCCCCTTCTTAGTTCTTCCATCTTGTCTTTTTCTGCTTCTTCCCTCTTTGGCTCACTTTCTTTGTCTATGCAATCTGCCGATACCTATTCTTCAGGTATCTGAATCAAATCTAGTGATCCCCGACTTTTCAGCATTGTGAAGCCTGGAGAAAAGAAGATGTCAGGAGCTACCGGTGCACCTGACACATAGTGGGCTTTCAATAAACAGTCACAGCTACTGTCAGGTCACCAGAAGTGGTCCTTCATGAAAACACATTGGATAATCGCTTCACAAACCAGACGACGAGATTATAATCAAAGCAAGGGCGTGGCGTGCTCTGGGCAGAACCTCTAATGCCAGCCTACCATTTGGTTTAGAATTCAGCGTTCCTCTTTATTTTATGCCCAACACAGAAATGCCTGAAATTTATTTACCAACGAGACACTAACGTGCATTCTAAGGGGAATCACCCTCACCAATACCGGCTATGGGTGTAAAATGTTAAATAACAAATCACTCAGTGGGGGAAAAAACGCTTTTGTTTTTTTTTGCTTTGACATAAAGATAAGCAGGATAGTGGAGTTCATAAAATAAGTCAGTCAGATCTGTGCTTTGCTCTCTTCAACACATCACTAAAATTGAGGGTCCACCTGTCTCCATTTATCTGAGATGGAACTGAGGCTCGTAGTTCTTGGCAAGGAGAGGGTGAATGATCAATTACATCTTAGTCCTCAGAGCCAAAGGTTAAATGTATTACTGCTCACCACAGGCCAACCCTAACCTCAGGATTAATGCCATAAACAAAAAGGGGGAAATATAGTTAGGCCTGTGGAGGTACCAGCTTTAGTCTCCAAAGAATTACCAAAGGGAAAGGATGACCCCTACTGGTGGGAACTGGAACAGCCAGCCTGCCTTGGGCACGGCAGAGCCCATCGGGCCCATTCCCACAGGACCTTGTTTTCCTGCTGAGACCCACCCTGAGCAAGAGGGTTGGGTTTTCTCATATACGATTAGAGCTGCGTTTGTATTTTCAAAACAGAGACTGAACGAGAGGAACTGCTTTATCTCTGGGTCTGAAGCCGGCTCCTTATGGACACGGATGGGCCTCTCCTGCCTCCAACTCGGTCGCCTGACAGCGCTGGAGTGGATGGTGGGGGATCGGCCCCTCCCTATCGCAAAGCCCATAGCTAGCTTCCCAAACCCCAGTTGCAGATCCACCATAATGAGTTTCTTCATAGGCACTGAGAGGAACATACACGAACTGTCAATGAAGTTCACGAACTCCTCCTAGAAAAAGTGCTGCACACCTCACTGCTGAATATCACTACGGTCACCTTTGAAGTCCTCCCCTTGGGAAGCTATGTACCTATGCCACCCTTCAAAGAAATTTTGGAACCCTTTTTCTGGAATGGCCATCAGAGCTGTCGTCGTATTACCCTTGATGTCCTGAATGTCATTAAAATGTCTTCCTCTCAATATTTCCTTTATCTTTGGGTAAAGAAAGAAGTCATTGGGGGCCAGATCAGGTGAGTAGGGAGGGTGTTCCAATACAGTTATTTGTTTACTGGCTAAAAACTCCCTCACAAACAGTGCCGTGTGAGCTGGTGCATGGTCGTGATGCAAGAGCCATGAATTGTTGGCGAAAAGTTCAGGTCGTCTAACTTTTTCACGCAGCCTTTTCAGCACTTCCAAATAGTAAACTTAGTTAACTGTTTGTCCAATTTGTACAAATTCGTAATGAATAATCCCTCTGATATCGAAAAAGGTTAGCAACATCATTGCAACAAGTTCATGAACTTAATTGTCTGACCTCGTATCATCCACTAAAGTGGCTTCTTACAGAAGGGAAAACCCATGATCCAATGAGCCAATCTGGACAATTGCGGGAGGGGTGTCTGGAGCAGACAGAGGGGACAAAGTTGACAGTAGTCTCAATGACCAGGGCCAAAGAAACCGCCTGTGGTCATCCATAGAGCCATTCACCAAATAGTTCTTCCTCTCTCCTGTCTGGGCACACACTGGGATTATGCCTTCCGGACACTTTGTAGTGGGTGAGACCATGGGAACAGTTGCAGGCAATGCTTTCTAAGCAGAAGTCAGAGCATTTAATCACAGGGGCGAGACCTTCTAGAGTTCTTTTTCCACAATGAGCAGTGGGCTCCCCAGCTCCCAATCCACAAGTGCCAGGTACCATAGTAAAAAAATAAAACCTGAGATTTGGGGGTTGTTTGTTATGCAGCATAACCTAATCCATCGTGACTGACTCATCATCCAAGCTCTCAGGGTTAAGACGTTCCACTCAGAGGAATGCTGAAATCCAAAGAGAATTTGCGAGGTGATGTCAGGTAAGCCAGGGCTGAGCTGCTTCTTGAATTAAGAACTAAAGTCAGACCAATGCTGGCGTCGGTCCAATAGTGACTTCCCTGCCTTTTTCACATTGCAGCACACGTAGAAAATGTTAATATGCTTATCACTCCAATGAGAATGCACTTGGCCATGGAAATTCTACACAGTAGAGAATCCACGTACCAGTAATTGGAGGGTGAATCTGAAAAAGCTTAAAAAGCTCATGTAAAAGTAGACTTGGCCTACTTCCTCTTGCGACCCACCTACCTCACAGGGAGTCCCCACTCCCTTTCTGCCTTCCCTTATTTGCTTTTATCCCTCCCCGCTCCTGAATCTGTTTCTCTGGCATTCTATGTTTCTCTGTCCTTGTGTCTGGCATTTGGTACACAGTAAGTGCTCAATAAATACGTATTGAATAAATGCTAGGATGTTCAGATGGACTGATGGATCGATGGATCGATGTTAGTTAGGCGAATGTTAGGTAAGTTAGTCAGTTAGGTGAAAGAGAAGAGGGATGGGGTCCTCCACCCATCCCCCTTTAGCATGGAGGACATTTCTTGTGATTTCATTGAATCGCACCCCACCCCCCACCCAAATCTCCACCCTGATGCTTCCCTAATCCAGTGGAAACAGAAGTAGACACTCTCCTTGTAGTTCATTTACAACCTAAACATGACTCTGGTGTGATAAGCCCGTGCCACTCAAGGCTCTAGCTGGGCAGCCACCCCATGACTCCTAATGGCTGGCCTTGAAATGGAATTGCTTCATTGTTCAGAGGGAGTCCAGGGAGTTTCTCCCTCTCTGAACAGCAAGCACATACTGCAAAGACATTCTGCTTCTATAAATATGCTTTTCTAAATGTTAAAGGGTGAGAGCAATTTCCAAAGGTCTCTGCCTCGAAGGAGCCCTCAGATGATATTTAATTGAACTACTTTTTTTTTTTTTTTTTTTGAGAAGTGAGGAAACTGAAATGTAAGAAGTGGAAATGCTTCTTGGCTTTATGTCAAAATATAGGCTTCTGGATAAAATAACGGAAGGAGAATTTTCTGTGACAAAACTCAGGCAAATGAACATCAACCACTCAACCAAGGAGAACAAAGTGTAAGATTTTTATAGGAGAGTTGGAAGAAAGACCATCTCCTTTTAAACTCTATTTTCAAACCCTTAACAACTGTTGAAGGCACGTTGGTTGGTAAAAATCACTAAAAATCTCTCTCCCTCCTTTGGCATCCAAAATTGAACATTAAATACGACCGTGTGTACCACAAGTTTAAATATTAACTTCCTTCGTAATATCCCTATGGTGTCTCCAGAGCAAGTTCTAAAAGAAATCACCTCAGTGAAACTCTCCGAAAACGGGCAAATGATCCATTTGTCGTCATGTATTTGTGAAAACATTTGAACGACGACGGGCACACTTGCAACCCAGGTCACATGGAGGAGCCAGCAATCAAATCCTTGCTCGTTCTCGATGTGCTCAGGTTTGTGTCTCTCTGAATTGGATGTGAGGGTCCCTGAAGACACAGAGCTGGGGGCTGCTGGGTCCGCATTCCCAGAACACTGACGGGAGGAGGTGATCCTGGAACTGGTGCTGATGAGAGTGCCGCCACGGCTGCTGTGCATCGCAGCACCTAGTGGCACCGCTCATGGAGACCTCCAGGTGAACGGCGCCCCCGAAGCTTCTGCAGTGAACAACCTGCGCGTTTCTACTCGACAGTTTGAGCTTGTACAGTTGTCTTTTGTTTGGCTACCAGGCATGGAAATGTCTCTCTAACGTGAGGGGCACGCAAGCCACAGGAAGGCAGGGCCCCAAAAATCCCATCATGTTAGCCAAACGGGATACATATTTCCCCTTCCCCATGGCTGGAACCTGGACCCGCCTCAAAGTGAGCCAATCCACTGCTCTCGCTCAGAACTCGAAAAGCAGTCACAGGAAAAGGCAGGCTAAGTGGAGGTCATCAAAGACACAAGCAGTGGAGTGGCGACCCCGGCGAGGGGGTGGGGGCGTGGGGGCAGCCCTTCCACTTACTGCCCCTGTCGGGAGCCTGGGTAGAGCGTGCGGAGGGGCTGGATCTATCCACACTGAGCACAAGCTGATCCTCCTTGCGCTCGAGGCCCAGCAAGCCCTTCTCTAACCCACACAAATGAATAGCGGTGGCCCTGAGTGGGGCTGCAGGTGGAGCACCAGCCACCTCCGCACTCTATTCCGGGACACACCGCTGGCTGCGTCTCACCTACCAGCCTCCCTCGGGCCCTGTTCACCAGCCTCCCTGTCAATCCTCCAGCATCCCAGCATCCTCCCAACACATCACTTTTCTGCGAACGTTTACAGGAGTCAGTTTCTGTTGTTGGCACATCTGTTGTCTATCCAGCCGATCCCTGACCACACCCGCCTTCTTGCCAGCTTACCCCACCTTGCTTTGTCACCTAAGGGCCGGTGGCAAAGGCCAGACTGAATGGGAGGTACAGAATTGGAAGGGAAAGAATGTGTTAGATGAGACTATTGCCCCACTACCCAGGGAATAGGCATCGGTCTCCACATAGTGAATTTTTTAGACAGACAGGGATGTCAGACAGCATCCTTCATTTGGCAGGCGACACCTAGAGGAGGCAGGTGAGTGGCTGAAGGTCACCTAGCTAGTTAGTTAGTAGCAGCCTCTGGGAGCCCCCGTCTCAGCTGCTTAGCTGCATTATTTATGTGGGCGCCAGAATGCGGCTGGAGTTAAGCACACGAGGGGCATCGTTCTGCTCACCAGAACGCTGTACCCAAATGCTCACAGATGCCTGGGGAAAATCACTTTTGCCTTCAAATTTTAATCCTGGCCCACAGACAAAACCCTGATTTATGAAATCTTCAGAACAATGTTGTGAGCCATTTTGAACATTAAAAAAATTAAGATCTGCAGCACAGCGACACCTCCATTCGTGGTTACCGGACTAAAACAATGAGAACCCTGACGGTGGAACGGGAGAGGCACAAGGGAAGCAGGAACTGCTGTTGGGACAGTCACATGTGTGCATGTTGCTCCTAGAATCAAAACGTCTTTGTCCAACAAATGCCACATGAGACATGGGACAGGAACAGTTAGTGGGAAGCAGAAGGAGCCAGTCCAAGTAATACTCTGCTTCAGTGACTGGCTTGTTTTAGTCTTGGTTCTCAGGACAGAGAGCACTGAGGCAAGAACGAAAACTTCCATTTTCTCCATTCCTGTGTATGTGTTTCTTAGTGAGAAAAATGCAAAAATTCACCGGGAAATTTTTCAGCCGAATGTCTCCCCCAGCACTAAGAGACACAGAGGACAGGATAGGACGCTTTAGCCACAACTTAGAGGCTGGGAAATGGAGGCAAGAAAGACCACAGAAGCTGTAGCCCCTCTCCCTGAGCTTCATACAGGCGGTCAGTGTCCCCATCATTCAGGGGTCAGCAAACCTTTTCTATAAAGAGCCAGAGGGTAAATATTTTTGGTTATGCAGGCCATACAGTTGCAACTACTCAACGTTCTCAATGTGGGGAAAGCAACCACAAATGTAAACAAACGGGAGTGGGTATGTCCAATAAAGCTTTATTTAAAAAACAGTGGGCCAAATTTGGCCCATGGGCCATAGTTTGGCAATTCCTGCTATAGTTGATCGGCGTGCACTCTCCAACACCCACACATTCTGTCATCCCGGACTCTTGAAACTCAGCCTTGAACACTCTCAAACGGTAACGTCATCTCTCAGATCCAGAAGTGGTAATTATTGCGGTCAGTGATAACAGCCCTAGTTTTTCATAAACAGTAACAGGCAAAGAGCCATGTTTGCAGGAGGATAACCCTTTCCGACGCGTCCACGTTGCTGAGACAGTCTCACTTACTAGAAGGATGAAGGCCCTTCTCACTGCCCCTCCCCCAGTGCTTTCCTCTACAGAACACGTATATGACCCTGCAATTCAATCCACCGGATTAGTACGCGACACCTCATCTTCCCTTGCAAGCCGTTTTGCCTGAAAAACCAGGCAGCCGTCTCATAGTGACAGCACGCGAATAACTTGTCGTCCTGGTAATGGTCTAACTGCATATAAGTGTCTGTCATGATGAAAATTGGTGTCTTCCATTTCAATTTATTTTGTCAACAATCCAAATGGAGCCCAAATATATCTTCCCACATCACGGTGCACAGACCAAATAGGGAAGAGGACTTTAAAATGAACCTCATCATCATACGACTAAATATTTACATTAAAAAAGATTCTCTCTTCTGGAAGACATCCCAGCTCTACTGTTCTCCCCTGCCAGTACACCTGCAGCTTTTGGTAACTAATTAAGGAACTCCAGAAAATGCATTCAAAAGGGCCTCAGCAAACAGATGCACACTCCATTAATTAAACAAGCCAGAGCAATCACCCAGGGTGTAATTGGAAAATGTGCTTCCTTCCCCCATTTTAAGGCAATCACAGTTATTCACAAATGTTTTTTGATAGTTTCTCAAAAGAGAAAGTCTGCTGGCAGCAAGCTCCGGCTTCCTCAAGGGGGGCGGCGGGGAGATGTTTGGGAAAGGTTTGGAGGTCCCAGGCGCCACCCAGTTTCACTAATTAGCGGCTGTCCCCTTCTCTCCCTCCCGAAGACTGTGCTAATAAGAAAAGGAAGTTCAAGTGCTAGAGACAGAAAGGAAGCCTGGTAATGCTGCTTAAAGGCATAAAAATGTTCCCACGCGGTGCACACCTCAGATCCCTAACTGGGGTGTGCCGTGCTTGGAGTGTGTGCAGAGGTAGCCACCACCGAGTCCCCCCTTAGCGGACCTTACATGTCTGCAAGCCAGTGCCGCCAGCAGAAGGAAGGTGGAGGTCACTGGAGGAGACAGGAAGGAGTCCGACGCGTGTGGAGTCCCAGCCATGCCCCTGTCCTTGGGTGTGTTGAGGCCATGTTTAGGGGACCCCTAGCCGGAAGCCAGATTCCCTTTGTCGTGGGGTTCTCCTGCGGCATCCCGAGCAGGGCTCTCGGATGCCATGGCCTCCAGGGGCCAGTATTCAGGTGATTACGCTCTTGTGCTCAGCAGCAAGGCTATGCTTCTACAGTCTGGTCTGTGAGGTGCGGCGAAGACTCTAGGACAGGAGCTTAATCACCTGAACACCGGCTCCTGGAACCCATGGCATCCGAGAGCCCTGCTCGAGCGGACGAATTTCTGCGTCACCAGCTGGGGTCCTGCTAGGCGCTGCCTGCTGGACGAGCTAAAGGGAGACTGAATAGCTGGAGGAGGGAGGAAGGGCTTGCTTCTCCTGTTTTGCTGCCTCCTGCTGACATGGCCCCAGCAGCAGCAGTTGGTCCATTTTCCAGGACGCCCAGAAATCACCTGACTGCCCTCCGCCTCCACGCAGATATACCAGCACCAGCTGGCAACACGCCCTTCTCAGGGTTCGGAGTCCTGCCTCCCAGAATCTAGCTTCCAACAGCCCCGTGTTCTTGCCTTTGTTTCTCAAACCCCAACAGTAAGCTCTGCCTTCTAAAGTTACAAACTTTTGATACCTCGGTGTTCCCTTTTTGCCTTTTAAGTCCCTTTCAACCAGATCATTTAATGTAGAGAAAGCTAGTGAGATTTTTTTTTCACTACCCTGACTCTGACTGATCCAGTGTTTGATACTTCGAATGAGCCTAGGAAATTCATCCTCACAGATGACATTCTGGGGTTCGTTTGGTCATGACCTGGGACTTGAAGGCACTGCTGAGGTCCTGGAGCATCAGGATGTGAGTAATATCATATTTCCCTGAAAATAAAACGTACCCCGAAAATAAGCCCCAGTTAAGATCTTAGCCAGATGGATGCATTTAGTACGTTATGACGATGGTCCAGAAGAAGATGACATGACTGTATTTGAATAAATGTAGACTGTTGTACATGAGAAAATAAGACATCCCCTGAAAATACGCCCTAATGCATCTTTTGGAGCAAAGATTAATATAAGGTCCGGTCTTATTTTCAGGGAAATATGGTGTAAGACCATGTCTTACTTTCAGGGAAGCAGGGTAGTATCCTATAACGGGCAGTGACATCATAATTAATCAAATGATCACCTGTGATTGTGATGGAGTGCCTGCTGAAGCAATTGCCTTGGGGACCAAGTGGCTGTGGCACTTGACTATTAGAGGAGTGACAATCACTCCAATGACCATATAGTGGGATGGTTGCTTCTAACTGTGCTGAAGAGATTAAAAAAGAAAATGACAGATTCAGGGCTTTAAATGCTCAGCTTAAGTCATGATCAGAGAACCAGAGAGCTTCAATGACAGCCCTAAAAGAAATTCTTATTTCTCGCAGCTGCAGGTCCCACCTCAACAAGAAAAACACATCCAAAGCTTAATTGGGTGTGTTGCAGCATTACAACTTAAGTTTAATTCTCAGCTTCACCAAGTCTTGTGTGTAAAAGTTAAGGCATTGATTGGGAAGGAATGAGACCCTGGACTTAAAATGGGGACATTTGGATGGATCCTGCTGAAGCCGAGGACCCTAAAGCCTTGGGGTTTTTTGAGCCTCTTTCTCATAGAAAGGAGCAGCACCTCTTCCTGTATCCAGGAGACTGATCTACCCTTGTCAATGACCTTGTAATCACTTCACCTGCCATCTTGCATGGGTATGCCTGTCTTCCTCAAGACTTACTCAGTATTAGTTAACAACAGATTCCTATAAAACTTCGTGGCTTAAAACAGCGATAAACTCTTATGACTTCTCACACTTTCTGCGAGTCACAAGTTCAGGAGCAGCAAGGTCTCTTATGAAGCTGCAGTCAAGACAAAAAAAACACACCCAAAGCTTAATTGGGTGTGTTGCAGCATTACAACGTCAACAGGGGATAAACCAACTGAAGGCTTGAGTGGGAGCAGGGCATCTGCTTCCAAGATGGTGCCCCCTTAAGGCAGGAAAGTTGGTGCTGGCTTTGGGCAGGAGGCCTCAGTTCCTTGTCACATGGGCCTCTCCACAAGGCTGCTTGAGTGTCCTCACAACATGGTGGCTGGGTTTCCCCAGAGTGAGTGATCCAACACAGAGTCCAGTGAAGCCACAGCCCCGCCCCCTGGCCCAGGTGATTGGACCGGGGTGGACACTGCCCCATGAGGTGTCCTAGAGGGAAAAGCTCTGCTAAAAATGAGGAAATGGAGACAATAGAGCCTGTCAGATTCTATCCCTCTGGAATTTAATCGGAATATTGGGTGGCCAGAGTATAAGTCCTAAGGGTACACAGCGGAGGGGCGTCCTGAAGCAGCAGGGGCCATAAGTGAGCTGGAGTTATGCAGAAGCAGGAGTCATGAGAAGGAGAAAGATACGTGGGCAGTGGGGTGGGTGGGGCAGGGATGCTCAGGGGACCAAGGGAGGAAGGGTGTCCGCCATCGCAGGAACGGTAAAGGCAAATATTAGGAAACGTTATGTCACCTTGAGGTAGCATCCCTGCAAATTCCAACCTAAGGGCCAAAAGAACCGTGTCAGCAGGAGGGCCAATTGGAGGCCTTTCATTTGCCCTGATTACAGCAAATAACAGAGAGATGAAGTCCAGTCTATCACCCGCAGAAACCAGCTGTGTGTGGGCCATCGCCAGTCTACAGATGTGTTCCTTCAGCTGTGCTTGAAATGCTTGTGTAGTTAAAATCAGAAGATTTTACATAAAAATCCACCCTCTGGATTTCTGGCTGTTCAGAAGATATGAGAATATCTAGCTCCCTTGGTCCTGTATTCTCATATGACTCAAGCAAAATCAGAGCTGTCCCTTCACATGGGAAGCACGAGTACCGGAAGGCCACAGTCCCCAGCACTCCCTACTGTCTTAGCTTCAGGTGGCTTCATTCCATTATGTTACCTGCCTGGACTCTAGAAGCATTTGAGCTTGTGACCCGTGTCCTGCCATCTCTTCACCCTTACACATCCACACTACACACACTCCCTTCCTTCCAATCCCTCCATCTAGCTCCCATTTTCTTTCACGTCTCTGCCTCTACACCTTATTTCCTCTGTCTAGAACACCCTTCATCATCTCTACTGACCAAAATAGGCCTGTTCATCTGTCAAAGCCCAGCTCACATGTCACTTTCCGGGGCAGCAGATGCCAACCTGGACCGCCATGCCCTCTCCTATGTCTCCCTGCCTTCCTTACACTCAGAGACGGCCGTGTGTCCCAGTCCTGACGAACGAGATGATTATGGAAATATGTTCTGGGCTTCCAAGAAGGCTACTTGAAGGAAAATGTCCCACTGGGAACCGGTGGGCACAGCCACCTTTCCTCCTCCCTCTGTTCAGTCCCCTTGAAGCCTCTTCTCAGATGTCACCTCTCAACGAGCAATGTTCTAACCACTCTATTTGAAACACTGGTCGCTCTCCCTCCCAACGCTCCTGATCACCCTTTCCCTGCCCATTCCCTCATGGCATTTAATTTTTAATGTACTATATAATGTATATGTTTATTATTTATTGCCTGCTCTCCCATTAGACTAGGAGCCTCACAAGGGCAAGAAATTGTCTGTGATTTTTTTCCACTGTGTAGCCCAAGCCCCCAGAACAGACCAGTAATAGACATGAACAAATACTATGAATGAATGAATAAATGAACAACCTCAGTTCCTTGCAATTTGAAGTGGAGACATTTTTAAAGGTTTGGTGCTCCCCCCACTTTTGATTTAAACCAAGTCGTGTAGAGTGCCCCTGCAAGTCACCTCTCAAATCTGTGCGTCTGCCGTCTCCCCGTCATACCGGAGGCTCCACCACCTTCCTCTAGTTTTTACAACAACATTCTAACTATCTCTGCTCCCAGCCCTTCGCCCTCCCACCCGCCCTATTGACAGAGGACCTCCTGTGTCAGTGCCCTGCTTAAAACCTTTCCATCACCGCACTGCCCTCACACTAAAGTCCAAATTCTAAAATGGTCCACAGGCCTATGCAATCTGACCCCAACTCCTACCATGCCCCCCTTATCTTCTCATCCACCTCCAACATATTCCAGACCTTCAGAACTTCTTACTGTTGGCCAAAAGCTCTCCTGCACATCTTTATAGCTTCTGTCCTTTTGGCTGCAAATGCTCTCTGCTGCCTCTTTTGCCAGCCTTGCTCTGGCTTATCCCTGGGGACTTGCGTACCACCTCCTCCAGGAAGCTTTCCCTAACTGTTCCTCAGGCTGAATGAGCTGCCTCTTCTCCGTGCTCACAAGCACCACATGCTTATCCCTCTCAGCTTTCTGACTTCACCATGAGGCCATGTGTGGCTTGAGGACAGAAGTTTTGTCTCCTCCCGTAATCCCAGTGTGAGAAACAGCACCTACACATAGCAAGCACTCAGTGAATAAGAAGGGAGGAAAGGCAGAAAGAAAGAAGACAAAAAGAAAGGAAGAAAATCACTGGGTCACAAATGTTCAGCTGTCTTCTGAACATATGGTGGGGTCACACCTCTCTACCCACATGAGCTCATGCACGGCCATGTCACCTGCTTTGGCCCATGAAATGTCACTACTGGTCAGAAGCTAAAGGGTCAGTCTATGGCCTCCAGGCTTTGTTGCTGCCTGCAGGGTCACAGAAACTCATGGAGTCCATCAGCCAGGCCCTGAGCGACTCTGCTGAGCAGAGCCCTGGCAGGCTTGGCTGATGAGAAAGCCCCAGTGTTCTCTTAACCTGCTGAGATGTTAGGGTTTGTTGTGAACCCAGCAGAATCATGTCTGTCCTGGTGGGTGCGGTGGGTTGGAGGTATTGGGGAAAATCACACATTTTTAACCGGCTATTCTCTGAGAAAATCAGATACTACCTCGCCTTCCCCCACTAAAACGCAATTTTAAATCCTATGTTGTGTTTCCCGGGGTCTTCCTTGGATCCTTGCAAACATGCTGTGAGGTAAATAGCTTAAATGGTATTATTGCCTCTCTTACGAACTCAGAAAAATTCGTGAACTGTCTTGTCCGTGATACTCCGAGTAGGAGAAAGGAGAGCTCACCCCAGAATCCAGGTTTCTGACTCCTGGCCCAGCATTCATTGCCTGGCTCCGGTAAAGAAAATAGCACAGGTCTAAAAATACTCTAAATTTTAGGGGTGTACACCAGAAAGGGCTGCTTCTTTTGCTACAAAGGAAATATATCAAAACTGGTAGAAACATGGGCTCTGGAGCCAGGCTGTGCTGAGTTCCCTCCCAGCTCCAGCCTTCTACCCAGGCGACCCCGGTTTCGTCTCTCTCCATCTCTGCCCCTCCAGCCGTGCAGTATAGGGGTAACAACAGTACCTACTTCATACTCTTGTTGTGAGTTTTAAATAAACTAACCCATGAGGTGGGCTCAGCACAGCACCTGGCAGATAATAAAGGTGCAGTAAGACGTAGCTCTTACTGTCCTGTTGTCGCACACAGAAGTCATTCATTCTAGCCTTCTTTACCAGCTGTGTTCTGGACGGTAAGGCCAGGCTCTTGCCACAGGGTGGCACTCTTGTTTCTGGCCACCCTTCCTTCCCGAGTCACTTAAACTTCATTTTTCAAAATGCCAAGTTGGGCAAGGATAGAAGGTGGACCCAGGAAAAGATGACAAAGTCTGGGTGCTCCAGCCAAAAAAGCATCCTCCCGGTCACATCAAAAGTGCAGAAACTGCTTCATTCATCCATCTCTGCTGCCTCTTAACAGCGAAATCGCCAAGTCTGGCTGGTCCCCAGGCTTCTGAAGAAGGAGCTGGTAAACTTGAGCTGTCCAGCCCCACCCTCACACACCATGGTGGGGGCTGAGGGGTTAGGCCCGGGACCCTGAAGGAGAAGGGTGATCGGAAGACACTGCTGTTAGAACAGGGGACCCTCGGACTTCAGTGCACATGCAAATCACCTGGGGACCTTGATAAAATGCAGATTCTGATTCAGCTGGTCTGAGACAGGGCCCGGGATTCTGCATTTCTAACAAGCTCTCCAGTGGTCCCCTGGCTGCTGGTCCATGCGCCATGCTTTGCGTACCAGGAGCCTAAAGGCCCTGGCTCACTGGCTGGCGAATGGGAGCAGCACACGCCTTACTGTGTGGAAGCCGCTGTGGGTACTACTTCCTGTCGCCCTCACGATAGTCCGATGCGGTCAGAACTAGTGTCCCTGTTTTACGGATGAGAAACAAAAACAAGAAGTACCGTCCCAAGGGCCTAACAGAGCCAGGACTCACATCACACTTTTGCTCAGTTGAATATAATTGTTTTGTGTTGAGTTAAAGTACACACACTCCAGCCTTCCTCCCTAACCGCCCAGGACAGAGAGGACAGGCCACTGAGGCAGCATGGCAGAGCGGTGAACAGGGTAGATTCTGGAGCCAGACTCCTGGGTTCACAGTCTCAGCTCTGCCACGTAGGAGCTGTGTGACTTTGATGGGAGGCTCGACCTCTCCGCCTCATCTTCTTCATCTCAAAACTGGGAATAACAATAGCACCTACTTTCGGGAGTTGGCGCAAGCATTAAGCGAGGTAATTGAGGCAGGTACTTAGCTGGCACCTGGTACGTGCTAAGTGCTCAGGCATTGCTTGTGCCCAGGTCGTACTTCAAAGCTGTGAGAATGGCGGGGACAAATGAGTCACCACTTTGGGCTTTCCGGGGCTCACAGTTTAACGAGGGCGAATGGGAGAAAGTGCTAACGGAAGGGCCATCAGAGCACCCATGGGGTGATCACCGCCGTGCAGGACAGCAAGAGGAGCCCCTCAGCACCCCGGCATGTCACTTTTGTTAATTCATCTGTGTGCATCCCCCCCAAAAAAGTATAATATCTTGAGTGACTCTACCCACCATCCCACGCAATGAGCCCAGCGAGGGTGTGAGGCGAGGCTGAGAACCAGCAGGACTCTCTGTTCCAAAAGCCTCTCACAGTGTGAGCTGACCACAACGTGGGTGACTGCAGGATGTTCAAGACACGTGATTTGTGCCACGAAGCCACTAACTGCACACGCCTGGCTGTAAAACAAAATCAAGGAGGTATTCCATCACTGAGAAGGATTCATTTGGGAAAGAGAAGGGCTGCAATCTGACACGAGCCATGTGTACGCATTGAACCAAAGATGGAGGAAACACTTTATAGCGGGGAAGAGGAAGTTCAGGGGAGGGCTATGCAAACACAGCTCTGTTGTGAACATAGACTTCCTCCTGCAGGGCTCAGGAGATGACAGAGTGTGAGAGGACCCCCACGATGTCCAGGTTATAAATTGTCTCAACACCTGCCACTCCTTCATACAGCACTGGGATCCATTTCAAGGTTGAAGGGAAAAAAACCACACAAAAATCATGGGACTTACTGAGACAAAGTCTCCAATGTGAGCCTATCCATTTTCAAGGGTGAATCTAAATGACACATTTTATTTTGCGGTTGCAGTTGAAACTGAGTAAATTAAGCCAGCTCCTTTGGATAGTTAACAATGTATCTTCAAGAGACTGGGTACTATCTTACCTCCCATCAGGAGGGGAGTGCTGGAAAAATTAGGGTCTCGGTGCAATGAGCTACTAAAGCAGCTTAAAAAAGGAATGAGATACAGCATTATTTACAAGAGCCAAGACGTGGAAACAACCTAAGTGTCCATTGATGGATGGATGGATAAAGAAAAGGTGGTACATACCGTATTTCCCGGAAAATAAGCTCTAGCCAGACAATCAGCTCTAATGCGTCTTTTGGAGCAAAAATTAATATAAGATATTAATTTTATAATATATTAATTTTATAATATAAGATATTAATATTATAAGCCGGGTCTTATATTAATTTTTGCTCCAAAAGACGCATTGTCTGGCTAGGTCTTATTTTTGGGGAAACACTGTACATGCAATGGAATATTAGACAGCCATTAAAAAAATGAGATCTTGCTATCTGTACAACATGGATGGAACTAGAGGGCATTATGCTAAGTGAAGTAAGTCAGACAGAGAAAGACAAATATCTTATGATTGCACTTATATGTGGAATCTAAAAAGAAAACAAACAAATCAAAACCAAGCTCACAGTTTCAGAGAACAGACTGGTGGTTGCCAGAGGTGGGGGGTGGAGGGTGGACAAAATGGGCGAAGGGGCTCAAAAGATACAAACTTCTAGCTATAAAATAAATAAATCACGAGGATGTAATGTATGGCATGGTGACTACAGTTAATAATAACATACTGAATGTTTGAAAGTTGCTAAAAGAGTAGATCTCAAAACCCTCATCATAAGAAAGAAATGAAAACAAATCTGTAACTATGAATGGTGACAGATGTTACTAGACTTATTGTGGTGGTCATGTCACAAGGTATACGAACATTGAGTCATTATGTTGTACATCTGAAAGTAATATGACGTCACATGTCAATTTTACATCAATGCAAATAAATTTTAATTTAAATAAATAAAGTAAATTTTTAAAAGGAATGAGGAGCTCTGTAATCTGATATAGCTAGATCTCCAGGACATAGCATTCCATCACAATACCCAGATGCAGACTGACATGGATATTTCGCTCTCTTTGTGCAAAAAGCGCCAGGCAGGGGGTGGAGGAGAGTATGTAGTTGTATTTAGTTGTGGGTACCTTTTTTCCTCCCCTTCTTCCGCCTCCCCTCCCCACTCCTGTTCAAACAGTTGTTTCTCAGGCTAGTTGTGTAGGACACAGCTCCCTGGCCCATGCTGGTATTATGAGCCTTGTGCTCCCCCCGGCTGAGGCAGTTGGTTGCCGGTCATCGGTCGGCTGCTCACAGCAGCTTATGGCAGCTCTCGGAGGGCTGCCGGCCACTCATACTGGCCACCAGCTGCTCATGGCAGCACACGGTAACCCATGGCAGCCCATGGCAGCTCACACCAACCTCCAGCAGCACAAGGCAGCCCAGCTCCAGGGAGAGCCATTGTTCACAATCTTAGCTGTAGAGGGCGCAGCTCACTGTCCCATGTGGGAATCAAACCAGTGACCTCGGTGTTGGGAGCACAGCGCTCCAACTACCTGAGCCACGGGCCGGTCCCCTGTGGGTATTTTTAAAAAGTGAAAGATCCATATAAAACTATCAATGGTTACCGTGGTGAGAGGTCACTAGGCAGCCAGGGGAGACACGGGCAAGGAAGAATCCTTCCAATGAATGCCCTCTTTTTTTTTTTTTTTTTAGATGCGGTGAAAAACAGCATAAAATTCACCATCTTTACCATTTTCAATTTTCAAGTGTACAGTTCGGTAGTGTTAAGTGTATTCACAATATTGCACAATGGTACTGAAGACATTGTAATACTTTAAAAAAATTTTTAACCACATAACTGTATTACTTATGAAAAAAACAACTTTAGGGGAGATTCAAGACGGTGGAGTAAACACTGTGCCAGCCTCATTCCTTGAACACATTAAAATTACAACTAAATTACAGAAAAATCAGCCTGGAGAACCTTCTGAAGTCTAGTTCAACAGAAGTTTTATAACTAAAGATATAAAGAAGAAACCACGTCAAGCCTGGTAGGAGGGGCAGAGATGAGGAACAAGCCTGCCCCAAACCTCTGTGTGCAGATGAAAATCGGAACCTCGGCCACAGAGGTTCCTCACAGAGGAGCAAGGGACCCCAGCCCCACTCCAGCCTCCCCAGCCTGGAGTACTGGTGCCTGGAAGAGGAGCCTCTACATTATCTGGCTGTGAAAAACTGGGGTTTCTGAACATCTGGGTGCGACAGAAGGCTGCGAGAAACCCAGACGTCATTTTAAATGGCCCGCGCACAGACTCGCTCGCTCGCAGGCACTCACCTTGGGCTCCGGTGGAGGGACAGTGACTTTGGGGGCATCGGAGACATATGAGGAGAGACTGAGTTGTGTAACTTTGGGGTGAGGATTGGACGGATAGTCCCCATTTTCCCTGTACAGCCAGCGGCCGACGTCATCTTTCATATGTTGAGCCCACCCCCTACGCTTACAGCCAAATCTGAATCTGACTGGCCTGGTGAACTCCACTGCTCCGCCCTGCTGATTCACTGGGACCCCACCCCACCCAACTTGCATACAGCTGGAGGCTATATCAGCCGCTGAACCTTACAGAAGCCAGCAGGTGGCAGTAGACCTCAGAGTGTCCTGGCTTTTTGTAGCGCTTCTTCCCCAGGCCTGGTACCACTACATATGTTCGGTGTGTTCGCAGAGTGGCCTCTCCCATGCACCTCAAGGTCCAGCACAAGCAGCGACCAGCTCCAAATCATTTTGTAGTTGCTACCAGGTACCCCTCGGCCAGTCACAGGCAGTGGCTGACCTGGGCCTGTGACAGAGCCCCTCCCAAGAGGCCTCAGAACGAACATACGTGGAGGTTGGCATCAGACCACAGCAGAGTATCACCCAATTAGCCCCATAAGCAGCACCTACTACATAAGGCCACCTGGCCAAGACTGGGAGACAGAGCAGATCTATCTCACACATGGAAACAAACAGAATACAGCCAAAATGAGGAAACAAATATGTCCCAAACGAAAGAATAGGAGAAAACTCCAGAAAAAGAATTAAATGAAATTGAGGGAAAGGATCTACCAGAGACAGAATTCAGAAACAATGGTTATAAGGATGCTCAAGAAACTTAGTGAGAACTTCAAGAGAGAGAGCAAGCATCAAAAAGGACATAGAAACTATAAAAATGACCCAGTCAGAAGTGAAGACTACAATAACTGAAATGAAGAGAGCACTAGAAGAAATCACCAGCAGACTAGATAAAGCAGAGGATCAAATCAATGATTTGGAAGACAAGGTAGCAATTGGAACAACAAAAACAAAAAAGGATTTTAAAAATTGAAGAGAGTTTAAGAGACCTTTGGGACAACATCAGGGATAACAACATTCACATCATAGCAGTACAAGAAGGAGAAGAGAGAGAGCAAGGG
This sequence comes from Rhinolophus ferrumequinum, assembly GCF_004115265.2. NCBI lineage: Eukaryota > Metazoa > Chordata > Mammalia > Chiroptera > Rhinolophidae > Rhinolophus > Rhinolophus ferrumequinum. Next base: position 3,857,651 of record NC_046298.1, on the reverse strand, counting down.
ATTGAGAATCTATTTGAAGAAATAATGACTGAAAACCTTGCTAACCTCATGAAGGAAATAGACATAAAAGCCCAGGAACTGCAGAGGGTCCCAAACAAGATAAACGCAAACATGCCCACACCAACCCACATTATAATTAAAATAGCAAAGTTTAAAGACAAAGAGAGAGTTCTAAAAGCAGCAAGAGAAAAACAACTAGTAACTTATAAGGGAGCTCCCATAAGATTGTTAGCTGATTCTCAACAGAAACTTTGCAGGCCAGAAGGGATTGGCACAAAATAGTCAACATGATGAAAAGCAAGGACCTACAACCAAGATTCCTCTACCCAGCAAGGCTATCATTTATAATAGAATCAAGGGACAGATAAAGAGCTTCCCAGACAAGAAAAAGCTAAAGGAGTTCATCACCACCAAACCAGTATTACAAGGAATGCGAGAGGGACTTCTTTAAGGTGAAGGGGAAAAAATCAAAATTATGAATAATAAAATGGCCATAGCTACATATCTATCAACAATTACTTTCAATGTAAATGGATTAAATGCTCCACTCAAAAGACACAGAAGGGACGAATGGATAAGAACACAAAACCCTTACATGTACTGCCTACAAGAGACTCACTTCAGATTGAAAGACACACACAGACTGAAAGTAAAGGGATAGAAAAAGGTATTTCATGAAAATGGAAACGAAAACAACAATAAGAAAAGCTGGGATAGCAATACTTATACCAGACAAAATAGACTTTAAAACAAAGGCAACAACAAGAGACAAAGAAGGACCCAGTAACCCCACTTCTGGGTATTTATCTGAAAAAACCCAAAACGCTACTTTGAGGGAATGGGTGCATCCATATGTTCATCGCAGGATTGTTTACAGTGACCAAGATGTGAAGGCAGCCTGGGTGTCTGTCGATGGAAGAATGGATAAAGAGGAGGTGGTACATATATACAGTGGAGTACTGTTTGACCTGGGAGGGGACTGGGTTCTGGCCATCTGAGGTGGCATGGATGGACCTGGAGGGTATTGTGCTGAGTAAAGTGTCAGACAGAGAAAGACAGATGCAATGTGATTTTGCTTATATGTGGAATCTAAAGAACAAAATAAACAAACAAACTCATAGATGCAGAGAACATACTGATGGTTGCCAAATGGGAAGGGCGTTGGGAGTGAGTGAAAAATGTGAAGGGATTAAGAAGTACAAATTGGTAGTTACACAGTAATCATGGGGATGTAAAGTACAGCGTAGGGAATATAGTCAACGATACGGTAATAACTATGTATAGTGCCAGGTGGGTACTAGACTTATTAGGGGGAATCACTTCTTAAATTATATAAGTGTCTAACCACTATGCTGTACACCTAAAATTAATATAAAATAATACTGAATGTCAACTATAATTGAAAAATTTAAAAAGGGGGGGAAAGGTGAGGGGGAATAAGAGGTCCAAATTTCCAGGTATAACACAAATAAGTCATGAGGCTGTAACGTACAGCATGGGGAATATAATGAATAACACTGTGACACCATGGTACGGTGTCAGATGGTTGCTGGACTTATCTTGGTGGTCACTTCTTTAGGTATATAAATGTTGAATAACTATGGTGTACCCCTGAAGCTAATATAATAGTCTATATTAGCTACATTTTAATTAAAATCTTTTAAATAATAATAATTTTAAAACCATTATGCCCAAATCATAGGACTAAAGAGAACCATTGCATTGGAAAGAGTTAGAAAAAAAAGAACATGTGCTTTAAAATCAGAATAAACTGAATTCAAATCCTGTCCCCGCCATTTACTGGTCTTGGACAAGTCATATAACTTCCCTAAGCCTTAGTCCCCCCGCTTGCAAATGCACAGAAAAAACGGTGCCTCCAAAGTACCTTAAGCCCAAAGTTCCCAGTTGACAGTGACGATAATGTGTTCATGGGACCCCTGAGGCAGCTGGACAAAGGAGCGCTTTTTAAGCCAGCGCAGTGGTTTGTAACCTTTGCTGGACCAGAATCACTGGGGGTGCGTGTGAAAAATATGCATGTCCAGAGCCCCACCCCAAACGCACTGCACCATAATCCACTAGGGTGGAAGCTGAGCACCTCTGTCTTAACGCACCCCCCATCCCTTTAATTCAGGGAGACAAAGCTAGAGAAGAACTAAGGTAGAGAGGTCCCGCGCTGCCGGACCGCGCACCTCCTGGCTTCCAGCTGCAAGACCTGAACGGACTTGGAGCTATTTGTTCACAGTTCCACTAGGGGGCAGAGTTGGGGCGCGGGAGGCCGGCCCCAGGCAATCTGACGTGCAGATCGCTGTCTGGCATTCCGGACGCTGAGGAGTTCCAGCCTCGTCCCTGAGACTGCTAAGGAAGAGAGCTTTGGGGAGCTATGTACCCACGTGTGGGAGGACAGGGGGTTGCCCTTCCTGCACCTTCTTCCACTTAAAGCAGCAACAAGAGAGTGCAGTGTCCCAATTCAGTTAAGTCATGCTCCATGTACTGAGCTTCTGATGCAGCTCCCCGGCTGCCTCTGCACACCCAGAAATGCGTAGAGACCCTAGGTTGCCTGGAGGTGCCAGCTGTAAGCCTGTGTCGGAGGAAAGCACGGCTAAGAGCGGCTGTTGCTGTTTGCCCACTTTCTTTCTGTTCCCTCTGAGGTCCCTTATCCGTGGGAGGCTTTGCTGTCAATCGCACAGATCCTTTTACTTTGCATCCCCATTCGGCCTTGCCACCTGCTCCCAGAAGATCTGCGTCCCGGGACTTCCCCGGGGATTTCACTCTCCCTCCGGACGCAGGGGGCTGCTCCGCCGAAGCGGGAGGCTGCGTTGGCGCCGCAGGGGCAGCAGGTGGCCCTCCGGGCTCCGCTGGCCGAGACAGGGAGCCAGCCTCCGAGGAACTGAGATTTTCCTAGAGGGAGCAGAAGTGTCGGGTGCACACAGGGACGTGATAAATATTTGATAAGGGAGCGAGTGTGCATGTGAACCCTGAAATCGTTTCCCCTTACACCCTGTCGCCTGGTCTAAGCTCCAACGCTGGCAGGGCCGTGGGGGAATGAGTGTGTGTCCCCATGAAGGGCGGGCACCTCCCCACTGCAGAGAGGGGGACACTCCTCCGGGCACCCACGGAAAAGGGAAGAGGCCTGACTTCTGTTCTGCTCCTTCTTTGGCCTGTCTAGAGCCAGCCCTTAGACCCACAGACGTGGCTCTTCCAAAAGATTTGCCGCGATTAGCGCATCCCTGCTTCAGGGACAGTGTACGGGGCAGGCCAGCACCAAGATGAGTATTTCTCACACTCGAGTCCTTCACATCCTTCTTGGTGATTCTGGCCATAGCTGCACACCACCCGAGGCATTCTTCAGCTAATATTTTTCTTAAAACCTACTCACTCTTGTTCAAAAGAAAGACAAGAAGGAAAGAAAGAAAAAGGGGAGGGAGGAAGGGAGGAAGGAAAAGGCCCAAAATGGAGTCATTTGCCCCCAGGACAGCAGACCAAGACGTAATTGCAACTTCAGCCTTTCCTACAGTGTAACCCTGAGACAATCTGCGACTTCCTGATTAGCACTGGTGAGGAAACCTCCAAGATAAAATCCCTGCTGTTCCCTTCCCCAAAAATAAAATGAGCTCGCCTGAAACAATCCTTTCTTTTCTTTTGCTAATACCTTCTGCCTATAAAAACCTTCTGTTTTGCATAACCCTCTATGAAAGCCCCCCCAGTTGCTACCATGTTTCCCCCAAAACAAGGCCTAACGGGAAGATCAGCTTTAATGCGTCTTTTGGAGCAAAAATTAGTGTAAGACCGGTCTTACTTTACTATAAGACCGGGTCTTATATTAATTTTTGCTCCAAAAGACGCATTAGAGCTGATTGTCTGGCCAGGTCTTATTTTCGGGGAAACATGGTTGATGGGGTGCTGCCCCATTCATGAATCGCTTAATATAGCCAATTAGATCTTAAAATTGACCCAGTTCAATTTTGGTTTTTAACACTTTTTCAAGTTAAATATGATTATAAGGGAAACTTTTTTTATTACAATAACTGGAAGCCCTGTTTTTTGTTTGTTGTTTTTTTGTTCGGTTTTGTTTTGTTTTAGGTCTAAAAACAGGACTGTAAAAATAAATATATAACAATTACGATTTCTTAAGCCTGGCTGTTTCCCAATGAAAATCATCTGCCGCACCATCAGTGATGTGTTTTCCACCCACACTTTAGGAAAAACTGGGATTCTGGTATATCCTCTTCCAGAAATTCAGAAGATGAGACAAGAGATGGTGATGGGAGAGAAGGAAGCTGGGAACCAGAGAGAGAGGCGGCTACACTTTTTACCCTATTGTAGAACAAAGGGAACTCTGATATTCCATATCCTTGCAGCAGAACACTCATACTTCTGGAAACTGCAAGTTATTTTTTTACCCTGGAAGCTGAAGGGGAAGGGTGGAGACCTCGCTTCCTGCCCCACCCTGGAGCTCTTATGGAAAACCTGATAGCATCACAGAGTGAGGAGGTGCTTAGAGGACCCAGCCCACTGGTCCCTGCGGCTGAAGACTGGTCTCTCCCACACCCTTGCTGGGGAGGTCTTCTTGCCTCTGCTCCAGCTTATTGCCTGCTCTGCAGGCAGCCTATATTGGTAAGACATGGGCCAGGACATCAGAGTGTGACATGGGGATGAAGAAAGAGGAGGCCAAGTGGCTTCATTACACAAGGCCTCGGTGAGCCAGTTCTTAAAGAGGTCTGTCCACTCTGGGTTAGAATAACAGGGAAAGAATCATGGGACAAGTCACTCCCCCTCTCTCCATCTTGGTTTCCTCATCTATACAATCAAGAGGGAGGATTAGACGGGGCGTGTGGTAGGGCTAGCTCCATGCCCTTCTTCAGCCTGCCACTGGGGCTGTGAGGGGAGCAGCCCCCCCCCCCCGCCCCGGCAAACTCTGTCGTCCAGGGCCTGCATGGGCTTCATGACTGGATGCCCAGGTGGTCTCCTCCACTTCTCCAGAGAACAACCAAGAGACTGTGGTCAAGTAGGAGAAAGACCTTCCTCACTGTCTACATCCTGAAGTCCTGGAATGTGGAAAGGTTACTTATGCCCTCTTGTCCTAGAGATGTTTAGGTCCAGAAGACCCAATTTTTGGTCCTAGGAAGGTCACTTGTTACCGGAACCCCAAAGTTTTTTCCTTGAATCTGCCTGTCTGCACGCACTGGCCCAAAAAAAATGCACATGCAAGTGTTTGCAGTACAGAAAGAAAGAAAAAAAAAGTTTAATATTGAATTGGCCAATATGGAGACAGAGCTTATGCTCTAAAGAACCCTGACTCCCCTATGACATGTAGGTAGGTTGCAGATTCTATGGGGTAAAATCACAAGACACCGTGTGTTATGGGTTCAGGGTCATGCTGGGAGCTGATGGGTCAGAGGTGAGTGAGGGTAATGAATCATCTCTTCAGGTCTTGAGCAAGTCTGAGGTCTTTTCCAACATCCCTCTGTCTGGTCTCGTGGGAAAGTAGCCAGGGGCTCATCCCACCTTAGGACTCGGGAGCTGAAACCTAACTTAGGGCAAGATGTTACATGATCAAGGGAGATAGGGTTTCTCTTGGTTGTTCTCTGGAGAAGTGGAGACCACCTGGGCATCCAGTCATGAAGCCCATGCAGGCCCTGGACGACAGAGTTTGCCAGGGGGCGGCTGCTCCCCTCACAGCCCCGAGTGGCAGGCTGAAGAAGGGCGTGGAGCTAGCCCTACCACACGCCCCGTCTAATCCTCCCTCTTGATTGTATAGATGAGGAAACCAAGATGGAGAGAGGGGAAGTGACTTGTCCCATGATTCTTTGCCTGTTATTCTAACCCAGAGTGGACAGACCTCTTTAAGAACCGGCTCACCGAGGCCTTGTGTAATGAAGCCACTTGGCGTCCTCTTTAGCCTCCAAAGGTCCAGACACTGTGATCATCAGTCAGGTCCAGGCTACTGTTGTCTTCTGCTCCCTTGGGTTGCTGATTATCGGGGGGGGGGGGGGGGGGGGGGGGCAGCTAGGTCTCTGAGGAGTGTGTGTGGATCTAGATGTAGATCTAGACTGATAGATGAATAGATTGGCAGAGAGATCAATAGATAGATATAGAAAGAGACGATTTCTAGAACTAGGATTTACAACTAAACTTAATCAAAGTTGTAGGGAACTTCAGTTTCACACTGAGTTGGCCTGGTAAATGTTTGGGTGCAGCAGAGTTCAAGGGGAATCAAGGTATCCTCCACCCTGCTGGTTCTGCAGAGAAGTCTTCCCCATGAATTGGCATGTTTTCACATCCACACGAAATTGGCATGTAATTTCATCCACAGAACCCAGGTTAAAAACCACTGGCTACACCTGAGAACTGAAAATGGGTAAACAGAGGAGTTGTTTAGAGAGGCTGTGACAGGAAACAGGAGGGCCGTGATGGATGCTAACATTACGGGATAGAAAGAGGACGGAGAGCCTGAAAATGGACCGAGAAAAAGAGAACAGAGAGATTGGAGACGTTGTAGACCGGGTCCAGTCTGGACCCAGATCCGGGTCTGTCCCTTCCTAGTGGTGGGGACTTCAGGCAAGTTAATTAACATGCCTAAGTTTCAGTTTCCTTGACTGTAAAATGGGTGTGATAGCTCCTTCCTGGAGGTGTTTATGGAGGCTAATCAGGATTGCTTGTATAGTCACTGAATCAATAATTGCCAGGTGCTGGGTGCATAGCCCCGTTCCTTGTACAGGGTTAAGCATGCAAGGAATATTTAGAAAAGCAACATATAGAATATACTCGTAGACACATTTTATATAGCATGTCTTCCAGGCCACAGCAATTCCATCCAATCCTCTTCCTCATCCACGGTCTCTGCATCTCCTGGCTGCCCCTCAGTACTTGACTGCGGTCCCTTGTGGTGGTGACAGCATTCTAACTTTCATTATGGAGACATTATCTTACTTCTCCTCCTCTTCCAGAAAGAGAAGCAGAGACCACCCTCGTCATCGCTGCCCTTCCCTCCCACTCTTCCAGGGTCTATAGAATGCCCTGCTTGTCATAGACACTGAGGTGAAGTTTGTTGTCTGAAATTCTACTGGCTCAAAGCAGAGGTCCCTCAAAGCAGACGACTTTTGTTTCGCCAGTTTGTTCTGAAAGCATCTACCCAGACAGGTGTTTGACCTGATTGCAGTACACACAGCTGAACACCTGGAATCTCACGCCCAGCTTGGTGGCCTCGCCCATGTGTGTGAACCCTACAGCCCCTCCACCCTGGCTCACGCACTTCCCACAAACAGGAAACTCGACCACAAGGATGCTGAAGCCCTTGCAGCTCTGTGATTTGGAGAATCTATTTATCAAGGAACATTGATGACCTTCTAATAACTTCCCATCAAATGTAAAATAAAGTCTGTCCCTCCCAGGTTCACAAGACCCCACGCTCTGGCCACTGCCCTCCTTTCAACCTCAATCCCTTCTCCTCCTCTCCTTGCTCAGCCATCTCCAGGCACGTGGGTCTCCTTGCTTTTCTGCAAACACACTAACCACCCTCTCTGCTTAGAAGCTCTTCTCCAGATATCCTCACAGCTCCCTGACTGCACTCAGACCCCTGCTCAAATGCCAGCTCCGCAGAAAGGACTTCCCTGTCCAGCCTGTCTAAAGCAGCAGAATCACACTTCCTCTATTTCAGAATCCTCGTCACTGTTGGGACACTCTTTTTCTCCATTCTTCCTATTTCCATGTGGAGGGAGACCAGCCAGACCACCTCTCTTGGCCTGTCTCCCCTGCCATCACTCCTGCTCTGTGAGAGGATGGAGCTGATGGATGAGTTTGTGAGAAGACAGCGAGCATGCTCAGCTCACTCCCACCCCCCTTCTCTTGGGGAGCCAGCCTCTCTGTAGAGAGCATGTTTGTCTGCTCTGTGTCCACAGAAAGGGGCCTCCCCACCTGCCCCGGAGGGTGAGACAAGAGAAAGCGTGAGGGTGTACAGCTGTGGGCACCATCTAGTTCTTGAGTAAAGCGTTAACTAGCCACATCCTCCATTCAGCATTACCAGTTATAAATTTAAATATCTGTCTGGCTCCTATGTTGGTCTGTCAATTAGTTATAAATTTAGATGTGTTTCTCTATTGCTGCATAACAAATCACCCAAAACTCAGTAGCTTAAATTAACAATTTACTATTTCTCATGAGTCTGTGGGCTGACCAGATGGTTCTTTTGCTTCACAGGCTGTCAGCCAGAATGCTGGACTGGCTGGAAAGTCTAAAATGGCTCCCTGCTCATGGCTGGTATGTGGTTCAGGCCAGTAGCTGGGAGCTCATCTGGGGCTGTCAGCTGGGGGTGTGGGGGACCGTGGCTCTCCTTCATATAGTTGTTTGGGATTCGTCTTGGCATGGTAACTATTAATAGATTCCAAGTAAGACTGTTCCACAAGTAAATGTTCCAAGGGGAAGGAAGTAGAAGCTAACAGTCTTTTTAAGAATTGGTCTTGGATGTCCTGGATCTTAGAGCACAAATTAAATGGTGCACTTGCTGCTTAAAAACCTGGGAAAGTTTCCCACTGCACTTGAGATAAAACACAACATCTACGACTGGCTCCTCTTACTGTGGGCGCCCCCTGCCTCAGCACACTCCAGCCACGAAAGGCTGCATGCTGGCCTGCTTTCCATTCCCGGAATACTTCAAACTCAGTTCAGCCTCAGGTCGCTGTCCCCCATGGAGCTGACGGTCTGCGGACATCTGGAGCCGGACATGAATCAATCATATCACATAAGCACATGAAACTGGCCCTAGTGCTGTGAGTGAGGGGCAAAGGTGCCCCACAAGCCTGTGACAAGGGGATTTGACTCCTCAGAGACCAATGAATGAATTCACGAACAAGTGGCTCTTGAACTGGGCTGTGATGGATGTTAACTAATTGAAAAGAAAGCGGGAAGGGGGAACAGCATGTGCAAGCACCCGGAGGCAGTATAAACTAGGTCCAGTGGAGAGAGAAGTAGATGTAGAATAAGTGGTAGACAGATCTTGCAAGGGCTTCAATCCAACGTATGGAGTTTGAATTTTATTCTGAGCATAAGGAGAAGCTCTTGGAGGCTCTTAAGCAAGAGATTGACGGGTGAGATTTGCAATTTGAGATTTCTCTGGCTGCAGCTTTGATATTATAAATAATTTCTCCCAACCTCATAGCAATTGTAGCTCCTAAAATTTAGCGAGAGGCCAGAAAGAATGTGGGGGAGACCTCGCAGTTGTGAAGGGAGAGATGATGAGGTGGTGAGGACTAGTGACGAGGGAGAGAAGAGAGACTGAACAGTTTGCAAGTGCATTCAAGCTTGTATGTGGCTGAAGCACCACTCTGTTCCTGTTTCTTACTCCAGAGCCCGACATGTCATTTCCATCCAAAACAAAGAACCCAGGAAGACACACCATCCTACAGACTGCGTGCTGGGGGCATTTTGACGCTGCGTATCAGATTGGTTGAGTGTACTAAGCAATATTACATGTGCAAGTCTGTGCTCTTGACAGCATCCTAAGGCAAGTAGGGGCCAAGCATTACAGGGTTGGTCATGAGAACAGGTTATCTCCTCCTGGTAACTTCTGCGCAAGGGCAGAAAAGTAGGCTGGTTACGTATAAAGGCTTGTTGTCGTTATGGCATAGCATGTAAAAGGGCCCAGCACAGAGTCAGACTGCCTGAACTCAAATGCCTATTTCTACTGCTTCACTTACCAGCTCTGTGGAACGTTCCCGAACCTCTCTATGCTTTTATTTCCTCATCTTTAAAATAGGAATGATAATAATAGCAACCACTGTTGGAGTTTTAGGAGGCCAGGTAAACACTCTTTCCGCCCCCTCCTGCTTTCAGAACGAGAAATAAAAGCAGGCAGCAGACAGGTAAAGATCAAAATGTCAGCTTTATCACTGACGAAGCTGGACTGGAGGATGTGGCTGAGGTGAAAATGCTTCACGCAGGGACTGACAGCTGGTAACCACAGACAGCAGAGAATAACACACCCTTTCTGGGGGCAGGGTGGTCCAAGCCAGCACTGAGCCTTTTGGGAAAGTCTCCAGTCAGCTGGGTCAGAGAGCCTTCCTCCTGCCCCGGGTAGTGAGTGAGAGGTGATGGAAGCTGGATGTGTTCCTCTGTGCTCGGCCCTGAGGGTGGATTCCTAGTCTGTTCCTCGGGCTGGGAACAAAGCAGGAATCCACCCTCACCTCACCAAAATATGAGATAGGGAAATAAGTGATTCCCTCAACATGGTGGGGGAGGGAGGTTCTTATGGAGATTAAAGAAGTAATGTGTCTGGAACATGTCTTCCCTGGCATCGAGTGCCCTGGTTGGGTAAGGCTAGCCAGCTCTGTAAGGCTTGTCCACCAAGGGAAGTTGCGGTTGAGAAAGTGCATGAAGCAAGGGAGTTTCTTAAAAGGGGATTTCTCTGTCTCCCTCCCTCTCCTTGTTCCCTATACTCAGGAAACCTTGAGAGTTTCCTAAAGGGAAATGCTGACCAGATATAAACTGGCAAGTCTTCTAAGCAGAGGAAAAAACCCAAAAGCTGTTATCTCTGAGGATACACCAACCCAGTGACTTGTGCATACAGAACAATGGCCCAGCTTTCTTTCTAGGGTGCCTGTAGGTACCGCTTGTATTGTTTTAGGGTGAGGTTTTTTTTGGGGGGGTGGGAGGGGAAGGAGTTGATGTGTGCCTTTCGAGGCAGCCTTTCCTCCCCCTTTACAATGAAGCAATTAAGAAACACCATCAGGGAAGTGACTGGGAGCAAACAGGAACTGCCTTGGGGAAGCCCTGTCCAATCTCTGAACACCAGCAACTCCATTTAAGGTGAGTGCATCTAGAAGACAGGAAATAACATGTTGTATTGACTCCAGCGCTGGGTGTAATGTTTTCAGCAAGGTCATGTCTCCACTTCTTCCGCCCCAGCCAATGACAGGTGACCTACCTGAAGGAGGAACGCTGCTGGTTGTGTGGACACCCAGGGAAAAGCCCAGGGGTGCAGGAAGTTGTAGGTCTGGGAGCCTACTGGTGGTTCTCTTCCCTGTGCTGAGTCATCTCTGGGTGGGGCGTCAGGGGACCACACCTGCCTGTGTTTCTGAGTCTTACGGAAAACCCCAGCAGCCAGGATCCCTGAGAGTTTTACCTTTGGTAATCCCTCTTACTAAGATGATTCCCCCTTGGCGTTTTCAACTGCAGCCTCTTTAGATCATGTCTTTCTCCTCGCAGGGGAATCAAACAAATGGAGAGGGCTCCTAGGCCCACGGGTTCAGTATAGTTGCATAATCCACACGAAGCTTTTCCACGAAAATGGAGCTTTCAATGTATTGCTCATTTAGCAATAATAATAGCTAACATTTAGTGATCACTTAATGTATCCAGGTACTGTTGACTGAGCATAAATGAATCAGGAGTCTTCAGCTAGAAGTAAGTCATAGAGATTTATTCAAAAGTCTGAGGGTTTGCAAACCAGAAATACAACTAGGTAATACCCCGAGTGTTCCCAAGAAGAAAGAAAAGTTGAGGGTTCTTACAGTAAAAAGTACATTCTTGAGAAGAATCAGTCCTGCATTTTAGCCTCTGGGTTGGTCTGAGACGGTAATCCTCTAGATGACCGGTGGTCTGAAAAATGGATGTCATATAGTCTGGATACAGGAACATTCTTTCCCTAGTTCTTCAGAGAACTATCAGAGGGTTATCTGGGGGTTTGATGTACGAGTATATCCCAGCTGTGGGGACAGAGCCAGGAGTGCAGTCTCCAGGCTCTCAGCCTCACATGGAAAGGTGCTCACTCAGGTAGTAAATGGCCATCGACTGTGATTGGATGGCCATCAGCTGTGGCTAGTTGGCCGTCAGCTGTAACCAGTGAGCCATTGTCACTAATATAACTGCCATGGCTACGCTAGCAGAAAATGGGGGCTAGCAAGAAGATGGTGGCTGGCAAGCACGGATTGCAGTTAGCACGGCGGGGTGCGGGTTTCAGATTGCAGAGAAGTGGACAGCAGGATGCAGACAATGTGGCTCCTGCTTCCTGTGTCTCCAACCCAGCTGCCAGTGAGACTATAGTGGTGTGACTCCCCTACCTATGGCTCCGTGGGTGTTCCTTTTTGGCCTCACCATATCCTGCGTTCTTATGTGGGGAGCGGGAGCAGAGACCACCCAGGCTGCCCCGCACGACACATGGCGCAGCAAGCAGGGTACGGTGCCGTGCCGGCCAAAGCTCTCCAAAGGATGGTGGAGCAGTTTGTGCATATGAAAGCTCAGTCTCAGGAAGACCAGGAGGAGCAGCTGCGGGAGAGCTAGAACCCCGTGGAGGGGTGGGAAGACGTGGACGGTTCCCCAACCAGCATAGGCCTGAGAAAGCAAAGGTCTTTGCAGCCCTGTGGGCTGGGAAGTGCTTGCTGAGGCAGCCCGGAAATGGGACTTGTCCCAGGAGGAAAGGCTTGCTGAGTCCTCCTTGGGAGATGAGGGTGAGGTAAAGGTCATCCCTCACCCCCAGGACAGCCCTGGTGAATGACTATGGACTATGGGGAATTGCCTTCCATCCCTAATTTAATGGACTGCTTAACTGTTTGGGAACATACCACCATGTAGTGGAACTGGTGGATGTTTGCTTTTGTGGCTTGACCTGTCACCATTGAGAATATGTAAGCACCTTGACTGTGAGCCGCTGTTTTTCCAGCACGGTACCCTGAGAGGCCCAGAGAGAGTGGCAATCCCATGAGAGCCCTGGCTGAGCCCAGGAAGTCTGGCTGTGCCCAGAAGCACTCGTGGTGCCCTGAGAAACCCTGGCTGTGACCAGAGAGCCTGGCTGTGTCCAGCATATTGCATCACCTCCAGGCTCCTCGCACAGGGCCCCTCTCGGAAGACGCTTGTCGCGTAGATTGTGGGGCGAGACCCTGTAGGGGTGGGTGGAGTGTGGGGACAGAGCCAGGAGTGCAGTCTCCAGGCTCTCGGCCTCACGTGGAAAGGTGCTGGCTCGGGTAGTAAATGGCCATCAACTGTGATTGGATGGCCATCAGCTGTGGCTAGTTGGCCGTCAGCTGTAACCAGTGAGCCATTAGCCATGAATATAACTGCCGTGGCTACGCTAGCAGCAAATGGGGGCTGGCAAGAAGATGGTGGCTGAGCTAGCAAGAGCGGATTGCAAGACGCAGATGCCGCCAGTGAGAATATAGGGGTATGACTCCCCCATCTATGGCTCCGTGGGTGTTCCTTTTTGGCCTCACCATGTCCTGCGTTCTTATGTAGGAAGCGGGACCAGAGACCCCGCCCGACACCCTGCATGACTCTAGCATTGATGCAGGACTGGAAAGTTTGAAAGTTTAAGTTCCCAGGCTAGTTAAACCAAGAATAGAATTGTTTCCTCATGCCTCAACCTACGCGATTTTCGTAATTTAGCAGCTTGACTAGAGTGACTCCATTTTATTTCTTCACTCTATTTCTCAGTACTGTGTTAAATATCACAACACTAGGAAGTACTATTGCTAACCACATTTTACAGATGAGTAATTAAAACACAGAGCAGTTAATTAAAACACAGAGAAGTAATATTGGGATGGTCCGTAACTATCTACTCTATCCACATTTAGCCCAGAGAAAGGAAACCAACACATTTTATCTTCCACAATCTGTTTTCATGGACTCAAAGAATGTTAGAGCTACCTGAGTGCAACCCCTGGTTTCACAGATGGGAAAACAGACCTGGAAAGGAGTTAGGGTCTATTTGCCCAAGTCCTACAGTGAAATCATGGACGAGCCCCTAATTCTCCACTTTTTGTACCTCTCCTATAACACAGCCCCCGTCTCTCCTCCCGGAAGAAATCACGTTCCCAAATTTCTCTTAATCATTTCTTTGCTCTTCAATTCTCAATACTCATTATTCCCATTTTTTCCTTAAAATTACCATTTTTAGTGGGAATAAAAACAGGGGAAAGGAAAGAGGAAAGGGAGAGGGAGACGGGTAGGGGGAAAGAGAAAGGAGCCAAGGAGAGAGGGCGTGAGGGAGGGAGGGACCATCGGCCCACCCATTAATGAGAAGCTGGATAACGATCGCTAGAGCCCTAGTTCGGCCTTCAAGCTTTCGGCAGTGAAGCCAAGCCCCTTGTGTGACACTGGCTCAGTCCCGCCTTCTGGCTCCGTGCCTCAACTTCCCCATCTGTAAATCCAGGAGTCGACGACCCAACAACAGGTCTTTCGGGAGCGTTGCGCCCTCACCAAAGAAGGCCGCCCAAGCCCCTCTCCGCAGCCGTCGCTCTGCCCTCAACAAACAGGGCAAGCGCGGTGACGTCACCTCCCGTCGCCCTGCCCCCCCCCCGGGGGCGGCGCGCCTCAGTGACGGCGCAGGGCGGCGCGCCTGCGCGGTGACGCGGCTCGGCCCGCGGCGACGGCGGCGAAGGGGCGGCGGGGCTCTCCGCCCGCAGTAGCCCAGCCGCGGCGGCCGGGGCGGGATGGTGTAGCGCGGCCTGCGGGCGGGCGCGGGCGGGGCGAGGTGGCCCGGAGGGCCGACGCCGCCTGACGGACGCGGGCACGGCGGCCGCACGCTGAGGGGGCGTCGCCGCCGCCGGCCCCCGGCGCCGCCGCGGGAGGCCGCGCCCGCCATGGCGGCCCGGGCGGTGCTGGACGAGTTCACGGCGCCCGCCGAGAAGGCGGCGCTGCTGGAGCGGAGCCGCGGCCGCATCGAGGGCCTGTTCGGCGTGAGCCTGGCGGTGCTCGGCGCGCTCGGGGCCGAGGAGCCGCTGCCCGCGCGCATCTGGCTGCAGCTCCGCGGGGCGCAGGAGGCGGTGCACAGCGCCAAGGTGAGTCCGCCGCCGCCCCCGCGCGCCCGCCGGCCCCGGGCGTCCCCAGCCCCGCGCCCGGCCTTCGCGCACGGACGCGGCGGAGCGCGGGGGTCAGAGCGCAGCCTCCGGGGCCCGCGGACCTGCGTCCTCCGCTCGCGAGCCATGTGACCTTGGGCTCGCGCTGTACCCGGGCGCCTCAGTTTCCCCGTTTGTAAAGGGGCGCTGACGAAGGCGCCTCCCTCGGGGGGTGTCCTGAGGACGCGAGTGGGTGACGTGTGTGAAAACGCAGAGCCGAGCGGCCGGGGGGAGCGCGCTGCGAGCGCTGCCTGTCGTCGGTGGCTTCCCCGCCCTCGGGATGGTGCGCAGGGCCTGGTGGCGGGGCCCGCGCGCGGCCTCCGGTCCACTCGGCGGCCGCCTTCCCCTTCCCGGGCCTCCGCGACCGGCCTCGGAGCCTTTGGGGGATTTCCATCCCCTCTGAGGCTCGGACAAAAGCATACGAGTAAAATACTCAGCGTATCAGGGGATACGGAGGTCTAATAACAGTGTTAAAAACAGCAGTACTTCTCGTCTGATAACTATGTGCAACTAACGTTTATTTAATGGTTGTAGCACATCACACGTTATGCTGAATACTTCCGAAGGATTATCTAATGCAGCCCCTAGAAAAGTCCAAGGAGGTAGATTTTATTCTCCTCCTCCCTTTTCTTCTTTAAATTAACAGCTGGGGAAACTGAAACTCTCGAGGAGGAGAGGTGACTCACCTTCTGTCTAGATCAGCAATTTAAATTGACACCAACTGGGACCTTCGGCTACTCCCCTCCCTCCCCAGGCCAAAAATCAGCAACACAATGCACACCCTTCCCCCACCCTCAGAGGAATCCAGGTTTCTCCAGGTTTTCCCATCAAGTACGTGTGGGAGCCAGGATTCAGACCTAGAGAATTTGTTTCCACAGCCCTTCTTGCTACCTGTGTCCCAAATGATGGCCCCTCTGGGGGAAGCGGGAGGGATCCTTTTTTTTTTTTTTTTTTTTTTGCATCCTGCTTCAGAAATTTCACAGCGCCCTTGAAGAATCTAATTAGCTGTAACTCTTGAGTATCTTGGAGGAAAAAGCCTGGATGCTTGCGTTTAACATGTCTAGAGGAGCTAGGACACTTAACCGTATGATTCTTCTCCACAGCTTGACTTAAAACATTGTAGGTGATGAATCAATTGTGCTTTCCTGTTCTTCATTTTTTAGACCATTTGTCTGACTTCTTTCTAGTCCCCTCCTGTTCTTCTCCCCAGCTACACAATTTCTTCCCTCCCCCACCAGGGCTAAAACGTTTCACTTGACTAAGTCCTGTTCCTTACAGAAGTCTCTCCCCTGCGTTCATTCCTCTCCTCTCCATTGCCTTTGCTGCAGATGAGACCTTCCTTCTTGGTGTGTGTCCCTCCCTTACTTGGTTGACTTCTCATCCCCCCCTTCCTCCCTCCTGCTACTACTTGCACTAGGCTAATCCTCTCACAAAAAGTCATTCTCCTACTGGGGGTTCCTGTTGTCTGTCTCCTTCACTCTAAACTCCTCACCTGATTTACAAAATTTACAAATCCAACCCCACCTTATTTTCCCAGTTCTCTGCTTTATCTGCTCTCAGTGTAAACCTCCGCTGGAGTCTGACTGGTTTCACTTCCTGTGCGCTCTGCCTGCTCCCAGTTCAGCTTTATTCAAAACTCACCCCAAAGCCTGAAAAGTGCTTCTTTTGCTGAACATAAGAACCCTGCCTAGTCTTGCCAGACCCTCCCAACTCCAGTTTTCTTGCCTGTCCCTGCCACACAGTTTAGCATAAACTGATTGGAAAAGGTGTGTCTTACAGAATCTTGGAAGTATGTGTCACCTGCCCGGTTATCTTTATGATGTGCGTTACTCATAATCCAACCCTCCCACATGTAAGAAATCCTGTTTTCTTGTTTTCCTTGAGACGCACAGGTAAGAGTTGAATGCCACACTCAAGGGCTTTTCCTGTTTTGTTAATTCATGTTGGATTTTCTTTTACATTCTTTGGAGGAAGAGAACAACGTTAACATGATTTTAAAAATTAACAGGAAAGTAAACTTCAACATCACCAATATTTTAAGTTAAGCTGTGGAAGGAAGAGGGTTTGGAGGAAGGAAGATTTAGGGTGAAGAATTGTTTAACTGGTTGAGGCTGCTTAAAATAACCTGTAGGCAACTGTTCTGGGTCCCATCGAGTGGTTTACTTTATTTTCCTGCTTTTAAAATGTTAGTTCACTGCCTTTCAGCTAGTGCTAGAGTAGAGGAGAACGTGGAGGTTAGTTGTTAGGGTTCCATTGGCTAGAGAGAGGTGAGATGGGCTCCTGGTGGAAAGGGCTGATGTCCCACAGATTGTATGATAAAAAGGCACTCTTGAAGAGTTACCGCTCTTGTTAAGGGGGAAATTTATTGGAGGAAGCAGCCCTTGAGCGGGGCTTTGAAAAACCAGGAAGATTCCCAGCCTGAGGTGGTTGTCAGCAAAGGCCTGGAAGCCAGAAGGGGGGGTGTCTTGAGATGAAGCCTCGCGGGACCCAAATGCCAGGCCAAGGCCATTGCGCCTTGTTCAGTAGGGAGTCAGTGGGGATTTGGAGAGGGGAGAATTTGTCTGCAACTGCATTTGGAGGCAGGAAGACCCAACCGTGGAAGGGACATTGTTCTAAGTTAGAGCTAGACATGGGTGGGCGGCAGGGTTTTCACTGGGGTTTGGATGTAGGAATTGGGGGAAAGGTTTTAGCCTGGTGTCAGAAAGTATGGTAGATATGTTGTTTACTTTTGGTTGGTGGCACCAGTTAGCAAACATTTAAAGAAAATTTAGGTGTGCCAAGGTGTACAGTAACTTGTGACTTGACCTCAAGGAACCCACCGCCTGGTGGGGAGACAAACTTGGAAACAAACAGTACTGTGTGGTACATGTAGCATTTGAAGTACGCGCAGGTGTTACAGTAACAGGACAGAAAGGGTTCTGCCCACCTGGGTGCTAACGGAGCACTGAGCTTTCCACAGGGAAGGAAGCGCAAGTGCAAAATCACAGCGATATGAAATAGTGCCGTTTTAGCACAGATTCCTCCAGTGTGGGAGATGGGAGGAAATGGGCAGACGTGGTAGGGGGCCAGGTCACGGGGCATGTGGAGCCTGCTGAAGAGCATGGATTTTCCAAGCAGACAGTGGAGAGTCCTGACAGGCCTGTAAGACAGAAGTGATGCTGTCAGGTGTACGTTTCTAAGAAATGCCCCCATTGTCAGTGTTTAAACCTCGTGGCTTGGGCACTCAGTGTGGCTGATTGCTGGTTTGTAATGATGTACCGTGTTGTCCCGGAAATAAGACCTAGCCGGACCATCAGCTCTAACGCGTCCTTTGGAGCAAAAATTAATGTAAGACCCGGTCTTATATTGTATTAAAATAAGACTGGGTCTTATATTAGGTAAAACCCGGTCTTAATAAAAGACACAAGACCCGGTTTTATATTAAAATAAGACCAGGTCATATATTAATTTTTACTCCAAAAGACGCATTAGAGCTGATGGTCTGGCTAGGTCTTATTTTCGGGGAAACACGGTAAGATGGGAGTAAGTATTTAGGAACTTTCATAGCAATGTGACATTACTACAAGGGCCAGAGAGGCAGTGTCTGGAGGTGAGAGGGAAACCAGAAGAGCATTGTCCAGAGGGGCCCAGTGAGAGGGGCTGGAGCCAGTGGTGGCAGACCTGGAGACAGGAGGTTGTGGATTGAATTTCAGAGGGAAGTGGAGGTGCTGACTAGATGGTGCCTCCTTCTCCGAGACCTGACCACAACTGCAGGGCTGGCTGGGATCCTGGAAGTTAGGTAGTGGGGAGCAATGAGGCTGAAGAGAGCTCGGCCCTGGGCAGTGAGAAGAGTTGTGACTCTTCCTTTAGATCAAGGAGCCGCAAATTCACATGCTCCCGGGGACCAGGTGGGGAGACCAGCGCAGGGAAGTGGCTTGTTGGTGGGAAGGAACTGGTGAAATAAGGTGCTGGCGCCCTATGGGAGAGGGCACACGCCTGTGCTCAGTATAGCCGGGTACACGGTACACGCCAGTGATGTCTGAGCTTCTCATGGGCCGAGAGAAGCCAGGAGTCTGGATTTCACGGTGTGCAATCGGTGTTTTCTTAAGAGGCAATTCATCTATGTTTTAAAAACCATGCGTGCTGTGAATTATATCTGAATAAAAGTTTCACGTTATTCTTTTTTTTTCCTGTTTGCTTTCCTTTTTTTTTTTTTTTTTTTTTAGTTTCAGGTGTGTAAAATAGTGTAATATTTACACCTCTCACAAAGTGATAACCCCCCTTCCTAATACGTTCTTTTTAAAGTATACATATTCTATAGAAAAAGAAAACAAAAACCATGGATACTAAAGAAAAATCTCAGGGGACAGATTCCGCTTTTGGATTGCCTTTTTAGAACCTCTACTTTAGATAGTAGGAGACCAGATGAGTGAAGATACGTGTTTTGTTTGTTTTTGTTTTGTTTTCTATTTGGAGAAGAGGGCAGTTGAAGGCCTAATGGCCTGTCATGCTGTCTCCGTAAAGTAGGATGCCGAGAGCCTGAAGACGGGCTGTGTTAGGATAGGTGCGGAGGAGCTGCTTTGGAAAAGAACGAAAAAGGACTGGAACTGACAGAAGGGCCAGGAAACGTTAGATGGCATGCATTATGGTGACTTGATCCAGAAATTCTCAAGTAGGTGATGATTTCCCCCACAGTGGGCGTTGGTGAAACCCAGTGAGAACTGAAGGACCCTAAGGTGCCAGTGAGCAAGACAGAAGGGACCCAGGGGTGTCCTGAATGGGCCGTCTTACCTGGGCTAGGACAGTCCCAAAATACACAAGACTTTACCTTCTGCTTGTACTAGAGAGGAGGCCGCTGGAGAGGCAGAAGGCACATAATGAACTGCGTGCCTCCGAGACTTGGGGAGTCACGCAGACGGGACAAGTTCAGTCAGTCCTGCAGGAGGCTAGCGTTGGAGCTGGAGAGGAACTTCGGAAATCAGAATCTTGGATGGGGTGGGTTCTGGGGACGATTCTGAGGGCCAAGGGGTGGGGCCTTAGTGGTCGTGCGTGACGGGGCAGTATTCCTTTCGTCTTAATGAGGTATGGAGGTAGGAGGTGGAACTGTGAGCCATCTGGAAGTCCTGCTGTGCTGAGGTCACCCAGCTCCCTCCGGGGAATTGGAGGTCAATGGCGCGGCTGGCTGCTTGGAGGGTTTCATGAACTGTAGGGTGCTGAATTTGCTAACCACAGCTGCCTCTCAGTTGGTGGCCGTGAGGCAAAGCCAGTGACCTACCCAGAGCACCAGTCTGGAGAACTTGTACGGAGAGGAGCTTGGCGGACTGACTGGTCAGCCTTAAACACTGACGTTTCGGTACACCTGAGAAGCTGTGCAAGGGGACTACCGTCCAGTCCGCTTTTAATTTGTGAGGGAAAGAAAAAGGGGAAGAGAGGGTGATTGTCCTTGATCCAACTTTGAGTTTTGACTTCTGTGTTTTAGAGGAAGAGAAGGATAAGATTACAGACATGCAGTTTCGGTAGAAGCGGCCTGTTACTGCACTGACTGCAGAGGGTTAAAGTGGAACGCTGTGTTGTTTCGTTTCCTTCTCTGTTAGAAGAACTGGGAACCTGGTGTCGTGAACTCTTGAACGGTGGACTTACTTGTTCATGGAGGAAATAATTCGTAGATGTAATACTGGGTTGGGACGCAGAGTTTGTGTTTGGATTTTACCAGAAAGGAGGTTGGTGGTGGCCTTTTTGCATTTCCTAGAATGATTTATTTTAACTCATTACCGTTGTGAAAATCATCTTAAGAAACAGTGGTTTGTTCCGTTTCTTTTTATGGTTAATATTTTGGGGTTCTAGCAGAATGTTGAAATAAGGGATACTCGCACTGAGTCTGGGGAGCCGGGGGTAAAGCGATTGCTCATGACTCGTTTCCTCTTCCCTCTCTGTACAGCTAGTGTTTCTGGGTGTTAATTAAATCTACGATCGCTTGTTCCGCGTTGGCTTTTTACTAAATTAATGTAATTGTATAGTTAGTGGTCTTACATTTCAAAAACAATTATGGTGGGGGCGAATCCTTATAGTAATTAAAGAACTGTTTTTTCAAAAATAAGTTATGTCATGGAAACAGCAGGAAAATCCTTTTGTTTAAAGAAACTGAATTATTTTAATTGTTATTTTAAGAGGTTCCTTTCAACTTTTGAGGTTTTGTTCAGCCTTAGTGCTGATGGAATTAATCATATTAGCTGATGAATAAGAGCTTGTGTGAATTTACATCTGAGTTTTCTGCATGAAAGTCAGTTGTGATTATGGCATCTTTTGATTGAAACTGTCTGCCAGTCACCAGGGATCCTTATCCGTTTTTGAACCTACACATTTAGTTCACAATATATTTCATTATTAATCCTGACGTTTTTAGAAATTAAGATAATGAAGTTACTGCTTTGTTATACTAGGTAGGCTAATGCAGACAGTGCGTCTCTATCAGTTAGGGAATGGATTTACCTACCGTAACAGGGGCCTGTACAGGCTAGGAGTTTCGTTTCCTTTCACTTAGTAAAAAGTCTAAAGATAAACAATCTAAAGTTAAGTGGTGGTTAGGAGCTGTCAGGGTGAAGGTCTCCACACTTCTCTTGGTCTTTCCCTCCATCATGGTCACAAAGTAACTACCGCAGTTCCAGCCATTGGGTCTGTTTCAGTCAGGAAAGAAGGGAGCGGCATCACCATGTTTCTAGAAAACGCCAGCAGACTTTGAGGATGAGTTTCTATCAGCACTGAAAAAAAGAGTGGTGGGATAGAATTGCTTGATTGGGTACAAATTGGCTAATATCTTACAGAACAGTGAAATCATAACCTTTGGGGGTATCTTTTCTGCCAGACATCATTGGCATTTTGGTGGACAAAAATCTACATTTTAACATGTACCATCACAGCCCAGGCCCTAAGCAATAGTGAATGGTTATAAATAATTACAAAGGTTAATTTCCCAGAGAATTCATCTTTGGGTGGGCCATAGAGATGCTCCATCACGATCAAAGGCCATCCTTTTGCCTCACTTAGAAATAGTTGATCATTTTTCTTAACTGTATGCAGATTATTAAAATAGAACACACATCCTTTTTTGGTCATTTGGGCCACTTTCTCCCTTAAAATGTTATCCACACCATTGATGGAACACAGCCAGTGTTCCCAGCCTTCTAATTCCTGTTTTGATGTGGATTTGTTAGGCATTTATTGATTGGTTCAGGGTGTCCCAGCAGTGGCACCGCTGACATTTTGGTCAGAGGATACTTTGTTGTGGGGGCTGTACACATAGCAGAATCCACGGTCCCGGGAACACCCCTCCATCACGACAACCAGAAGTGTCTCCTGACATTGCCAGTACCCCCAAGAAGAAAGAAGACCAAAATCACCCCTGGTTGAGAACCACCGTTAAGACTGAGGCCAGTCCCCATGCTGTCTAGTAAAGTTCTGTTGAATACTGTCGTTTAAATAATAAGATACTGTTGTGTGTAGAAAGCAGATCAACATGTCTCCTCCACCATGAAGCCCTCCCCATTCCTGGAATGTGTTTTTGGATAAGAGTGGAAGGAAGGAAAGGTTAACTTAGGCAGCAAAAATAAGAAGCCTGCTGAAGTCCAAACCACAGACAGATGGCTTGGAGTGTGGTCCTGCGCAGTGAGCAGCTGTAGAAAGTTCTAGGAAGGAAGTGAAATAAATGTGTGTGCTTTCAGACATAACTTGAATAGGGTTACAAGGGAGTGCGGTGGGACTGACAAGACTGGCAGCAGAAAGAAGATTTAGAGTTGGTTCCAGTGTTTACATGGAACAAGATTTGTGAAGGATGGCACTACGAAGAGAAGGAAAGAAAGCTTTGCATCAAGGTGACTGTGTCTCATAGAAAGGAACTTAGACGGAAGGTGGAGTGAAGCAGAGCTGTGAGCTGTGGGCCAGACCGTTAAAAGTTGGAGGCTCTTGTAGAAGTGCCTGGGGTCTGCAACCTACCGTGCGAAAGACTAGAGAAGTGAAAATTCGGGTGGGAGTGTGAAGAGTGTTGGAGTATAATTGAGGGGCAGGTCCCCCACAGAACCTTGGGGGAAATCTACACTTAAGGTGCAGTAGGAAAGGGCAGCAAAGGACTTGGGGAGCAGTCAGAAAGATGGGCAGTAACAGACAGCTAGTGGTAGCTCAGTGTGGAGAGGAAAGCACTGTTGCGGAGAGAAGCTGGTCAGTGGTGTGGGGCTCGGGTAGGAGAGGGCGGGGGGGGAGGGGCCTCGGTGTGGCATTCGCTGTCATTCAGGAAAGTGGTTTCAGGTTGAATGGGGGCGGAATCCAGATTTCAGGGGGTCGACAGTGAAATAAATGGAGTTTGGGCTGCCTTTTCAAAAAGTGACGATGAAAAGACAGATGGAGTAGCCCCGTGCACAGGCAGTGGGGCTGAAGGGAGTGTTCTGTGGGATCGGGAAGCCCACGCAGGTTCGTGAACAGGGACAGGGTGGGTAAAAAGGCAGTGGTGAATCAAGGCCTGGGAAGGGGCCGTATGGCTTTGAAACAGAAGGAAGAAGGAATTCCGGAAAGGTAGAATTTGTAGGTGAAAACAGGCGGTCGGAGAGATTCGCCTGTGTTGGCCTCTGGACTCTGATAAAATCCCGTCTTTTATTAAGAGTGAGAGGAGAGGCAGGAATGAAGTTGCACAGCTGCGGACAGTGTTTGGGTAAACGTAAAGAATCAACGTCCGGGAGTGCTGGTCGCTGTGGAAGCTGTAGAATTTCAGAAATGTGGAAGTGTGATGGGGATGGAGTCAGGGAGGTACTGAGCGTGGCCCCTGGTCCTGTCTCCAGAAGCCCAGTCAGCGAGCGGGCCGGGAGGTCCTTCCTGTGGGGCACTTAGGACACGCCTCTCCTGGGAAGACCTTGGTAGGCATTTCAGAAATGAGACAGAAGAAAGATGGAAAAGAAAGCAAACGTTAGAAGTGCATTGGAAAAATGGCTGATCTGGTTCTTAGGAAAAGTATAGCAGTGTTATTAATAGACGGCCAGCTAGAAACCTAAACTGTACCTGTTATCGATTTGTAGACTAATGTTTAAAAGTTTGATTTTTCTAAGGCTTATGTGGTGCTTCTAATTTCTACATATTCTGTAGGAGTCATGTGGCAGTGTCTGGAAATCATAGCAACCCTCCTACTTTCCTTTCTCAGAGATAACATAGAGCCCCGTGTATGAAGAGTCTCCTAACTAGACGAGATCTGTAGAGAACCGCAGAGTGGCTGCGGCTGAGGACGGCCGGTGTGCGCCACTGGAGAGCTCTCTGGGCGGCACTGAGAGCTCCTGCCTGGTGCTTTGTCCTTGCGCTCTGATGTGTGCGCGACCTGAGTATGTTCTGTTAGAGTGTGCCAGGGCACAGTTACGCTCCTGGCAGCTGCCAGCGCGTGTTAGAGCTGCACTCAGGACAGCTGGTCGCGAGTTGCTGTGGTTTTTAACCTTTGTGTCTTCCTTCAGTTTGTTTTTGAACTTGTGCTGTCAGTTGTCATTTGCTGTTGGGTGCTTTGCAGGTAACGCCCTATGCTTTTCCTTCTACACTTTCAATCAGCTGCTTCAAACCACATGTGACCTGGGAGACAAGCTGGCAAAGCCCCTCAAGTGTTCCCATAATAAGAGACAGTAGATGGTGAGCGGTGTTGCTGACAGTCCTTTCCCCCGGTCAATCCTGCAGAGTCTGGGATGACCACTTGGATCCTTCCTGGTTTTCGTTGTGCTCTCTCTGGATTTGTGAAATGTTACGAGTTGAGAAGAGCTGAGGTTTTAGAAGGTAGACTGATCGAAATTCATTTTGCCATATGAAAGGGAAGTTATTGTATCTGGTATATGTCCCCTCCCTTTTTTTCTTAAAAGCCTGAGTAAAGTAACAATATGAATATTACAGGGTAGGTAGATGGTTTTTGACTAACATTCCAGTGTTCAGGTAGCAGATACAGCCAAATGCAAATGATAGCTATTTGGAGCCACAGAATCTTTCTTATCAGTACAACTGATGGCCAAACGACTCCTAGGAGGTAATTTATACTGTATACCTGTATACTTGGTTGTTCACTTCTGGATGGAGGCATAAAAATCAATTGTTGCTACTTAGTAATTCTGAAGAGAAAATTATTAACAAAAAATTGAGTCTGATTCTCAAGGGATAATTATCTGTTTCTTTTGGGGGTGCATGCATACGCGCACACAGTTTTGTGTGCTATTAGCATAACTTCCTCAAAACTCTGCAGCGAGTCCTGCAGCGATCGTTCTAGTTGCCTGAGGAGCAGGGTCTGCTTGTAGTGGGCACCTCTCCCCATCTTAGTGCTGACACTCAGGCAGGTGCTGTCCTGAGCTGTACGCTTCTCTGAGGATCCAGCCTGAACTGGATTCTCTCTCTGAAAGATAATACTTAAATAGTATCTGCATGTATCTCAGAGAATATCACTTGTTGTGAAAGGCTTGTATAAGTTCTGAAAAGTAAATTGATTTCTTTGCAAATAACACATCAGATGGACAATTTTAGAGTTACGTATTTTCTGTAGATTCAAATGTGTAAAATTGACTAATGTTGATAAAAGCATAGGGACTTCTGTGATTATCACTGTAAAATTGCATGTGGGAAATCTCCATACCTTCTGCTTAATTTTGCCATGAAACCTAAAACTGTTTTTAAAAATAAAGTCTATTTTAAAACACTGAAATCAGGGTTGTTCAGTAATTTTTTGCAGTTATCTGTCTCAGCATCTAGTTTAATTTTACATTTTCTCTTGGTTGTATAGGATTGGGAACATCCTAAATCATACAGTTAATTAGTTACAGATGTAATCCTTTGGGGGCAGCTCTTATAGAATATTCTTCCATTAAACTAATCAGAGAAGTAACAAATAATAGGCAATGTTTGTTTCAAAGATGAATCACTCACGATGTTTCATAACTGCTGGTTCCTTATCTCAGACAAGAATCAAGCAAAACTTAAAATTAGGGCCACCGCTATCATTGATACAGCTTCACACCATGTTATGCATCTACTTTTTAATTTTTTATTGAAGCTACAAAGTAGGGAGTATATGAAAATAATATATGCACATAGTTAAAATAAAAAGTCAAGTACCTCTGAGGTTTTCTAATAGTTCCTTGCTTCTACCCCCCAACTTCCTAGAGGCAACTAGTTTTTACTGTTAACTGTTTGTTCTGATGGTTACCTAAATAATTATAAATATACTGCTATTTCTTACCAAATCTAAGCATTATTCACTGTAAGATAAATGAGTGGAAACTACCCCCGTTTTCCCAGTTGCTATGGTCTGAATATTTGTGTCCCCTCAAAATTCCTATGTTGAAATCCTAATGCCCAGTGTGACGGCGTTAGGAGGCGGGGCCTCTGGGAGGCGATGGGGTCTCGAGGGCCCAACGACCTGCTTTGCCTCTGCCGCCAAGTCAGGACGCAGGAAGGCTGCAGCCTGGAAACGGGCCCTCACCTGAGCACGCTGCACCCTCATCTGGGACTTCAGCCTCCAAAACTGTGAGAAATAAGTTTCTGTTGTTTATAAGGCACCCAGTCTGGTATTTGTTATAGTGGGTTAAATGGAGGAAGACTAATATATTCTTTTTAGTTAAAGCCAGGAACAGGGTTAACATAATTGTGACTTATGTAAATACTATTCACTGCAAAGTCAAATATTATTTTACATTATGTTCTCTTTCTGGTACAGCTTTTAAGTTTTCCTGGAATTTTTATCTGCCCTGTTTTCATGTAGTTGTGAAATTTGCTTTAAACACACCCCTAATATTTTACAAATGTTCCTTTATGACAGTTATTCATTGAGCCTCCTTTACTGGGAGAATGCTTCTAGAGCCCTTTTCCTCCAATCAGCTGGTTGCACCTTGTAGCCTGAATCTAGGTCAAAAATGTCAACATTCCTTATAGGGTTCAAACAAGACCCAGAGCCTCATAATATTAAAAAAATAGATATAATACAAAATACCTGGCATATGAAGAATCAGGAAAATATCAATTCTTCTGACAAAAGACAGCAGACACCAATACCAAGGTGACACAGATGGTGAATTAGCTAACAAAGACTTTAAAGCATCTATTATAAAAATTCCACAGCAGGCAGGCAATCACAAGTACTCTTAAACTAATAGAAAAATAGAAAGCTGCGGCAGAGAAAGAGACGATATAAAGAAGAACCAAATGGAAAGGTTAGAACTTAAAAACACAATAACCTAAATAAAAACTCACTAGATGGGCTCGATTTTAAAGTGTTGATGACACAGAAAAGGGCCCTTGAACTTGAGGATAGAACCCTAGAAGCCATCTAATCTGAACAGGGGAGTGGAGGAGCAAGGGTGGTGAAAAAGAATGGCTGAAGACTTCCCAGATTTGTCAGAAGGTGTAAGTATCATGATTCAAGAAGCTTAGTGAACACACACAGAATACACTCAAAGAATTCCACACCCAGATGCGTCATAACCACAGCGCTGAAAACTGAAGACAAATTAAAAATCCTGAAAACATCTAGGGGAACAACAATTAAGAATGAGTACAGATTTCTCATCAGAAACCATGGAGGCCGAAAAGGGGCCCAATAAATAAAAGAAGAGTTAACCGAGAATTCTCTATCCAGTGAAATTATCCTTCAAGAATGAAAGTGAAGTAAAGCGTGATACAGCATTCCAGCTGAAGAAAAACTAAAGAGAAATTATTGCCTGCTCCAAAAGAATTGCTGAGATGTTCTTCATATGGAAAATGAGTTAATGGTTATAAGCAAAATTTATAACATTGTCTGGTGGGATTTCAAATGTATGTACGTGTAATGTATGCGATCACTATAACATAAAAGGGAGGGCAGGGAGGAAAGAGACCAAGAGTAAAGGAACCTGTATGATGGTAGAGTTCTAAAATTTGTACCCACAGGATTTTAAGTTGTGGAGGTGGTGAGTGGTGGCACGGAGATGTCAGTGCGATTGAAAGAAGATTTTGATTACTTGCATTTCCCAAGAGAAGGGGGCATACCTCGCCACGCAGGGACACAGGCGAAGCTTCAGGTTTTGGTCAGGAGGCAGAAGCAGGAGCAAGGAGAAAGGCAAGGCAAGGCAGGGTAAACCATTGAGGATCTGCTAGTTTGGATAATTCCTGTGGGCTCTGGGGCATCGGCGCTGTCCTTAGTTGTCTGTTACCCGGCCCTGGCTTGATACAGGGCAGGGAAACTATTGGCTTGGTGTGTGAGTTCAGGTGAGATGGCTTGGGGCACCGCCCTGCATCGGGCAATCTGTATAGGAAACGCATGCTCCTAGCAGGCTGTCTGCGAGCCCTGGGAGGGCAGGTCTCTCCCCAGGCCTGAAACGCTTCCCACAATCTCAAAATACAAGATATGGAAAATAAAAAACATGAGGCACACAGGTGGTAACGTTTACATTCCTTTTGGAATGACAGAATATTGAATTTGAGTGGACTGTGAAAGTTAAGTATGTACATTGTAGTTGATAGCATGAATACTTTTAAAAGTATGTAAAGAGATAGAGTGAAAAATGCAATAAAAATTATCATACTAGAAAATGTTTGTATAATGCACAAGAGAACTGGATGGGGGAAAAGGAATTAAAAATAGGGAGCAAGCAGAAAACAAATAAAATGGTAGACTTAACTCCAAACTTACCAATAATTTCATTAAAAATAAATAGTGTAAGCACCAGTTAAAAGACATTGTCAGAAAAAATGTAACCAAACTATATGGTGTCTTCAAGAAACTCATTTCCTATATAATGATACAAGTAAGTTAAAATTAAAAGGAGGAAAAAACATATACTGTGAAAACATTAATCGAAAGAAAGCTGGAGTAGCAATATTACTGTCAGATACAGTAGCCTTCAGAGCAAAGAGGGTCATTACACAAAGATAAGGTTAATTTACCAAGAAGGCATAATGCTAAATGTGCATATTCTAACAATAGAACTGCAAGTTTCATGAAGCAAAATCTGGTAGAATTGAAAGGAGAAGTTGGCAAATCCACAATTACAGTTGGAGATGTCAACATTTTTTTCTCAAGAATTGATAGACCCACTAGACAGAAAATTCAGCATAAGACTGAATGCTTTTCCCCTTAGATTGTGAACAGGGCAAAGCAACCACTTTCACCACTGGTCATCAGCAGTGTTGAAAGTTCTAGCTAGTAAGTGAGGTAAGAAAATAAAATAAAAGGCATATAGATCAGGGGGAAAAAATGTAGATGACATAATTATCTGCATAGAAAATCCCAAGGAATCTACAAGAAAAAAACCCTAGAACTAGGAATAGGTTCAGCAAGGTCGCAAGATACATGATCAATATATACCAAAAAAAAAAAAAAAAAAAGGAAAAGAAAAAAGTGTATTTCTATTTATTAGCAATGAACATAGAAACCAAAATTAGAATACAGTGCCATATTCAGTCACCCCAAAAATGAGATACTTGGGTGTAAATCTAACGTGTACAGGACTTGGATGCTCAAAACTGTAAAACACTGATGAAAGGAAGACAAGATCTAGAGAAATGGAGAGATATACCATGTTCATTTAGCAGATGTCATTCATCCTCAAATCAACGTACAAGTTGAACACAGTTGCTCAACAGGATTACGTTAAAATTTATATGGAAAGGCAGAGGAACTAAAATAGCTAAAAGCAATTTGGAAAAGCAGAATAAAGTGAGCAATCTCTATCCAATTTCCAGACATTGTATGATTACAGTAGTCAAGACCACGTGGTACTGGTGAAGGGAGAGATAACGAAAGTCAGTGAACAGAATAGGAAACCCAGAAATAGCCCCACATGAGTATGGCCAACTGATTTTTGGCAAAGATGCAAAAGCAGTTCAACCGAGAAAAGGTAGTATTTTCAAGAAATGGTGCTAGAGCAACTAGATACCCGTAAGCAAAAATATGAATCCTGGCCTGCACCTTACATCTTATACAGAAATCAACTCAAAATGGGCCATAGATTTAAATGTAAAGCTTTGAGAAGATAACATAGGAGAAATCTTTGGGACCTAAGGTTTGATGAAGAAAATGGCCAATAAACTAATAAATAGGCTTCCTTAAAATTAAAAGCCTTTTCTGTCACAGAAGACCCTGTTAAGAGGATAAAAAAAAAATATATGGACTAGGAGAAAATATTTGCAAGCCACGTATCTGACAAGTTATAAGTAAGTCATATCTGGAATATTTACTGATGAGATTTGTAACTCAGCAGTAAAAACTAAACAAGCCAGTTAGAAAGTGGACCCAAAAAATGTGCAAATGTTTCACTGAAGAGGGAACATAGATGGTAAATAACATGTGCAAAGATGTTCAACGTCATTTACCATTAGGGAAATGTAAACTAAGACCATTTTGAGATACAGTACACTTATTAGATCAAGTTAAAAATACAGTAGTTCCCCTTTACCATGGGGGATATATTCCAGGAATCCCAGTGGATGCCTAGAACTGCTGATAGTACCAAATCCTATATATGCCGTAAGTTCTCAATGTCCTTACGCACATACATATATACGATAAATTTATAAATTAGGCACAGTAAGAGATAAACAACAATAATAAAATGGAAGGATTGTAACAATATGCTGTAATAACAGTTAAGTGAATGTGATCTCAGTATCTCACCCTTATGGTGATGTGAGAGAACACAGTGCCTACGTGATGAGGGGAAGTGAGGTGAAGGACGTCGGCACTGTCACGTATCGTTAGGCTCCTGTTGCCTTTGTGACAATACATCAGAAGGAGGGTCATCTGCTTTGGGTGATCCTGTGTCGTGGAGCCATGACGATTGTCCGTGGATAACTGAAACTGCAGAAAGCAAAACTGGGTAAGGTGGTGCTCCTGTAGTGGCAACATTGAATGCTGGCAAGGATGCGGAGAAACTGGATTTCTCAAAGGTTGCCAGTAGGAATTAAAATGATGTAGCCATTCTGGAACATCGTTAGTTCCTTGAAAAACCAAACATACCCTTACCATTCAACCCGGCAGTTGCGTTCATGGGCATTCATCCCAGGGAAACAAAAACTTGACATCCACATAAATAATAGCGCCAACCAGGAACCACCATAATATCCCTCAGTAGATAGATGGTTGAAAAACTAGTTCATCCATATCATGGAATCGTACGCAGTGCTATTGATACGTGCAACAGCACGGATGGATTCCAAGAGTGGTAGGTATGTTGAATTAAAAAAGCTGGTCTTGAAAGTCACGTACTGTATAATCTGTTTATATAACATTCTTTTTTTTTTTTATGTCTTTGACTTAAGTACTACATTTAGAAGACAACCTGATTCACTCTTATAGTGCAAAATGTGTTTTAATTTTAATTTAGTTAAATGTTTTTTTCCTTTTATTTTATTGTTTTCAGGTGCACGAGACAAAGTACTACTTAGACGTTTATCATTTCTATCCCTCACACTGTGTGAACCCCCTCCCCCCTCCACCATCCCTCTGACATCGCACAGAGCCATTGCATTTCCACTGTCTCTATTCCTAATGCTGTACTCCGCTTCTTGTAAGAATATACATACATATATATACATAAAATTATATTCATTATTGTTCAGCTTCAGCTTCAGGTGTACACTGCAGTGATCAGCCTTCTACATCATCCCTGAGGTGGTCTCCCAAATGGGACAAGTGTCCATCGGACACCCTACAAAATCTTTACAACATTATTGATTACATTCCCCAAATTAATTTTCAAAACCCCGTGGCCATCTTGTGGTTACTGACTGTTTTCTAGTCCCCTCACCTTCCCCCTTATCCCCACCCCACCCCCCATCTAGCTAGTTAAATGCTTTTTTATGTATTACTGGGCATTTCTCATCTTTAAGGGAACTCAATCACTTTTTCGTTTCTTTTGAGGTGCCCTACCTTGTGTCTATCCCCAGTGCAGTGTGTTAACAGTACCTGATAGGAAGGACTGCATGCTGGTGGGGGAGGGGGTTGGTTTATGGTTTGTTTTCTCCTGATAGAAGATAAAGTGAACTCATACTTTATGCCACCATTTTTTCTTTGGAGTGAGTTGTCCAGGTTCAGGTTTGGCTCTGACGCCTGTCGGTCCACCAAGTCCTTCAGCCCATCAATCATCTTCTCTCCACTGCTGTTTCGTTTCCTTGCTTTTACACCTCTCACTAACTGATGTAGCATCTTCTCTTGACCGTCTTTTCAGCCAGTGTCCTGCTATTTTTTCCCACCCTGATATTTTCTTCTTTGGAAAAAAAAAAAAAATCTATATAACATTCTTGAAATCATACAATTGTAGTGACGAAAAAGGGTTGCTGGGGGGGGTGGGGATGGTAGGTGGAAGTACGGTAACAAGTAGGAAACCTTTGACAATGGAATCATTCTGTTTCTGGATTGAAGTGGTATTTTCATGAACATGTATACATGTGTAAAATGGCATAGAACCCGCCACACACAACTGTATCAATGTAGACAGTGTCCTGGTTTTGATAACGTGCTGTAATTATATAAGATGTAAGGATTGGAGGAAACGGAGAAGAGGACACAGACAGAACCTTTGCAACTTCCTGTGAACCTATAATTGCCTCAAAGTAAATGTTTAAAAAAAAAAAACTTCAAACCACAACCTAAATGCAGTGTGTACTACGCTACTATGCTTTCAGGACAGTGCCAACAGAACAGGTGGTAGCAAAATGTTGTCTGTCTGGAGATTTGCGGGAATGCTGACATCAATATTTAACCCCTGCATATCCAGGGTAAAAGAGTGATGGTTACTGTGCTTTGCTTCGGGCAGTTACCATGTTGCAGACTAGCAGGCTGCTCTGGTACAAAGCAGGGCTCCTCTCTCCACTACGAATTATCTTGACCACCAAGTCCACAGACGTTCCAAGTTTACCTAAAAACATAAGGAA
Organism: Rhinolophus ferrumequinum; assembly: GCF_004115265.2. Taxonomy (NCBI): domain Eukaryota; kingdom Metazoa; phylum Chordata; class Mammalia; order Chiroptera; family Rhinolophidae; genus Rhinolophus; species Rhinolophus ferrumequinum. The sequence continues at coordinate 3,824,943 of NC_046298.1, read as the reverse complement.
GCAACACAGAGTGAGGGAACATCATACGGTTAAGGCTGGGCTTTCCCTCTGACATTTCCTCCTGTTTCTGGTGTTTTGTCCATTCATAGGGATTTTGTAGCTGTAAAGGTGTGAACGGAATGTGTGCACATTTGTATTTCAATTCTAACTGATGTGTGGCCATTTTAGTAGCAAGTGTATATAGTAGCAGGTGCAGGTTTGCAAAGCCTCATTGTAACCAGTGCTGCACAGGTTGAACTTTTAAATAGCACCGGTGTTGGGTAGCATTCTAATTTTAAAGTATAGATCAGGCTCATTTCTCACAAATCTCCGGTGCAGAAAATTTTCACCGATGATTTAAGTAACAGTTGTTAGTTTTTAGCAAGCACTTGTGTGTGCAAGACACTGTTGTCAGAACTGCATTTGTTGTCTCGTTGAATTCGCTCGGATACCTAAGACTGCTCTACCTCGTCTCTCACAGTTGAAGAAACTGGAGTTAGAGGGGTTAGGTAACTTGAGCCAGGTCACCAGTTGCATGGCTGGAACTTGGGCGTGGGAGCTGGCGATGCCCCAGGTTATTAACAAAGTATGTTCCACGTTCCTGTCGTGCGTGCACGTTTGCTTGATTCCCACTTTCTGCCTTTAGCAGCAACCTACTTGCTAAAGAACCCAGGTCCCTTTCTTGCCTCATTCAGGCCTCTAATACTGGACTTCACCAGAAACCCTAGCATTATACCTGAGAGTGGCAGTACTGGCCAGCGCTCCTGTACACATTTCAATAGTCTGGTGTTAGAAAACAGACATCAAGATATATAGGATATACATTATTCCAGCCGGCTGGGAAAGAATCATTTGTTAAATTGATCTTGTGGGGTTTCTTGATTATTTTTTTATTTTAATGCCTTCAAGAGATCAGTTTATTTTCTCTGGAAGCAAAGGGCAATAATAGCGAAGCCAAAGTCAAGGTTTGTTCTGGAGTGCATTGTTTGACCTGATTATCTTGTCTCTTCGTTATGTCGTAATAGTAACAAATGACTGGTAGCTAGCAAAACTGTTTGCTCTTTATAGGCATACTTAAATCCAGCTTTGTCATTCTCCACTGCCAGCTGGTTAATCCCCCACACTATGGTATTGAAAATGTTACAAATTGTTGCCTTTTAGACTTAGCTGCAACATTTTCAATTCCTCTAAAAACAACTAAGCAACTGGTATCTGTTACTTTAAATCCTTTATGTAGATCGTGGCCTTTTCCCCCCAAAGTTATTAGCATGTTTTTGATTTTTGTATAGCTTAACATTTGTAATTACGTGTGTAACATAATATGTGTTGTAAAGAGCTTTTGTAGACTGATCTAATTTCTTGTCTTCGCCTTACAGGAATATATTAAAGGAATCTGTGAACCTGAACTAGAAGAAAGAGAATGCTACCCCAAGGCCATGCACTGCGTCTTTGTTGGGGCGCAGAGCCTGTTTCTGAAGAGCTTGATTCAGGACACCTCTGCCGATCTCTGTGTTCTGGACACTGGTCTCCTGGGTATCAGAGGGAGTGCCGAAGCCGTGGTCATGGCTAGGAGTCACATCCAACAGTTTGTAAAGCTCTTTGAGAATAACGAGAACCTGCCCAACAGTCAGAAGGAATCAGAGGTGAAAAGGGAATTTAAACAGTTTGTGGAAGCCCGTGCAGACAATTATACAATGGACTTGTTGATTCTGCCCACTTCCTTGAAAAAAGAACTTTTGACACTCACACTAGGCGAGGGGAATCTGTTTGAAACCGGAGATGAGGATGTTATTGAAATCGGAGATTCTGAACGAACAGAGTTTACCCAGAATGCTGCCGCAGGGCTGACTGTGTCCAGAGATGAAATTGTTTTGCAGGAAGATGCAAGAAATAAAGCTGGGACTCCTGTTTCTGAGCTGACAAAACAAATGGACACTGTCTTTTCTAGTTCACAAGATGTGCTTTTTGTTCCGATAAATGGCCTGAACCCAGAAGAAGAGGCACTTTGCAGAGGCAGAGTTTGTCACAAAAGGCGATTTTCTGACTCAGAGGAAAGGCATACCAAGAAACAGTTTTCTTTGGAAAATGTTCAGGAGGGCGAGCTTTTGCATGATGGCAAGGCGTTGCCTGGAAGCGTGGTCATTGACCTGTCCGAGTCTCCTGCCGATCCTGACAACTTAAGTCCAGATGTGAAAGACACGACTGAGGAAATGGAATACAACATGCTTGTAAACTTTTTTAAAACCATGGGCTATTCCCAAGAAATTGTTGAAAAGGTCATTAGGGAGTATGGGCCATCCACTGAACCATTATTGCTCTTGGAGGAGATTGAAAAAGAAAACAAGAGATTCCAAGAAGACAGAGAATTTTCACCTGGTACTGTGTATCCAGAGACCAGCAAAACCAAAAATAAAGGTGTTTGTAGCAGCATAAATGAGCTTACGATGGATTCCACTCCAAAGAAAACACAAACTCACACACAACAAAATATGGTTGAAAAATTTTCTCAGTTACCATTCAAAGGAGAATCAAAACCATGTACCTCAAATTGCAAAATCAGTCCTTTCAGGGCAGTGCCAGTAGAACAGAAACAGGAAGTCTGGAGTTCAAATCCGAGCTACCTGGGTAACATGGACCTTGAAACTGACGGCCTTGCCCCCTCTGTTGCCCCTTCAAGTCCCAAAGAAGTTGTCAGTTTTGTTTCAAGAGGAGCTTCAACTCACCAGCCCAGAATTCCAGTTTTTCCTGAAAATGGTTTGCAGCAGCAAGGAGAACCCTTGCTTCCGAATAATAGGAAATCTGCCTGTGAAACCCGTTTGGGATGTTGTAGCTCTCCGCAGTCTAAGCCAAATTGTCCGCCCCTTTCTCAGGCACCGATGCCACTGCCCCAGCTGTTACCTCCGGTCCCTGACACAAGGTTGGCAGGACCCTCTGATCACATTGATTCATCAGTTACAGGGGTTCAGAGGTTTCGAGATACTCTGAAAGTTCCCTACAAACTGGAGCTAAAGAACGAGCCGGGAAGAACGGATTTGAAACACATCGTCATCGATGGGAGCAATGTTGCCATTACGTAAGTCCCCCTGCCATGTTCGCCGTTTCCCCAGGGCTCTGAGCCACGGCGGAACTGTCATCCATACCTTTACAGGGACGAGCCTGTGTGTCTCTCTAGTTGGTCCGTGGCCTAAACTAGGGTGGGCTGCGGGGACGGCTGGTTGGAAAAGTTGTGTTACTCCGTCTTCTAGAATTGCAGGCTTTGCCCCACCTGCTCAACCTGTATTCCTGACGGCAAGAGACGACAGAAAGTGTGTCCTTTTACAGTGACAAGCAGTGTGGAGACTGAAATCATTAGGTTCCTAACCCCACGAACTCCATTGGGTTCTGAATATGAGGATGGAGCTTAAGGCAAAAAAGGGCTTTTCCTTCCTGTTGTTACGCTCTCATAGGCCCGGGGTGTAGCCAGGAGTGTGCGGTGACAGTACCGTGTTTCCCCGAAAATAAGACCTGGTCTTAGATTAAGTTTTGCTCCAAAGACGCAGTAGGGCTGATGTTCAGGGGATGTCATCCTGAAACATCACGCGAGGGCTCATGTTCCCGGAAACACGCTAGGTGTGCTGTACTTGTGTGGTACTTCTGTTGATCGAGTGAGAGCAGTTTCTTTAAGGAGCCGCGGCAGTTTGCGCTCCTTTATGGGCCTCTGAGCTTAAGAAGAGTTTCTATGCTTGTTTTTAGTCAAAACAGTTAGGTGATCGTTTCTGTTTAACCTGTCTAGAACCGTGTTAGGATTCTGATTTTATACCTCTGAGAGGAGGTTGGCTTTGTGCTCAGAAAAGTGTGAGGGTCGAGTCTAGTCTCTGCCCCACCAGGGGTGAGCGGTTTGACCTTGGGCGGGCCTGTGCCTGCCGGATTCAACTGCTGCCATCTGTGGTTGCCTTTCGCCCTCTCCTAAAGGACGTCTTTATCATGCCGTTTCAGCAACTGGCAGGTCACGTCTCCCTCCAGTTCTCAATCAGTCACTCCACTGATTTTGAAGATTGCAATTCAAGAAATGGGGTACTTGAACATGGATGGAATGAAGGAGAGAAGTTGAAATATTTTTCTGAATTGCTAAGTGTTCATGTGGCCTCATTCCCAGGAGTTCTGAAAGATCAGTTAATGCTTTCATTTTACAGGACTCCTTGATGAGATTGAAAATAAGTTCATTATTGAGATATGTGTTTGTAGACTTGTTTTTTTGTTTTGTTTTGTTAATTTTTTATTAGAATTTTCAGATAAGCACGCAAGAAGGTAATATAATGAATCCCATGTTGGATTCACTTGGGGTTTCCATGATGTACCAGTCACTCACCTTCAGGCTTTTTGGGGCACGGAATATTGGGGAACAGTGTGTTTTTCCAGGACCCATCAGCTCCATGTCAAGTCATTGTTTTCAGTCTAGTTGTGGAGGGAGCAGCTCACTGGCCCATGTGAGAATCCAACTGGCGACCTTGTCGTTATGAGTGCTGGGCGCTAACCATTGCGCCAACCGGGCGCCCCACCATCAGGCATTTTAAGCATTGTTTCATCTATACCGCCACCCACTGCCTTTCACCCATAGTATTTTGAAGGAAATCTCAGATAGTTATTCCATCTGTAAATATTTTAGTATCTATTTTTTAAAATAAAAGTGTTCTGCTGATTTTTATTTTTTGAATGAATTATTAATGCTATATTTTGCTGTCAAAAAAAGAAAGGAAAATGCCAGCATTTCACACGTTAACGTTTGAGGGGAGATAGTAAAAATGTGTAATATACTTGCCTTCATGTCCAAATAGTACTGTTTCTTGTCAGTTCACCTTGTGTCTTGGCAGTGTGTTTGGGGGAAACCCGGCAAATGGCCCACAGCTGTGCAGCATTATCTAAATGAAAATGTAAAGTGCCACTTCAGTCACCCCCAGTCCAGGCCGGGGCCAGTTCCTCATTGATGCCATGTCTTGAGCCAACTGATGATATAAAATTTAGGTCACAGTTGTGAGTAACATCAACCCTTTTTCAAAATTTTTTTGCATGTGGAAAAATTTCCCAAATTGGTGTTCAAAGAATAAGAAATGCAAATTAACGTAGAATGAATGGTGATGATGACACTTTTTTTCAAACCTTTTTGAAGTACGTAACTAGTGCAGTTCTCAGAGGGGCCAGTGTTGGAATGTAGAGTGGTGCATCTGTCTGCCCGAGCCAGGACGTTTGCAGATCTGATCCTTTCCACTTTGGCCGCAGCACCTCCCCAGTCATGTGCCGGCCCCACGCACTCCCACATATTTCCTAACCCCCTGGGGTGCAGTGCCATCTTTTTTGAAAACCTCTGAATCAGTGCACTAAGGGAAACCACAAGCTGACTTACATTAATTTTTTTGAAAACTGATTATTTTGGGAGAGTTTCAATTTTCTTTGAATGCACAGATGTCTCAGTTTGAGAGCAACACTTTTGCAAAGAAGACAGACTTAATTTGATGTAGGTTGATTTGAAAATACCAGTAATTAAAATTAAGTTCCTCTGGGGAGAAACTACTTAATGGGTACAGGGTTTTATTTGGAAGTGATGGAAATGTTTCAGAACGAGATGAAAGTGGCGGTTGCACATACATGTAAATTACATTGAGTGTACTAAATGCCCCTGAGTTGTCCACTTTAAAATGATTATTTTATGTTAAGTGAATTTCATCTCAAATTTTTTAAAGTTGGAAATAAATTAATCCTAATTCTAAATTAATTGCTTCAACATGAAATGTGAATTTTAGACTATAAATTCCATGAAGAAAGTGATCCTGTCTGTCCTGTTCTCTGAACTACCCCCAAGGGTGCCGGCCTGGCAGCCACTCAGTAACACTTTGTTAGATGAAGTAAAAACTAGGATGTTAAACCTTAGGATGTTTTAAATGACTTTTCACTGCCCATGTATAGCTTGCGATTACAGTTGCTAGTCCAATGATCAATTTAGGTTAAATTTTAACTGAGGCCATATTTTTAATTCCGAAAGTACTTGGAATCTTAAAGGTGAATTACCTGTTACACGTCACGTACTGTACTTTACCTTTTAAAACATAAACTTCACACCAATTTTGTGAGGTAAAAATTGTGTGATTTACATAAAATGAAGTGGCTTAAAAATTTTGCCCAAGATGACACAGAAATGAAATTTGGGGCCCTGCTGTCTCTTCCCAGAGTCGTCATGTGTACACCCTGCCTCTTCCCACAGAGGTGGAGGTTGGGGTTGGGATTATCAGCCTTTGACTCCACTGAATACTAAGCCTTGAGTTACATAAGCACTGCTGAGCAGGCGTCACGCATTCACCCTGCTAGTCCACCCCGCTAGGCAGGGAAGTAGTTAGAAAGGACATTTGAGTCCTTATTAAACAAGAGCATCTGTTGGTTTGAACCCCCCGGAAGAGGCTCAGGCCCACCGGCCCCTGGGTTTCGTAAAGCCTTTATTTGCCCATCCAGCACGATGTCTGCAGTTCATACACCGTGAGAAATTCCCAAACACCCTCACAGTATTGCTGACCATACATATCTCTACGCGGTTTTTCCCTTTGTCACCATGAATGAGTCAAGTGATGAGTAAATGGAAATCGTTTGCGGTGTACAGCTAGTGGTGGCCAGATAACTAACACTGGGGCTCTGTCAGTCTGAAACTGCAGCATAAGAGCACCTGACTTATCTGGGCAGAGAAGTTTCCATGTCGTTGACACTGGCCCCTTCATTTGCCAGAACTATGTGTATTAGCCATTTTTCGTGCTGGTCTTTCTATATTGGTTCCATGGCTATTTTTATTAAGTGGAAGCTGTAGAAGGAAATTGTTCTTTCCTGCGTAATTCAGAAAGGATTTTTCACTATTTCCCCACACCATCCTGTCTGGTTCTATGGCTGCCATCAGTTTTTATCAGGTACCTTCTCTCTGCTTGGGACACTCTTCTTTCTAGTTGACTGCCTGCTAGAATATGGAAACAACCAGACGATGCATAACTTGTTTGCCCGTATGTGAAAACGGGAGCTTAAATCTCCCTTGAGAGCCTGTACACCTGGCCTCTCGGGGCCCAATATCCATTCAGTCTGCATTTGGAGCTGGGAGCCCTGGGCTTTGGCCTTCACAGAAGCTAGGGCAGTGTTACTAGTATGTAGCCACCTTTGTCTCTGCGTCAAAACAGACAGTTATTCTGGGTTTACCTGTCAACATGCCACGTGCAGAGGCCAGGAGACAGTGAAGACAAAGTACTTCTCTGCCTGCTCAGCATGTGGCCGTTGGGGTACGTGGGGTCAGGACTCCCTGTATTCTTTGGAGGACAAGAATTGGGCTTCATTTGATTCTTTTTGTCTCTGTAGTTTTATTTTCTCGGTAAATCTGTATGTTCTCCACCAGAATTTTGGGCTGCTGTTTTTATTCCCAAAACAACTCTAGAGATTTTTCAGAGTATCACTGAGGACGACATTTTGGAATTTAGCTCAGAAACTCATGTTGCTAGAAACTCATGTTTTCCCCTCCAAGCTTGTGAGGGGTCCGGGGCAGTAGAATTTCATCAACTTGCATTTCCCTCCTTTTTCCTCAGTGAACCAACCAGTGGAGTGGAACTGGGTTACTGCATCCTACTGTCACCACCCCCAGAAGCGTTTCAGGAGAGGAGAAAGTTAGTACACATGTGTATCTGCTAAATAAGCTAAGGAGGCACTTTACAAACCGTTTTAGTGTGATTCTCTCAAGTGTTATTCTCTCCAGGACTTACATGCACCCCTTGGTTTTTCTAAGAACCAAGGGACACGTATAAATTGTATTTTCTTTGGGCTGTGGTTGTCATGTTAATTCTAGGCCTGTCCTAGCTGTTAAGCAATTAGAATAATTTATTCTTTTTAAAGATTAAAAAAGACCCCCCCAAAACTAACCCCAGCTTTTGTTCTTTGTTTTTCGGGGGGGGGTAACAAATGTCATACTGCTACATTCTTGTCATATTTTGGATGCTTTTAGATAAACAAACCACTACTGAGTTACTTCATCAAGAATGGGCGTGTGTACTTGCCTATGTTCTCTGGGACGTGGTGCTGCTTGAGTCCTCGCTTATTTGTGGTTCACGGAGAAGAATAGGCTTTAGTTTCTCCCTCTTCTGCATGCTACTTAGATGTTCGCTGCGTTTTCAGCCCAGTCCTATTCTGTGAGAATATAGATGTATTGGGGACAGTGCCACTGGGGTCATGGGAAGGGTGCTGGCCAGGAGTGCGGAGGCCCGAGGTGGATGCCAGCTTACCCGCCCTCAGACGGTGCCACCTGGGCAGGTCGCGCCGCCTCATCAGGTGTTTAGTTGCGTTGATCTCATGGGACTCTAAGTCCATTCTGCCTCCTGAGTTCTGTGATGCTGGCGCACAGTGCAGGACAGAAATTATGGGGAAGGAAGAGGGCTGGTGGAGGGCCTGTCTGGAGAGCGTGCAAGAGAGGCTGGCACTGAGTCCGCAGGGATTTGAGGAAGGAGCGGGGAGGGTAAGAGAGTGCACGCAAAGGAGAGGCTCAGAGCGCTGGGAGACGGAGCCGGAGCCCGAGCCCGCACGACCACCTGGGCGACACCCAGGGTGGTGACACGCGGGGGCCAGACACCTCCTGGCTAGTCAGGTGTGGGGGAGACCTCGATGCCGGACGCAGGGTCTGTCCATAAGGACAGTGCTGTTGAGGGGCCGAGTAGGGTCAGGCCCCGTGGCTGCATTTTAGGGCCCGTCTAACTGGAGCTTTCGGGGTGCGTGGGATTTAGGAGAGTCTGCTACCGTGTTTCCCCGAAAATAAGACCGGGTCTTATGTTAATTTTTGCTCCAAAAGACGCATTAGGGCTTATGTTCAGGGGATGTCCTCCTGAAACATGCTGGGGCGTGTTTTCCGGTTAGGTCTTACCTTCAGGGAAACACGGTCTTGACTTTGTACCTGAGGTTGCAGGTCTTCCAAGTGAGGGACGTGCCCACCGTGTGGTTTGGACGTGGAGACACGAGGCATGGACAGAAGGCAGACAGAAGGCACAGGATTTAATGTCATTGATACATAGGTGATGGCTGAAGCGGCGAGAATACTGTATTCGTCGCATAAACCATCGCATCATGCTTTGGAGTTTTGATTTTTTTTTTTTTTTATTGGGGAAGGGGAACAGGACTTTATTGGGGAACAGTGTGTACTTCCAGGACTTTTTTTTTTCCCAAGTCAAGTTGTTGTCCTTTCAGTCTTAGTTGCGGAGGGCGCAGCTCAGCTCCAGGTCCAGTTGCCGTTGCTAGTTGCAGGGGGCGCAGCCCACCATCCCTTGCGGGACTCGAGGGATTGAACTGGCAACCTTGTGGTCGAGAGCCCACTGGCCCATGTGGGAATCAAACCAGCAGCCTTCGGAGTTAGGAGCCCGGAGCTCCAACCACCGGAGCCACTGGGCCGGCCCGATTTTCTTTCTTTTCTAATACTCATTGGTAGACAAGGATTACCGCTTGCAAAATTTCAAAGTTTTAAAAAACACTGTTTCAACCTCCATTCTTACTTAACTGCTGGAAAATAAAATTTAAATACTTTTTCTCATTGCTTTTGAAATGTGTTAATCAGATTTTTGGGAGGGGTCATTTTTCATCCTTTGTAGCAGGGGTCGTATGTAAACCAGGGACCAAATCTGGCACCACCTGTTGTTGTAAATACGGACTCCAGCCACGCTCATTCCTGTCCAGTTGGCAGAGCTGAGGTACAGGAGAGACCGTCAGGCCTGGAGAGACCGTCAGGCCTAGAAAGCCCGTTTGGCCATTCACAGGAAAAGCTGCAGCTCATGGTCTACTGCCCCTTGTTGGGCTCCTTTCCCCTGCTCTCCGCTGCCTTCATTGTGTTAGCTGCCATGCCCCTAGGTGCTTCTGTTTGAGTCTTGCCCTCCACTTGTTTTCTGGAAGCTACAAACTGAGTGTGCTTTGCATGTCCCCAGCAAGGGGAGGGGCCTCCTGGAGGCGGCAGCCCACAGTCTTTGGAAGTCCTGCTGGTGAGGACAGACGCCTCTCAGAAGTCAGGATCGCAGCTACTTGTGCTTCAGCCACAAGTGTCTTCATAAAATCACGGGAGACTCTTGGAGGCCAATGAGCAGGCAGGATTCTTTAGAGCGGGCTCCTCATCTAAGAACACAAAAATAAAAAGTCCAAGAAACAAGTAATCCCGGGAAGCCCAGACTGCCTCCTACCACAGTAGCACACAATGGAACCAGCTAAACAAAAGACACGGAGAATCATAACAAATCCTGATGCTCCTAAGAATCCTATCTCCTACACAGGGTTCTGTCTCGGCCCCCAGAGCAGCAAACTGCAACCTCTTGCCCCCAGATGTGAAAGAGTAGGAGAGAGAATTTTGATCTAATTGTTTTTGTTCTGAATGGATTTTACCTTTTCATGGTGAAACTTAACACTTGAAACTGAAATCAGCTTTACTTACTTCTTACAGCCATGGTCTGAAAAAGTTCTTTTCTTGCCGTGGAATCGCAATTGCAGTGGAGTATTTCTGGAAGCTTGGGAACAGAAACATTACTGTATTTGTCCCACAGTGGAGAACACGGCGTGATCCTAATGTCACAGGTGAGGCCAACTGATTTTTCCAGGATTCGAATCAGATGTTTAATGAGTTGGCTTATAATCACCACACACACTGCCATGTGGCAGCGGCCTTAAAAACAAAATTGGAAGTCTGTTGCACCCAGTAAAAAATGGGCTGCACAGAGTATTATGGCCTAAGAAATACCCAGGGGAAGGACGGAAAGTTAACACAGCTGTTTATATAGAAAGTTATGTTGGAGTTTATTATATATCACAAAAATTTTCTTTGACTTTTTAAAAAGTAGATTAAATGTCTTTTTTTAAAAAAAACCTTTTGACCTTTTGTTTTTCCATTAGGCTGGGTTTCTGCCTCTTTAAATATTATTTTTTTAGAGAATGGTCACTTTATAAATTTGGAACCCTCAAATAGAATGCCTTTTTAACGGTCTGCTTAATAACTTAATACAAATTCTTTCTGTTAACCCTATGGTACTGCATGGCTGACCTACAGGCCACACGCAAAAGGCTTGAACATACGATGAATCGTGAAATGTTCCAGAGAAACTCGAGGTTTGTTTCTCAGGTCATAGTAGGAAGACCAGTGAAAGGGTTGTTTTAGGCAGCTTCACACAGAGCAGCTGAAGGACCTAGAAGTACACAGGAGGGTGGGAGGGCAGGATTTCCCCAACACGCTGAATGGGAAGGAAGACTCAGGCGCTGAGGAGGTAAGAATGGTAAAACCACACGTTTCCTGCGTTTCCGAACTTCCCTCATTTTGGAGAACGTATTTGTCCTCACAGAGGGTACTTGAGGAAGGAGGTGGATCCCCTCATTTTGTAGTTATTTTTGCAGTAAGGTCCCTGGAAGAGTCTTGTATACCCCAGGTACGTGCATTTCTAGGACAATAAAACACTGTGTGTGGGTGTTTCAGCTTCAGTCAGTGGTGAGGACCGAGGTAGTGGGTGCAAGGGTAGGAATCTCAGCCCTGAGCTTTTGGCTTCGTTTTTGCCCATTATTGGTTTCCTAAAATGCGGCTCTGGCCCTCCCTTTCTCCTGTCGCGATGCACTCCCATGAAAGTCAGTAAATATTTGTGCAGATAACAGAGAGGCTGGGTAGGATGCCAACTAGGGGAGATGGTGGCAGGACACAGCGGGCCTTTCTTGGGACTAAGGCAGCACAGCCCGTCCCTCCGATGGCCTCCGCCCACTCTTCCCTGTTCCCACCCCTGCCCCCTCTCTGGGACTTTGTCCTCTACTGCTCACAATGTGGCTGTGAAAAAGGGCTTGATAGTAGGATTCGTTAAATGTAGGTTTGTCAATTTAAGAAGCAAATGAGTTGAACTTGCTTATGTTCAAAAAAATTGCTAAAGTGAGTTTTTAACATTTCACTGGCCTTTGTATATGTCTTGATTTTATTTAATTTATTTTTTCCCCCTTCCCAGTGAGTTAGTAAAATTGAGTCTTCCTGAGTCAGTAGAAAAAGCAGTTTTCCCACAGCTCTCCGAGTGAAACATTTGGGGGTACTTTCATTTATTTAAACATCTGGGAAGATAGCCTTTTTCTGAATGTATATTCAACTTATTCCATGAACAGAACAGCACTTCTTAACCCAGCTCCAGGAGCTCGGAATACTATCTTTAACTCCTGCTCGGATGGTCTTTGGAGAGAGAATTGCTTCTCATGACGACAGGTAAGAAAGGCCGCTTTCCTCTCTCAGGAGGGTGCGGGGTGGGGAGGAGCCAACCACCTGCTCCACCCAGCAGGTTCCTGTGTCTGGACCCTCATTCTTACAGGACGTGCTCGATTCAGAGGGTTGAGAGTTTTGATATTCTGGTCTCTCTGGCAGTCTCCAGTGGTCTTCAAACATCTACCTCCTTCCTCCTGGTTATTTTCGGCCAGTGATTTAGCCTGTTGTCGTAGCACCTGGGCCCGAAGTATTTCCTCCACATGATGGGAGATGCTCTCAGCTGACCGTGTGGAATAAGCGGCAGTTTTGGGGTTGCCATGTTGCTCAGAAAGCACCTGAGACAGCAGGCTTTAATCTGCACCTTAAATTGTTTTCTAAAAGCTTCACTGAGCACCAGCGGAGTCCTGGGACACGCCACTCAGACACACTTCCTGCCCTAAGGAGTTTGCGATCTAGAGAAGGCACAGAGATAAGTCCTTGGGGGGTGGGGAGGTGCTGTGGTGGAATAAGAGAGGGCTCCAGGCACGGCCAGTGGCATTAACCCGGTTTCCCAGCCCCTCTTGTGCGGTGCAGTGGGTGGCAGCGGGCCTGCTGGTACCTGCAGGAACCTAAGTGCTGGCTGCCTGTCCTCTCCTGCGCTCACCCTTTGTTGGCCTGTGGCCCTGACAGCCCCCTAGTGGTGTGGCCTCGCTGTTCCACCAGAACGCTCCCCACATTGAAGAGTGTTCAGCTTGTGACCCAAGCTAGTGAATGACAGTCAGAAGGGTGAGAGGTGGAAAGGGGGGCTGGGCAGGGCAAAGGGGATTCGGGATGACAGCCGACAGCGATTCCGCAAAAGGTCTAAAGGGCCTTCTCGCGGGCAGCTCCTTCCCTTCTTCATCAGCACACTGGGGAAGCAGACGGAGAAGAGCGGTGGGGCAGGGCCGTGGGGGAAAGAGCCCTGGAGAGGGGCACCTCCTGCCGTAGCTCTCACCCTGGGGGGCCCTGAGTTCTCCGCTAGACAGGCAGTGTGGACTGCCGGGCTCCTGGACCTTCAGGTCCCCTAACCCTGCAGCTTTGTTCTCGTCCCAGCAGAATTTAAATGCATGTGCAAGCATTCGCCCTAAGCTTCTGCCGAATCCGTCTGGCTCCCTGGGCTTTCAGCGACACGAATGTGTGTCCTGATCATTGCACAGGCATCAGACGCTTCAACGCCTGGTTTTCTTAGTGCCTCTGGGGAGACCTCCCCACTTACAATTCACGCCAGTTAGAAGTCATCGGAGAAATGTTTCTTAACACTGAGTCATACTCACTAAGGTTTCCTAGGATCTCTGAAACTAATGAGGCTTCTTGTTTCTATAACCCCCTTTAAATACTCAGTAGTGCTAATATAAGCAATTGTTTGCAGCTTTAATTCCAGTGATGACCTTATTTTATTGTTCCAGTATGTTTGTCTGCATTGCCTTAGACAGATGCGGTCATCTTGTCTGAGGGAGAAAACTCACATTCTGCTCCCGAATGTCATGAAGAGGGTTTGAACGTGAATAACCTCCAGCAGTGAATATCACCTTGTAGCTTTCATAACTTGCATTTGAGTGACTCTTTCACTGGGCTAGATAGAATGGCAGCTCTAGACATCGAGACGTCTCTCTCAGAGCAGAAAATGAACCTATGAAGTTAAAAAATAAAAAATTAGAAGCATTTTCTCAGTCTGTTGAGATCTGGCTTCCCGGTTTATCCTCTGACTCAAAATTTTTATAAAAATTCGAAAAAAATAAAAATAATAAAATAATAATATAATTAAAAAATTGCAGGGCTGAGCGTACCAAGCAGGTAATCTTAGAATCAAAGTACTGTAGCTTAACAGCTAAAAACTGAATGGTGATTTCACAGGCTTGTCAGCTATCTCTCCTCTGCTCTAGTCCACATGCATTATCCTACTGCCACTCTTCATTGATAGATAATACAGGTTTTCTAGAAAAATGTATAAATATGGTTGAGATCATTTTAAAAATGAGAATTAGATTGTGTGAAAACCAGATCTTCATTTATAATCGTACTGATAATTTCAGAGGTATTCAACATTTCAGACTGAGCTTCGGTTGTCAAGGGCTTAGCCGTTTCCCAGCCCTGGTTAAATTCTTTGGTGATTTTCCTCTGGAGACGAAACCCTCTTGTTTTCTTACCACAGCTTCTGTGAGCCAGGAGTGCCTGCTTGCCTGTTTTAACTTCTCTTATATCACCATAGGTTTCTGCTACACTTAGCGGACAAAACTGGTGGCATAATTGTAACAAATGATAACTTCAGAGAATTTGTGACTGAGTCAGTCTCTTGGAGAGAAATTATTACAAAAAGGTAATATTTTCTTTGTCCTTGGTCAAAAATGTTTTTTGTTGTTTCTTGTTTGGCTTTGTTCTGCTTTTGTTTGTTTTGTGTTCACCTTGTCCTGCCGAAAGCAGTATAGGGAGCCAAAGTCTCATAAGCTATGCTCCCAGACGGTAGGACGGTTGGCCCCTCTCGGTAAGTGGGTGGACCCAGCACCAAGCAGCCAAGCCAGCAGGTGCGGTGGGCTGCTGCAGTGCCCGCAGGTCCCTTCTAAGAGGTCAGTGTTCCCGGCAGGGGCAAGGGCACACTCTGCCCTGTGCCATGCGGCAGGAAAGGCCTGGCTTGGCCTTGCACTGAAGCTCAGGGAGACTTTGGCAGGCCATCGGGCTTCCCTGCTCTACTCAGCTGTGAACTACAAAGGTTGTTGGTAAATTGGGTTCCTGGATCCAATTCAAATGTGGGGGTGTGGGCCTCCCAACACCAACAAACAATTCTCAGAAACCAGCCGGGTGTCCAAGAATCCATCTCAGTTCTGACACTGTCTATCCCGAAATTCCATGGGCTAGGGGTTCAGTCCCACAAGACTGCCGCTTCCACCCCTTCCCCCCAAACATTCAGACAGACACCATCCCCAGCACCGACTCTTACCTGTACTTCTGACCAGCCAGGTTCCACCAACCCCCTCCACTCAGAATGCCAGCTGCAAAGTCCAGGCTGTTACCTGTACTTCTGACTGACTGGCTGTAAATCAGAGGTTCCCACAACCCCCTCATTGGGTTTGATTAATTTGCTAGAGCAGCTCACATGTTATTAATACTTAACAGATCACCGTTATTGTAAAAGGGTATAACTCAGGAACAGCCTGAGGGGAGAGAGGCACAGGGCAAGGTGTGTGGGAGGGGCGTGCCGTTCTCCCAGACGTTCACCCCCAGAAGCTCTGCGAACCCCATCCTCTCAGGGTTTATGGAGGCTGTTACACAGACTGGATTGATTAAATCACTGGTCATTGACGATGGATCCCAGAAATGGGTGGGTGGGATTGAAGTCCCAGCCCTTGGAATCCTGTGGTTGGTTCTCCTGGCAACCAGTTCCATCACCCTTGGTGCTTCACACTCACCTTATTAACATAACAAGACACTTTTAATCACTCTCTGCATTGGGGAATTCCAGGGGTTTTAGGAGCTATGAGTCATGAATTGTGGACAAGACCAAATCTATGTGAGAAATAATATATTGGGTCCATCTGAATGACCAAATATATATTTCGGGGAGGGGGGTGTATTTCTAATTTGGGTGCTTTTCTTGAGCATTTTACCATCATACATCATAGTTTAATCATCCATATTGAAAACTATTTGCATGTCATCCAGAATAACAAAGTCAAGAGTTTAGCCTTCAGTGCTATAAGTTTTTTATTTCTGATGATACTCAATGTGCCAGCTGCCTTAAGATCAGTGAACATGGGCTTCTAGAACTTTTTGTTAACAAGCACCCAAAAGCAGTAGTCTGTCTGTGCCAGTGATGAGTCACGTGCCAGAAATCTAGAACATAGATGGGCATACCGCCAGCTGTGTGGCTAGTGTCACCAGATACCTGCTTACCACTGTTGGGGTTTCACAGTTGCCCTGTCGGATAATTACGTGATGTTAAATCATTAAAGGGTTTTAGGAAAACATGGGGTTTTTGCTGTAAATACTCAGGTAAGAGTTGATTACTATATGCATTTTGACCCATGTGTTGTTAAAAAGCTGCTGTTGAAAGCCGAACTGAGGATTGGTCTTTGACCTTTGGGCATAGTTAACAAGCCATTAATCTTCTCGGACAGGTTTCTGTTGGATCTGTGCCCTGGACTCGTTGTCAGTATTTATTGGACACCTGTCTGTGTGCTACACATGCAGGTTTACATGTATTTAAGACACGTTTGCACAGCAGCTCATTGCTTTCAGAATCTGCAAAACGAGGCAGAAGCAGAGGTCTGCACAGCAAACACGAGCACGTGGACTTTCTTCTTGTATTTTTCCCAGACTTGATAAATGACACTCAGCTGACCTCAGATTTTATTTCTTCATACATCATATTCTTTTCCTTTTTGAAAAGGCTGTGTTCAGTGGGTTTGCCAGTGGGCATGTTAAACAAAAAACTGTCAAGGCCCAAAGCTTTTCTGAAAGGGTTTATTGAACCGTATGCTAGCCAGAAAAGGACCAGGTCCTGGGGCGGCGTGCTGCTTTAGCACCAGCCTCGGGGCTGGGTGGCGAAGGCAGCTGGACTTGACAGGAGCTTTTATACATTATATTTGGGGAAGAAAGATACAGGTTGTTTTGAAAGAATTTACCCTGGCTACAGATGGGGTGGGGTGGGGAAAGGTGGAGCAGGGGCAGTTCTCGGATGGGTACACAAGCCGTAAGGAAGAGGTTTCACTACTTTGGTTGCTTGGGGGCAACAGTCCTGAAAGGTCATGCGTAAGAGGGATGCAGTGGCGGCTGGTGGCCCTCCAGACGTTGTTGCAAAGCTGGACGCACGTCCAGGAATGTGCTGTGTTGTCGGTTGGCCCACGGCTGTTAACGGCTAACTACTCTTGTTCACTCTCCAGCCTCTAATTTCATTCAGGACATCTCAGAATTGATCTCTTGTCAGACACACTTACCCAAAAAGTAAATCTGTGTTGAGCACCTGTTGTGCCCTAAGTTGACTCTAAGTCTGGGTTTTTTAAGTTATATTAACAGCCCTGTTAACAGAAGAACTCTTTCCCAAGCCCAGATAAAAGTCTGCAAGTCCTGAGAGGAAATGTGACAGACAACTGATAAAAGTTTCTTACTCTACCCTATCTGTGTCCAAAAGAGAAATGAACATGGTTTAACTTGGGGATGTTTTTTGTCCGTGAGGCAGTTAAGCAGTGTTACAATTTTACAGGCGACGGGGGCTTTGGGGCGGGGTGGCTGCTCTGAGAGGCTTCCTCTCGGCTCCGCAGCCATCAGAGCTTCGCGGCTTCTCCAACCCGGCGTCATTCTCTTGCAGATTGCTCCAGTATACCTTTGTGGGGGACATTTTTATGGTTCCTGACGACCCTCTGGGAAGAAGTGGACCTCGACTGGAAGAATTTCTTCGGAAGGAAGTCTTCCTTAGGTATTTCCTTTTTCAGCTTATCTTATATTTACAAGTTTGTTTCAGTTAAGTTCTTTGTGCTTTAGTGCTATCTCTGAAGCCTAAAAATGGCTTTTTATTTTTTTTTTTAAAGAAATAGCCTTAGATTTAGTGCTGGTGTCATATGTGGAAACTAAGCACCCCAAAAGACGAAGTCTTTGTTTGTTGTCTGTTTGGTGTTCATCCTAAGAGAGGATGGGGAGCCAAACTTTTTCTGGGGTTCTGAAGAGAAAGCAGATTCCTGCTGGTGGCCACGTCCTGAGGAATGTCGCTGTGCGTCCCTGCATGAATGTCTTTCTATGTTCATTTCCGGAGTCGCGGCGCCTTGCCTGTGCTGTCTATGCGTATGTGAATTTATTTACTGTTCAGGAATCACTACTGTTACTTTCTACCTCCATTGAGTGGGGAAGCCCCTGTTGTTTATCTGAAATTGATGGGTACTTGAGGTTTTCTTCCTTGTAATTTGAGTGTTTTGTTGTTTAAAACACGTTGCTAGTGTTGTTTGTTTCCAGAATTCTCAGGTAATGGGCTTTGTTAACTAAAGTACTCTGTGCGCCTGACTGGCAGAGCTTTTTCTTTTTTAAAAAACTAAAATAGGCTATACTTCTGTATATTTCCCAGCAGATATTTACACGGTGTCACTGTGAGATCTGAACTAAGAGGAAGTGCACGTCTCCCGGCTTTTTAAGGCAGCGAGACTTTGTAACAGGTCTTTCCCACTTATAAGGAGATGTTTTGGGGGTTCTAGGTTCAGATCCGGATGTGGGGGTTGGTTTCACGCACAGGAGACCGGCGTGATCTCAGCTCCCTGGGCTTGTGAATCCTTTCTCTTTTGAGCCCTTGGGTTTTATTACACAGACGAGGTCCTGCTTCTCTGCCTGCCCCCAGAGAATGACAGCCATTTTATCACCTGCTGGATGTCAGTACGTCTCATTTTTTCTTCCAGACGTCTTAACTTGAAATCCACGGCTAGCTTTAAGGCCGGACCTGACGGATGGCAAGTTCCCCAGCTCCTCCCTCAGCCTGGGCAGCCTGGCCGCAGGGTCAGGCCGGCCTGCTCAGCTGATGGCTCTTTATAAGGCTCTTACCTCGTTGATTAAGAAGTTAGGGGGAACTCCCCTCACAGAGGGATTCACTTTGGAGGTTAGTTGAGCTTTTGGAGTTGGCAGACGTGTTCCTCCAGCCCCATTTGTCAGCTGCAAGCCAGTCAAGTGGGAGTCGTTTTAACGGTACAGACACCTTGTACACAGACTCACACACACCCATGTGCATACAGGTTGTGGGTGCCTGTACCTCACCCAGACTTCAGTGGTGGCTGTCTGTCCAAAGGGCATGCCTTTTTCTGAGGCCTGTCACCCAGGGCCCCGCACAGAACCAGAATCTCCAGAGAGTAGGTCCTTGTTATCCAGTTTTGGAAAGCCCCAGGTGGCTGTGGTAGACCCTGATTTAGAGCCAGACAGCTGGAAGGGGACGGTCTTCGTGGCGGCCGGCAGGCCTGGGAGTGGAGAGCTCGTGCAGAGCTGTCATTCCCAGTCCCGCCGAGCCTGGGCTTGGTGTGGGTGCCATCCCCACCTGGGCCGCAGCCGTACATCCTGCCTGCGGAAGCCGAGCATCTTGAGCCTTGCGGTCAGCTGCGGGGCTTCTCCAGGGTTTGTGTCTGTCTTGTAACCCCACTCACCAGGCCTCGCTTCCATCCACAGAGACATGCAGCCCCTCCTCAACGCCCTGCCCAACGTGGGCATGTTTGACCCCGGCTTCAGAGGCCCTGGCGCCCAGGCAGCCAGCACCAGCCACCAGCCTGCAGCCCGGGTGCAGGGCCCCCCACCCAGCCACTGGCTTCCTCCGCAGCCCCGCTTCCCGCTTCTGCAGAACCTGCCCTTGCCAGCCCAGAGGTCGTCGGCTGAGACCAGCGAGCTGAGGGAAGCCCTCCTGAAGATCTTCCCAGACTCAGAGCAGAGACTGAAAATCGACCAGATCCTGGGGGCCCATCCCTACATGAAAGACCTGAACGCGCTCTCCGCCATGGTGTTGGATTGACGGCGCTGAGCTCGGCTGCAGCTCCCTCGAGCCAGGGTCCGCGTGACAGCGGGGGTGACAAAATGTGAAAAGACCCACTTCTCAGTGGGGATGATGCTATTGTATATAGAAAAAACAAACAGATGTTTTGTGTATAAAAATCTGGGTTTTCAAAGCCAGCTTTTTTCTATATATAAATTATGCTGCTATTACAGATTGAACATTTTCTGTAAAAGGAAAGTACATTTTTCTGCCTGTTCAGAACTGTTTAATAGCAGTTACTCTTACGTGTATTTACATTTTTATGTTTTTTAAACTATTTTCCTTAAAGCTAAAAATATTGACAAATGGATATAATTAGCCTTTCTAAATAAAAAAAAAGAGTTGCTTTCTTAGGGAAAGCAAGACCTCTTAAAGTATATTTTCTTGAGATGACTATGTCACATCCACTAACATGAAGTGTGCACCCCCCACCCCCCTCCTCTGCCCTCACCCCTGGAATTCGAGTCAGTAGGAATTGGGTTTGTTCCTGTGGGGTCTTTCTTTGGAGCCATTTGTGAGAATGGACGAGGGGTGGTGCCACTAGATGGCACCTTGTGCCTAGCCCTCAATGCCCAGGGCAAAGTTGGACTCCAGACCAGCAGGGCTGGAAAAGACTTCAGAGCTCATGCAGCACCATCCTGCTCCCCTCCCACCACAGAGGGGGCCTGGGCCTCTGCTTGCCATGTGGTGGCTGGGGGGAGAGCAGACTCCTCGTCCAGTGCTCTGACTCCTTCGCCAGGCTGAGACCTCATTCTTGATCTGACTCTAGAAGGCACACCTTCCTCTGAAGATAATGGTGGGGTCGGGGGAGTTTACTCAACAGCCCCCTTATTGCGGTATTTTTGTGTCCACAACCCTGGGAGGCGCCCCATGTGAAGTTCTTGCAGCTTTGCCAAAAAATGGTTTTCTATTTTCAAAATGACCCAAGCCAGTAACTAGCATTAGTAGCTTCCGTGGGGGCCCCGGGCCCTGTATTTATTTTTCCTGCGTTTGTCTCTGGTCTCCTCCTAAGCTGCCCTTCCTGTGAGCCTTTCCGAATTGCTATCTTAGTATTGTGTTTTCAGTGTTGCCCAAATTCTGTGTCAGTGAAGTTCTTTTCCTGGGCAATTAATTCTTAACCTCGTTACTGTTCTCTGGACCTTCAAAGGGCTTTCTCTTTTATATCCGTTCTCTCCCCAGGCTGCTCACGGTCAGTCCATATCTGCTCTTTGGATCCCGTCTCTCCCAGCCCCCAGAAACCAGCGCTGAGGGCTGCCCTGCGCTTTCCGGTGAGGGGACTTTGTGTGCCGTGAGCAGAGCTGGGTGGCTTCTGTAGGCGGGTTTGGTACCTGCACCCCCCGGGGATGAACGCAGAGTCTCCAGGTGGCTAGCCTTCTACTCCACCGTGTTTTCTCTTGGGTCCTTCAGGATACATCCTGATGTGCAGCTGTTTGTCAACAGTGGCTTTGGGGCAGGTTGCCTGAGTCACCCAGCTGTGGACATCGAGGTAGAAGACTTGAGGTGGGCCAGGAAGTGAGGCCAGTCACAGCCCTGTGCCTTGGCCTCAACCGGTGACACTGAAAAGCACAGCAGACTTGCCAGGGCCAGGGCTGCGTCAGTGACTGACCTTCTGGGCCCGGTTTGGTCCAGCAGCCTTGCCAATCCAGTAGCTCTCTTCTGTTTCAGAGAAGGACCCAGGCGGCGTGCCTTCATTCCAAGACTTAGCCACAGGTCTTCCTGGAAGGGGGCTGAGCCTCCGCTGATGCCAGGTGGAGCTGGCTCGGCCCAGGGACCTGGCTCGGCCCAGGGGTTGGGAGCTTTCTAGGCTCTTGAAGTTACTTGACCTTTGACCTTTGGAGTGTGAGCCTCTTCGTATTTGTGAGATGTCACCCTGCCCCTTGCCTCTTTCTCTGTGGGGACGAAGAATGCAGAAGACTAAGTGGGAGGGGTACAGAAAAGCATTACTCACCTTGATAAATTATAATATGAAACATGATTCACAGGTTTTTCTGAAATTCATCTAGTTAAATTTAATATTTAAAACCTCGATGTTCTACCATTGAAAAGAGCGTCATTACCTGTTCTTAGCCTCCGCGTAGCTCTAGGCTCAGTGTGGATGCTGCATAAACGCTCCTCCAGGGTCTGCCTTCGGGGTAGATTTCTCCACCACCTTGGGAGCGTCGGCAGCAAAGCCCCCTTGTTTTGTGACTCCTGGGGCTGCCGTGCGCGCTGGCTCTGTCCTGCAGCCCTGTGCAGAAGGCGCTGCCCCCCTCCTTCAGCAGAGGTCGTCCAGGTTGGAAGACTAAGAGGTGGTGGTGACATGCTGGTGGGTTCCCAGGCCCCAGGCCGCCGCCTCTGGGAGGCTCGTTCGGCCTACGTGTCAAGTAGCCTGTGTTTGCGACCTGGTCCGGTCGGCCCGAGAGCCAGTAGGAAGGCCTCGGCCATCCCAGGTGACAGCTCAGCGTTGTCTGGCTGGCTTGCCTGTGGCATGGCCGTGTCACTGGGGACCCGGGCATGTGGCTGCCTTTGCTGTCAGTGAGAGGACGGATGGAGTCTTGCTTACTTTAGCGTATTGTGGCACTTGTGGAAAACAGGCCATGCGTGGGAACCATGCCCTCCGTGGTGCTCATAGCACCTCCCAACCCACAGGCCCTCTGCCTCTCACCTCAGACCAGCCGGCCCCCCACACGCCTCCGAGATGTCCTTCCGGTGCGAATCCCTTCCCACTCCCACGTCTCCACCAGCAGTCCATGTCTATGGCTTCCTTCCTTGTTTCCTTCCTTCCTTCCTTCCTTTCTTGTTTCCTTCCTTCCTTCCTTCCGTGTCAGGGCTCCTCTCCTCTCCTAACTAGTTTGTTCAGTCATTTCTTCATTATCTACCTCCTCATTCCCTGAGTATTTCAGATCCTTTAGACTGAAATCAGCCGATTTCCTCCAAGTATGATTCCGTTCGTTGCTCGTTTCCATCCCTCCCTGGGGTACAGATCTGGCCTCCACTGCAGCGTGGACGTCGTCTAGTCATTGACACCCTGGGTCCTTAGTGTCCACCCCCAGTGAGCATGGCATTTCATGTCATTGACCTGTTTTCTGAGATTTCTGAGAGATCTCCCTCCTAAACGGTCTTCATTCCTTTTCCTTCTTGAACCCCAAGGCCATTCCCTAACACCTTCCTTTCTTGACAAGGGGTTCTCACACTTTGGACCAGCTGTGGGCCTCCGGGTGGGGAGGGCGGCTCTTACTACAAATGCAGGTTGCTGGGGCTGCCGCAGCCCTGGAGCAAAGCCTGGAACTCTGCAGGCTCGGGACCACGTTCTGAGAAACCACCCACCCTTAGGGGGCGCCACTCTTCTCGGCTGCCCCTTTGCAGGGGCTTCTCGGCTGCGCGCTGACCCTGCCCCTCAGGCTGCGTTTCTAGCTCCACCTGGAAGCCCTGGGACATCCCCACAGCCCCGCCTGCATCTGTTCCTCCTGTCTTCTCCCGCCCACCCCGCCACAGCTCCCCTCGTCCACCCCTGCCCCTTCCTTCCCATTGGCCCACCAGTCATCCCTCGTGACCTCCATGAGGGCATCAGCCCTTGATGAGTC
The DNA here is from genome assembly GCF_004115265.2 of Rhinolophus ferrumequinum. Taxonomy (NCBI): domain Eukaryota; kingdom Metazoa; phylum Chordata; class Mammalia; order Chiroptera; family Rhinolophidae; genus Rhinolophus; species Rhinolophus ferrumequinum. The sequence goes on along the minus strand of NC_046298.1, from coordinate 3,801,662 downwards.
AGGGCACTCAGCTGCCCCTCTCCGTCCTGGACTCCGGCACGGCTAGAACAATCTTCCAGGAACACGTCTGGTCCCCTTTTCTCACCCAGTGGTCTTCAGTGGCCCTGGGCCAGGTCATCAAGTTCCGACGTCCCGAGCTCGGGATCCTTGGCGGTCACCTCCCGGCCACACCTGACTGTCCACTTGTACAGCCCTACCCCCACGCTCCCTGCCGCCACTCGTGTGTTCTTGGTCACCTGTGGGCTCCTGCCTCCGTGTTCTCTGCTAGAAACGCCCCTTCTCCCAAACGGCTCCCCCCTTCAGAGGCCCAGCCCTGGGGCCACGCTGTACCCTGGCCCCACCGTGTTCTGTGACCCCTGCGGCTGACGTGTACTGTGTCACCTCCGTTCCAGACTGTGAGCTCCTTGCGGGCAGGCACCGTATGTGTTCACTTTGTATTTCTCGTGGCACCTAGTCCAGTGCCTTGCACTCAGGTGCCCAATAAACGTCTGCTCAACTGACCTGAGGACAGTGCCTTCTTGACTGCGGCATCTGGTGAGCTGCTGCTCTGCTGTGGCTGATTTTGGGGGGTCTGCCTGGCTCGCTCCCTTTTCCCTTCCGGTCTGACAGGCTGAGCCAAGCAGGGGCTGAATTTCTACCCACTAGTTGGCCAGGGGCAGACACCTGTCCCAAGCCTGGCCGCTGAGATCCAGTCAGAGCTGCTCCCCTCTGCTGGTGGGAGGCCAGGAATGTCAGTCCCACGCCCAGATCTGTTAGAGGCCATTTTCTGCCACAGGGGAAGCTGGTCTATGGTAGGAGAGAAGCAGAAGTGTGACGGCAATATTTCTGGTGGCAAGAGTTCCAGGTTCCTGTTGTCTGGAGACCCGGTCACACCCATGCCCTTCCTCACACGCCTACATGCCCCGTCCTAGCACGCTCCCCTTTCTGCTTAAGCTGGCTCCAGTTGTGTTTACACCTCCTACAGTCAAGGGTAAAGTCGGTATCACTGTCGTTAGACTCCCAGATTCAATGGGGGAGGCTCCTCGGATCTGTAGACAGATCCCAAAGTTGTGTGCAAACAACTTCGGGAGTGTTCCCCCCACCCAGTCAGAAAATGGTGTAAGAACCCCTTCCTTCCACCTGGGGAGGGCTCCAGCCCACCCTCAAGCAGGCCATTTCCTTCCCAGCATCCCCACTTCCTCTGGAGGTTGCCTTTGAAACTCCCTGTTGTGAATTGCTTAGCTCAGCTCCGTAGCCAGGCAGAGACCAGGCCTGGTCATCACCTGTGAAGCAGGCAGGATGGTCTAAGAATAGCACTCACTTCCTGCTGTGTTCGTACCGGAAGCACCTCGCCTGGTGCCCGGCCTGGTGCCCGACGCGGCCCGGTCTGCAGCCCTGTGGACACTAACTTCGCAGCCTCGCGGGTCATCCCACATCTCTGACCAACAGTCAGAGATCTCATCGTCCAGATCCCAGACGCTGTCCTTTGTGCCTGCGACTTCCTGGGCTGGGCAAGTCCAGTAGGACCTGGGGGCCTTGCTCCTTTAACGACGGCGCCCGGGAGAGCCTTCAGGTGTCATTGCCAGGGGGAACCAGAAGGAAGCCAGCCAACCTGCCTGGACCCAGGATGTGTGGGAAAGCCAATTCCGGCTGACAGCGCTCACTGAACCCCACGGCTCTCCAGCTCCATGTGGGAGGGGTTGGGGCACAGGGCTGCCAGTGTGCAGGACTCAAGGGCCGTAACACCCACCTCCCCAAGGCACACTTCCCCTCACAGGTGTCCTGGTAGCCAGAATGGTGCCTCAGACAGTCCCCTCTCCCCACCAGTGAGCAGAATGGAGAGCCCCAGACCCAGGTGGAGGTTGTCAGCTGGCCCTGCAGAGGGAAGCTGTGGAAGGAAGCCTCCCACCTCCCACCTTCCTGCGCAGTCCGGGGGCCCACGTCCAGCCCTGTTCCTGTGGGAGGATGCCGAGAGCACATTTTTAAAAAGAGAAAGTGGACTGTCCCGCAACACACAAGCTCTGTCTGGAGTGAGCCCGTGTGTGCGTCACCCCTACCTTCCACTCTACTGATCAGTGAAATGACCTTTGATGGTTTCTGAAAACTGAAAGCAGCCTTTTCACAGCTCCAGTTCCAGTCTTCTGACACCTCTGGTTCCAGGGCTGGTGGCAGTCACTGGGGAAACTGAGGCTGGACAAGCTGGGATTTGCCCAGGCCACAGCCAGTGCTGGAGCTTGAAAGCCTTGGGGCAACTTGAGTCCGCCCCCTCCCAGCTCCTCCCACAGCACTCCCAGCCACAGACCGCTTGGGGGCTTTCCTTCCCACCCCCATCAAGTCCCCAGGGAGCCATGCTGGGCTCCACAGCCTGAAACCCAGTCTGGGGTCAGGCCTGGGCAGGCCCTGCCCTTCCCCCCTCCCTGCTCCCAGAGCCAGGAGAAGGAGGAGGCCTCCCTTGAAAAGAATGTGCTTGTCTGCCCGCCTGTCTGGCTCCGGGATCAATCTAAGGTTTCAGCCACCAAAAAAGGCTGCAGGAAGGAGAGGGCCGCAGCTGGCCCAGGGAGCTGCAGGTGCTGGTTTGCTCCCAAAACCAGTGTCTCTGTCCTGGCCAGCAGGTCCTTCTGCCCTTGCCAGCGCTTCAGCAAGGCAGGACAGGCCACACCTCTCCTCGCAGATGGGCGGGGCATCTGTGCTAATTAGCGTTTTGTGCACCAGGAACCTGAGGCCCTGCTGGTAAAGGGTAGGGCTGCAGCCCCACCCAGCCACGCCGTCTGATTGCTTCCTCTTTCCAGCTCTTCTGAGTCCTCCATCTCCCTGTTCACCAGCTGTCCTTCAGCAGCTACTGTGTGCAGGGGGCAGTGCTGGGGGCAAGGGGCAGCCAGAGGGGCCCCTTTTTCTAACCCAGCCCTGGCCATGAGGGCATGGGCCCTGCCCTGGCACCTAGTGCTGTGTGACCTTGAGAAAGCTACTCAGCCTCTCTGGGAATGGAAGTGGTGCTGCTGGCCCTAGAGCTGGTGGTTTCCAAACCTGGCTGTGCCTTAGTCATCCAGACAATCAGCTTTTAAAATACCCATACCCTGACCACACCCCAGAATTTCTCTAACTCTCTGGTGACCCCATTGTGCCCTCAGGTTGAGAACTAACACCCTATAACGAGGTGTGGTAACCAGGATGAATCTAAGGAATGGGCCTGGCTCCGTGGAGCGTCCTGCGCTGTTCTGAGACCACCTTCCAGTCTCCCAGGCTGGCCGGTGCCCCCCTAGAGTGCACCTAGTTCCAGTAAGGGCCCTTCCCCAGGACCTCCCCTGAACTGAGGTGTTTCTCAAGTCCAAGGAGGCAGAGGCAGGACTCTGAGCCCCTCCAGCTCTGAGCCCCTGCTGGGCTGGCCTACTTATTGCCCCCACCCCCAGCCCAGCTGTGTGTCCTGACTACCTGGCAAAAGTTAGGTCTCATTGCATCCGAGGAAGGACGGGGGAGGGGAGTGACTGGCCCCCACTGAGCGTGCAAGCTTCTTTGCACCAAACTGGTCATTGCAGACCCCAGTCACTGCCCCACACAGCACGAAGGGGGCACAGGGGCCCAGGGTCTCAGAACTCTGTTGAGAAGGGCAGGACGAGCGCAGAGCACAGAGGCCTGCTGTCGTGCGTTCCCACAGCCATCCACCTTGAGGTGAGGCCCAAGTCGCATTGCCAGCAGAGATGGGTGTCACTCCCCTGGGAGTGGGTTCCAGTTGTCTAACAGCTCCTGGCTTATCCCCCAGGCCAGGCCCCTGGAATTGAAGGTCAGCCTGAGCACCACAGGCAGATGGCGGTGCCGGGAGGTGGGGACAGTGGGCAGTGCCTGCCGGCGTCACCTGCTACCCCTCTCCGTCCCTCCCAGAACCCTGGCTCCAGGAAGGCGCCAGGACGGCTGGTGGGGAGAGGCCCTCGTCCACCCAGAGCTGGCCGCTGCACAGGTGACTGACCAGCTCAGACCTTCCCGCACCCAGGCCTGGATCCGTCTTGCCACCTGGCACCATAGTTCCAGGGCCTTCCCTGGTGTCAGGAAAGCGTTTTCTCTTTGGGGAAAAGGTAAGCTGGCCTTTTTTAGGGGAAAGAGAGTCACTCTCACTCCTGACTTAATGTGTAGCCTCCACTCGATTCTTCCTCGGGCTTGGAGCGTTCCCCTGAGCCTCGGTTTCCCCATCGTACACGTGCTCACCCCTGTTTTACAAGGAAACGCTTGTTGTCAGCCCTGCAATAATCAAGGTGCATTAGTTCCTTTTTCCTTTCTTCGACATCCTGAAGGGTAGTTGACATATAGAAGAGTATGCAAATCATAAACAGGCAGCCCTCTGGACGGTCCCAAAGCCAGCACACTGTGACACCGGCACACTGTGACACCGGCACCCAGTGCCCTCCTTGTGGCCCCTCGTCCCCGCACGGACCACAGCCTTGACTTCTAATGGGCTTTCAGGACGCTGCCCTGGCAGACCAGGCCCCTGAACAAAACGGAGACACAGCAGGAAGGGCCAGTTACCCGATGTCTGAGTCAGGGGCCGAGGAGCAGGCATTGGCATTTTCAGAAGCCCCAAGTCCCCACGTCCCCAGTGTTTAACCGCCCGCCCCCGCCGAGGGGAATCCCGGAGGCACGTCCGGAGAGCAAATCTATAGAAGACCACAGCTTTCCAAGGAAAAGAGCACTTTCTCCTTTTCTTTAAAAATTGTATGACCTTTTCAGAATCACGTGCCCAATTGGTGGACCAGTGAAAAGTAAGCAGCAAAAAACACGGTTTCATTTTATTTTTCAGTGGGAACATTTAAAGAAGGGCTGTCCAGCTGGCCTGCCTTCCCTCATCCTCTGCAGGGAGGGTGCTGGGCTGCCTGACTCCCTGCACTTGGCAATGGCATCCAGCTCTGCAGAGCAGGAACTCCCGCTTCCAGGCCTATGCTCTCTGGGGGGCTGTCCTAGGGGTAGAGGGAGGAAGTTCCCACCCCTGCCACCCACAGGCCTGTCTCCTCTTAGGTCAAGGACAGCCCAGTTCTATCCCAGCTGTGCTGGGGATCCCTCAGGCTGGACTCTCACCCTCTCTGGGTGTCAGTGTCCCACTATGTGAGACAAATGAGTCTCCAACCTGCTGCTGGACTGGCCTGGCTGCCGTGAGACCCACGGAGGGGAGAGTCCTTCTGCAGGCGTCAGCTCCCAGCCCCCTCAGCCAGGAGTCCTCCCAGGAGCACCTCCCACACCCTCCCAGCCCATCAGCCCTGGGAGCTGGTACCGCTCTCGTGTTTGAGCACCTACTACGTGCCCAGCACTGTAGGAAACTGCACACCAGTTTGACTGACATAGCCGCCCTCCGATGTGGTGTTGGCCCTGCTCAGGGGCCAGAACCACCGGCTCCCAGCCCCGGCCAGCCTCCGTGTGCCAGAGTCGCTGCTGCTCTCATGTGGCCCCAGGAGGTAAGACACTGAGTTAATGAGGGGGTGACAGCTGGGGCCGAAGTCCCATCCTCAGCCTTGTAATGCCCACTTCTCAGCAGCCCCTCCGCACTCATGAACAGGTCCATGCACGTGACTCTCTGGGGCCCCAAAGGCAGGAAGTGAGGAAGACGTGCTGGGGGTTACATTTGACCAGTGGAAATGGACTAGCAGATGGCACAGGGAACTGGCACCACCCCCGGTCCACTCTACTCTCCATGCTCTGGCCCACGGCTCCCCTTGGAGACACCTGCTGAGTTCCAGCACCTGTACCCATGTAGTACACAGCACTCTTCCCGCCCACCCACCCAACCTGGGCTCCCTCCTCACCTTCCTGGTTAGTTCCCATCCTCCAGAATAGCTCTGGCAACCTGACCCCTGGCCTCGTTTGGGATTTTCTGATATGCTGTCATGGAACAGAGCCTGGCACATAGAAAGCCTTCAGTCAATCTCTGTGGTGAAAATGAGTGCATAGAACTGGGTGGGGTCCCTGCTGTAATCAAATAGTCATTGAGGTGGTTATATAATGACCATCTTCTCTAGGCCACGAGGACTTACTTTCCTCATAACTATAATATATTCCCTACACGTAGCACAATGTGGCGCATAGTAAGTGCTCAACAAATACTTGGCGAGTGTATAAGTGGACGATGGCAGGTGAGTTGAGTCCCTCCCCCAGCAGAGTGGTTTCGACGTGCGTAGGAGCCCATGTCGCGTGATGCGGCAGCAGTGACGGGAAAGCCCTGTCTAGGAACTCACTGGTTCTGGGGGGACCGTCATGAAGACAGTTTTGCACCCGGAGGCCAGATTCCTTGTGGATTACGCAAAGGCGTGTGTCTCCCGTGGAGGCAGATGCGTTGGAACGGCAGGGAGCGTGCTCTGCCTGTGCTCGTGTGCAAGGCAGACGGAGGCAGGCGGGCCCTGCTAGGAGGGGCTGGTTGGGACCAGACTCCTAGGGATGGGTCGGTGTCCCCAGTGGTTCCTGACTCATCCACAGCCTCTGGACAGGGGCCCTGCCCTGGCGGGGAGGTTGGGATCCTGGACAGTGGGCTGTCGGGAACTTCTTGTAAGCAGGACATCGTGGGAGCCTGATGTCAGGAGCAGGTCCTCCCCGGGCGGCCGGAGCCCTCAGGGGCAACAGTGGGGCGAGGCTCGCAGGGAGCTGGCCTTTAACTTCCTGCATACCCTGGGGGGGCCCCAGGCTGGGAACCAGAAAGTTCTGGCTCTTCCCAGTGCGGGTTCTCAGATTTGTTGTGGGAACGCAGATGGTCAGAGCTGAAAGGGCCCACAGGCTCAGTGTACAGATGGGAAACAGACCCAGAGCAGCTACGACAATGTTCCGGATGCCACAGGAAGCCAGCAGACGACCTGAGCTTGGGGCCTGATGTCCCAGTGCTCCAGGTCCACCCATTTACTGTCTTGCGCAGGTTGCCTAAACCTCTCCAAGCCTCAGTGTCCTCATCTGTGAAACGGGGATAATAACACCTACCTCAAAGGACTGTTGTATTAAATGAGATCATTTCTCCGTTCAAGAAATATTCAGTGAGGGCTATGGCAGGCCCTGCTAGTTATTCTCCCCTTCTCGGAAACAGAACCCCAACTTTTAGCGGGGAACACAGTCACCGGAATAGATGACATCTCCCCATCTGCCTGGCACACGTAGTGGGGAGGCAGAAAGATAACTGGACGTGGTCTGTGCAACTTCTGGAAAGCAGCCCCGCAAGGAGGAAGCATGACCCGCACGGCCTCCTCCTGGCTGGCTGGGGTTTGGCAGTGACAGCCGGAGCAGCCATCACAGACATGACATTGAAGTCCAGGGGAGAGGGTGGCAGAAGCCTAGATTCCCCCGTGCAAACCATGGGGTAAGCCACTGGACCCCTTATCTCTGGGCTTGGTTTACATGAGACAAAATAAATGTGCTTTTCCTTATGTCACCATTATTTTGAGTTTCCTGTCACTCAGTACTTCACCCAATCCTAGTTGATAGGAGAGTAATTTATGTGACAAAATGGAGAGCAAAGCCAGATGCAGTCCCCTCCCTCGCACAGCTTCCAGGCTGGGGGAAGTAAGACACTGAACACATGTGCAGCAGTGAAAAATTACGTGTGCCGGAGGATGGGCAACGCAGAGACGTGACCTCATCAGGGGCATGGAAGGTTCCCGAGGAAACCACACGAAACCAGCAGTCTGAAGGGTGAGAGGGTTTACCGGGAGGTGGGGAGGTGAGGACGGTTGCAGGTAAGGAAGCACCCTGTGGCAGGAGGGACAATGGAAGAGGCCCGGGGGGCCGTGGGCAGAGGTGGGGCAGCGTGGTGTGAGGTGAGGCAGGGCCAGGCCACACCGGCCCCCACGGGCTTCACTCTTGCTCCCAAAAGCGGTGTTGACAGTAACATGGAAAGTGAATGGCACGGTGCCCACTCATGATTAGAGCTCACCTGTGACGATGCTGTTGAACCAAAATATGTGTTTGCTCTTGAAAAGCGCAGATATCAGCATTATTCACAATAACCAAGGCATGGAAATGACGTACGCGCCCACCGAGTGTGGTGAACACAAGCACATGCAGTGGAATGGTACTTGTCCGAGAAAGAGGAGGAGACCAGGCAGAAACCTTGAGGGCATTATGCTCCGCCAGATAAGTCAGAGAAGGACGAAGGCTGTGATCTTACTTGCAGGTGGAATCTGAAAAAAAAAACGGACTCATAGATACAGAGAACAGATAAAGACTTGGCTGAGGCAGTGGGTTGGGGGTGGATGAAATGTCTGTGGTCACAAGGTATTAAAAAGAAAAAAGAAATTTAAGAACACACCGCAGCTATATCCAACAGAAAGGCTAAACTGACAGAAAAAAATATCAAGTGCCGGTGAGGGCTTGGAGCAACCGGAACTCGCTGCCATAACGGATGGCAGGAGTGCAGGCTGTTAGGACCGCTTTGGGAAACTGGAAACAGCACCGCCTGCCCTCCTACCCAACCGTTCCACTCCCGGTAGAAATCCACGCACGTGGTCACCGAAAGACACACCATCACCACCAACAGCCCCAAAGCAGAAACCACCCAAATGCCCATCGAGAGCAGAAAGGACAACCGTGGCGTAGTCACATGACGGAATAGAGATCTGCAGCTGCAAAACCGCGATGAGGACACAGGTCAGACCCAGAGCCCTGGCGCTGTGACCCCCCTGGCAGGAGGAGCGGGGCAGCCGCAGCCCTCCTTGGGGAAGGAGGTGAGCAGCGGGATTCTGCGTGCTCGTCAGGGTGCCAGGCACATGGGTGTGTTCAGTTGGTGTAAATTCATCACCCAGGTTCATAATATAGGTTATACACCTATGACACGAGCACTGGTCACTCCGTATGGCTCACTCAACATGCACGTTTGAAGAAAACGCAGCTGCCGCTATCGGAGGTGGCCAGTAACCCACGGCCGGGCGGTGTGCCGTGCATTTCCAGGGGCTTGGGTGGTATATGTGAGAACAGAGACCTGGGAGAGCCCCCTGGCCAGCAAGGTGAGGGAGAAGACGTGGGAGCTCTGGAAGGGGGTGGTGCAGGGCCCTTGATTATTTTAAGGGCTTGGGGTGCAGCCCACTGTGCCACCCTTTCTCATAAGGCATCAGACAAGCCCGCCTTCATGAACCCAGGCTGAGAAGGCCTTTTAATATTTTGAATAGAAACTGACAGAGCTGAACTTCTCCCGGAGTCCCCAAGGCGCAGAAGGGAGAGCAGACACAGAAGAGCCAAGGGCACAACCAGCTGTGAGAAAGTGAGGAGTCTGCCCAAGCCTCGAGGAGGACTTTGCACCCCCCAGAGCAGGGTGGGGGTTCAAGCCTGGCTTGTCTGAACCACAGAGGCCAGACGCCCCTCTCCCTCAACAGTAGGCGAAGCAGCTCTGAGCTGCCTCTCTTGGGTGGTGGCGGTTGGAGGTGAGTCACTGGCTGGGAGAGGGATTTGGGGAAACTTGAAAAGCCCCGGGCCAGGGCAATGGAATGTTTTGGTGTCTCAACACTCCTGAGTCATCCACTGGCCAGGGGGCAGCTTTCCCAGGGAAGGTGAGGTGGAGGCCCCAGGTGGAGCTGTAGTGGGGACCAAGATGCTGGAGCTCAGGCCCATCAGCAGGTCCTCGGCAAACCTGCACTGACTGAGCTTGAGAAGAACCAGGTGGGGGTGGGGGAGCATGAGGCACCTCTGAGAACATTTAACAAGAAGGGACCCACTTCTCCCTGCATCCCACCCCTAGACTGACCTGGTTGGGTTTTGCTTGCCTAATATGCTTGGACTTTCTTTCCTTCTTTTTATTTTCCTTCCTTTCTTCCTTTCTTCCTTCTTTCCTTCCGTCCTTCCTTCCTTCCTCCTTTCCTTTCTCTCACCCCATCTCTGCTTCCCTTGCTACTTCCTGCTCTTCCTTTACTTCTTTAAAATGTAAAATTTTATTATAATAAATACCAAAAATGATCCAAAAAAATAAAGAAGAAAATAAAAAACATCTAAACTATCCCCCCACACACACCCAGGACATTTACCATTGTAATGAAAAGCTTCTTATTGTTTTGAAAACAGGCATTTAAAAAAGTGAACTCTTTATTTTAAATAGAATAGAGTTAGATTTGCAGAAAATTTGCAAAGATGGCGCAGAGCGTTCCCAGTGCCCCCCTCTGCCCGTCTGAGTCTGAGCTGCCATAGCAAAAGTACCGTGGACTAGGGGCTTAAGCAACAGACGTTTCTTTCTCACAGCTCTGGAGGCTGGAAGTCCGGGATCGAGCTGCCGGCAGATCCAATATCGGGTAAGGGCCTCTTCATGGTTTGCAGACAGCCGTCTTCTCCTTGTGTCGTCACATGGCGGAGAGAAGAAAGTGGAAACAGCTCGGAGGCTCTTCTTGGAAGGGCGCTAATCCCCTTTGCGAGGGCTCCACTCTCGGACCTCATCACCTCCCAGAGGCCCCACCACCTATAGCCATCACATTGGGGGTTAGGGTTAGTAACATATGAATGGGGGGGATGCAAATAATCCGTAACACCCTGTTATTGTTAACAAGTTCAGTATGTATGGTGTGATACATTTGTTACAACTAATGACCCAATGTCGACACATTGTAATTAACTGAAGTCTATACTTTACTCAGATTTCCTTCATTTTTACCTAATGTCGTTTTTCTGTTCCAGGATCCCACCCAGGACACCGCATTACATTGAGTCCTCGTGTCTGCTTATGCTCCTCCTGGCTGTGACAGTTTCTTAGACTTCCCTGGTTTGTGAAGACCTTGACAATTTCAAGAATAACTGGTCACCTATGTTACACAATGTCCTTCAATCGAGATTTGTCTTTTGTTTCATGTTTTCCTCCTGGTTAGACTATTAGATGATGGTGTGGGGGGAGGGCCCCCCTGGAATGGGTGGCATCTAGTATGTGGGGAAAAAGCATGACCTGGCCTTCCCGTAAGGGAATCTGGCTCCCATAGGCCCTCCTGGTACACAGCTAACTTCCCAGGCCAGACTGGGGGCCTCGTAGGGGAATGCCCACCCCCCGGCTTCCTTCCTAAGTGACTCAAGTTCAAAGGCTTTAGTTGACTATTAACAGTGATGACGAGCATGTCTGCAGCCCTTCAGAGCTTACAAAGGACTGTTATTAATAACAAAGTGAATCACGAGGAAGGCTGCTCCGGTGACAAGCACTAAGGTAAGTGCTATTATTAGGGGCCCTGGAGGGGCTGACATCATGCCCATTTCACAGATGACAAGCTGGCTCACTGAGGTTGTGACTTGCCCCGTCACAAGGCTGAGAAGTCAAAAAATGGAGATTTGACCCCAGACGTGTCCTGACTCAGTTCTAGGCTTCCCCTCCCACCCCGTCCACCCACATTGATTTGTAATCACTGTTCTCACTCATACAAATGAAGAAACTGAGGCTCAAAGAGGAGAGGTGCCTTGGCCTACAGAGGCCCAGCCTGTCTTACTGACATATCCTGAACGAGAGCCCAGGTGTCCCCAGGGACAGGGCTGGTACTGGTGCAACCTGAGGGGCACTTTGCAAGCAGCCAGCCAGGCGGCATTCTACAGGGACGGTCCGTGTGGGCACAGCCTTCCAGGCTTGGTGCCCCGCTGGGCTGGCACCCTGTCCCTTGGCTCCCTGCAGGGCTGCTCTTGTGTAGCTGGTCCTCCCAGCCAGACCTCAGGAGGAGGACAGGGACCAAAAGGAACTCCATGATTGCCCCTCGTTGGACACCAGGTGGCCTGGGAGCCTCAGTTAGCCCTAGAAAATGAATACAGCCCCTGTCATTCATTCATCCATTCAAAAATCCTGAGCCCCTGACGTGTTGGGGACACAGCGATGAAGACTACCAGAAGGGACAGCGTTGTTGGCTTCGTGGAGCTTACCATCTGGTGGGGAGGAGAGAGGCCGACAATAAACACCTTCAGACAATTCCAGAGTCACAAGAGCTCTGAAGGAAGTCCACCTGGGCTCCTTTGGCTCTTCACCAGCTCCCTCCCCATCAGCCCTTTTCCCTCTTCCTGGAGAAGTGCTCAGGCTCCTCCCATCCTGGCGTGGGCTTCGCTCAGCCCTGCTGTGCTCCCAGAGCCGGTCCAACCGTCCTCCATGCCGTCACTGGAGGAGTCTTTGAAAGCGTACTCCCCACTCCTGTACTCCCTAACCTCCAAGACTAGCAGCGTCCTTCCCTCTGCCCCCAAACTGCTCTTCAGCCACCACCTGGACCCCATTGGACTGGGGCTCCTCCAAAACCTGCATCTGGCTGAAGACTCAGGCTCGGGGTCTGAGGTTTCCTGCATTAGGAAGGGCCAGCTGCCCCAGGACCACGTTTGTTAATATCAGCTTCCTGGGCAACAGCTGGATCCAGTTTAGCTGGGGCACATTGAGAGTGAGGGCTGGCTACCAGCCAGCTCTGCACAGTATGGCCTGAGCCTGCCATTCCCTTCTCCACGAGATAGAGTTGCTGAGGACACTCCCACGCCCACCAGCCGAGAAGCCTGAGGAAGGAGAGGGAGTGACCAGCATTTGCTGCCAACCCAAACTTTGTTCCCTGCAGACTGGTGTCCGTGCCTACCTCTAGGTTTTCCAAACACGGAAGTGACGCCCTGAGGACATGGTGGCAGGAAAATGGAAGGCTCTCTGCCTGTGTGGGCTTTCGGGTTCAAGGGTAAGATCTCCAACTGGTGAACAGGGATACACATATACTCATACTCTCCTCCAAACACACACAGACACACACGCACACGGGCACGCATGCCCACTGCGCCACTCTCCAGCATCGGATTTCCATCATGCCTTCGCTTGGAAATCCCAGGCTCTCAGAGCACGTTGTGCAGAGAGACACAGGGACTTGGTGAAGGTCAGCCAGCAAAGCAGGTCCCTGATCTTACTGCACTCCACTGTGAACAAATAATATTTATTAATGATAATGTGACATTACGTCTACTGGGTGCCTAGTTGAAACCCGACCCCCTAATGGGTATTTGAAGTATGTTCATTTTTAAAAATTAATCTTCAAACTAACTGAGGGGTTGGTGAGGTTAATTGTGTCGTCCAAAGTCACACACTTCAGTGGCAGAGCTGGGAGTGAAACTCAGGTCTGCCTGACAGCGAATGATAGGGTTTCCTCCACTGCAGGGCTGCTGCCTGACTCCCCAGGTCCTGGGATTAAAATGCAAGTGCCCCAGGAAAGGTCCTGCCGTAAACCAGGCAGCCAACACCTTAGGGGACCAAAGGCGAGGGACACCTTTCCCACCTTGAATTGTGCAGCCTCAGAGATGCGAGTTGGCAGTTGAAGCCTCCTGAAAATGCCTTCCTAGGAAGATATCTCTTCTGTGGGAGGACAGTTTCAGGCTGGGCTGGGCTGGAGCACGGGTGGGAAGCAGGGCTTGAGGCCCCGTGAGTAGGGTCCACAGATGAAATATTCCTGGGGCGATCTGGTCATTTGCATCAAGAGCTTTTCCAATGTGCTTGCTTTTATCCGGTGTTACTGTGCAGCCCTCCTCGCTGAGCTTAGAGCACTGGATACACTAAATGCTCCATAAATAAGTAAAAATGACCAAGTTACAAAATGGACTTGTAGAGGCTGATCTGTCTAGGGTTTATGAGTGACATGTTCTCGGTGTTTGTCTTCACCTTTTCTTTTAAGTAGCCATCTATAAAAGCCATTGTTCTTATCTCTCACGTTCATGCCCCTTATTTTGAGCACTACAACCCTGTTTTCCCTCACCCACAATCAGTCCATGTGATCCAGGGTGGGCATGTGACCGGGCAGGCCCAATCAGAATGCTCCCAGTGGCCACAGTGATTGGTACAGGTCTGAGCACATGATTCAAAGCAGACCAATGGGATTCAGTTCTGAGACCTTGTTGGAAGCACTGCAAAGAGACTCCCTGTCCCACAAATGTTATGAAGCTAACAGGACAGCCATCCTGCCACCCAGCTCCCACGTCGGGGGTGTCTGCTTCCTCATTATGGGGGTGGGGTGTTTCGTGGAAGCTGAATTCCTCCTGACCCTCAACCCCGGCATCTGAAGTTCCACCATCGTTGTTCCTTTGGTTCAGGCAGGCCTTCCAGACTCAAGACGGTAGTGCTCACGAGCAACACTGAATGGGTTAATAACTCAAACGAACCAGAATCCTCCCGTTTGGGCCCATTGGCTGTGGGGCTTGGTGAAAATAACACCGAGGCAGGAACTCAGACTCCAGTGAGGTCAGTGAGATGAGGTCACGGGAAGGAAGGTCAGCTTTCTGGCTCCAGGTGAGACATCAGGCGCCGATGGCTTTGGGCAGCATCCAAGTTCTGTCCACCCCTGTGACACTGGGAGCCTTGGAACATCCCCTTGGGTGGGTGAGGGTGGCGAGGGCACAGGAGGGTCGGCACGCTTTAGGAAAGTAGAGAGAAAATGTGACAAAGTGGGTCGAAGGGGAGAAGACCCTGCCTGAGAAGGGCCTGAGGAACTACAAGTGCAAAGATGGATTTCAGAGGAGTCTTGGGTGGAGTTAGAAGCCAGACGTTTGTTCCTTACTCAATGCGTAGTTTGTGCAAAACAGCAGGACATACAGAAGGACATCTTCTGGGTTGGGCAACCACCAGAATAGCCAAGAGAGACCAAGTACACTTGTAGATCTCTTTGTTTTAGATTCTGCTAATGAATCTGGTGGAAATCACAGGAGGCCCAGGTGGGGGGCCGGGGGAAGACATGCAGGTTCCCACTTCCTGCGTGTTTACTTTCAGCCATTAAACACTCAACCAGGTGCTGAAATCAGAGGGCACCTCATGAAAACGGGTCTAAATTGTTTTCCTCTAAGTCTGAGTTGCATCTTGTAAGACGCTGGGACTGTGGATTCATCAGTTGGTTAAATTACAGGGCGGCCGGGTGACTCAGGTGGTTAGAGCGCAAGCTCTGGGCAACAGGGCTGCCGGTTCGATTCCCACATGGGCCAGTGAGCTGCGCCCTCCACAACTAGACTGAAGACAACGAGCGGCAGCTGAGCTCCCGGGTGTCTGGATGGCTCAGTTGGTTAGAGCGTCAGCTCTCAACAACTAGGTTTCTGGTTCGACTCCCACATGGGATGGTGGGCTGCGCCCTCCGCAACTAGATTGAAAACGGCAACTGGACTTCGAGCTGAGCGGCGCCCTCCACAACTAAGATTGAAGGGCAACGACTTGACTTGGAGCTGATGGGTCCTGGGGAAAAAACAACAACACACTGTTCCCCAATAAAGTCTTGTTCCCCTTCCCCAATAAAATCTTAAAACACAAAAAGTCTGGAAGTACAGTCTTTCATAGCCATTTTCCGGGGGAAAGTGCCCCTCCCAGGAGCACAGATCACCCCCTGGGAGTGTAGGCTTCTGCTTCGGTGTCTGCAGACCCCCGCGTTTAACAAGCATGTGTGTTGGTCCCACTGGCTTAGAACTGAGACCTGGATGGACGTGACAGCTTCAAGCTGTGTGACACGCTCCTTTCTTATTCTTGTTGAAAAGCTCTTAAAGAGGAATTTACTTTTGAGTTAGGACACTCCTCACTTTTTCTCCTTTATGAAACCCTTATAATCCCATTTTTATGGTATAAAAGGATGAGCAAGGAGGAGATAAGCACTAGAACTGACCATGTGGCCTGGGAACTGCAAGCTTTCGCAATCTTTGTTAAAGATGAGAAAACAACAGAGGAATCTCATTCACGTGACATAGGGAACACAGTAGGGAATAGTATTCAGCGCTCATGTTATAATCCTATGCACCCTACGTTCAATAACTATTTGGTGAGTGCTGTGAAATATTTGCATCGAGAACAGTCTTTTTACTGGATGCATTTAATTTAAATGTGAGAAAAATAGCCATTGATGCGTTTGTCAGCTATAAGAACATGATTTTCTATAGCAGGCAGTGGTGACGTAGGGACACAGCAAAGTGCATAGCCGTGGGCTAGCGAACCATGTAACTTTGTAAATGTTTTTATGTGCAGTGGACGTTTGTCGTTGACCGTTCTACAGCCAAAGAACCTTGGTGAGACTGTGTTCAGACTTCCTGTGACCAGGAAGCAGGTTCCCCACCGCTGTGACATCAGCGAGGTGCGACCTCCAGGCTGCTGGACAGGTTCTCTCTCTACGTTACGTTACGTACTGTACTTGTATTTTCTGTTGTTTTCGATTGTCTCATTTTAATTAACGTAAAACTTACACACAGGGAAATGCACAGGTGTTAAGTAGTAGTCAAGGAATTTTAACACATGCATACACCTGTGTGACCAGCATCTCAATTGGTTCATTTTCTTTTGCAGGAATTTAAGGTAAATGTTAATTTGAGCTAGCAGTACCCAAAAATCTCTGAAAAAGATTTTTTCTTTCGCTTTCGAGGAAAGGATTTTTTTCGTTTTTGTTTTTTTAAATTGTGGTAAAATACACACAACATAACTTTTACTATTAGTGACATTTGGTACATTCTCAATGTTGTACAATCATCACCACCACATGCTTCTAGAACATTTTCATCACCCCAAAAGGAAACCTGATACAAATGGCAGTGGCTTCCTCTTCTCCCCTCCCCCAAGCCCCTGCCCATTCTGGATAGTTCATATACATGGGATCACACAGTACGTGGCCTGTTTTTAACTTAGCAGAATGTTTTTAAGGTTCGTCCATTTTGTAACAGCACTTCATTTCTTTTTAAGGCTGAATAATATTCCATCGTATGTGTGCAGCAGACTTGGTTTACCCGTCTGTTGATGTGTGGGGTTGTTTCCACCTTTGGAGGAATGAATAGTGCTGCTGTGAACATTCCTGTACCAGCTTTGTTTGAACATTTGTTTTCAGTTCTGAAAAAGATACTATTTTATTTGTCACCCAAGTAACCTAGATCTGGTATCTTCAAGATAAGAGTTGCATTGGGAACTGCTACTTTGTTTTCTCACAACCTGTTACTTGTTCTAAAACAAACAAAATGAAACAAAAAGAATAAGCCAGTGGTGAAGCCCCAAGGAAGGAAAGGTAAACAACTTCACGCTGTCAATAACCTTCATGCTGTTTGGTGTAATTTTTGACAACGCGCTTGGCCAATGTCCAGGACATGAAAATCACAGAAATGGAGGATAGCAGAAGGCTTCGGTGCAGCTTTAGTTCTCAAAACCACGGACTTTCCAAGCACTTTGTGTGAACAGTTTTGATTCCCACGCCCAAGTCCGAAGGGGATTGCTGTGTGAAATACTGTGGCTTCTGAGCGGCTAGCTGCAAACCGGTTGAAATGTATAAAAATGGTAAAAATGATAAGGACCCAGCAAGAGTGGTGGCAATGGCCAACCTTGCGGTGTGCGAACATTAGGAAGGACAGAGCGGAAGAGCCAGAGGGAAAGCAGCCAATCCCGTAATCGTGTTACCGGGGTGTGTGCATCTAGTAGCTGAGAATCCCTCCAAACCTCCGCTGTCCTCCGCACCTCCAACCCAAAGTGATTCCCCCAGCCTTGGAGTCCAAGCAATGCCACAGCTCTGGCAAGGGGCTCATTGGAGAACGACGCCCCTGTTTGGCCAACTCAGAGTCAGTGGGACCCGGGGACTAGTTGCACACCAGCTGCAGCATCTCGGCCCCGCGGTCCTGAGGTTGAGGCCTGGGGACACGGTGACAGACGTGCCCAGGCTTTGCCTCCATTCCCATGTGCTCAGTTCACCAGGGACAATCTGTCTTCACCTGTCCGTGGCTGCCTGGACCAGATCAACTCCTTCACAATCTAGCTGTGTGATCTCAGGCAAGTCACTTAACACCCTGGGCTTTAGTTTCCTCACCTGTCAAATGGTGATAATAAAAGGGCCTACCATCTAGGGTTAATGAGAAAATCAAGTTATTCCATACAGTTATTCCGAGTTATTCCATACGATTTACTCCGAGTTATTCCACAGGGTGAAATACATTAGTTTGATACTTAGTCTGTTTGGGCTGCTTTCACAGAAATACCATAGACTGGGTGGCTTATAAGCACCAGAAATGTATTTCTCACAATTCTGGCAGCTGGACATCTGAGATCCAGGTGTTGGTGGATTAAGTGTCTGGTGAGCCCCCCTTCCTGGTTCATGGATGGTGTCTCTGTGTTCTCACACAATGAAGGGGCAAAAGAGCTGTCTGGGGTCCCTTTGTTAAGACCACCAATCCCATTCATAGGGCTCTGCTCTCACGACCTAACCACCTCCCAGACCCATCACGTGGGGACGAGTTTCAACATAGCAGCTTTGTGGGGGCGGGAC
The DNA here is from genome assembly GCF_004115265.2 of Rhinolophus ferrumequinum. Lineage (NCBI taxonomy): Eukaryota > Metazoa > Chordata > Mammalia > Chiroptera > Rhinolophidae > Rhinolophus > Rhinolophus ferrumequinum. The sequence continues at coordinate 3,783,519 of NC_046298.1, read as the reverse complement.
GTCACCATTCCATCTCCAGCACCGTATGAGGGTTTTGTGCAAGCTGTTTGATTAGACATTCGGAAGTTCTGAAGCTTCTCCCTGTCCTGAGTAGTTTTCGATTGGACTGTAGTTAAGCAATTAGTGTGGTTAACAAAAGGTGCTCATGATAGTCTGCAAGAACTGGTTTAAGCTCTTAATGTACACGCAGGCTTGCTGTCTGCCAGTGTGAGCACCCAGGATGGCATGTCAACTGCCTCTGTCATGAGGAAAGCTGTCTTGCTCTTAATCTAAAGAAAACTGGGGAAATGTTTTCACTAAAGACGAAGGACAGAGATGTGTTGTTCCCCTGTCCACTTGTGGCTTCTATTTGAAACTTTTATTTTAATCACCTACTCCTTGTGCCAACTCTTGGTTTCACCCCAAGCTGTAGAAGCCAAGCTGTAGTCATAGATTCTTCCTGCTGTCTGATTCCACCAAACTGCACTGCCGTGTGCTTCAGGCTCGCTGCAGTTACGGGAGAAATTACTCTGAGACTTGGCCTGACCAATATGTAGCCGGGGGCTTTCTGGAGAAACTAGAAGACTGAGGCAAATAAAGACGCATAAGGCAGCAGATAGGATCAAGGACCCAAGGCTCATCTCCGCCAGAGCCCCAGCGTCTGCCACCCTTCCTGGCTGACAGGAGGGAACCAGCTGTTACATAAAAATAATAACTGTTTGGTCTTTGTCCCTGGTGTCTGGTACACAGCTCCCTAAAACCCTTGGAAAATGGAGTGATGAGCACCTTCTGTGTGCTACTGAGATGGCAGTAGGTGGGGGTGTGGGCATGGCCTCACCCCAGGCCTCTGGAAAGGGGCGAGGGCTGGAGAAGGAGCCAGCCACCGATGGCCAGTGATGCCACCAGTCGTGCCCATGTAATGAAGCCTCCGTAGAAACGCTAAAGGATCGAGTTCTTGGAGCTTCCCGGTTGGTAGACACATCAAAGTGCCAAGAGGGTGGTGCCCCCCACCCCGTACCTCGCCCTAGGCATCTCTTCCAACTGGCTGTTTGTGAGTCAAACCCTTTATGATAAACTGGGAACCATAAGTGAAGTGCTTTCCTGCGTCCTGTCACTTGGTCTAGTGAATCATCAAACCTGAATTTGTAGTCAGTTGGTCCTAAGGGGTCAGCCTGTGGGACTGAGCCCGTAACCTGTGGGACCTGATGCTCCCTCCAGGTAGGTGGTGTCAGAATTGAAGTGATCTGTAGGACACACAACTGGAGGAGCGGCGTTGGAGAGGACACCACCCATCTGGTGTCAGAACTGAGTAAAGCAGCTCACCCACCAGGGAAACCTGGATAAGGAGACGGGACGGGAGGGGAGGGGAGGAGAAGAGAGATGGGGCCAGGTGAGACTCGGGCAGGACCCATTCTGTTGGCAGCACAGAGTTCACATGCAACAAGCAATCTTTTGGTTTAAAATCTCATATTTAAGGGACAGATACTGACGATTGCTGTGTTTACTTTCTGTAAACTCTTAAGAGGAAAAGCAAATGCATGCCTTCAGGAGAGGACATCAGTTGGGTACATACTAAGGCTGGATCCAATCACTGAGCAGTCAAGCCAAGGACTGGTACAGAATAATGGTGATCTCCGCCGATTCGGGGGGAGCAGGACACGAGGTCATCTTCACAGAACTCCTAGTACAAGGCCCGTAGTCACCGCAGGCACAGGGGAGAGACCCAGGTTTCTTGACTCCCAACATTCAGTTTTCCGTCCCTTTTGCATCCTGAAAACTTGTTCGTTTTGATGAAAGCCTGGGCCCAGAACCCAGCAAACAAAGAAGCAGGTGCTCCGTGCTAATGAGACACTGCTGGGAAAACAGAAAATTATAAAATTTCGACCCACGACTTGGAAACAAACACATTTCATTTATTCACAGTCACTGAGGTCCTTATGGAGCTGGAACATCTAACACTTCCAGACAACACATGATTGGTGTCCACAGTCGGAACAGAACGAGCTCCCAGTGAACTAAGCCAGGGAACGTCACAAAGGGTGTCCGGTGCTTTTCCACAGCAAATGCGGAATCGGGTCGTTCCCCCGATGCCTGGCGCTCACACGCTTCTGGGTCGTCATCCGCCCCCACCCACACCTGCTGATTTCAGACACATCAGCATTCTCAGTCGCCACAGGCTGACCCCCTCCGGGGCCTGGGCTTGGCTCCAGGCTCATGGGGAATCGGACCCGACTCCAGGCTGTGAGACGTCATAGGGAGACAGAAGACTGCTGGCTGACTTGTTTATTTGATTAAAAACAGAAAAAGACTCCACTGTTACAGAACAAAGAGTGCAAAGCAAGCCTCCTGGGCCTGGACCTGTTCCTGCCTCCGTCATTTTACTTACATATTTTACAATGCTTAGCTGATATGCAGAATTGTTACTATTGCTTAGCAACCGAAATGATAGAGACCGTTAGATCTGAAAGACCCATGACAATAAGCAGGAGATACAGTATGGAGAAGGGTCCAGAAGGGCTGAGCTCCAGGCCGACCCCCTCTGAGCCTACACGTGGCCACCATCGTCGACCCGAATGGAGCAAGTGTCACGTGTGCATTGTTTCATTATTGCTCACAGCAACCCCAGAGGTAAATATCATGGTTACCCCCGTTTTCCCACAAGAAAACAGAGGCACAGAGAGATACGTATTGTTCTAGGTCACAAGTCAGTAAGAGGTGGGTCCAGAATTTGAACTCCAGACTCTGGTATTTTGGCATCATGCGTGCTGCCCCAGGAATGCCCAAAACAGCCAAACAGCATATTTTATGGGAAAAGTTCTGGTTCGGGGATCAGTGGTTCAGACAGCGAACTCAGTTTTTCTCTTCACTGAGAGAAAGAGTCATAGGTCATTGGAGCGAAGACAAAGTCCCCTGTTTTGTTATTGTTACAAAATAGATAAAGGATCACTGATTTGACCGATTGTAAAATAAAATCCATGCTTATTATAAAATATGCAGATGATATCAGACTGCAGAAAGGGAAAGTCTCCCACATACACACAGCCATAAATTTGCCACAAGTGCCAGAGATAATCACTATTAATAACCCTCTCTAAACATACATAGTTCTGAAAAATAAATGCAGCACACTTCTGTTTCTAGCCACAACAAAAACTAGCTTCTATTAAACCACCTCTTGCACTGAGAACAACTAGAAACGCCGGTTTAATGAAAACAAACGTAAAACTCTGTTTGAGGGACAAGTCTTCCATACAGAAGAATTTCAAATTACCTACGTAGATACTGGTCCCTCCAGGAGGTAAGCTTAACTCCCCGTGAATGTGGGCTGTTCTTAGAGACCCACTTCCAAAGTGTATGGTACAGAAAGGGAAACAGTAACTTTGTAGTGGGAACTCGGACAGAGGTTACCTTACGTAATCAAGGTTTGCATCACAGTAATAAGTCATCGTGTCATCATGTCTTAGTTCAGCTGCTGTAACAAAATACTTGACTGTGGCTTAAACAACAGACATTTATTTCTCACAGTTTTGGGGGCTGGAAGTCCAAGACCAAGGTGATGGAGGATTCGGTTCTCAGTAAGAGCCCTCTTGCAGACGACCGCCCTCTTGCTGTTCTCAGAAGACAGAGAGGAAGCAAACTCCCTGGCATCTAACCTTATAAGGCCACTGATCCCATCATCCGAACCTAATTACCTTCCAAAGGCCTCACCTCCAAATGCCATCACACTGGGGGGTGAGGGCTTTAATATGTGAATATGGGGGACACAAGCACTCAGTCCCTAACATGTACCCCTGATGGGATATAATTGGGGGTACTTTGCATCTGTGCTGTTCTTCCCTCCAAACTGATATAATCCAGTCTAATCACGAAAAAACAGCTTACAAACCCAAATTGACAGCCATGCTACAAAATGCCGAACCAGGACTCTTCAAAACTGTCAAGGTTTGGAAAACAAGCAACCCTTGGGTAGACAGCAGGACAGAAAAAGGACATCCGGAGAAACCTGGCGAAATCTGAGTCAAGTCTGTAGGCCGCTGAATAACACTGCATCAACGCAGACTTACTGGTTTTGACCAACGTGACAAGCTTAGTTAAGACCGAAATATCAAGGAAGTCTCAATGAAGGATACACCGGAACTCTATATACTATTTTGCAACTTTCTGTAATTAAAAAATTATTCCAAAATAAAAGCTTGTTTAAAGGGTTTTTTTTGTTGTTGTATAAAGACAGGTAGGGCTGAAAGAGCCAGGATCCCAGAGAAAAGAGGGGTGCGTTGAAGTGAGCCTGGCTATACCCAGCTCCCCTTTGAGGCCGCAGGTCTAGGCAATGCCGCAGGGCACTGTCTCTTGGGGTCTTAGCCTCCGCTCCCAGTTGACACCCTCCAGGTGTTGGGGACTGTGCCATGGAGCCCCGAGGGCTGCCTCACCTTTGAATCCCCCCAAACTTCAGCCAAGAGCTGAGCTCACAGCAAGTACTTAATAAATATTGGTGATGAATGAATGCGTACATACATGACTCCATGAAAAAATTTAAAACGAACACACCCACAGTATGACTTCTCTTACAGGAACCGGCTTGTCAACGGCTCGAGGCTTTGGTTTCTCGTGGAACGACTGGAGAACCTGCATGGAGACCAAGCTCCGTTCGTACCAGATTTAGGCCCTGGCTCTGGGCGGATCACAAACCACCTTTCTGACCCTGAGTTTCCTCCACTGTAAAAATGGGCCTAACAGAACCGTCTCACTCCTCACAGGGGTGGGGGTGGGGTGCAGGCCTGGAAAGTGTGCACAGCGCAGCGCTAAGAGCAGCCCTCACTGAGAGGTTAGTGGCAGGTCCTGGGGGCGGCAGAGGGTCTAGTTCAGGCCTCTCTCAGCCCTGCTGCCCACCCACCCAGCAGGTCTCCTTTCCTCCACCAGCCCAAGAAGGAAGAGGTTTTCAGACGTCAGGGAGCTAAACACTCACAAACGGGGCTCTGAAATTCCGAGGCCACCTTGTCCTGCAAGCCTGTCTTTTTCCCCAGCACCCTCAGCTCCCCTCTGGGGGGTCCAAGGCAAGGGAAGGACTAGAGACTGGCCGGCTCGGGGGACAGGCTCCTGCCGCGTGGGCCCTTACAGCTGGGCACTCGCCTGCCAGCCACATCCAAAGCCCTGAAGTCATTTCCCCCCAGGCAGAGAATTGGCACCTGCCAGGATCCTGGGTGGATTAGAACCAGGAGTGTCCCAGCGCTGGCACCACCACCCGGCTCAAGCCCTGGGAGGAGCAGGCCGCCTCGGCTGCCCAGAGCTGCAGCCCTGCGGGAGGGGCAGCGTCCACCTGTCTGGGGGAGGGGCTGGACCCTGAACTGCCCAGCCCCTGCCTGCTCAGGAGCAGCCAATTGGCAAGGGAAAGAGGACCCATCTGAAGATGTCAGAGGCTCCTAAATGCGATCCAGCCTCGCTCTTGCCCTTTAGTGCTGACACCACCAACAGTTGCTAAGAGACAGCGGCAGCACAGATGCTGGCAGGAGGAGTTCCCCTGAGCACTAGGCAATGCCTGCGTGCAACTGCCTGGGGCTCTGCCCACATCTTCGGCCCCTGCAGGAACCATAGGCCGCAGCCCGGAGCCGGCGGCTTTGCTGAGAAGTCACCTGCTTGGAGCACACAGGCCTCTCAGGTGGCATGCGAAGTCCACCTCTAGGGTTCTGGTTGCCAGGGAAACGGCAGCAGCCGGAGCTGTGAGATCACAGAGGTCACACTCAGGACAGAAGTTCTAAAAAGTCAGTCCTCTCCTGTGGCCTAAGGCCACAGTATCAGGCCAACGGATGCACACAAATGTACAAGTTGTCAAGACTCCTTTCTTTGAAGCACCATCCTGAATTCTGAGGTCATGACCATCCTATTATTTTTGTATCTGGATTTTATAAAATAATAGTGATGGTAGGGGAACTGGGGTATTTCCATAAATGCCTTTTACATGGCAAAATCAACACCAGCCTCCTTCGATGGCCCCTCCATTTCTCTCTCCTTCCCCCTCCTCTACTCCCTCTCTTCTCTTGTCTTTTCTCTCTCTCTCTCATCCTAAAACCCAAAAGTCTTGGAATGCAAGGAAATGACATGAAAACCGACAAGCTCACTAAAATGGTGCAGGAGCCGTCCACGGCAGACATCTGTCTGTACCTAGCCCAGTGAGGTCACAGAGAAAGGGTGTGGTTAGCTTTACCTGGGCAAACTTCACAAAGGAGGTGATGCCTGAGCTAAAGATTGAAATATCGGGGGCTGCTTGCCAGGGGACAGGTGGATGGTGGGGGTGGGGTGAGGGATGGGGTCAGAGACGGGCGGGAAGGACATACTGCCGAGCCCCTTGTTTGAGATGTCGCTACCAGAGTGTCTCTTCTGAGAGGGGCCATGTCGGGCCATGAAGCCAGAGCAGTTGGTGGGGGACAGGTAACAGCGGGCCCTGAGGGACAAGCTAAGACCTGCGGCCCCCAGCCTGTGCACTCATGTCCTGAGCACCAAACATCTGTTGTCCAGGATTCGAAATTCCAAACTGAACAGAGGCAGGAGGGTGAGTGGCAGGGCAGCCCATGGCGTGTCCCTTGGGAAGCCCCTTGTACTGGACGTGAGCAGGCCTCCCCCAGACCACAGGGGATTCTGAGTGATGTAAGCCAGCCTCCCGAAGTGACCTGTGGTTCTGTAGCCTGTTCCCCAGAGACGTTCATGGAGATACAAAAGCGGGGGTTTCGCTGAAGGTGATGGTGCCCTCTCTGGAAGGACAAGGTGCTTTCTGTACACGAGGTACCACCCAGCCTCTCAGTCCCCAAGCTCAGGCTTTCAGGGATTCCCTACTGGAGTAAAATGGGACTGACATTTTTTATATCTCAATTTAATTTTGTTCCGAGCCTGTTTTGCTAGATGACAGAAATGTCATCTCAGGCAACTTGGGGTGTTCACCTCTTTCCCCAGGGCCGTCTCTAGTTTCTGGGGCACTTATCAAAGGCATGTAACGGAGGGCCTAGGGTCCCTCGTGTCCTCAAGCTTGCCGTGGGGACATCCCTCCTCAGTGCTCTAGACGTTGGGCCCCTCTGGTGGGGAGCCTGCTTCATTCGGCTGAGCCCACTCTTGGAGGCTTCTTGGACCCCAGCCCTTTCTCTGCGTCTTGCTGCCTCCCCAGGGCCCTTCCCAGGAAGTGGCACTGGGTGCTCTGGGCGTTGCTCCACTGTTCAGCTGGGAGTTTTGTCTTCAGCCTGAGGCATATACTGGGCACCGGGGTCAGAGCCACTCCCAGGACCATTGGCATCCACTGCAGGGCTGCCCTCCTGCCCCTGCCCCTCCCCCAACCCCGGAATCCTCTGCCCTGGGGGAAGGGTGTAGGTCTTACTCATCATGGATCCACCTCCATCTGTAAGCATTGAATTTATCCTTTTTATTTGTGTAAAGGCACTACACTAGCTTTTGAGTTTCGAAAGCCAGGAAAAGGACGTTTTTCTCCTCCGCCTCATCACATCCTTCCCCCGAGGTATCCGGCAAGTCTGGGCTTCGCTGCAAAAGGAGCCACAGCGAGGTCTGGGTAAGATCTTCCCTGCTGAGGCCCTGGGATCCCCTCTGGACTGTTCTGTGCCAGATATTTGTCTCTTCATCTGGTTCCTTCCTTAATAATTAAAACAACACAAAACAAATAAGCAAACCCAAAGCTCTCCAGCTCTTGGCTGCAGCCCTTGTCTGGGCAGGTTATCAGTGTTTTCTGCAGGTGGCCTCGCTGCACAGAGCCGTTCTGCGGGCCAGGCCCTGTGTGAGGGGCGTGGCCGTGGCCGAGCTGTGGCGGCCACTGGGAAACCGGAACAGGCAGATCCGTCACCGGTTACTTCGACTCTCTCATTCCAGCGCTCCGAGATTTTTGTTTCCTGGCCACCATCTGCTTCCTGCACTCTGGGCTGAGGGAGGTTACAAACAGGGAAAACTGTCTCGCTTGTAGTAGTTACAGCTGAAATTGAAGCGATGTTTCAGGCCCCTTTGTTTACATTAAAAAAATTTTTTTTCTCCAGCCACCAGCAAACATCTTGTCCTCTGACTAGCTGTCACCTGCAAAGGAACAGCTCCTTCTGTCTTTTCTTTCAATTCAATTTCCAGAAATAGGACCTGCCTTTGCCTTTCTTGGAGACTGAAGTGTTTGTGGTTAAGAAATGGGGTCCTGTTTTCGCCACTTACCACCTGAACCTTTAGAGAGGTGATTTGTATATACTGAGCCTCAGTTTCCTCATCTGTAAAACTGGGACGCTAATAGTATGTACCTCAAGAACTGGAGGATTAGACAAGCGAACGCATAGAAGTGCCTAGACCAGTGTCCCTGCCACAGCCAGCCCTCGCGGAATGCGGGCTTGGATTATTATGTGACTAAATTGTTACTTTCCCACGGCCCTTGGGGATTTATGGGGAAACTGGCATCAGGAATTCAAGATTTTAAACTAAAGGAAGACTATGCACAGGGAGGAAGTGAGAAAGGGAAATGCTTGGGGTCAGGGGAACAAAGCAAATTGATATTTCAACTATAAATAGCAGTGGAGCTAGCCATCCTGCTCATCCTGCAAAACAAGGAGCCCCTTCCTTTATGTCATTTGAAGGGTAAATAGAGCCCCACCCACTCTTCCAATAGCTGCACAGGGAAAAACCCGGTCCAGCTACAGAGGGAACTAGGACGCCCTGGAGGGTGCTGCCAGGTGCTCTGTCCATGGTTGCCTTTGGCCTCCCGACTCCCTCGGCAACCCAGAGCCTGGGAGCCCCCACCGTGAGCTGCCAGGTGAAGTCCCACCTTGGCAGGCTCCTGGATGAGCCTGTGGTGTGGACTTCTGGGATGGGGTCCTTGGACAAGGGAGGCGCAGAGAAACAGGTTTGTCCCTGGATTTCAGAAGCATCCCTTAGGATTCCGGAGCTGGACGCCATCCTCAGAAGCCAATTGGCTCCAACCTCCGTCTTCTTCAGACAATCCAGCTTCTTAACCTCTCCTGACTAGTCGTCATCACCACCTTCACCATCGTCACCACCTTCACCATCATCATCACCAATGCTTCTTTCGGCCATTTATTACACACCTGGCACTTTTCTAAATGCTAGTGCCTCCTCTTCCAGAGCACCAAGGCTCCTCAGACTTTCTCTGAAATGCTGTTCAAAAGCCCCCTTCCTCCACGAAAACTCTGCTGTTCTGTGAAACCGGTAGAAGAGGTCAGGCCACAAATCTCCATTGAGCACCAACTATGTATTAGACACTGCTCTGAAAAAAATACACGGTTACATTGCTGCCATTAAACAATTGCAAATGTGATGGAGGTGAGAAAAGGGGGTATACAGGGTGCCACTGGGGAGTAGCCACCATGGAGAGCCCACCTTCTCCAAGGTCCCCAAGTCCTCAGGGACAAAGCCCAGGCCAGTCACCGAGCACCTCACTGGTCAATCGCTCCATCTGATTGGCTACTGTTTCACACCACCATGTGTGTCCCTCATTCCCTCTGGTGGATGTGACTTCATAGTGACAGAGCTGGGAAGCGATTCTGGGGTGTGTCCAGGCTGTGAGCTCCCGAGGACGGGGAAATAGCTCACCCCTACATCTCAGTGCCAGGAGGGGACATTCAGAAATGAATGTGGCACAGCGAAAGAAGCCATCAACAAAATGGTAATGCAACATACTGCATGGGAGAACATATTTGTAAATCCTCTGTCTGATAAAGGGTTAATATTTAAAATATATAAAGAACTCACACAACTCAATAGCAAAAAAACCCCAAACGATCCAATTGAAAAATGGGCAGAAGATCCAAACGGACATTTTTGCAAAGAAGGCACACAGATGGCCAACAGGTGCATGAAAGGATGTTCAACAGCAATGATCATCAGGGAAATGCAAAGCAAAACCACGATGAGATGTCACCTCACGTCAGATGGAATGGCCATCATCAAAAAGACAAGACACAGGGGTCGGCCCGGTGGCTCAGGCGGTTGGAGCTCTGTGCTCCTAACTCCGAAGGCTGCCGGTTCGATTCCCACATGGGCCAGTGGGCTCTCGACCACAAAGTTGCCGGTTCAACTCCCGCAAGGGATGGTGGGCTCCGCCCCCTGCAGCTAACAACGGCAACTGGACCTGGAGCTGAGCTGCGCCCCCCACAACTAAGATTGAAAGGACAACAACTTGAAGCTGAACGGCACCCTTCACAACTAAGATTGAAAGGACAACAACTTGAAGCTGAACGGCACCCTCCACAGCTAAGATTGAAAGGACAACAATTTGACTTGGAAAAAAGTCCTGGAAGTACACACTGTTCCCCAATAAAGTTCTGTTCCCTTTCCCCAATAGAAATCTTAAAAAAAAAATTACAAGACACAACAAATGCTGATGAGGATGTGGAGAAAAGGGAACCCTCGTGCACTGTTGGTGGGATTGCAGATTGGTGCAGCCACTGTGGAAAACAGTATGGAGGTTTCTCAAAAAATTAAAAATAGAACGACCTTATGACCCAGCAATTCCAATTATGGGTCGTTATCTGAAAAAGACTAAAACACTACCTTGAAAAGATAGCTGCACCCCGCATTCATTGCAGCATTATTCACAATAGTTAAGACATGGAAACAGCAAGAAATTGATGGCTGAATGGATAAAGGAGAGGTGGTACTCATATACAATAGAATATTATTCAGCCATCAAAAAGGAAATCTGGCCATTTGCAACAACATAGATGGACCTAGAAGGTATTATGCTTAGTGAAATAAGTCAGACAGAGAAAGACATTGTATGATCTCACTTAAATGTAGAATCTAAAGATAAAACAGTAACAAAAGGAACTCATAGATACAGAGAACAGATTGATGGTTGCCAGAGGCAAAGGGTGGGGGTGGCAAAACGGGTGAAGGGGGTCAAAAGGTACCAACTTCCAGTTGTAAAATAAATAAGCCTGGGAGAGCTAATGTACAGCATTGTGGCTACAGTTAATAATACTGTATCGCATATTTGAAAGTTGCTAAGAGAGTAGATCTTCAAAGTTCTCATCACAAGAAAAAAAATGTGTAACTGTGTGGTGACAGATGTTAACTAGACATATTGTGGTGATCATTTTGCAGTGTTTATAAATATCAAATCATTATGTTGTATACCTGAAACTAATATATGTCAATTATATCTCAATAAAAAAGAGCACAGGGCAGCCGGATGGCTCAGTTGGTTAGAGTGTGAGCTCTGAACACTAGGGTTGCCGGTTCGATTCCCACAGGGGCCAGTGAGCTGCGCCCTCCACAACTAGATTGAAGGACAACGACCTAGAGCGGATGGGCCCTGGAGAAACACACTGTTCCTCAATATTCTCCAATAAAAACTTAAAAAAAAAAAAAGACCACGAAATGATTTTTTTAAAAAAGGAAGAAATATGGATTAACACAGGAAGGAGCAACCAAATAAGTGAAGCTTTCATTATTTCCTCTTCCAAGGAAGGCAAAATCGTAGGGGGCTTGAGCAATGTCCCGTTTACTTGCCCACGGGACTGAGTGCTTGGCCCCAGTAAACTCAATAATGTTTGTTAAATGAATAAATGGAGGCATAGTTGAACACGTACAATCCTGGTTGTCTATCATCGTGTACAATATAGTGTGTAAGGTGTGCTCTATAAATATTTGATAATTAAATTGATGAATAAAATTATTAATAATAGGCACACCACTTAGAAAACAACCAAAGTAATTTTCCCCATTAACTTCCGTTAATATTTACTGGTAACAGATTTTCTGCAACCACATGACTGCTTACTCCCTCCTTCTGGATTTCTTAGAAAGTTAAAAACAAACAAACAAACAAAAAACAACCTCCTGGGGGAAAAGCGGGCTGAATCTAAATCTAAAAACCTGTCCATGTGAGTGTATGCGTAGCCTATGGAGTCTGCCAGCTGCCTTCTGCTGGGCCCGGCACTGTCACACAGAAAGGACTGGGGGCGAGGGTGGAGGAGGAGGTTCCCTGGGCCTGCCAGGCCGCCTGGGAAGTAGGGACAGCTGTCTCAGCCACATTCTCTATGGGGATACACTTTTTCTATTTTCAGCATCATTATCTGATTTCCATACGATTTTACAAGATACAAGGTAAATATTTATACAAATACTTCTTTGCAAAAAAGAGTCCATTTAATCCGACGAGCTAGGGTTGGTTGTCAGTGATGGACGATGTTTGTGCAAGTCGACTTCATACAAAGGCACCAGTTATGGGACTCTCAGAGCAGGCTCCTCCACTAGATAATGCCACCCCACCTCTGCTCAGCGCCGTCCTCCATCAAACAGAACCAGCCAGAAATGGGAGACAAAAAAGGGCCCTTTCTTAAGCAACTTGGATGTTGACAGACCGAGGCTGGGAGCAGAAACTCTGGGCTGAGTAACCCTTGGGGGCTTCCGCCTCGTCTATCTAATTCTCGGAGGTGGTCACTGACAGTTCACGTCCACCATCAAGCACTAACCCCTCTCCTTGCTCTCCACCTCGCCTCGAAGGCTGAGCAGGGGAAGGTCTTTCTTTGCCACCCTCCTCAGGAGCCACTTTCTTCGTTTTCCCTCTTGCTAGCGGTATTTTTTTAAAATAAATTTTATTGGGGAATATTGGGGAACAGTGTGTTTCTCCAGGGCCCATCAGCTCCAAGTCGTTGTCCTTCAATCTAGTTGTGGAGGGTGCAGCTCAGCTCCAAGTCCAGTCGCCGTTTTCAATCTTTAGTTGCAGGGGACGCATCCCACCACCCCATGCTCACGCTCTAACCAACTGAGCCATCTGGCCACCCCTTTGGAAGCTCAGCGGCAGCTCATTGTCTTCAATCTAGTTGTGGAGGGCGCAGCTCGCTGGCCCATGTGGGAATTGAACCGGCAACCCTGTTGAGAGCTCATGCTTTAACCAACTGAGCCATCTGGCCGCCCCAGGGTATTTTCTTTAAAACAGAAGAAAATAAAAAAAACCCTCAAAGAACAGGAAAGAGGGGGCTAGGCAGAGGCAGGGGCCTTGCCTTGCAGTCCACCTGTTCGTGGTGCTATCAGATGATGGGAAGAGGATGGAACAGAGACCAGCGTCCTCACTCACTGCCTCAGGCCTCGGGTGCCCTGCCTGCCTGGTCTGTGCCCCCCAGTTCCGGTCTCTCAGGAGGTATCCCACACTTTGGAGGGCGTGTCGCCTCCAGACTGCCTGCTCAGCTCCCCTGCTATCTCAGCGTTTTCCTATTTCCTGCTTCATCTAGCCACCTTGGCTTGTTGGAGACTCTGCCGTTGTTTGCTCCCAGATCTCTTCCCTGCCATTCCATTGTTCTCTGTATTACAGGAAGCCACATTTCCCAGGCTCCCCTGCCAAGTCACTTGCAGATGGCTGTGAGTGATGGGAGAAGCCGGTGGGAGACTGGAGTCCCAGGGCGGGGAGAATTGGGGCAATCCTCCCCTTTTGCTCTGCCCTTGGTGGCACCGTCAGCAGTGGCTGTGTCTCCGCTGGCTCTGATACACAGTACAGCTGTCCTGTGGCCCCGACTCCTGCAGGACAGCTCTTATATCCACGTGGCCAGCTCCCACGGGCAACCCTTGACCTGGTGCAGCTTCTGCCAGCCAGCACTGAGTCCGGGCTCACTCCCCAGCCTTGGGGACTCCCTCCAGCTGTCACTAAGCTGTGTTCTCCACTGTCCCGTTTAGCGTCTCATCTCTTTCATTTCCTGCGCAGCCAGTTCCTTGTATTAAAGTTCCCGTTGGAAGGTCTAGAGTACTTTCTGGACCCTGCCTGATACAGATAGCAGGGCATCAACCCAGCGTTTATGAAGGCCCTAACAAGAGATCCTCACACAGCGGTCATTTGGCTCTGAAAATCGCCCACGCCTCACCCACTGTGAAACCCAGGAGGATCATAAAGGACGGAGGGGAAGCCTCCACGCACCTGCTACGCGGTCCCCGCCCCACCTGGCCCTCCTTCCTCCCCTTGCTTCTTCCTCTCAGGGCAGCGCTAGCCCTGCCTGGCTGCTGGATTTGTGGGAATAACTCCTTTCTGCTGGCTCTTCAAAAAACTCCGTGCTCTTTGGTCCGGCGGGGCCTCTCATTAACCAAGATGGAAAGAAACAGAGATCACACAGTGGGACTTAATTTGGAGCCACTTACATAGGTGGTTTTATGAGACCTAATTCCCTCTGTTGTTTCTCAGTGGGGCCCCTGAGAATCGGAAGGCTTACCCAGCTCCCACTTTCAAGTGCAGGCGGGAATGACTCTGCAGGTGGGAAGGGCAGGGAGGGAGGCCACCCTGCGAGGAGGGGAGGCCCGGGCTGGCTTCCAGGGCTTTGCGTGGCCTCTGCTATCATTTCCTCCTTGGAAATGGGCCATGGTTAGCGAGATGGCCAGAAATGAGGTCCGGGGAGGCAATCCTGGTGTCGAAGCTGCCACGAGGGTCGCGGTCACCCCTTTGCTGTGGGGTCCTAAGATTTTACCAGTCTTAAGACAGAGAAGGGATTTCCTCTAAGACCCACACAAGGGCCACCAGAAAGCAGGACCTGTTCCACTTCCCTTGTGTGACATATCTTTAGAAAGAAAAACATCATAACACTGTGCAGGTTTGTCGCTGTCTGTGGATGGCTTGATGACCCTGGATTCACAGTCCTGCCAGCGGCACACCCTCCCAGGGGCCTGGTCAGATGACTGAGGCGGAGGCTCTCCTCCCCACCCCCACCCCCACCCCCCGTGGGGCAGCTGCAGCAGGATTTTGCTTCAAGCAGGACTTCCCAAACAGCAAAACGGGGAGAACAGGCCCAGGAGCAGGTATTGGCAACAGAGGGGAACACGGGACTGAAGCGGGTTTGTCTCCTCCTGCTGTTTTGGTGAGCGTTCTTTCAGTACTGATGTGTGTCAGGCACGAGCCTAACCCATCTCATGCCTGGCTCATCTCATCTCCACAGCAGCCCCAGGAGTCAGGTGCGGGGAGGAAAACCAAGGCTCAGAGAGGCGAAACAACAGGCCAAGGTCACACAGCTGCCTGTGGCTCAGGTTGCAAGAGCAACGTTTAGACTCCTCAACCTGGGAGGCAAAATAAACATCTGGGGAGGCAAGGGTCAGAGCCAGAGAGGCAGAGGGAAGGGTCCCAGCTTGGGGACGGTAGAAGCTGAGCCAAATAGCGAAATAAGAGGCAGGGGTAAGGAGTAGGGGGCAAGGAGGACCCCGACTGGGTGTGAGCTCTACGGAAGAGAAGATCAGTGTTCCCATTTCATCTGGACCTTTGACCCGAAGGCGCTGCCTGGAGTTTGTCTTCCTTCGAGATGGTCCCAAAAAAGTAAACTGAAGTGATCTCCTTGGCAGACAGGACGGGAGGACTTGGGAAAACAAGAGGTCCAAGAGTACTTCTGAGTCTCTTTGGCTACATGTGTAATTCCCTCTGGGTTACAGCGTGTTTTAAAAAGTGGTTGTTGGAATAGCATTCCTAAGATGAAGACATATGCATTGAATTAAACAAAATGCAAAAACCTAAATTACAGAAACCTGTGTGTATTTTAAAACCAATGATGAGCACTTTAAATTGCACTTGACAGATAATTTATTTAGAGAGATGCAGAGGGAAAATTACCCTTCTTGAGTTACATTAATGTAATCTTTTTAAACAGCTTCATTGAGATATAATTCACAACTGTACGTTTCGCCCATTTAAAGTGTACAAGTCAATCGTCTTTACTGTATTCACCGTTGTGCAACCATCACTACAACCAATTTTAGAATGTTTTATTTACCCTCAAAGAAACCCTGGACCCTTTAACAATCACCCTTCATTCTCCCATTGCCCCAGCTTTGCTTAGGCAAGCAACCACGAACACATTTCCTATCTGTCTGGATGTGCCCGTTCTGGACATTTCACAGAAATGGAATCGTGATTGTGGTCTTCTGTGATTAGCTTCTTTCCTTAGCATGATGCTTTCAAGGTTCATCACACTGTGTATCGATCCTTCATTTCTTTTTATTGATGACTTCTCCGTTGTATGGATAGATCACGTTGTCTTTATCTACATACCAGCTGACAAACATTTGGGTTGTAGTTTCTACTCTTTGACTATTATGAATAATGCTTCAATGAACATGAATGTCTGAGTTTCAGTGTGGCGATAGGTTTTCAATTGTTTTGGTTTATACTTAGCATGGAAATCATTGGGTCATCCAGCAGCTCCCTCTTGGGAGGCTGCCAGACTGTTTTCCCAGGTGCCACACCATATCACATTCCCACCAGCAGCGTAGGAGGTTCCAAAATCTCCACATCCTGCCAACACTCATTCTCATCTGTCTTATTTTATGATAGCCTTCCACTGGGTAGAAAGTGGCATCTCACTGTGGCTTGGACGCACAATTCTCTGATGGCTAATGATGCTGAGTGTCTTTTCAAGCATCCAAGTGGACCTTTCAATTCTCTAACCCCCAGCCCTGCGTGTGTAGGCCTCCCCACTGCTTCCCTCACTGGTTTGCATGCCTCCTAACTGGTCTTTCCAGCTCCCATCCCGCTCCCTAAACTGCAGTCCCAGACCATGTCACTTTCTGCCTAAAGCCTTGAAGACGGACTCCCTGCTGCCCGCAGGACTGAGTCTGAACGGCTGGCTGTGGCATTCAAGACCCTTCACAGACTATTGCAACTTCTCTATGTCCCATCTCTCCCTGTTCCTGTCTGTGCAGCTGTGCTGTGGCTTTGCCCAGGCTGTTCCTTCTGCTTGTCATCCCTTCCCTGAAGTGTCTACCTAGTGAGCACTGGCACTTTTTCCACACAGAATCTTCTGAGTGAAGCCAGACAGAGCCCTCGTGACGCACAAGTCCAGGACACACCATTCTCGTTGAAATCTGTATCAGGATCAACGAAGTACTACTCCGGGCCAAATCCAGCCTACCACCTGTTTTTGTGTTGTGCACGAACTGAGAACAATGTTTGCATTTTTTCAATAGTGGAAAATCATTACAAAGGAGAGTATTTCATGGCACAATCCTGGTGCCTATAAAGTGTCATTGGAATTTAGGCCAGCTCCCTGTGTCCATATCGGCTACCGACAGCCGCATAACAGCAGAGTTGAATAACTGCAACCCAGACTGTGTGGCCCACAAAGCGTAAAATATTTAGTATCAGGCCCAAACCCCGTCTATGCGAAGGGGACCCCGGCATTGAAAGTGTGCAGCTTCTGTGGGGGCGCTCCAGGAGCCCTGCCCCTGGGCTCCCCTGGCTCTCTTCAGACCTCTACTCTAACACTCATCACTGCCTCGTCCTCTTGCCCCGCAGACCTGGGGCCCCCAAACCTGAGGCTGCCTCTCTGAGGTGCTTCATCTTTGTATCCTCAGAGTGTAGCGCGGGGTGTGGCACAGAGAAGGACCCCCTGACTGTCTGTGGGCCTGCACTGAACTAAATGCTTCCTGGATGCTGAAGATGGACCGACCAAACACCACATGTTTTGGGATCAGTGTGACTCATCAGAAGACGCTGGTGGCACTGCTCGAGAGTCATTATTTCTGACTTTGAGCACACTCCACCCGTCAGCGTAACGTGTGTGATTTCTTCTCTCCCCTCCTAGAGAAGTGCTAAGTGGCCTAGTTCATCGAATCAAATGAAAATCACCGTGGTGGACTACGCGTACACCTGAAACTGATATAAAATAATATTGAATGTCAGCTGTCATTGACAAAAATAAACAGAGAAGTAAATAAATAAAGTATGCGCACAAGTAAAAAAACAATAAAACTGACATCGCCGTGGCTGCTGTAGGCCAGGTTGCAGCTCCCCGTAACTGGCTGGAGGTCGCCCCGGCTGCAGAGTTGAGAGTCCAGCCTCTGGAACGTGGTCCCCGCAAGGGGAGGTGAATGCAGACAGGTTTGTCTGGCGAAATCAGAGCTCTTGGTGAAGAGGAAGCCTGGGCTCAGTCTGAAGGAGGCGGTAGGACGCGAACTGCGAAGCTGCTACACTCATGGCACAATGGTGGGATCGGGGGAGGGCGCCAGCCAGTAGTGAGCCCATCCCTTTCTGCAGTACCCGCGGGAAGGAGGGCATCGGTCTCCC
Organism: Rhinolophus ferrumequinum; assembly: GCF_004115265.2. Taxonomy (NCBI): domain Eukaryota; kingdom Metazoa; phylum Chordata; class Mammalia; order Chiroptera; family Rhinolophidae; genus Rhinolophus; species Rhinolophus ferrumequinum. The sequence continues at coordinate 3,765,530 of NC_046298.1, read as the reverse complement.
TCGTCTCATTTAGTCCCTGAAGGCAACAATCTCAGTTGAGCGTATGAACCCAACAGGTGACACCACTTGTCCATCTGGGCCCTGGGGAGCTTGCATTCCAGTCCGGGGCTCGCTGACCGCAGCCCCTGCCTCTCCGCCCACCGCAGGCCCTCAGAGGCTATCGAGACCTTGTTGTTTCCTCAGGGGACCTCAGCAGGCCTGCTGCTGCTCTTGGTTTCCCGGAAATATATTGGTTCCCTTGCAGGAGAAAAGTCCTAACCTCTTCACATGAATTAGAAGGCCTTTCAAGGACTGCCCTGAGTATCCCCTCACCATCTGCGTCGTCCTTCCACCTCCTCTCCCCTCCCACACTCTCGGTCTCCAGGCCAGCCAAACTGAACTTAAAAATAAGAGCCACGGCTTGTTCGGTCCATGCCATGCACTGTTCTAAGCAATTTCAGCTATACTGTCTCATTTATATTCTACACAGCAGGTGCAAGTATCAGTCCTACTTTATAGATGAGGGAACTGAGCGCAGGGTTAAATAGCTTGCCTAGGGTCACACAGCCAGTAAGCGGCAGAGTAAGAATTTGGACTCAGGCAGTTGAACTTGGAAAAGCATAAGGCTTACCCAAGGTGTTCAGCATGTCTTGCAAATGCCATTTTTTTAGTTTTTCCAACATGCCGTCCTCTATCTGCCTTCTAAATGTTGCACTTGGAGTTCCCTCTTCCTAATACGCTCTCCACCTAGCCTGACTAACCATACTCATTCTTCAGCTCTCAGCTGAAATATCACCTTCTCCGGGAAGCCTTCCCTGATTCACTGTCTGTTTGCTGCTCAGCTACCACCCCCATCGCACCCTCTGTTTTCTCCTTCATGGTACTTACCACCCACTGACACAACTGTTTGCAAGCCTGCCTCCCCCACTAGACTGTAGGCTCTGTGAAGACAGGTAGTACGCTTGTCAGGATCGTTTGAAGGACACTTGGCCTGACCCAAACTAGGCTCTTAACACATATATGTGATATGAATGAATTTGGCAGTGAACTTCTTAGCAAAACCTTTACTATGGGTCAGGCGGAAGGTAAAACTCAAATTGGGATCTCGGGCTACTTGTTGTAAGATCTATGGGGTGCGGGGGGCAGGAGGGAGAAGAAAGAAAGAGAGCCTGCAGAAGCAGTATACGCATTGCTGTGTACTCGCTCACATACTTCTCTTTCCTCCACTCCCATAAATCACCAAGAATTACTTGTATTAAATTTCTATGTTCTTAGGGCTGATCTAAACCACTGGCCTCCATCATCAACAACGCAGCAGTTCCGGGAGCCTGCCGTCCAGGCTCTTTGTCATCACCGGTCATCAGAGCCGCTAAGCAGCCCAGGGGCTCATTGACGGTCTCGCCGAACACAGAGCAAGGGTTTTGGACCTAAGTGCAAGTGAGGAGTGAGGCGGTAAGGACCGTGGGGCGATATGACACCGCCAGTGTAAAAACGAGGGCCAGGTACCTCCACACAGTGTGGTTCCTAGAAAGAAACAGGACACTGGTGACAGTGGCTGCCCTGGGAGACTGCAGGACAGGGAGGGGAAGAGAATTCCTTTTTCCTGTAGACCCTTTCAAATGTTGGAGCTTTATTTTTTAACTATGGGCATGTATTGTCTATTTAAAAAAAATCAAAATACTGATTTTAAAAAATCAAAGTAGTTAGAATATTCACAGACTTCCTATCTCACTCGGGGCTTCTGCCCTCAGAGCCTCTGAGGAGATGGCCCTGGCTGGCTGGGCTCGTTTCACCCAGTTGGCTATGGGACAGTGCAGGCTTGCAGCCCTCCTACTCCTGACGCTGCAATGCCTACACCTTCTTGGAATTTCAGGCCTTCCCAGCTTTCCCTGGAGTGACTCACAGAGGGTGTTTCCCAGCGCCGGGCTGTTTGCTGGCAATGCCAGGTGTTATTAGGGAAGGATGCACGCTTTCGGATCCCAGACCTGGCCAAGTAGATCACCGTGGTAAGAGCAAATATGGGTAAGGTGGGGAGGGGGGTGTCAGGAGGGACTCGCACTTCCTAGGGTTTTCCCCTTTTCTTTAACTTGCTGTATTATTTGAGATTTTACAACGTGTACAAGTTACTTCTGCAAACAGACAAATCTGAAGGTGTGAACAGTGACTAATGAACTCCCAGGAACAACCAGCCTGCTCAGGGCCACTTCTGTGTCCTGAGGGAGGCCTCGCCCTCACGATGAGGAGGAGGCCGCCTGCATCCGAGGGGCTCACAGCCAGATGAAAACCGGTGCACTAGGCCAGAGGGAACCACAGAGGGTTTAAGCTGGGGGTACAGTGGTCCCCGGGAGCGCTCTTGTTCTCGTTCTCCAGGCTTGCCCCAGGCACATTGGGAGGCTCTTATAAACTCCTTAAGAGATTCCAAACTTTTGGTTTTTCCCACTCCATCCTGAGCAACCGCCTCCCACCCTCCCAGGCTTTTCCATCTCAATAAATAAATAAATAAGTCCACGTGGTACAAGCAAGACACTTAAGTGTATTTGTTCTTCCTTTCTCTTCCCTCCCAGGAGCTAGTCCTGTGGATTTCCTCTCCAGGGTATATCTCCAGTTCACCCTCTTCTCTACACTGGAGCTACGGCCAAAGCCCAGGCCGCCCCTTGCCCGGGTCACTGCCACAGCCTCTCCCTGGTCCCCTGATGCCACTCTTGTTCACTCCAGTCCCTTGGGAATTAGCGGCCAGAACGCTCTTGCTCAGACACAAATCAGATCTAGTTACTCATTTGCTTAAACTCTCTGATGGTTCCCAACACACATAAGACAAAATGGCAACTGTGGTACAACTTGCAGGATTGTCCCAGTTTCCTCCCAAAACTCACCCCTGGTGTTGCCTCATGGGCATCTTACTGTCCATCCGACAATTACCGGGGATCTCACGGTTTTTCATGCAATTTAGTGTCTTTGCACGTGCCTGCTCCCCTGGGATCTGGATTCCTTCACAGGGACCAGCTCCTTTCCTCTCCACCACCTTCTCCCAAAGTTATATCCACTTGACCCTGTCTACACTTACTAGTAGAAAAATCAAAATTTCAGTTCCTCACCAAATCCTCCCCTACGCATTGATCAGGCCCCCCTAAGCCTGATGAGTCATTTGGCTGATTAAAAAAAAAAAAATGAGATCAACAGATTCAGTTCAGAATTCACCAAACGGGGGACATGATTTGACAGCTCTTAAAGGGATCCAGCACTATGCAGAGCGCAGAGCACCCTAGGAAGGCAGCTGCAGCCTGACCTCCACTCCAGTTGTCCTGACCCCGTGACCTCTGTTGTGAGAGGCCCTGTTGAGCAGTGCCACAGGTACCTCCCTGAGGCACCCACTCATTTGGTCCAGGGCCCCTGAGATTAGAGGGGCGCAGGGCTAGGAAAATAGTAATGCTCGCTAACTGACCCTCAGAGCGTCACACCCACCACCTGGTACTCTCCTTAGCCACAAATACACTTTCGAGTGTTTGTTCCCTAGCCTGACTCTTGCATACGTTGTCTTCAACAAATACGCGTATGATTCCATTCCAACGAACCCACCTTTGAAGACTGGTGGACAAGGCTGGGGCAGAGACAGTTTTAGTGTACTGTTTGGGGTACGTGATTTTCTGAGCGAGGCCAAATTGCTTTTTGGTCGCTAAGAAACAGTTGGTTTGTAGTGCGAAACTTGGGTGAGGTGAGGCTTGTGCAATCGTGCCCTCTCCCTGACTAGTCACCTCCCCTTTTAGCTCAGGTATTTCCATCAGCAGACGCTGCCCTGCGTCTTGCCGAGGCAGTCACGTGAGTAGACACACGTCTGTAATTAGTGTGGAGGAGGAGCTGAGGGCTGTCAGTCACAGGATTCTTGTGTGAGTGCCAAGAAGGGGCGGGACTCCACAGGGGAGGCTCCTGGCCACCCCGAGAGCTGGAGGGAAGGGGAGCCCACTTTCTGGATGTTGCCCATCCTTGAGCTCCGAAGGACCCAAGGAAACCCCCTCACTGACTATTCGGGCTGCGGGCACAGGACCTGAGATGGATGGGGCAGAGGGGAGGAGAATGCAGCGGGGAGCTTCTCCGGAGGCTCTTTTAAACATTACTCAGGTGTGTGCGCGTGACCCCTGGCCTACTTCAGATCTGTTTTTGCACGTTAGGTAATTGCTGTGTGCGCAGCCGAGCTGACTCCCAGAGTGACGGGGAAGCCCTCTCTCTCGGCAGTTAGGTGCTGCTTTAGTCCACTCTGGGAAGAGGTGTGTGAGGTCCACCTAGAGTACTTCAGGACAAGGTCCTCACGAGTTCCATCTAACCAACAGGTTGGTCTATGTGTTTTTCTTAAAACAAGAAAAAAAAGAGAGAGAGAAAAACTCTTATTTTTCCCTTGTAGGGTTATAAGAATTGTTGCCCAATCTTAAAGGATCTCAAATTTAATTTTTAAAAATTACATATTAAATAAGGGGTTGTAGAAATGAGAACCGATAGCCATAGCACTTTCTCCAGCTTTAACATTTTAAAATGCCGGGAATCTCAGAGATTGGTGTCACTGAAATACGCTCAGCAAAGAGGAATGAAGCCCACACACCGGAAGTATGACTTAAGAATTCTGGAAATGTAACTTCACTGAATTGAGGCCCTGACTTGGGGAGCGGGGTCCAGGCTGTCCGTTGGTCCTTCCCTGGGTGAACACGCGCATCTCGCAGCCGCTCTGGCCTCCGCGAGGAGGGAACGAGGAGCAGGGTCTGGTTTTCCGAGGCAGAGACGTCTCATAGACACGCTGGCCTCCCATCCGCCGTGCCCTCTCTTCTTCCACAATTGCCTTTTCCTTCATTGTGACTTTCAGCACCCCAACATTTCCCCCTTCTTCCATTTGTCACCCTTTTATGGCCTTCCTTTATTTAGCGACTTGATCACACACACCCACAAACACACACCACTAATCAAGACCGTCCAAATTTCTTGGGTATTGAAACCCGATGTGACTCCATCCAATGTTTGCGCCCCGGGAGGTCGGACTCACAGCCCAATGCCGCCCTGCCTCACCTCTGTGCCCCTCCCACACCCTTGGTCCAGGATAAAAGCTGCCTTTTCCTTTGGGCTGTGCCCCTACACTGAATTCTTGCCTCTTCTACATTCTCACCTCTGCATTTATTTCAATTATTTGTACACGAGGCACCTCCCTCACGAGATAGTAAATTCTTTAAGGGTAGAGAGTAAGCACATACATTTTTCTAGTCCCCACGAGCTTAGTACAGGTAGGAAAACAACATGTTTTTAAAGGAGTAAAAGAATTTTTAAAGAACTTCTCTTTACTCTGTTTCAAGCCAATGATTGAGCTCCCGCCATGTCCCCTCCCCGACAAAACAAACGAATCTCTTTATAACACAGGGGACGAGAAGGGACTCATGTCCAAAATGTTTACCAGGCTCTGAAATTTTCTCTCTTTTTATTTGATATTAGAACTTATTTTTGCCATTATAGCGAATTATATTTCTTTTTAAAAATAATTTTTATTATAAAGTCATATAGCTAATTGTTATAAAAATTATGACAGCATACAACATAGGTTGCTCTGTCAGGATTATGGGAGGGAAAGCCCATGGCGCTGCCAGTACCATGGATGGGGGCCGTGGGCCGTGATATCGGCCAACACAAATGTACAAAAAGATGGTACGAGGTACCCGGTAAGCCTCCCTCGTTTTCTTTCTCTCTGGGTTTTTTTTTTTTCTCTTTCGTTTCAGGGTAATGATTGGCAACACCTTTGTTCTGCAAAGCTTCTGAACATTGCAATGCTATGGGATTCCCTTATAGTGTAACAGCTTCTAAATAAACTCCCTGGCAATTTTATACCCCAGAAATAGTACAACTTCAAGGTCACTGTACTCTGTGCTGTCACTGGATGCTGGGAGCGTGAGTGAAGTGAAGCCGTGTCACCTGAAGCAAACGTGGCTGTGGGTGTCGAGAACTGTGAAAGGTTTGGGACTTGGCCTTACTTGTGTGCTACCTGGTTATCCTGCCACAGGTTCATGGATGCTGCCAGCAGGCGAGGGACTCCCACGCCAGAGGCAAAGGACTTTGTTCCTCACAGCAGTAGCAGTAGCAGAGTACCAGCATTTTCTTGTATCGGTTCCCCCAAGCCCCAGTTCCCACAGGGTGATGTGCAGAGGGCCAGGCGACATATGCACTCATAGGGGCTTCATTACCGGAGAGGACCCCTGTATGTGTTTGGGAACCCACATGTTTTATAGAGGGCAGAAGCATGCCTTGTCCTTGCTCGACAGCTTGCCACTTTATCTTCCAAGGCTGTCAGCAAACTTGCTCTGAGGGGAGGCATTCTCTCTCTCTTCAAAGGCTAAGGTCCGATTTATTCAGTCACATGAAGATCAAGGGTAAGAGAGGTAGGCAAGGCCCAGATCACATAAATTAGGAGTTTGGATTTTATTTTAGTGTGGTGAGAAGCCGCTGGAAAGTTTAAAGCAGGGTTCTAGGTTATGTGACAAAAATGGAAACACAGCTGCCCAAAGGGGCACCTCCTTTTGCCAGCCTCCAAGGCTTTGGGTCATTCATGTGAGTGATGGGAACATTCAGCCAAAGTCCACTACAAACCTAGTTTCTGGCGAATCCTCAACACAATTCACACAGCAGAAAGCTGGGGCCTCTGCCTAGAAGCAGATGCTGCCACCACATCCCCTGAATGGACGTTCAGGAAACAACGGTGGAGCGGTGAGTTTAACGGATATGAAATTCTCACCTCCCGGACTGTGGGCTTCTTAATGGAGCATGCTCAGTGATGGGGGGCGGAGCCTGTGTCTCATCCGAGGGCAGTACGGCAGCCTACAGAGGAACCGAGATGCTTAGCCTCCCTAGGTCTGTTCTGTCTTCCGTAAAATAGGGGTAACAATGATGCCTATTTCCTAGGATTTTCAGGTCTTGGGAGCATGTAATGAGCTCTGCCCAGCGTGTAGCCTAAAGTGGGGTTCAACCCCTGCTTGCAGTCCAGTAAAGAGATTCAGTGGCCCAGAGAACAAGGTCGTTGAGAGCAAAGACTACAAGAACGGGTAAATGCAAACAGACTCTGAAGGCCTCAGGGGAAGGCACGATGGCTTCATCTGTCTTTCTAGCAGGTGTGCCAGGGCCTGTGACTTGTAATAAAAGTGGTAAAGAACTCAAAGGTGAGAGTGAGGCTGCGTGTGTAAAGAATGGACTCTGGCCCCAGACGACCTCAGTGTGAAGGAGGCTGCATGACTGCCTCTTGTGTTGACAGTGACTTTGGTTGGGCATTTAAGTTGGTGCATTTCCTGCACCTTATTTCCTCATTTGTAAAATGGGGGAAACAGCTGATAAAATGGGGAAATCCCAGTTGTGAGTTAATATAAAATGGCTGATACAGGGTAGATGGACAGTCAATATCGACAGTTTTTGTTTGTTTGTTTTTATAGAATTAGAGCTGGAGAAGTGTTTCTAGGCCGATGCCTTCACTTTATAGGTGGAGAAACTCAGAGAACAGGTGCTGATTTGTCTGAGCTCTTGGTGTGTTCCGGTTAGGGGTCTTTCCCAGCTCCCTGGACATTGCTCTGCCCCATCTCCATGGGGTCCCTGTGACCCAGCTTCCTGAGACAGAGGGAGGATATCGGAGAAGTGCGGGGGAAGGAGAGAGGGAGAGAAACCTAACCCTGCTGGGAGTGTTGTCAACTCCCCAGCTGAGCCTGTGTCAATTAGTTTAATGGACTCCTTTGTGCGGGGCAGCTGGAGGGGACAGTGTTTATTTGCTTTTACCTTTCACTACCTGGGTTTCACGAGTGCGCATCCTTATATTGACTTTGAGGCCCTCAGTGTCAGGAAACCCATGCTTGCCCATCCCCGTTGCCATAACAACAAGGTCCTGAGGGTGCCAGATGCATAATGTACTGCCTTGTTCCTTCATACCCAAGGAAAAAAAATGTGACCATTCAGATCTTAACACTCTTTCCGAGAAAAAAAAATCCAACACTGTAGTTCACGTAGTTTAAAGAATCACACACATTATTGGGAAGCTCCTGGATGACTTGTTTAACAAGATGCCTGCACACCCTGAGGTTTGGCTTCACGTCTCACCCCTGGAAGCTCTCTAGCATGACCTTCAGGTCTCCAATGCTTATCAAGCTGGCGGAGAACGTCTAGAAAATCTGAGAATCCCCCAACCCTCTTCCCCACACACACCAGGACCGAGTGTCTGGGTTTAGTGGAAAGCACTCAGTTCTTCACTACAGCAGTATGTCACTTTGCTGGGCCAAAAATTTAGCAACTTGTTGGGGACTGAATAACCCCAGTCCATTTCCACACGAATACCCTTCACTTTCCCACTAAATCTTATTCTCCCAGGCCAGCATGGGCAGGAGAGGTTTTCATTTTTAATTAGAGAAGGAAACATTTGAACTGGGTAGAGGAACCGAGTATTTTTGTCTCTGTGTTTAGAAAATCATTTTGGTTGGCATATTCATCCAGCAAGAAAGAGGGCATCCAGCAAGAGCTTATCTGCACATTGGAGCCGTTTAAATTCTGGAATCTCTTAAAGCTATTCCTAACTTAATGACCTCTGGTTTTCTATTTTTAGTCTGTTTTCATCCTGTGTCTTCCCTTCGAGGAGTCTAGAAAGTGTGAACTCAAAGGGCACAAGAAATGGATACATATTCTAAGGGACTTGCCCAAGACAAAACAAAGATGAAGGAAATGTTCTTTAAAGATATATGTGAAGGTGCTAGAGAGTTAGTCGTCCTGACAGAGCCCTGGTCACAGATGACCTCCTAGCAACCTGCTGTAATTCCATCAACATCACAGGAGAAACAGGCAATTTGTTCATCAGCAATCAGTCTGAAATTACCATTAGGACTCTGGAGTTAAGTCCTGTCTCCTGTTCTCCATCATATTTCCCTCCCTCCCTCCCTTCTCCTCCTTCTTTTCTTTCCTTCTTTCCTTCTTTCCTTCCTTCCTTCCTTCCTTCCTTCCTTCCTTCCTTCCTTCTTTCCTTCCTTCTTTCCTTCCTTCCTTCCCTGAAAACTTTTCAATCACCTTTGCTGTCTGCTGTGGGGAAACCAAACATAGAGAAATCATAGTTTAGCTATGGGGAGAAGACATACAGACACTTAACGGAGAACAAAAATGAGGGGATCCCTACTGCCTATCTAAAGGGGAAATTGGCATCAGGTCAATCACAACAAAGCTGGGAAATTTTCTGAAAGGCCACTCTGGGTTGGCTCTTAAAAAAAATGGGAGGTGGATTGGCAGAGAGGTGATGGCCTTCTCGGTTGGGAAGATGATGAGGTACAAGGGGAGAAATAATCAACTGAGAGTTAGGAGAACTTGGGGTGCATCCAAGCTGCTTTGAAATGGGATCTGTATTTGGGGAGTGGGGCGCCTCAGTATCTTCAGAGCCCTTTTCCAATGTGAATAGTCTATGGTTCTGTGATGGGTCAGGAATACAGCGATGCCAGGCTTCTGCTGGGAATGTGTGTTATGTCCTACAGGAGCCCGATGGGATTGCCCTCCCCAGGACCTTTGCACATGCCCTTCCCTCTGCCTGGAACTCATTTCCTCTGGAGCAGCTCTGTTCACTAGAGCTTTCTGGGATGATGGAAATGCTTACCGTGTTTCCCCGAAAATAAGACCAGGTCTTATATTAATTTTTGCTCCAAAAAAATGCATTAGGGCTTATGTTCAGGGGATGTCATCCTGAAAAATCATGCTAGGGCTTATTTTCCGGTTAGGTCTTATTTTCGGGGAAACATGGTGTTAACCTATTCCGTCCAATACAGTAGCCACTAGTGAAATGGGAGTATTTCACACTTGAAATGAGGCTAGTGTGTGGGACTGAGGAGTAAATTTTAATTTTATTTAATTTTAATTAATTTTAATTTAAATAGCCACATGTGGCCTCCATATTGGATAGCAGGCCGCCAGACTTTCTCATGGCTGGCTCCTTTGCCATGTTCAGATCTCAGCTCTCAACAACCTTCTCAGAGAAGCTGTCTCCTAGGATTGCCACCTGCGGTAGGCAGAAGAATGGCTCCCCAAAGATGTTCATATCTTGATCCCCAGAACCAGTGACTATGTTAGGTTACATGGCAAAAGGGAATCAAGGTTGCAGATGGAATTAAATTGCTAATCAGCTGACCTTAAAGTGGGAAGGTTGTCTGGATGGGCCCAATGCAGTCCTAGGAGTCCTTAAAAAAGTGTAAGTGCAGAGGCAGTATAGGCTAGAGACATGACGTGGAGGAAAGATTTGAGAAGAAATCAACGCACCATTGCTAGCTTTGAAGATGGAGGAAGGGGGGCACAAGCCAAGGAATGTGGGTGCCTATAGAAGGTGGGAACTGCCCTCAGCTGATAGCCAACAAGGAAACGGGGACCTCAGTTGTACAACTGCAGGGGACTGAATTCTGCCACCAGCCTCCCAGACCAGCATGTGTTTGGGAGGGAGGTGAGGCCAGAGCCGGACGCCGTGAAGCCCTGGATGGGCATGTCTGAGTCCGGTGGGGGAGGGGTGGCAGAGGAGGCGCTCAGGAGGAGGGTGAGCGGTGCAGCTGGCTGGCTCTCTGTGCTGCCATGGTCTGTCCCGCAAGGGAGTCTGGGAAGTCTGCAGATTTAAATTCAAACCTGGCATGCCCGGTCTTTTTGAGGCTATATTTGTCTATGTGGCAGAATAGAACATATTTTCCCTAATAGTCTGTTTGCTTGACTTAGACTGTTTAAATATTTCGGCTTATGTCTTGGGGCCTCCAGTTGTGCTCTCGATTGGGCCCCCACAATGAGGGGGCTCCTCAGCCCCTGGCTGGCGTCGTTCTCCGCTGCCCTGTCCATCTCCTCACCACCTGGTTATATTTTCTCCAGAACCCCTAAGGCTGTCTGACGTGACTGATGCCTGCAGTAGCCCTGCCTTTCTCCATCCAAGTGGACGCTCCAGAGAGCAGCACGTCTGTCTTGCTCAATGCTCTTTTGCCAGCAACTAGATGGAGGGGGCACTTAATTGATAATTGTTGGATGGGTGGGTGGGCAAAAAGGAAGAAGGGCCTTGCTGCTGGGCAGACATGTTTCACTTTACACGGGCAATTTGGGGCTGTGGGTCCCTGCCATCGACCCGTCCCCACTCTGGAGAATTGGAATAGGAGTCCCTGAGGTTTCTCTAGGTTTTTAATTTCTTAGATGTTCTAGGAAAGGGAGAAACCCTCGTGGTTCCTGGCCAGCGGGCTCGTCTGGCTGACTCGATTAGTCGTCTATTGATGTATATCCAATGACCCCAAACCTAGCAGCTTCAACCAACAGATTTTCTAATGGTTTCTGTGCGTCAGGAATTTGGGGGTGGCTTAGCTGGGGGGGCGGGGTACTGATTCACGGCCTCGGCCTCTCGTGAGGTTGCAGTGATGCTTTTGGCCAGGGCTGCGGGCATCTGAAAGCTTGACTGGGGCAAGAGGAACCATGGGAGACAAGTCACTCACAGGCGCTTTGTGGAGGCCTCAGCTCTGCTTTGGCTATTGATAACAGGCCTGGGGATTTGACATTATTCTGGCCACTGTGTCGTTGACATAACAGAATGGAAGGCATTAAGTAGTTGGAATTATAGTAAGTGGAGCAGCCTGGGGAGGCTGAACAAGGGAAAGTCCACACCTGTGGGGCACGACTGTCCTCGAGTCTGGTTGGTTGCATGGCTGGCCTCTCTTGGTGAAACCTTTGGCAGGAAGCAGTCTGAATAGAGAGAAAAGTAGGGCTTCCTAGAGCTTCCCACGCCTCTGAGAGCCTGAGCAAAGAGAACGGTGAAATTCAACGGCTGATTCTCTCTGGGCCCCAGGAGAGCCGAGTTCTGAGAAGGGCCTCACGATATACACCGTGCCCCAGTTCCACGGAGTGAATCAGGTCTGATGCAATTGGCAGGAGGCCTGAATCACAAGCCCCATCTCACAGGTTCGGGACAGATGAGCTTTGTCATTTCTCCTAGAGAATCACTGCCATTTCTCTTCCAGGGTCAAAGCAGCTCCCCCTGCCCCATCGAGCCCTGATGAGGTGGCAATTTAAACAGCTCCGATTACCAGGTTTCATTAGGTAAGGAGGACCGGCGAAGCGATGGTGGCCCAAATAACCTTAGTGGTACAGACACCGTTTCCAAGCCAGCAGAAGTCTTGCCAAATTAAAGGATGTGAGGATGAGATGCTATGAATATTTGCGCGGGCAGTGGAGAGGATTCATTAAATGCTGGTGAAGTGCTTTGAAAATTCAAGCTATTAAGAATTATTGTTCTGCGTAATAGGGAAAAAATAGAAATCTTGGCTCATTAAATCTGTAATGTTGTTATGCCTGAGTGCTTTTTTTCCCCAGGATATCTTTGAGAGCCACTTTTCTTATTATTATTAAAAGGAAGAAAGAGCAAGACAGAAAAGCACTGTGCGTATGAATACACATACACACTTGCTGGAAAGTCATCTGGGTTACTTGATGTTTCTGTTGATGAAGAAACGAACTGTCTGAGAACTGCTTCTTAGTGATTACTATAGAGACCGTTACTAAGAATCAGTTGTCCAAGTGTGTAGGGTCACTGTCACTAAAACATTGACAGGCATTTGTTTTCTTTTAATAGGATCAAGGGACTAAAAGGCTGTGAGATTGTACTTGTGTAAACAGTTCATCAGCGAGCTCTGATGGCCTTTTCTGTCTTAACGTAACTGAACAGGTGGACGTCCTTCGGCCTTCACTTTGTTGGCACATTTACCCAGGGACCTTCGGGTTTTGTTTGCAGACGTTCTGTGGTATCTGAGAGAGTCCCATCCTCAGTGGACCCTCACGTCTCTTTCTGCTTCCTTTTGTGTATACCAGCTTCCTGGTACAGTGGCTGCTCTAACAAATTAACACAAATTTCATGGCTTAAAACAACACAAATGTATTCTCTTACAGTTCTAGAGACCAGAGTCTAAAATCTGTGTCAGCAGGTCAACATCAAGGTGTTGGCAGGGCTGGCTCCTGAAGGATTCAGGGGGGAGTCCGTGTCCGTGCCTTTCAGCTTCCCGGAGGCCACCCTGGCTCCTTAGCTCTGTTCCTTGGCTCGTGGCCCTCTCCTGGCATCACCCTCACCTCTGCTTCCATCCTCACATCTTCCGGCTGACTCTGCTGCCTCCCTCTCTGTAAAGACCCTTGTGGTTACATTGGATGCACTGGGGCAGTTCAGGATAACCTCTTCATCTCAAGGTCCTTAACTTAGTCACCCTGGCAAAGTCCCTTTTGCCAGTAAGGTGGCATATTCACAGGTTTGGGAAATTAGGTTGTGGACATTTGGGGGGGCGCCATTATTCCATCCACCACAGTCTCTATCTCCCAACTTTTTTTTTTTTTCCTGTCTACTCAAGCCGGACCCTGACCTAAATGTTTTCCACATGTTAACTAATTTAATCTTCACAATCACCCTAGAGGAGAGGAGAGCTCTGTTATTAGAGGCGAGGAAACTGAGGCAAAAGGTGAAATTACTTGCGGGGGGTCAGTAATGTTAGTACTCAAGCCTAGGCAGCCTGATGTCAGAGCCTGCGTTCTTACTCACAGATCACACACACCTTGTTTCTGTCCTTTTTAATGTCCTTGGTTTTAAATACAAGTAACAATACATGTGATAAAAACAATTCAGATGAAAACCAGTCTCCTCTCTTCCTCCCATCCCCGTCTGGATCCTGCGCCTCGTAGCTCTTTGGACCCTGTGACATCAGTGCTTCCAGCAGTCACCACTGTACCCTAAATGCTATGCTATACAGGCACCTTCATTTTTCAGTTAACATAGAGAGTTGTAGGTAGTTGTCCGAATAATAGAAAATGTACTTTTATTAATTCTTTTAGAATTACTAATATGAAAGCCCTGAATTTAAAAATCAGAAGGCTTGAGGGCTCTGGAGAATTGATGTGTAAACCCTTTGAAATCGGTGTACCTTGGTCGAACCACAGAGCCCTAGAGCAGAGAGAGAAGACTCTGGAACCAAGAGATCTGGACGTTCAGCCCTTGGAAAATTCCTTATCCTCTGCAAGTTTCCTCATCCAGGAAAATGCTCCCTTCATCATGGTAGTTTTAAATTAAGTAACCCCATAAACTGAAGCACACGTTAGGAGTTCAATAAATGCTAGTTCTTCCGAGAAAGAAGGAAAACAAATATCTGCTGACAATGAATGAAAACATGGAAAAGAAAAACTAAACAATCTGTTCACAGCCAGAGGTTTTAAGGACACGGTCCTTGTCTAATGTTTCTTCATTTGCTCAACAAAACTTTTGCGGGCTATGTGCCAGGCACTGCTCAGCCTTGATGGGGACACAGGGTGAATATGACATGCCTCTGCCTTCACGGGGCTCAGTGTACCCCCTAGCCGTAACAGGAGCTTCACATGCACTTTTAAGAAAGGCTCAATTCTAACGACTATAATGAAAATATTTGGATCCATGGAAATGAGTATGAGTGTGCGCATGCGTGAGGGGTGGGCAGAGATTGTACAAAAGCACCGGACAGATAACAACTCTATGTCAGATGACGGACTGACATTTGGAAAGTAATTTTTTTCTTTTTTTTTGGACCTATCCTCCCTCAGCTTTATTTGTTCAAATAGCACAGGAGGACACCAGACCCACGCAGAGAGCAGCCGAGGGCCACACCAGTCCCTCCGTCTTCCATCGGCATACAGAGGCCTCTACTCTGGAGCCTTCGTGGGGGTCCTGGGCACCTGTGGGAGCAGGAGCCTGAGCTGGAGGCGGGGCCTGAGTTGGAGGCGGAGCTGCGGCTGCAGGCATGGCTGGGGCCTTGGTTCGAGACTTGGCCTTTGGCCTGCAGAGCCTGAGACCCCTGGCGACACAGGCTCGAGCAAGTTTCCCAAGCTTGGGGTGGGCGATGTAGGCAAGTCGACCGAGCTTGCGGCTGCCGCCCTTTGGGATCTTGGGCTTGACCTCCTTGGGCTTTCCGAGGGCCTTGATGGCCTCAGCCCATGCACTCGTGGCCTTGGCGTTCGTGGCTTGCGTCTTCCTCAGGCCCTACTTGTTGTGCTTCCTGGCAAAACGCATGTTCCTCAGGGACTTGGGGTCCAACCCCCTTAAGAGACTCGTGTCTTTGTGATCGGGGTTTCTTGATGCTGTTTCTGTGCCATGTTCGGACTGGTGGTGGGTGCTGTGGTTCTTGGACTTGGCCATGTCTGCACCCAAGCCCACAGCTCCCAACCCCGCTGGAAAGTAGTTGTCACTGTCACCTACACCCCTAGACCACTGTTATGTAAAAAGCTAAATGATTTTCTCGCTTGTAAAATTTAGTGCCTAGCATATAACCTTTTCCTGGAGAAATAGATTAAATTCAAGGGGAAAACAGTTGTGAGCCAGGGCATTTCCTAATCATTCAGGCTTTGGGGGAACTTTCTGCAATTAGTCCCAGTCTCATTTTTGGATGCTCACGCTGTGTCTCCAATTTCTTGTCCACCACGTTTGGCAGAATTTGTTTGGGATGCTGCTTAATACATACACCAATCCCAGGCAACGAATGAATGACTGGCCACAGGTGTGACTGATAAAGAAAACATTGTTTCTGCTCTGCTTCAGGCATGTCTGCCATGTTAGCATGGGACCTGCTTTCTTCTGCATAGCTGATAGGAATCTATTAGGAAGGGAGGAGTGCCTCCCACTGTAAAGTCAAGAGAGGCTCTCCTTTTGGCTAACAGCAGAGCTAAGCTGGGAAGGGAATGCTAATGTCTGCGGAGCTACCCACCAAAGCTGAATGAACGATACATGGGCATGGTTTGGTCTAACAGAAGAGAAGTCAGTAGGCGGTTCCTAGAGCAAGAGATCGCTATGATTGCCGAGAAACAAACCCAGCAATGAATGGGTTTGGTTTTCTGAACTGGCCTGCTGTAAAACGATTATACTGGCATCAGACACTTGGAAATCATCTGTCTTGACTGGTTTAGCCGATTTAGTCAGCCTTCTCTGGGATTGTGTGTAATGCATGCAAAGGACAACTTGTTTTGACTATATACAGAGGAGGACAGCCAGGGTTCCTGGAACGGGGCTGACATTCGTCACGTGAGTCAGCAAACTAGTAGAGACTTGATGGAGAAGTTGGAGAAATGGGCCTTCCCGAAATTCAGGGGTTGCACAGACTCATACAGAAAGCTACTAATGAGAGCAGCTGCAGGATAAGGAGTTAACAAAGGCAGGATTTGTGTTATGGAAAAAGGGCCCTGGTGACTGGGAGGAGGGTGGGTCATGCTAAGTGAGATTCAGGTTTTGAGCTTCTGGGAGCATTTGGAAAGTTACTATAGCATTGTATCATATTGGAGGGACGAAATGGAGGTTAGAATTTTATATATCTGAGATACATATGTACAAAATATATAAATACAAATATAAAGTATGTATGTAATTTGCATTCATGTTTCTTAAATTGAGTACACTGATGTGTCCAAGGTTCTAGCTAAATAGGTGGGTCTGAATGTTCATTTGTGGAGCTGTTTAAAAAGTCATAGAAGAAATTGTGGGAGAGAGGAGGAACGTGTGTATGTATGTGTACTTTTAGGGAATTCCCATGTAAAAGATGTCATGATAGTTAATTTTGAAAACATGGTTCCGTCGTCAAAACTCATGGACCAATGCAGTAAGTCAAAACACTTTCTACTTATTCCATTCCCTCTTGGAATAATCTCTTGGTAAAATCTCATCAGGCATCATGGAAAGAGTGGTTGTTTTTGAGATGATGCCAGTGAGTTGGTATTTGACCTATGTTAAATATCAAGTTAATACAAGTTCATATAGGAGCCCTGTCGTGCAGGGTGACAGGCGGGGTCTCTGGTCCTGCTCTCCACATAAGAACACAGGATATGGTGAGGCCAAAAGGGAACACCCACGGAGCCATAAGCAGGGGAGTCACACCACTATAGTCTCACTGGAGGCTGGATTCACACGACGTGCGACCTGCTGTCCGCTTTTCTGCCAACTGACCGACTCCCCTCGCTAGCTGCAATCCGCCGTGCTAACTGCAATCCGCGCTTGCTAGCTCAGTCACCATCTCCTTGCTAGCCCCCATTTTCTGCTAGCGTAGCCACGGCAGTTATATTAGTGGCCAATGGCTCACTGGTTACAGCTGACGGCCAACTAGCCACAGCTGATGGCCAGCCAATCACAGTTGATGCCATTTACTACCCGAGTGAGCACCTTTCCACGCGAGGCTGAGAGCCTGGAAATTGCACTCCTGGCTTTGTCCCCACAACCAGTTTCTAAGGTAACTCCCTGATGTCAGCAGCGGGCCACATGGCATACTGTCGTTTTTTAGATGTGAGGGTGTTTGCCACATTGGCAAATTCCCTTTACACTGTTTGCAGAGAGACCAGAGGTTGTGGGGAGTAGGCAAGCTCTCACCCCGCTACTTCTTCTCCCTGAGGGCTAGAAAGTGACATCTGTATCTTTTACAACCCAGTGGAAGGCCACCTGGCTAGTGGTGGGGCATTACCTGTGAAAGTGGAAAATCTGCCTCCGCACTGAGCGAAACGGAACTCTATTGACATTTCCATATACAGACGAGTTATAACTTCCCCCCAAAACCGTGAAGGAAAATTGCAGTTTAAATAGTGTGTGATTAGGAATACTGTAAAATTGTATTTTGTGTAAATCGGTTTTATCACACGCTGGGCATTTATACATACATAGCCGGTATGGGATTGTATAGACAAAACAATGTATACTGTAATTTATGGGTGGTTCAAAGGATTTTCAAGGGTGATCTTAAAATAATTTTTAATAATTACACTTATTTTTCTTTATGGGCGGAGTTTACAACCTACACCTGGTAAGATCTAGTGCCACTCTATAATGTCTGTCTACACTTCTGTATGTACATGTCTACTTTTTCTATTGGGTTGGTTGAGATCTATCTTATATCTTAAAACTATGTTCCATGTTTTATCTTGTAAAGTCTAGTGTTTGCATTAGTTGAATGGAAATTGAAACCTCAATATAGCCTCTCTACCAAAAACCCTTCTTGGTTTTCCACATTCACCTCTTAGGCCCCTGCTCTCTGTGGCTCCAGAGTCTGACTACATGGAACACCACCCCCACCCCGGGAGCCACCTGCAACTTCTTTCCAGAGTCCTGGGACCCTCCCTGTTTCCAGTTGTTTTCTGTTTGCCCTCAGGCACTTCGCACCTAATGCCTCCAAACCAGAATTTACCTTTACTCAGGTGCTCCCTGTCCATCACCATTTGCCAAGCTAGAAATCTCTGAATAGGCCTTAGAGCAGAGCCACGAAAGCTGGGCTTGGGTTTGAATCCTGGCTCTGCCACTTCACAGCTGTGTCACCTCGGGCAAGCTATTTGACTTTTGTGCCTCAGTTGTCTCATGTATCAAATGGGGATAATAATGGTATTACTTCCTTCACAGCCTCTTTGTGAGAACTAGGGTAATGCATGTGCCTGGCGCAGAGTACGTTCCCTAATGGCAGCTGATACTATTCTTTGTCATTATCATCAGCCCTGGCTCCTTACTCTCCTTCACATCCTACCTTCCTGAAATCCAATTGTTTCCACTGCAAATCCAGCTATCTGTCCACGACCCTCCTCTCCGTGTCCAGTGCCACCTTTTTGGTTCAGGGCTTCATTTCTTGCCCAGATAGATGGTATTCTCCCCGTCAGTCTTTGCTCATTTTGCTCCCCGGTCAGTCTTTGCTCATTTTGCCCCCCGGTCAGTCTTTGCCGATTTCCTCAGCCCATCCCTCCGTCCCTATCACCCATATTCGTATGGACCCACCTATTCTGTCATTGTCCCTTCACGTGCCTGACAGTGGCCTGGAAAGCCTTTCTTTCCATCTTCCTCTGGGAAACTCCTCCCCGTTAGCCTAACTCCTCAGTGACTGCTTTCTCTGCCTTACCAGCCTGAGAAGTACTGTCGCTCACATAACCTGAGCACTCTGAGAACCCCACTGATTTCATCCGCATCGGTGTCCACCCCCTCCCTGGGCCTTGGTCCTTCCACACCCTCCCGACCCCTCCCCGCAAGGGCAAAAAGCCACGCTGGAACTGGACAGTCGTCTCACATGCAAGGGCTTTCCTCTGAAATGCTTTCCCCTATTCAAATCCTCCACGCTACAATCCCCTCCAACCTGCTTCATTCCTTCCAATCCTTTGGTTCTTTACTCAGTACCCGTCCTAGTATATACCTGGCCTGTTATATACCTTAGGATCTCCTCAGGGGCACTGCCTTTTTTGTTGTTGTAACTTTTCACAGTTGTAGTGATGAATTTGTGAGCTTGGTTAGTGTTTGTGTCCGCTACTAGACTGCATGCACTCCCTGAGTGCAGGGCTAGAGGTTGTGTGTTCTCAGTACCTGGCATTGGGTGAGTGAGTGAATGAATGAATGTCTTCATGTCTTCCGCACTAGGTAAGCTCCATGACTAAGCACAGTATATGACAGAACATGTTAGATTCCCTCTGTACATCTTTATTGCTGAAGAAATGGATGATAAGACCATCAGTTAATGCTCCGACCGAAATAACTCACCCAAGATCTTCAACCGCCTTTCGGGCTTTGGGGACCAGCAGCATAGTACAGCTTGTGGCTAAGAGTTCTTTTGGTTTTTACCTTCCCACCCTTAAGAAACACTGTCTGGATGTGCTAATGGTCCTGGAGGACAATAGCAGCCACAGTGAGCAAAGTATCAGGCCGAGAACCAAAGGAGCCTATCAACTCAGTCTGCAAATTAGGGGGAAGCTGGAATTGAGCTTACATTAGGACCTAAGAGAACTGTGCCTTCGGCTTCCAGCAGTCGTTTGAGTGAGTTCAGTGGAGTGCTTGCATCAAAACTTCCCATTGAAAAAGATTTCCTGTTGGTGGGGGGGGCTGGAGATGATGGGGGTTGGGACACAATTCCTTGGATGGTTTCTAACGTATAAAAAGCGTCTTTTTAAAACACACACACACACACACAACCCTGTTCTTAGCCACAGCTCTACTACTGCTATGCTGGCCTACGTTTCCCCGCAGAATACTGTTTCTATACAGGCTCTTACACGGAGCTCGCTCTCATCAGGGCTTGTCAATGTCCCGGGGACTGGCGTGGCTCAGGTGTATGTATAGTGTGTCCATCAAACAACTGTGAACATTTCCTTTTATTTCTTGTGTAAAGAAAAGGAAGCGCGGAGTCCCATTTAGCTTCCAGAGGAGTGAGGACACGGGAAGAGGCGTGCTTTTCGGCTAAAATAAGCCTTTGAAGCTCGTCCCGCTTTCGCTGAAGCGCAGCTCACATCGGAGGGAGGGGCTTGGACCTTTCCTTCAGGGTGGGGTCCCCCGTCGGCGGCCGGAAAGTCAGCGGGTTTCTTTTTCTTTGCAAAGAGTGGCGCTAGGAAGGGCTTTGCGAAAAGGAGGCGCTTTGCGAAACCAGCGAGCGAACCAGGAGGGGCCGTAAACGGGGCGGCGGCGGCGGCCGCCGAGAGCCCGGGGCCGCCTTCCCCGCCCGGCGACCCCGCGGCGCCGGAACAAAGCCCCGCGGGCGGCGGGCAACCTGGGGTCACTGACTCGACGGGTAAGCACCGCTTGTCCCCGGGCAGGGACGGTTGCGGGCAAGAGCGTGACCTGCGTTTGTCGGGCGCGCGGTGCTCAGTCGCAGCAACGGTAACCGAGGAGCCCGAGCGCCAACCGTCCCCCTCGCAGAGCCGCACCGTGGACTCGCGCGGGTGGCCGGCGGCCGCCTCTGCGCCTGCGCGCCGGGAGGCCCCGCCCCCTCCGGGCTGCCGGCCGCGGGTCCGCGCCTCCTCATGGCGGCCGCCGCAGTGTGTGGTATTTAGCGGGAGCGCGCGGCGGGCTCGAGGACGCGCGAAACGGCGGCGGCGGCGGCGGCGGCCAGGGGGGAGCCGCGGCGGCCGGTGCGGGGCGCGCTCTCGAGCGGCGGCGGCGGCGGCCCAGGGTGTCCCGTCGGTGTCGGCGCGGGGAAGAGGCGGTGGCGGGGGGTGGCGGCGGCGACGGAGCGCGTGTGAGCCGGGACCCGGGTCCGAGGCGCGCTCTCCGCCCACAGGTAAGTGCGGCCCGGCCTGGAGGGAGGAGCCGGCGCGAGGGGCGCTCCGGCAGGAGGAGGACTCGCAGGCCCGGTAATGGCGGCGGGCGGGAGGGGCGGCCGCGCCGGGGCGCGGGCCGCGGGCAGCCCCCGGCCCGGGCGCCTTTGTCTGGGCCCGAGCCCGGCCGCCGGCCGAGCGCCGCCCCCCGCCCCTCCCCGCCCTCCCGGGCCCGGCCCTGCCCGCCGCCGCGAGCCGCTCGCCCCCGCCCCCGGCGCCCCGGGCCCGCAGGCCGGCGGTGGGGTCGGCCCCGCGCGGCCGGGCGAGGGCGGGGATCGGCCTTCTCGCCGCCCGGCCCGGCCCCCGCGCGCCCGGGAGGCGGGCCCGGCGGGGGGAGGCGCCTGCGCTCCCGGCGCCCCGGTGCCGGCCTTTGTTGTGAAGGGTCCCGGCGTGTACGGCCAACATGGCGGAGGTCAGCTGAGTGCGGGCAGTGGCCGGCCCTTCCCTCCAGGCCCTCCCCGCGCCGCCCCGGGGTCCGGGGCCGCCCTGGGCGCCTGGGCCGGCCTGGGTGTCCCTGCCGGCGCCGACCCCGGGGCGGGCATCCCCCTCGCGCTCCGGCCGGAGCCTTCATTGTGCGCTGGTTGGATCGCAGCCTCCTCCCTTGTTTGTGTCGTTAGGAGATCGCGCCAGCGGCTTGCCAGGGAGGCTCCGGCTTCTTCCTGTAAACCTCGGTTTCCCAAGGCGTCGTTTGTCGGGCACTTTGGGGTCGTTTCCCGACTCGCCCAGATTTATAACTTAGGCTTGTGGATTACCTGGGCCACGGAGTTACGTACCAGGTTTTTCGTTTCCCGTTCCTGGAAAGATGCAGAATTGGTTTGCTCTGACATCCAGAGAGGTCGGATTTGTGTGTTCGGGAAATCCGATTGTGTTGCTGATTTGTCAGAGCCATAGCAGCGGTGAGCGTGGATGTAGGACGGTGATCGGACTCCCGGTTCCTACGGTGGCAGTTGAACATTTACCATTTCTTGATAAGCGGCTGTCAAGGGTAAATTGTTAACGCTCTTCAGCACTTGAATGTTGGGAGCACTGACTCGGCAGGCAGACCGCCTGCTTTGCTTCCAATCCTGCCCCACCGGTTTGTGACCTTGGGCAAGATACTTAATTAACCTCGCTCTGCTTCATTTTCCCAATCTGCAAAATGGGTATAATGACGGTACCTACCTACTTCATAGGATTGGTAGCAGAATTGATGAGATGATAGGTGAAGGGCTTAGAGCTGTGGCAGGCCCAGGGTAAATACTCAATAAATATTTGCTGCTATGTGTGTTGTTAGTTACTAAACTTAGGAGGTTATCTTGGCATGCTGGACACGTTGTAAGTGCATAGGCTAGAATTAGTGAAATCGCATTATAAATTGTTAGTGCTTGGGTTTTTCTTTCAGTATATTTTGTTTTTAAAAATGAGAGTAAGAGGTTTAGAGGATAAATTGACAGCTGTTTTGAGATGGTGGCATTTGGAAGTTTCTCTAGTAAGGGATTTGGATAGGTCTTGTGTGGTCTGGAATTCAAAAAATCAAATTGATTAAAATGAGGTTTCCTTTTAGCACGTTTCCATTTATGGATCAGTTTGCTTCCAACGACTTGAGTTAACTGACTTGGAAAAGTGGAACAGTGAGTCCCTTTGAGTGTTAAGGTGTCTGTGGTGTCACCATCTCTTTTAAGACATTACTGAAGAGCAAAGTATAGTGTAATAAATGTAATGGTCTGGTAATTTTATCAGGGAGATATTGGCTCAGATTGTGGAGGAGAGGATTTAGGTTAGCTGTTAGAGAACTTTGTGATAAGTAGAGTTTGGATTATACATATTGTGTAATTTTTCATTCTGAAAATTAAAGATACAGATTTCTGTGATCTGGAATGGTTAGTTGCTACCCTCAAGTTTGCTTTGCCAAATATTTTCTTTAGATATATTATAGAATTGTACACCCCAGAGTGGCACACATTTGTTACAATTGATGTACCTACAGCGACACATCATTGTCACCCAAAGTCCATGGTTTCCGTTATGGTTCCCTCATACATGTTATGTATGAATTTTGACAAATGTATGATGATGATGTATCCAGGTGCTGCACCTTGACGTGTCCAAAACTAAAACCTTGATCGCTTTGAACTGTCCAAGGCTCTGACCCTGTATATCCAGTTAGTCATCCGCCCTGGTTTTTGTACTGTGGTTATCGCAAATCGGGCATGCTTCTCTCTCATCTTCACATTTAATTACATTCGATCCTCTTCTGCCTTCTAAGTGGTCTGCCGTTTAAGGGCGCTTTCTAGTGGGAGTGACTTACAAGGCTGCCAGTGTAGAGTTCCCAGTTCCTTGACAGGATAGTAAGTACACACACAGCTCCTCTTCAGCTGGCTCTCTGTCGCTTCCCTGCCATGGTCAGCTGTGATTGCAGCCGCCTGTGCGCACCATGTTTTCTCTTCCTCAGCTCTGATCTCCGCCTCCACAGCACTTAGCTGAGCTGCTCTTTCTGGACGCCCACCTTGAATTGGGTGTCATCTCTGTGTTCCCATAGCACTCTGCTTGGCCTCATTGTAATGTGTATCCCCTGAACTGTAATTTGTACCGCTTTGCCCCCCCCCCCCGGCCTCCCCCGCCAAATAGACTACAATCTCTGTGGGGACTTTGCTTTGATCACCCTTGTTTGTCTAGAGTTGAGCATTTTTCTGACACAGAGTTGGTGCTCAGCACATATATTTATTGAATGACTGAGTAATAATGCCTTCCCACTCTCCTTAATATGATTCCCGCCGTATTTTCCAGCATTTTCTCTTTGCTCTACCTGGTCAAACTGGATTCTTTTTGTTTCGTGAACTGTCTGTACTTTAACATCTCTGTGCCATTGCTCACGATTGTACCTATTCTTTCAAATGTCTCTGTTCTACTTTGGGCAGATTATTTAACCTCTCCAAACCTTAATTTCCATTAGCATGTGAGCAATTATTAAATATATTCCTCCCTGTCCCCCAGTGTCCTAATGCAAGAGTGGCAGTATAGTTAAGTGGGTAAGAGGACAGGCGCTTAGAAGCTAAGCCGGGATGTGTCTCTTGGCTCTGTCACTTAATAGCTGTGTTTGTGACTTTAAGCTCCATGCGAGCAGGGACACTGTCTACTTTTGCATCTAAAAGCACATTGCCTAATGCAAAGAAAGGGCTTAAACTGTGGAAAAAAACTAGTTGTTGAGTAAGTTATTGAATTTCTCTAAATATCACCACTTGTATATATATTTTTTTGTTTTAAAAAGTGTATTTTAATATAGAAGTAATAGATGTTTATTGTAGGAAATTCAGAAAATATGGGGGAAATTAAAAAAATCACTCATAATTCTACTGTCCATATATTTGGGGATCTAGGTCCACATTATTTTTTTTCTTTATAACCACTTATATTTTAATGAGGGAAATAAACAGAATTACAGATCGTGATATATACGTATGAGAGTCAGGTGTGAAGTAGAGAATAATGGGAGCAGGCCGGAGACCTGCGGTCAGAAGTAGTGACGCTGCGGCGATGCTAAGAGGATAAGGTGCTAGCGAGCTAGTGCTTGAAGGAAAGGGAGAGCATCTCGGAGTGAAGGAGCAGGTAGAGGCTCCGAGGCAGGGATGAACCTCGGAGCTCAGAGGAGAGCGTGTTTGCTGCTGGAGCGAATGCAGAGGGGAAGAGAGAAGCAGGGGGCAGAGTCACAGTGAGGAATGTGCATTTTATTTTAAGGGTACTGAGAAGCCGTTAGTTAAAGAAGTCATGTAGCCCACTTCTAACTTTTGAGATTGCTTTAGCTGTTGTTTGGAGAATTGATTGGTTCGGAGGCTGTTCCTTTGATCGGACCGTAGTTGGCTGACCTGGATTAACGTGGTGGCAGCGAAAAGGAAGAGAAGTGGATGGATTTGAGATCTGTTGGAGGCAGAATTAGCAGGACTTGTTGATGGATTAGATGTGAGAGGTGAGGAAAGGAGGGAATGAAGTGGTTTCTGGCTTGAGCAACTGGATCATGGCGCTGTTTACCAAGATGTGAAAGACTAGACGGGGATGGGACAGAGGGACAGCAATAAAATTCAGGATTCAAAGTCCTGCTATGTGGGACATGCAGAATGATCCAGTGAGGTCGAAGGGGAATCGGGGATGTGGTATCCCAGAAGCCAGGTGGGACATGGGAGCACGTTTGGCTGTTAGAGGGCATGGACCAGAAGAACCAGAGGGAGAATTGGATGCAAGAGAGAAGGGATGATAGGGACGTGAAGTCCTGAGAAGTGCCCAAGTGCAGGTCACTGCCATTCTAAGGGGAGGGAAGGAGGAGCTAAGTCAGCATTTGATGGCTTCTGTTGTGTTTCCTAAAGGTCGCATGGGCGAAGCCATCAGTTGAGAGGATTTATAGTTAGTGAAAACTGCTCGGCAGTAGCCTGATGTAGTAGGAGACTCACTGAGAAACAGCAGGGGGAAGAGGAGATGCTGTGAGCTGTTAGCCAGTGACGACACTTGATCCTTGCTGTTCACAAGAGATTCTAGAATACCTAGAACAATGGTGTTACTGTTTTTTTCCTAAATGTAATTTTTTTGTTTGGAAGTATAGCATAAATACGTACAGACAGGTGTTCACATTATAAGTGTACAGTTCAATGAATTTTCACAAAGAGGACACGTTATTGAGGGCAGCTCCAAGATCAAGAAACAGAACCTTATCAGAACAAGAAACCCCCTTCTTTCTCCATGGAATCACCTGTCACCAACCTCTTAAGGAAACCACCTCTTGACTTTTAACACCACAGATTGATTTTGCCTGTTTTTGAACGTTATATGAATGGAACAATACAGTATGCCTCTTTCACTTCTCCCTGGCAAGGTTAGCAGCTGAATAACCATGTATTTCATTACTTTTTTTTTTTTTTTAATCTTCAGGAACTCTAGGCTGAATGATACAGACAAGATAGTCCATTTTAGGTCAGTTTATTCTCTAGCCTTCAGCCACAGTGACCGGAATGATGTTGGCAAAGACCTTTCATTAGGTTTGAGGTTGCCCAGTCATGCTGAACTTACGTGTGGTTTTCGTTTGCTTTGTTTTGAACAGCAAAGAAGGGACTTGGGGATACAGTGAAAGAACTAGAAGGAAGAGGTTGGAGAGAAACCTTTGGAGAACTGCTTATCTATTTATAAAGCAGATATTGCAAGTGAAGAATATTTTCTTAAAAATTAGAAGAATTTACATAGGAAGTATTTTATAGGAAGTATACTATACTCTTATTGTCATGTTGCAAAATTTAGCTAGTGATGGTGAAATTAAGTGTACACCAACCTCTTTGCAAAAACTCTACACCTGGAAAGGTTACTTCAATAGTTGGTTTCACTAATTGTTAAAAAGTCTCTTTTTTTACCCCCCCTTTCTGTTTTACCTTTTTATTCCTTTGAATTTGGCTAAAGTTCAGGGATTTTTGGGGGGGGGCGGGAATGGGTCAAGGACCCTATTTTATTAGCTTTGTTAGGGACACTGTGGATGTCTTGTCAATACAGATAGTTGTGAGCTAATTTCTACAGACTATTCTTTTGATTTTGTTTGGAGAGGTAGATCAATTTCTGTCTTATAATTAACTTTTAAAGTGCTAAATTTAAGACTTTTTTAATAAACATAAACTAAATGTGTATATATGTATATGAAATACGTCAGTTTTTTTTAAATGTGAATAAGCTGTTTTAAAAATATTTTTCCCTATAAGTAAGTATCCATCTGTTTCAGGCATTGAAAAAAAATAGAGCAGTAGACAAAATCAGCTTTTGATTTATGAGTATTTCATTTTGTGTATGAAGTCAGCAGCAATTCATTAGCAGGGGAGTGTGGGGACATAAACTATGCATTAATATTTTAAAATTTAATTATTTATTACCAAAATGATATGTTTTATGGAATATTTGAGAAATACATACAGAAATGGTGCCCTCACCTCCCCCAAGAACACTTATAATCTCGTAATTGGAAAGTAACCATTGTAGACATTAGGGTGTAGTTACTCGTCTCGGTGGTTGTGCCACATTTTTCGAATCAGCCATAGATATTTTAAATTTAATTTCTTTGATGTTACTTAAATGCTTGTAGATATTTTCCTATTAAATGATTAGCACTTGGCAGTAACTATGCATGTTTGAACTGTGTAATTCCAAATGATGAAGTTCGTGCTTATATAGTCTGTCCATCTTTCAGTTCTTGATACTTTGTGTGCCTGTAGTTCAGTGTCCCGTCTCTTAACCTGGTGGTTTCTGGTTCTAAACTTGCCCTCCCTCTCCCCTTCTCTAATCCCTCCCCTTAAGTCTTTAAATGAAATTCTGCAATTCGGATGCCCTTCCATTTTCTTTTCTGTCCCATTACATGGGACTTACATGCACACATACATAAATACAGACTGCTGTATGACTTACTTTTTTCCGGCACCAGTTAATTTGTATTTGTACAATTTTTCCTTGTAGTTAATACTGTCTTTTTCCTGTTTTGTTTTCTCTGTGCTAACTGCTAATGCTACCACATGTTCCTTACCACTTGTTTAAATGTTCAAGTTGCTAGAATGCCTCAGTGCCTTCTTCCTCTAGTGTAAAGTTGCCTTTATCCTCCGAGTTTTCTTCTCTTTCTTCTGGGTTGAGTCGTCTGTTTACTACAGCCCATATTGTCCTTTTTCTTGGTCCATTCCTTTGCGTTTAAGAGCTGGCCCTCCAGGAGCTTCCCAAGAAAATATCCAAGGGAAGAGCTGTTTGGAAGCCGTGCATCGTTATTCTGCCCTCAACACTCTTAGGATAATTTGGGCATAACATTCTGGAATGGTAATCATTTTCTTTGAGGATTTTACAGAGCATTGCTCTGTTGGTCTAGCTTTTGATGTTACTCGAAAGTCCAAATTCTTTTGCTTTCTGATTTATTTAATTCATCCAACAAATATTTACTGAGCCTGTACTATGTGGCAGGCACTGTTTTAAGTGTTTGGGATACATCGTTGAACCAGACAAAAATTCTTACCTTCCAGGTTGGGGGGCTACAGCAACAAACATAACAAGGGAATTGCATAGCCTGTTAGAAAGTACTACATTCTGTGGAGAACCAGAAATGGGAGAGGGAGCGGGTGGAATGGGCAGTGACTAGGTGTGCGTAGTGGAGGGGCCAGTGGGCAGAGCCCCGGTCAGTGTTGTAACTAGAGACCGGGCAGGCCTCACTGAGAAGGTAGCGCACAGCAAAGCTAGAAGGGTGTGAGAGCAGCAGTGGTGACGGCTGGGCCCAGAGGGGCAGCCCGCCACCCGGAACAGGGAGGCTGGGGTAGTGAGTGCGGGGCAGAGAGTAATGGGACACATCACCACGGTGTGTGGGGCTGTGTGGGGCTGTATCAGCTAGCGTGGGGGTCTAGCTATGACCCGGTACGGGTGCCACTGGGGAGCGGAGCAGGGACTGATCGGATTTAAATGTGAACTGGACTTTTTGGATTGCTGTGCTCAGACTGTGGGATGGGGGTGTGGGGGGAGACACGGACGGAAGCAGGGAAGACTGGTTAGAAGGGTATTGTAGTAATCCAGGTGGGAGATCAAGGCGGCTTGTGCTATATGGTCGTGGTAGAGCTGGTCAGCAGTGGTTGGACTCTGGATATAGTTTACAAGGAGGGACAGTAACATTTCCTGGTCGTTTTAGAGATGCGGCGTGAAAAGGAGAAGAGAGATGCCTCCAAGGCTATTGATCTGTAACGGGAAGGATGGAGCTGCTATGGAGTGAACGGAAGGCTGTAGGCACAGGAGTCTGGGAGAAAGTGAGGGGATCAGCTTTGCGGGGACTCCCCACCATAGGAATGGCTAGGAGGCAGTTGGATGGACAAATCTGGGGTTTGAGACAAATCTGGAGGAGTTTTTGTTTGTTTTATCTGGGCTGGAGATAAAACATTTCAACTCCTTGGCAATATCGGTGGTTTAAAAACTACAAGACGGAATGAGGTCACCAAAGTGAAGAAAAGTGGACAGTGGACAACTGCCAATTTCAAGAGTTTGGGGAAAAGAGCAGGAATCGCTCAAGGAAGCTGAGGAGTAATTGGTGAGATGGGAAAAACAAGTGCTTAGAATCAGTGAGCAGAGTTTGTCAGTGATCAGTCAACTGAGATGTTGGTGACAGTTCAGAACTTGCAAATTAAATACAAACAAAACTACAAAACCAGGGAAACTTAAATCACACTGATTTATAAAATATTAGATACTGTCTGCTAAATTTAAGTCTTGAAACAACATGGGTTATGACTGTTGCGCTGTAGGTTCTTTTGGAGTTGAGCGTATCCAAATTGCCCACATGGTGTCCCCACATGATGCATTTTCTTACTGAGGTGTTTTAAGTGCTTCTGTGAAAACCATGTCGTCGTTTGGCTTTTCTTCACCCAAATGCATCATTTCTGTAGTAGGTTCCCGTCTGCTTTTCTCTGTAGCTTGCCATAATGAGAGAACTATAGCACTAGCCTGGAGCCGGAGTGTCCGTAAATGCCTGGGGGAGCATTCAGTGACACGGCTGACAGAGGCATTCGGGTGAGGAGGACGGGCTAATACTATTATTCAACATAGGAAAATACAGCTTTACATCTTTGGAGAAAAATTTGGACCCCAACCCTCCTGTGCGAATAGGATCTTCACTTGAGGAAAATTAGAGTATAAGTTAATTCATGTGTTATGTCCTTTGAAATAACTCAGATGATTTCGTTAGAGTTTCAGATGTAATATGTATGAAGACACAGATTGTAACTATTTCAATGGAATATAGTTTAATTTGAAGGAGGCTCTGTGAATTTTTTAATATGGTATTTTCCCCCCATAAATTTCATTTTTCTGTTTTACTAGTAAAAAGCCATCAGTCCTAAGTAGTAAGACTTTCTGATGTGACTTTTTAACCTAGTTTCTTTAATTTCTCTGTCTCCCAAGCAATGTACTCTCTTCTGTTTATTGTAGCACCAACTCTTCATAGGTTACTACCGATTTGGATCTTTAAAACTTTTTGCTCTGAGAGTGTGTGTGTGTGTGTGTGTGTGTGTGTTACCTACCATACTTGTCAGATGGAATGTGGAGTTGAAAAGGTTGTACGTTACAGTGTAGAACTCTGGGCACAGTATATTTTATGGGAAAGGTTTAAAAAGCGTAGCTTACTGCCTAGATGGAACAGAAGTGCTAACATTTACTGGAATGTGTGTTAATTTTACATCCGGAGAGAATAGAAAACAATCAGGAAAGTAAACAGTTGTATTCAAACCTGGACACAAATAATAAGTTACTAGAATTTGGATGCTTTTACCTTGAAACTGTGAGACTTGTTTACATTGCAGTAGTAATTGTTTTGTAATCTTGACTGAGATAGTTTTCAGTAGTTTCAAGTGTGTTACCAAAATTCTATTATTTAGTAATGTGTGCTATGAAATAAAAAGGTTGAGAAAGCCTATTTGACCTTCTTCCTTCTTTTACTCTTATTTCTCTGCTCTTACCTCTCTTCTTGATACTTTGCTTTGATGTAGTGTCTAATGGTTTAATGACAAACTCAGACTACCAGATTTTACCACATTGATACAAAAAATGTCAACAAGCAATGTACAGAGCTTTCTGCTATTTACCTTGCCCTTGCATAGCCTTCCCCATTTTCAACATATCCCCCCACCAGAGTGCGATGTCTGTCACAATTGATGTACCTACAGTGACACATCACTCAGAGTCCATGATTTGCATGAATGGTTCACTCTAGTTGTGTATGAGTTTTGATGACTGTATAATTTATGTCCACCATTGTAGTATACAGAACAATTTCACTGCCCTAAAAATCCTGTGATCTACCTTTTCATCCTTTCTTCGCCCCCAGCCTCTGGCAAACACTGATCTTTCTACTATCTCCAAAGTTTTGCCTTTTCCAGAATGTCATGTAATTGGAATCATACAGTATGTATCCTTTTCTTAATTGGCTTCTTTGACCTAGTAATATAAGTTTCCTCTATGTCTTTTCATGGTTTGATCGATTCTTTCTAGCGCTGCATAATCATTGTCTGGATGGACCAGTTTATCCATCACCCACTGAAGGACGTCTTGGTTGCTTCCAGGTTTAGGCGATTATGAGTAAAGCTGCCATAAACATCTGTGCGCAGGTTCTGTGTGGACATTATGTTTTCCGCTCATTTGGGTAAATACCAAGGAGGGCGATTGCTGGATCATAGGGTGGGAGTATGTTAGTTTTGTAAGAAACGACCAACCTGTCTTCCGAAGTGGCTGCGCCATTTGCACTCCCACCAGTGATGGATGAGATTCCCGTTGCTCCACGTCCTCACCAACATGTGGAGTGGTCAGCGGTCTGGATTTGGGCCGTTCTGACAGGTATGGAGGGTGTCTTGCTGTTTTTATTTGCATTTCCCTGATGACACGTGGAGCGTGTTTTCCTCTGCTCATTTACCATCTGTAGAACTTTGGTGAGGTGTCTGTTAAGGTCCTTGGCCCATTTTTAAATCAGGTTGTTTTCTTATTGTTCAGTTTCAAGAGTTCTTTATATTTTGGATAATAGTCCTTTATCAGATTTGTCATTTGCAAATATTTTCTCCTAGTCTGGTTTGTCTTCTCATTGTCTTGATAGTATCTTTTGCAAATCAGAAAATTTTAATTAAGTCCAACTTATCAATTGTGTTTTTTCCTGGTTCATGTCTTTGGTGGTGTTCCTAGAAGTCATTGCCAAACCCAAGGTCATCTAGATTTTCTCCTATATTATCTTCTAGGAGTTTTATAGTTTTACATTTTACGTTAGGTCTGTGATCCATTTTGAATTTTGTGAAGGTGTAAGATCTGTGTCTAGATTCATCATGACTTCTGTTTGCCAACATGTGGCCTAATCTTACTTGACCCCTTAGCAGATTCCACATGGTTGACTGCCATTTTTTTTACTACTTCCTTATGGTTTTTTAGATTTTATAATTATTTACACCTTACCAAGGTTTATAATATTTACATTCTAATATGTAATTATAATGCATACAGTTTAGTCTTGGTTCTATATTTAAATGGAATCATTGTTATTTCTCCTTAAGTAATTTTCTTAAGGGTTTTCATGGGTACTGTATTCCTTGTTGCATGTTTAAGCATATCTGCCTTATTGCCTTTTTTCTTAATTTTTTTCCTGATTACAGAGATAATACAAGTTCCCTGTAAGAATATAATAAAGCATAGTTGGTTCTAATATTGATGCACAGGTGAGTTTTTACGTATCTTCTTAGATCCCCATCTTCCCTTGACTTCCGAGATACTGCCCTCTCCTGGTTTTCTCTCATCTTTGCTTTTCTTCTTAGTTCTTTAGACTTTTGCTACTTAGTGTGGGCCTCAACCAGTGGCATTGGCCATACATGGGAGCTGGTTAAAAATGCAGAATCTCAGCCCCAGCTTCAGACTCATTCTGATTCTAAATCAGATTCTGCATTTTAACAAGGTCCCTGGATGGTTAGTAAGCACGATCAAATTTGAGAACTATTGCACTCTTTTTCCTATAATGAATCCTTAAATCTTTAAATGTTGGGATTTCTCTTATTTTAGGCAAGCCCCTCTTTGACTTCAGGTAGCATCCGTATGTCAACAGCTCTCAATCTCCAATCTTAATTCTTCTGTATAGCAGTTGCTCTTTTTGATTAGACATCTTGCAAGCATCTCCTACTTTGCATTGAATCTGTTATCATATTTTAGTATCTAGTATAGTGCCTGATAGGTTCTGATTAAGTATATGCTGTTTTTCCCCCCGAAGTGGAAGCCTCAAAATACAGTGACGTAGGCAGTAGAAAAACAAGCGTCCTTTGCTTTACTTATTTGAGTTGGGGTTTGTATCCTCCTCTCCATTGGCTGTGCCCTCATCTTTGTTCAGACTTGGGTTTTTAGAGCAGCCTTTAGTACCTTGTCCTGGGCTTTCCCACTTGAGATCATCAGTCTTACTGGGCACATACCTCTTCTATAGCTACAAAGTTTTCAGAATTACCTTCAGGAAAAGGGAGCTTTTAGGAAAATACGTACAATTAAATTTTTTTTTTCCTCTAATTTGCTACAGTTCTGGAAACTAAAAATGGGTTGTTTAAATTTTTTTCTTAGCATTATTGTTTTATAACAAAGTTTTGATTTTTGTTTTTTAGCTTGGTATTTAAAACTGTTGAATTTTTGATGTGGTTCTCCCCCCCCCGCCTTCCCAGGGAGGGCACAGCTCACAGTGGCCCATGCGGGGATCCAACCGGTGACCTTGTGCTACCAGTACCTCGCTCTAACCAACTGAGCTAACCGGCTGCCCCCAAAAAACTGTTGAATTTTTAATGAGACTTGCCTAAATTTTAATTTTGTCGTTATGTGAAGAGTAAATCTTAAAATAGAAGCAATTTTTAACATAATTTAACAAACATTTTCTGCATAATACCCATCACAATGTCAAATGTAGAAAGTATCATTTTTTGCAAAAAGGAGGTTAGGAAAGGAGGAAAGCCCTTGAAGGTTTGGAATGAAGTAGTTTCATTTAACCCATTGATTTCTAAATATAGAGAGCAGATTTATAATCTGAACTTGTACTTTTATTTTACAATAAATATGTTGTTTCTAGGAATAATTTTTGGAGAATTAAAAGAGGGGTCATATTTACATCTTATCTTTTTTACTAAATTAAGAATGCAAATTTTACTTCTTCTTTTGACGGTTTTCACATTTTGCAGTCAGACTAAGTTTTATAAAGCAGTTTACCGCCCCCTTTGAAGGAAACACAGCTACAAATCAGCAGTACTCTACCAAGCAGATAAGTAACTCACAGGTCATTTTCTGGTCCCCAGCCTTGCTGGTGTCTCATGCTCCCTCCCGCTACTTCCTTCCCATGTATGTTCTGGCTGTAACTTGCTTTACAGCACATTGCGATGCGTTGTCCATGTCTGTTTCTCATCTTCAACTTTGATTTTGTAACTAGCTGAATTAGCTTCCTGCTGCTGCTGTAACATAACATTTTCACAGGTTCAGTGGCAGGCATTAGGATGTGGACATCTTTTAGGAGGGCATTATTTGCCTGCCATAGTAACATTTGTAAACTAGGAGAAAATGGTAAGCACAACATTGTTATGAAGTAATTAGAGTAGCCAGGCATGGGTTGTGACTAAGCAGAGAAATTCATCAGCCATTTAATAAAAGGAAATAGGTTTCCACCTGAAATTGAGAATAAAAGTTTAAGTTCTTCTGTTAGGTTGGTACAAAAGTAATTGCGGTATAAAAAGTTAAAAATAATTGCAAAAACCGCAATTACTTTTGCACCAACCTAATACTTCTGTGCGTTAATGTGTCAAAGCAATATTTAAATGCTCTGAAACTACTAAGACAGTATTAAAGGCTGACTCTAAAATGTGTTTATTTAGATTAAAATCTATTTAAACTTTATACTAAACTGGTCTTTAGAAAGTATAGGTAATCAGTGCACTCTTGGAAAAACTTTGAATGTTTCCTTACTTTGGATTCTTTGGGCTTTTCTTAGTGTAATGGAGTTTTTGTGAAATTTTTAGCTAGTTGAGAAATTCTGTTAAGGTTTATTGGACTAAAAAATTAGTTAAATGGCAGTTGATCTTTGGCAGACATGTTTGATAACCTTTACCAGCTAACGGCATCTTTTCAAGTATGTGTCTGAAACCCATTAGTTCCAGATCTCGAACTCTTGGTGACCTCAGGCAAGTAAAACTTGGAGGTCTCAGGTGAGTCCTTATGTATTTTGGAATATGCGGTATCTGTGATACACATAAGGTACCCACCTCTTAATCTAGACAAAAGCCCTGTGAGGTTGGAAATACTGTCCTGGTTTTACAGCGGAGCAGGCAGTGAGGACTGGTTGGAATCCGAGCGTAGGTGGCTCCTCACACGTCTACCTCTACTTCCTGACTCACTTGGTGAGAGGTTTGTCCACGGCCTGATGGTTTGCAGACCGTGCTGTAAGGCTCTGTACGGCCCTTTGCAAGTTTGGGGGGAAAAATGAATTGTTTTTCTTTGCTTCAGGCATCAGTAATCTCCTTGACTTGTTTATACATTTGGGTGCTGTCTTAATTATTTGGAGAGTTTTTCTGCCTAAAATATTTGAAGTCACCTGCCCTAGAAACCTGAGACCTGTCTAGAATGAATATGTATTAGAAAATAAAAATGTAGGTAATAGTAATTTATATTTGTCAGTAGACTGTTTTCAATTATATTTCTAATCCTAATGATGTTTTATATAGCCTAATAGTAAAATAAGGTGAGGTGGCTGAACACTTAATTAATAGCGTGGGAAGTGATTCGATTTAGAATTTGCTGCTGGCAGTGGGTGATCTACAGTCTCCTGCGCGGGGTTCAGACCCCACTGCCTCCCAGCTCTTGCTGCCTTTACAGGCTGCCTACGGGTGATGTAATGACAGGTTACACCTCAGCATGCTCATGGAGGCCCTGGGCTTTATGGGGCAAGGGTGATGCTTATTTAAAAACAAAACAAGCAGCTCGCTTTAATGAGGCCTTTGGCTTTCCCAGAGTGGGAAGAGAAGATGGTCTCCGCGTGGAGGCTGAGGCCGGAGTTGCATATGGTTCTGTGTGTTTACTGCTCTCCCTGCAGTCTCTTGGAAGGGAGGGGAGTCTAGAATGTGGTCCTGTCGGGTGGAAATGGAGAAGTGAGAACTGAGGAACTATGGTCGCTGCCGCCTGGTAAGCACGTCGTTGCTGGGAGAAGCCCAGCGCAGTCTTTTACTCTAGAAGACCTCGGGGTTCCAAGGGTTAACCTGGGAGGGCTGTGCAGTGCAGATAAGGGCTGGGGCTGGCCGCGCGTTTCCCGGGCTCTCGGGAGCTCTGAGTTTGCAGCCACACGAAGTGACCGATTCCAGTTACGGTTCCGAGCGTTTGGCCTCTAGAAACCCGGCCTGTTTGGCCCTAGATGTTAGCTGGTGGCGAGGCCGAGGGTAAGGGGCTCGGCCCCGCCAGGTCGCAGCTGTGCGACCCGGGGGCGGGGCTTGTGGGCGCCCCCTCCCTCCCCCTTCCCCTCCCCCTCCCCTCGGGGGTGCTGGGAGCCTGGGCGCTCGCACTCGGGTGGAGACTCGGGTGGAGCCGCCTGTCCCAGTGGCGGCGCCACCCGGCCCGGCCTGGCCTGGCCCTGGGCTCCCCGGGGCTTCCGCGCGGCGACTCCAGAGCCAGCCCGCGAGCGCGCCGCCTTGTCCGGGGCCGCCACCGCGCACCTCTGGCCCCGGCCGCCCTCCCGACAGCCAGCCAGAGCCTGGCTCGGGCATCGGGGTAGACAGACTGCCGGTCCCGGGCAGTCGAGGGCCCGGCGGCCCAGCGCGGCCATGGCGCGCGGTTCTGGAGACGCAGGCGAATTGGAGCTCGGGGAGGTGTGGTCCGCTCGCCCTGGGACGGGCGGGTCTTCTCGTCTCTTCTGGTCTCTGCCTTCTGCCTCGGCGGCCCAGGCCTCTGAGCAGGGAACGGAGGGGCGGGAGCCGGGCGCCTCCCTTCGCTTCTTGACAACTTGACCGTGACGTGTTCAGGAACAGAAACTATTCCGAGGGGCCTCTGCTCCAGACTTGCTTCTGGGGGGAGGGCCGCGCGCTGCTGGCTTCTCATGACCGGGAAGTGTACCTTGCCTTTTCTGTACGCCTGGAAGGGCGTCTTACTCACCTGTTTACCGGCCGCTCGGACCAGGAAGAGGAAAGGTACTGGCGTTTCAGGGACTGGGAACCGGGGCGCTGTAAGCCGGTGGGGGCTGGCGGCCAGGGACGCGCTGCAGCAGCGCCAGGGGCCTCGCCGCGCTGTTTCTGTGGCTCTGCTGTACTTTGCTGTTTAAAGCAAACTTCAGCTTACGCAGCGCTGCTGCACAGGTGTCCTGAGTCCTGGCTTCCGCTCCGCTGCAGGGCTGCTGTGCGCCTGGGATTGTCTTGTGTTTGCAGGTGGAGCTGGGTCTCACCTTCGGCGCTTCGGGAGGCTCCAGCTGCTGCTACCCTGTGGCCGCATTTCACTTAGTTTGAGTAGGAATTTAAATTGTGCTTCCTACAATGTTTGGAAAAATAATAAAGACATATTGTAACATGAACCCGAACTATTGATGATGATGAATGTATAACTATTTTGCTAGGCCTAGAAATTCAACAGTAGTGTTTTTCTTGCTTGGTAGTCACATTATGTTGCATACAAACTGAGTTTACTGACCCTCGCTGTGACTGATCAGCCCTGTTGGTTTAGTGGTTTGAAAGGCATTGGTGGCTTCGACTGTTTTGGGCACTTTCCAATATTGCTGTCACTTAAGTGAGCAGCCTGACGTGGGCCAGGAAGGCATGTGGCACGTACAGGGCATTTTCACAATGCTAAGCCCGTTCTTTCCCACGGGACCCAAAACTCGTGGCCCAGCATGTGCACCTAGAATCTCCTCAGGGAAACTTGGTGAACAGGAGAGCTGCTTCTGAGCCCTTTTGTTGGGCTAGGACACCTGGTTATAGAGCATCAGATGACAGCTGATTCCTGCTGTCCTAAATCTGTGTGACGGGCCACATCAGGGTGGAATTCTGCTATGCTTTTGTTTCCCCTTGAACTTGAACTGTTCCTGTAGTGGCATGGAATTAATCTTTTCTGGCACCCTCACCCCCCATTTAAGGTATCTATTCTTGAGTAATATAACCCAAGTTGCATTTACATGGTCATATTGGTAACCAGCATTGTTTTTTCAACATTATATTCTTTGCAACAGAATGTAATGATTATAGCTGAGAAAACATTAAATTTGAGGCACTGAATTTAATTTTGTTAAAATATGGCTTCTATAGTTATTGGGAGTACATACACGCTTAGACCATCAGTAGATGTTTTGTCACTCCAAGCCAAAGGTAGACTCCTGGGGAAAAGTTCTATCTTTCATTCCACTCTAATGCGTCTTTTGGAGCAAAAATTAATATAAGACTGGGTCTTTTACTATATTATATAAGACCCGGTCTTATAGTAAAATAAGACCGGGTCTCATATTAATTTTTGCACCAAGTGACGCATTAGAGCTGATTGTCTGGCTAGGTCTTATTTTCGGGGAAACATGGTAGTTACATTGTTCGTTTCTTCCAGATGACATTTATCTCTTAAATGTTTATTTATCACTGTGCTGTTGAATGTTTCAGCGGCAGTGGTGAGCCCTGGGGTACGTCGTGCCAGCTGACTGAACCCCCATCCGCAGCGCTGTGTCTCTCTTTCTGGTGCTTTTATCTTTGTTCTTTATTTGCCTTCTCTTCCTGACTCCTTTCCCTTTGCAGATTATGTCTGATTTATATTGTGGAGTGGAAGTAGGATAGAAAGATTTATTTTCTGTAAATACCAGACTAAAATGGAGGATGGATGGCCCTCCATTTATTTCTCCTCTATTCTACTACCTCACTTTTGAGGGGGCACTGGTCAGTGGGAAACAAGATGAATAACTAGCTGACGTTAACATTGTGGGGAAAGACTGAATCGGTGAAGATGGATGATGGGATGGCAGTAGGCCCTTGTGAACCCCTCCATTCCCCAAAATAGTGCTCGAGCAGACCTGGTCATCATCAGGTCGATACCTTGGTGATCCTTAGGGTCACTTATAACTCCCTCTAGCTAGCGACAGCTGCCTCAGAATGGGAAAGAAAGAGACTGAGTAGGGGGATTGAATTCAGAGAGGGACAGAAAGTCCATTGAAAACTGATTAGATTGAACTCAAGCTCCTTATACAGAATTTCTTAGTTGCTTATGGTCATTTGTATTTCAGCATTTATTTATTCCATGTAGTCCACCCAAAGATGATTTTTAACTTATTTTAAGAAAGGGAATTCTGATGTGTTCTGAAATATTTTGGAGATGTCATCCAGTGTAGAACTCCTAATAATCAAAATGCGTATTTTGGGTAATTTAGGTTTTTGACTCTGTTGATTTGCTCACAGTCAGTTTTTCATGAAACAAGTGTTTCTGGAACATACACATTATTTGTAAAACAAGTTAGAGTTGTTCCTTTTCTCCGGCCGCCTCTTATTCTCCCTGCTTCTGTTACAGAGATGAGCCGCCAGACGGCGACAGCATTACCGACGGGGACGTCCAAGTGCACTCCGTCCCAGAGGGTGCCCGCCCTGACCGGCACGACTGCCTCCAACAATGACTTGGCCAGTCTGTTTGAGTGTCCGGTCTGCTTTGACTATGTGCTGCCACCCATCCTTCAGTGCCAGAGTGGCCATCTTGTTTGTAGCAACTGTCGCCCAAAGCTCACATGCTGTCCAACCTGCCGGGGCCCGCTGGGATCCATTCGCAACTTGGCGATGGAGAAAGTGGCCAATTCCGTACTTTTCCCTTGTAAATATGCCTCTTCGGGATGTGAAATAACTCTGCCCCACACAGAAAAAGCAGACCACGAGGAGCTGTGTGAGTTCAGGCCTTACTCCTGCCCGTGCCCCGGTGCTTCCTGCAAGTGGCAAGGCTCCCTGGATGCGGTCATGCCCCACCTCATGCACCAGCACAAGTCCATCACAACCCTCCAGGGGGAGGACATCGTTTTCCTGGCCACAGACATCAACCTGCCGGGTGCTGTCGACTGGGTGATGATGCAGTCCTGCTTTGGCTTTCACTTCATGTTAGTCCTGGAGAAACAGGAGAAATATGACGGTCACCAGCAGTTCTTTGCAATCGTCCAGCTGATAGGAACGCGCAAGCAAGCTGAAAATTTTGCTTATCGACTTGAGCTAAACGGTCACAGGCGCCGATTGACTTGGGAGGCCACTCCTCGATCTATTCATGAGGGAATCGCGACGGCCATTATGAACAGCGACTGTCTAGTCTTTGACACCAGCATTGCACAGCTTTTTGCAGAAAACGGCAACTTAGGCATCAATGTAACTATTTCCATGTGTTGAAATGGCAATCAAACATTTTCTGGCCAGTGTTTAAAACTGCTGCATTCAATTTCACAGAGAATAGGCACCCATCTGCCTGCCAACGTGACTTTTGGTAGGTGGAAGCTAGACACATGAAGGTAAATAAAAAGGAAAGGCTGTTAAATGCAGGAAACAGTTGCATGTAGTAACACTAATATATTTAAAAATAAGTCAACAGTAAACCACTGAAGAATATATATATATATATATACACCCAAGATGGGAATCTTTTGTATTAAGAAAGGAAGCATTGTAAAATAATTGAGTTTGTGTTTGTTGTAGATGGAGTATAATGTTGACAAATACCGGGTTTTTTGTTTTGCTTTTGAGTGCGTGTGTGAGTGCGCGTGCGTGCGTGCGTGTTTGGGTTTTTTTCTTTAACTGACAAGCCATGTGGGGTGGTCTCGGGCCACTGCTTTCCCCCGTGTGAGTCATATATAGTGCTGCTGTGTGTGTGTACTTTTTTGTGTGTATTTGCTAATTTTTATTAATTCTAGTTTTTCATTAAATAAAGTTGACTTTCTTTTCTGTAATTCAAGCTTTTCCTCACTTTTTTTTTGTACCTTTGAAAAAGTTAAGTGTCTTTTTGATATGCATAATTGTTTATGGTAAAGCTTATACATACGTGTTCCATACAGATTTTCTTTTTCTCCCCATTAATCAGTTCATTAGAAGTATTTTACATTCAGAGATTTTGTTCCAGAGTTCCAGAGATCGAGAAAGGAAAGGTAACATCTGAAGAATCATTAGAAGCTGTTTACAGCAGCTGTAAGATGGTTGGTCTGTCTCTGTCTCGCTCTCTATTTTTCTCCAGTTGAGTCATACCTTCAAACTTATTTGAAAGGTTGGGGTTTACTGATTTTTTTTAAAATACTGAAAGAAAAAAAATCAGGCTCTTCCCCCTCCCAAAATATCTTGGACAAATCACATGCTTAAAATTTGTTCTTGTATTTATTGGTTTTGCAAAAGAAGGCATCGTCTTAACACGGTATTTGTAATTAAAAGCAAATCATTTGTTTTAAAAAGAGGCAGTTTGCAAAAAAATGTTTTTGGTCTTTTATAATTCTCATTAAAAGAATATCTGGCAAATTAAAAACTCTTTTGTGTTTGCTTTAGCTCTAAGTTTGATTAAAATCCAAAGTTATTTTCCTGTTCAATTTTGTACTTTATAGCAGAAAGCAACGTGCTGTATTGAAATGTAGTAGAATTTTATTGTAAAGTACAGCATAAGAATGGGTACGGTCTCTGTCTGGACTACAGTCTTTCTTCCCTTCTTGCTTACATTTCGATTCTCACAACTACTAGGAGACTGGTTAGTGAAAATGCAGATCACTTTTTCTCTCCTTTAAACACAGAGGTGAGTTCACACCCACAGCTTAGTGGTGATCAGCTGGACTGTGCAGCCAGACTTCAGGGACTGCCTGCTGAGCCCAGCTCTAGCCCCCTCACCGGCTGTGCGACCTGGGCCATTTCCTCGTGCAGAAAAGGGGGTTAGTTAGGTCGCCACCTCAAGGAAGTAAGTTACCTAGTACAGTGCTTTGCGCGTGATGAGCACCCAGCAAATGTTAGTTAGCTGCTATTAGCTTTTAACCAGCACCATCCAGGTAACTGTTGCTAGCTACCCTGAGGCAGCCGGCCAGGTTCTGACCCTGCCCTCCGAATGGCCGAAGATCATTTCATCTGTGTGGCTCGTATGGGTACCGCAAGGAGAGTCAGTTAAAATTACTTTGGATGTCCCCCTTACCCCCCCCACCACCAGTTCTGGATCACAGGTAACTGCTGTTCCCATTTTCAGTTACGACTCCGGAGTCTCTTCCCTACGTAAGTGTTTTGTTTTTAATTGGTTATATATGTGCTCACGTAACCATTTGTGTGAGGCAAGGGAACACAGGTCAGCCCCAAATGTATGTCCAGGTCTATTCCCATTAACACGTGTGTGGTTAGAAAAGCAGTTTCCCCCTCATTTCATACACAGTTGATCCTTGAACAACAAGAGTTTGAACTGCACAAATCCACTTACATGTGGATCTTTTTCAATGAATACGTGCAGTACTGTACATGTATTTTCCTTAAGATTTTCTTACCGTTTTTTTCTCTTTATTTCATTGTAAGAACACGGTGTATAATACACATAACAGGACTGTTACCTGTAAGGCTTCTGGTTAACAGTGGACTGTTAGTCAAGTTCTGGGCGAGTCCAAACCCCTGCATTGTTCAAGGCCCAACTGGACAGAATAGTTCTGTGGAGGTGTAGCATTTTGTGTTAAAAATATTCAAAAATTAATTTTAAACATTTTAAAATATCTTAAAAATACATGTTTACAAATGTGCTCAGTATATAGACTTTGGAAGTGAGAGAATGGCACCCACAATAGAGACCTATAACTTACCCATTCAGACTATGAATATTTTTATTTTTCTAGTACTTTATATGTATTTACATGTTTTCACATTTATTTTGAAATTATGTAATCTTGGATCATATAATTATGTAATCCCCTCACATCCCCACACATTTAAGCATTTCAGCACTTTTAATAATCTTGGAAAAACTCCATTTTGGGTAGATTTGTGAGGACTGACTATAATTTTAACCAGTTTCCTGATGTGTGGGATATTTGTTCTGCCCATTTTGTCCAGGTAAATTTTTTTTGGCTATTTATAAATAACCTGCATACATTTCTCTGTTTTTTGATTATATTCTTGGGGTCCTTTTAAATTTTTTTAAGGTGTTGATACTTTTATCATTGCTTTCTGGAGAGGTTCCAGTAGACATAATAAATGAAGGATTTTCCATTTCACTGTAACCTCATTATTTTACGAATTTGTGCAAATTAAGATAGTAAATTTTGTGTTTGACAGCTCATAAGTTTTGACATTTTAATATTTGTTAACGACATTTCTTCTATAATATTCTTGGCCTTTGGTGAAGTTGAGATCTATAGACATATTTCTTCCTTTTTTAAATTTTTTAATTTTATTGGGGAGGGGGAACAGGACATTATTGGGGAACAGTGTGTACTTCCAGGGCTTTTTTCCAAGTCAAGTTGTTGTCCCTTCAATCTTAGTTGTGGAGGGTGCCGTTCAGCTTCAAGTTGTCCTTTCAGTCTTAGTTGTGGAGGGCGCAGCTCAGCACCAGGTCCAGTTGCCATTGCTAGTTGCAGGGAGCGCAGCCCACCATCCCTTTCGGGACTCGAGGGATTGAACCGGCAACCTTGTGGTTGAGAGCCCACTGGCCCATGTGAGGAATCGAACTGGCAGCCTTCCGAGTCAGGAGCATGGAGCTCTAACCGCCTGAGCCACCGGGCCAGCCCCTATAGCCGTATTTCTCGGTCCATCTGAGATTTGGGGTCTTTTGTGCCTCATCATCTTTGTTATGATCAATATTCAACTTTCTCCTATTAATGCCCACCCGTTCTTTTGGTGTCTGGGTGTTTTCTTTCAGGGGATTGCAGATGGCAGGGATAGGTGATTCACTTGCACTCTGCTCTTTTGCTTTTATGCTCTTAAATATGAATCTGTCCTGTTTAGTTGAAATCATGGGTCAGTTTACATGTTAAAGGCTGTTGGGGAATGGTTTTTTTTTCCTTGTGCTTTGAGTAATTTTAATTTGACATGTATGACTTTTTTTAAGGCCCACATTTCTGCAAACTTTAAACTTCCATGAGTGGCTATATTTTGGCTCCCCAAAAATCTTAGTCCTGTGTCATCCCCACTGCCTTTCCCCCCAGGAACTCACAGGTCTTTATATCCGGGAAGACCTGCAATGATTCTACTAATGGAATTTTATTTCACGCAGCTTCCTGAATGGAAGAATTGGTAAGTCACCCAAATTAAAAAACAAAACGCTACACTGGGGCCAGTTTGTGGCTGCTCTGTTGGAATTAGAGTGGGGTCAGGACATACTGTGTTTCCCCGAAAAGAAGACCTAGCCAGACAATCAGCTCTAATGGACTAGGTATAATACAAAATATAATAAATATATAATACCGGGTCTTATATTAAGTTTTGCTCCTAAAGATTCACTAGAGCTGATGGTCCGGTTAGGTCTTCTTTTCAGGGAAACACGGTAATAGGGCGAATTGAGTGTGTGACCTACCAACTAGTACTGCAGTCACGTATGTAGATTATACAAGAAAGGTGCAGATAGCGACATGGAAACCTGGAGACTGAATGCAGTGCCAGAGCCTTTCTCATTGCCCTCACCTGCGCAGTGTGCATGTTCAGAGAAAATAAAATGGTGGGTGATCCTGGTAACCGTTTGGGGGGAGGGAGGAGTGGGGAGTTACTGTCCGTTAGTTTCAGGTTAAAATGATGAAAAAGTCTGGAACGTAGATAGTGGTGAGGGTTGCACAACCTTGTGAATATAATCAGTGTCCCTGAATTATACACTTAAACATGGTTGAAATTGTAAATTTTGTTCTTTTTCCACAATAAAAACGGACAAGTGAATAAAAGATGAAAACCGGTGCTAGAGAAATGGTGGTCATACTTGGTGTCATGCACAGCCAGGCATTCTGTCATCTCTTCCAGAAAAGAAAGGCGTGCGCAAGCCCGGGCCGCCGCTGGCAACCACCACGCTGCCTGTTCAGGCCTCTGAAAGGCTACAGGTCGGTGCCACTGCAGTGCGCTGGGTGGGAACAAGACTAATTTGGGTGTGGACCGGCTCCCTCTGGTTGCTGAAAAATGAGGTTTCTTTTCCTCCCC
This sequence comes from Rhinolophus ferrumequinum, assembly GCF_004115265.2. Taxonomy (NCBI): domain Eukaryota; kingdom Metazoa; phylum Chordata; class Mammalia; order Chiroptera; family Rhinolophidae; genus Rhinolophus; species Rhinolophus ferrumequinum. Next base: position 3,720,885 of record NC_046298.1, on the reverse strand, counting down.
TGCAGGCTCACTGACCAGAAATGACCAAATTGCAACAGTGCTGAGCTAGCCAATGTGCTGTGCCCTTTCCCGCCGCCGAGCCCCAGGTCTGGACGCGTCTCCCAGAGCAGTCAGACTTGACTCGCAGGGCTGCGCAGTGTTTGGATAACGCGCAGACCCCAAGCCATTCAAGAAATTCCTCAGTGTCCTCACATAGCTCTTCTTCTCTTTTGAAATACGAGATCCTGAAGTCTCTTACTGGCTGAAGTCATTAGAAACTGCGCAGTGTCGCCTCCCGTTACACCCTAACTTAACCTTCAGAAGAGCACCGATTTAGGAACTGGGATTTGCATCTTAAGGTGAGACCTATGAGCCAAAAAGTGCACGGAGCTAGCGAGTGCGCAGACGTGGCTGACTTCACAGTTCTCGTATGCTGGACTGAACCCCAGGAGGCGGCGTGGGGTAGCCACCAGATCTGGGAACCGGCACAGGCAAACAGACTAGACGGGGAGGTGGCGGGTCAGGACAACAGCGCAGGGACCACCCGGCCTGGCTCTGGGGACCAGACTTTTTCTAAGATGACAGGTGGCCAAGGGCGAGCGTGTCTGTGATGTGTGCTAACACCTGCCGCTCTGCTGTGTAAATCATGCGAGTGCTACTTCCCTGGGCCTGAGAAGGGACCTGTAGTGACGTGCTGCCCTCATCTCAGACGTCACCTGAGGCGAAGCCTCTGCTCCCACAGCCTAACACCTGGCTCTCATCTCATCTACCCAGGTCCCCTCTGAGTGGCTGTTTGCAGATTCAGCAGCAGTTACAGGTGAGTCTGCTATGGTGCCGGTCTCGCCCTTGACTGCGCCCGAGTCCCCGAGGGCTGAGTAACAGACCGCTGGGCCAGCGCCCGAGTGGTGGGGAAGGTGTGCTGTGGGGTGAGAATGAACAAGCTGTGGGGACAGGCTTCTGTTCTGGGCCCGTCCTGAGAACCCGTGCTCGTCAGCTTTCCAGGGACAGGGATGATCCCAAGGCACGACTTGAATTTCCACCAATTTATTAAATTACCATTTCTGCAGTAAGCACAGCCACCTGAGTGAGGCTCGTTCCTGCTGTGATTAGGACATAATCATTGGGGTACCCTGCTCACCCCCTGCTGTGAATAAGTCACCGTGTCGGGACCTCTTGGCACTTCGTGACCTAAAATTCTGAAATGCTGAGATGTGAGCCTACAGTTTGCTATTTAAGAGACCAGGTCTGGTCTTCACAGTAAAGCCACCGTCAAAAGCAGCATTCAGAACTTCATCCAGGCAGCTCGCTGTGACAAAACGTAAGTCGTGCCGCACGTTGCCTGGGATTTCTTCAAGGTCCTTTTCGTTCCTCTGGGGGACAATGACCGTCTTCAGTCCCGCTCTGTGTGCTGCCAGCACTTTGTCCTTGATGCCACCCACCTGCAGGGAGAGGAGAGCGTCAGGCGCGGCTGTCCTCAGGCCCAGAGCAGCCCTGGACCGCCCGTCTTACACGGCGATTTTAAAGCATCCAAATCACCTTCCATTTTGTTCCACCAGAGCTAGGAAAGTCTCTAAAAAGGTCAAAGCACAGTAAACTCTTTGCATTTCAATCATGTTACAGTACATCCTTTTCATGGGGGGAAAGGCCCCGTTTCTGATAGGAAGCACCTCTTCTGTCCCTGATGCCTTGTTATGTCACCAAGGCCACATTTGTGTTCCATTCTGCACTCAACGATCTTGCCTGTCGGTTGATTCTGGAAAAGCGCCAACTCCTCCCTACAGAGCTTAGCTTAGGGGACTGGGGTGACTTCTGTATGGGGGGGACGGGGCTCACCTCTGTGCCACTGGATGAAGAAACATCCCGAAAGGATCTGGGCTCTTGTGGTTTTAAAATATGTCCACAGTGGTCCCTTGAAAAGGTGACATCTAGCTCCCCGTCCCTTGAACGTGGCTCACAGGAAACGGTGGTGGAAGCAGCTATGGCTCCCAAGGTAAGTGAGAAACAGTAAGCGCTTCCGCCTCATGTCTCTTGGATCTCTGTCCCTGGGAGTAGCCAGCTGCCCTGCTTGACTGTGGAGAAGCCCTAAGGTGGGGACCTGGGGCCTCCTGCCGACAAGACCCATCAGTCCGCCATGTGAGGGAAGCGTGCTGGAAGCAGGCCCCCAGCCCCGTCAGCCTTCGGATGGCGGGCCTGGGCTGCTCACGGCACGAGGGGAGGGGAGAGAGCCCTGCGTCGTCGGCAGAGCCCAGCCAGGCCTCTGCGGAATCCCTCACCTACAGAAACAGCACAGCGCAGCTCACTGTTGGGGTGGGGTGTCATGCAGCAGCAGGTAACAGCGGCCGGTCACACCTCCTAGAACGTGCAGTCCGGGGAGCCAGCCCTCTCGGAGCCTCTGGCCACCTGCACAGCTGCCATCCCTACCCCACTGCCATCCTCTTCCAACGTTTTTCCTTTATGCAGCGGAAGTGCACTTTCAAAGGACCTTCAGAAAGTGTAAGATAAATGGATTCCTTGCATATACATGCAAGGAATGCCTGTTTCACTTTCACACTTGACTGACAGTAAAGCTGTGTATACAACACTGGATTTAAATAGTTTTCCTGCAGAGTGTTAAAGGTATTGGACATCCAGTGTCACGCACAGATGAGACAGATGAGAAAGCTTCCCTTTGATCTGAAAAGTCACGGGGAAGAAACCTGTTTCCTACATGGTGTAGGCCCTTGCAATCTGAAGAGAACATTCAACTCTAGGAAACGTTCCATTATTTCTTTGGTAATTTGTTCTATTCCGTTTTCTGTTTGCTAGAACTCCTGCCAGATTGTTTTCCTATGACTGTTTTCTTTGACCCATTCTAAAACGACAGCTTTGAGCCCTGGCCGGTGTCATACCCGTTCTTGCATTCTGTTCTCTCCAGCCTGAGCAGGTCTCTCCCCTAGATGCCGCTGGTCGGCTTCACCTCTCGGCCACTGCAGCACCCCCTCTGCTGGCTGGGAAGCCTTTGCCCCCAACCTGCTCCTGCTCCTGCCTGTGCCCCCTGGCTCTGAGCCGGCGTGTCCCCAGATCCCTGCTGGGAAGGCTGTCTCCCCCCAGTTCATCACCAGGACACGTGGATGTCGCAGAAGCAGCTGAACTACCGGCTGATGACTCCCCACTCATTTCTGAGGGTGAGAATTTATTCCCTGTATCCTGACCGAGGAAACTGACAAGTTAGTTCATGGTCAGTAAAGCACACCTAGTACTAGCTACTCCTGTGACCTGGAATGAAACAGTTCCTGCCCTAGGAGGGTAAGACAGGTCAGCCGTTCCTTCTGAGGACAGACCTACAGAACGGCATCATGAGGGCTTGGAACGGGACTTATTGACTTACTGGGGAACTGAGAGCCTTTTTAGTGACCTTAATTGGTGACTCTATGATCTGCTTTCACCATTACCTCAGAAAATAAAGATGCTCTTACAATAAAGACATTCCTTTTTTTCTCATTTTGCTATGAACCTGCCAAAATTCTGTTGTGGACTGGTATAGGTAACCAGTGACTTACAGCCCTCAATGGTCCCCCAAGTTCTATGTATTTTATCAGGTTTTTACAAGTAGTTTAGGATATGGCCCCATCTGGATGGAATGGTTTCCAAATTTAGCAACCAGCCATGGTTAGTCTTTATTACAGTTTCCATTTGTACTGCATTTTTTTTCCTATAAATCCATCAACGATAGTAATCTAAGTTATCTCTAGGAGGACAGGCGGCCTCCCAGGAACTTCAAAAGGTGAGAACTGGGCTCAAAGTTTGAAAATTGCTGCTCTCCTATTTCATACCTATGTTAGATATTTAACAATTTGCTACTTAGAGCAAAGCCTCAAATCTTCACCTGAAAAACTGGTATTTCTGATGACCAGACTGATACTTTTTTCCGTTAGCAAGTCTAAATTCTTAAAGGGGGAATTCTTTTATTTGATCATAATTTAAAAATATGAATTAGTTACAGGTATAAAAATTTAATATGTATTTAAAACTAAGGAATTCACGGGAAGAAGGCAAACCACTGTTAATTTCAATTTAACGGTACGGTTAATTAAAAATTAAAAAATTAAAAAACCATCCTCATAAGTTTCTTCATACTTACTGGGAGAACAAGACCTCTCAGAGTAATTTCACCAGTCATGGCTACATCTGAACGAACCAGCCGCCCACTAAAAAGTGAGGCGAGACAGGTTACTATGGTAACTCCAGCCGACGGTCCATCTTTAGTGACAGCTCCAGCTGGGAAGTGCAGATGGATGTCTGTGTTGTCAAGAAGATCAAAATTTCCAGAAGCTTTAAAAAGGGAAAAAGGATTTTAATGTAGAAAAATTAAACCTATTTTATTTTTCTCCTAAAAAAGAAAATCCCAGAGAGAAAAATGAAATGTTTTGGGTAAACGACTCCTTCAAAATATTAATGGGTAGTCCAACTAGAGCGGGGGTCTAGAAGCTTCTTTCTATTCCCAGTAGGATTAAAAACAAAACGAAGCCTTGGACTTCGTGTCTAGTTCCTAGTTCAGGCACTCGCCAGACAGTCCAAACGTGGGAACTAGCATTTCCATGGGGTTCAAATCAAGGTTTGTACTTCAGTGAAGATGTGTAAACCAGTCATTCAGAGCTCGTCTTGATCTTCATCACACAACTGGGACATGCCACCTAGATCCTGACCCAAAGGCTCCTCCCGCCCGCTCCCAGCCGTGTCTGACCCGGGGCCTGGTCACTCACCATTAGTCAGATGGTATTTCTTTGCGTTGCTGCGGAGCCAGCTAATAGCGAGGTGGGCAGACTCCTTCATGACGTCCCCCAATTGGCCAGTGAGAGTTAGCTGGCCTTCGCCATCCATCCGACTTGCCTCCACAAACATGATTTCCCCCCCTAAGGGGGTCCAAGCCAAACCTATGGCCACTCCGGGCTGACTCAGGCGCTCAGACACCTTGAGAGCAAGTAGGAAAGGATCCGTCAGGTCAACAAGAGCAATCATTTCCGGGCTGACGGACCCAAATGCAAGGGGCCACTTCTCCCTCCAGGGCTTAAGTTGAAGCCACACCCCAAGTGCTTATGACCTCGCATGATTTGGAGTCACTCTTACCACTTACTATGGATGGCTTTCTGCCAGGAAAAAGCTGAACTTCCTCTGGCATTTATCCGAAGCAATTTTACCTTAAAATATGCACGGATAACCGACTCTTAAGAGCCACATCGAATTACACATCTCCTAATATTCAAGGAACAAACCTAACTGTTCTGTGTACTTAAACACTTTTATTGGCTGCATATTTAGAAATACTCCAGATCCTAAGTTCATTTCAGGAATCATGAATTTGTTTCAGGAAGTAGAAACCTCTTTTTTACCATACATTTCGGAAGTGTTGGTTCCAGAGGCCGAGGGTGAAGGCAGACTTTAAAGCCTCTCGATTTCCCTTCTGTGCCGCTCATCTTTACTTTCTCTTCCTGCCGCAGACACTGAAATCCCACGTGATTTCTAAGATCCTTCCCGTGTGTGTGTGTGTGTGTGTATGTATGTAGGCCACATGCTGCCTCAGTGCCACTTCAAACTGAATGTGTCACCTGCGATCACGAGCCTAGGCGATGAGCCAAACAGATGAACACATCCAAGTCATGAAAACACATAAAGGAACAATAGAACGTCACGCTAACATTCACTGCACCCTGTGGCCTCAGCATTTCTTATCCTATAGAAGCTGTCGTGTCAGAGGACCTGGGCACAGAACATCAAGCCAGCACTCATCCAACGCGAAGCGTTCCCACCGCCAGGCGACTTCCTCAGCAAGGAGCAGCAGGGGCTGGAGCCCGAGTTTCGGGCTGCTGACACTTACTCCTTTCCTGGTGAAAACCCTGATTTTAAAACGTCCTCTAAAAATCACAGGTGGCAGCCATGAAGCTATGAGTAGCCAACATACAGCCTATGTGGGGGGTTGGCTGTGTATTTTACAAGCTGAGTGCTCACTGACTGCATGTGACAAGTCAGAGACTGGAGGCCACAGTGCACGGCTGGCTGAGGGACATGGAGCACCAGACTCTCCCCGCTGCTCTGGCGCTCCTCCGCTCGTGATTACTCAAGGAGAGAGACACAGAAGATCACCATGCAAAGGAGAACAGAAACAACCATTTCTACGTGTCCACAAGGCCTGTTTTATCTAATCAAGTCAGATCTCTCTGCCTTAATGACATCGAGTTTGGGTGGGATTTTAGAAGTTCCTGTTTTACCACATGGTGAGGGTTCTAATAGTAACCTGAGATGTCACTAATGACACATCTGTAACAACATTCGTGGGTGGAGTTCCTCTCAAACCCAGACTCTGATCAAGGCTCAGAGTTACCGAAGAAGGAAGGAAGCTTAAACTCGACTTGGAGTCATACTCTTCAAGGGCACATGTTCTGAAACAAACAAGTACTGGGTTTCCATGCACTGTCCCCTCAGAAGCGACCAGAATGCCAGTAAACATGACTTTCAAGGAGAAGACACACGCTCCTTCCTCGCCGTTTCCAGCCGTCTGCATTTAACCCCTTTGCACAGAACACTATTTTACAGCCTTCCTCAGTAAAGGATCCAACACAATCATTTCAAAACTGTTTATCTACTCGTACTTCTATCGGTGTCTAATTCCACAACTGCTTGGTGGGGTCAAGGGTTCCATGCGTCAGGACAGGCCCAGGCTTGACGCTCAGATGTTTCCCATGACAGCCAAGTGGCACGTCAGCATCTCAAGTTTGTTTTTGTTGCTCAATTTCCCACTGGTATATTCCTACACTTCAGTTTCCTCACCTGTTAACTAAATCTTGTTCAAAACATTCTTATCATGTAAATACGCAGACCAAGAAAAGTGTTTAAAATATTTAACGAAAACCTAATTAATACCAGATGATGTCTCATCAACACTTCAGTGACAGCGGTATTTGAGACGCACCTGAATGTTTAATCACTGCCAACTGCAGACCGTTCTTCCCTTATGACTGATTCAAAAAAGTGACGTTTGACTGCAGTAGTAAGGACGTACAATTCTGTGTGTCCCTTCCAAGCCTTGACCAACACTTGGTGTTTTTAACCTGTTCTGCACTAGTGCAGCCCCGGCAGAGGGACCAAGAGCAGGACCTTCAGCAGGGCTCCGCCAGATGGAGCCAGCTCCATCACATGTCATAGATCCAGGGGTACGAGAGGGAACAGCTCCAGGACGCCAGAGGCTCCAGGACATGAGAGAGAGGCGGTTACACTCCCGCCCGGGGAGTACGACAACAGAGTATCTCCAGAGCCCTGAGGAGGCACGGGTCAGAGGAGAGGCTGAGCAGTTCTGGGCGGAGAAGGGCCAGGAAGCCACCGTAAGAGGCCAGCAGGGGCCAAGGACTGAAGATGTGAATGACACTGGTCTTTCCAGGACAAGAATGGTTCCACGCCAAGCACGAAGCCCGGGCTGTCAGCTGGCTGTGCTGTGTGTGCAGGCTGGTTCTGCAGTGATGTTGACACTGTAAATTAGTCCCCTTTACAGCTCATGCAGCACTTTTTACGCTCCTGCCAGGGCTGTCACCACAGCAGCCACCCATCTGCCAACTTCTTTAGTCTTTGTGCTGAGATCCTAAGCCTTGAATTCATGAATATTTGGTTTTTCTAGTTGTGAATTTGTTTTAGTGGCATTTAAAGAAGGGGATGTCAGGTAACGTTTCCCTGGAGAGGTGCTGGGTCCGCCCTGCCCTCTTGCAGCAGCACTCAACAGCCCGTCCGGGCTGATCCTGGCACTGTTAAGCGCCGCTGCTTTCAGACCCTCCCGGCGGGGCCTTGTCTTGGCCCACCGAGCTTGTGGTGGGGTCCTGGCCAGACCAAGCATGCACATCTCTGCCATCCCACGGGGCGCGGGCACAGCTTGCTGAAACGCAGGGGCTGCAGGGGCATTTATGGCCGTGGTTCTGTTGGGCAGCTTGTGCGTGTCCATGGCCCGCCCATTTCTGGTGCCTGGTTTTCTGTCTCAAAGGCCAGTATCCTGACTGGGATCTCCTGTGGTTCACCTCAGTGTGCTCTGTTCAGGATGCCTTTAAAATCTGCACGTTTGGCCTCCTTTCCCTCTATTATTATTCTTCTCTTACAAGGGCAGTGACCTCCAGATAAGCACATACCACTGTCAGAAGCCAATACAGAGCGAAGCATACTCAGGTGACAATCCTGGGATGAGCAGGCTGCACAGGATGTAGGCACTTGTGGCTGGATGGCTGGTTTAGAGGCTGAAAGTTAATGGTATCCTGGAAAGCCTGGAGCTTACTTATTCTGTTTGTGTCACTACAGTTACCATCTGTGAGTTTAAGACTGTCACCAGAGATAAACAGCAACTTTTTTTTTTTTTTTTGTCAACTGCAAGACTGGGACGCTAGGATATGTATGTAACGACGTGGAGGCCTCACTAGGATGAAAATGGAAGTGACAAGATTCTCATTCCTCCCCAAAGATGTTCGTGTAATCAATAAAAGTGATTGTCACTGAGTTGACCACTGCCAACGGCCACCGCATAACTGAGCAGATCAGTCAGTGACGCGTCACTGTGCCCACACCTGGCCTGAACCCAGAGGCCTGCAATGTACCCGCTCTTCCTCTCAGCCTGCAGGGAGAGCTTTCATTTTACTGTATTTTTAAAAAAGTGTATCTGGCTGGTCTTGTTTCCTTAGGAAACTTGACTGTATTTGAAAAGGCAACTTAAGATACTATTCCTGAATTTGAAATTTAGACTACACTCCTAGAAGTCATTTTTCAAGCAGTTTACAGAACTCTAAGGGGATGTAATTCTTTAATACAAGTGTGCCTATCACCTTTCTTCCTCACTGTCATTCTCAAGGTCAGGAACACTTTTGGTACCAATGCATTTTTGCAGACCCGTCATGAAAGTACAGAGCACCGAGGCTGGTGGAAGGTCGTTCAGCGCAGGCACAGAAGCAGGATTCTAAAAACAGCAGGGATTTCTTTTTTGGTGATTGGGAGCAGTAGCTCTGTTTCTTTTTAGGGAGTCTGGTGGTTGCAGGAACCAATGTATGTGCATTCTGTAGCACGCAGCAGGCACAGTGGGGGAGCTTTGTGTCCCTGAACCCCCCAATTGTACAGCCATCTGCAAACAGCCACGTGGTCACCCTGTGAGGAAGCTGCCTTGCTGCTCTCAGGGCCCATCCCGCCTCCCTTCCCGAGCCGGGCCCTGGGGAGCCGGCTGCGGCTGCGGCTGCGTCTCCCTCACACACAGCTCCGCCCTCAGCACTGCCCTGGGTCTCTGCGGCCAATAAGCCCCCTAACCCCCTCCTAACTCCAACGGCAGCTTCCTCACCTGAACCTGGCCTCTTCCGGGTCCTTGCCAGCAAGGGGTACCGCACCTCCTGGGAGACCTGCACGTCCAACACCCGCTCCCCGACCTTCGCGTTCTGATCCTTCACGCTCACCTGTACTCAAGACCATCAGTTCTACCAGCTTCTCATTACAGCGCAGCCCTGGCCTCGCTTCCTTCTCTCTGGGCAACGAGAAACACCTCTGACCCATCGTTACAGTCATTCCCTTGGGAAGAACCCATGTTTGCGCCCGGCTTCAGTACACGCAGCGGGCAGCCTCGCGCAGACCACTTTCTCCCTCACACTTTGGATCTCACCCCGTCTCACTTCCCGAAGACTTGGGGACACGCCCCTCCAGGCACATCAGTCCTGCTCCCTTCTGGATTATTCTCACGAAGCACTCTGCCGCTGACCTCCACGCTCCCTTCCAGCTGCCTCATTTCTCGCTGTCATCACAGCAAACTTCAGAAGCCAGTTGCCTACTCATTAATTTGATTTCCCCAGCTCCCATTCTCTCTTTGACACTCCTGAGTCTACTACCCTCCCCACCACCCACTGCGAACCCCCACTTTCGAGGCCACCGACAACCTCCACGCTCTCAAATCCAACAGACAGCACTGCCGTTCCCTCCTCCTGGAGCACAGCAGCCTTCCCCTTACCTGGTTGCTGTTCCTGAGTCTGCTCTGTCTGCTCTTCTCTACACGTACTTTTCCTTGGGTGAACTCAACATTCTGGGACTTGATCCTCTATTTTCTGACAACTCTTGTGATTTTTATCTCTACTCAGAGGATCTCTCCTCTGAGCAGTGATCTGCACGTCCAAGGGTACCCACTCAGATGCCTCACAGGTTTTGCAGACTTATGTTCAAAATGGAGCTTTCCATTGCCTTTTCACCACCCCCACTAGTCTTTCCAATCTCAGTGAATGGCAGTGCCACACAGACGTCCTGTCTCTCTAGCCAGAACCCTGGAGATCCCTTTTCACTGCCGTTTCCTTCATTCCCCACATGTGATCCATCAGAAGTATGAAACCATTTTGTCTAGTAACTAACCTGTAAATAAAAGCTCACAGAAGCATCCTATAAAATTATCAAAACGCCTCAGCAGTCAGATTCAAACACTTGTTTCCATCCAGCTGCCTTAACTCAGTCCTGGAGGAAGACAGGTGGCCACAGGGCTAGACCTGTCCGTGGCCTTAACTGAAAGGAAGTACTGACAATGAGACAATGGATTGCTGGAGGACGCCACCTGGACCTGCACTAGAGCGGTCTGAAGCTGCAGTGAGGCTCCCCTTTTCAGGTATGTTGTGCGAGATTGTTTCCCTACTTCCTTCCCCCACGCCTTTGATAGCACAGAGAAACCCTTAAGTAGAGCACATACACGAGGCATGCAGAATGGGGAAGAAAGTCCGAGACACTGTCTGACACGGGGACCAGATGGCAGAGGAAGCTCACACTGCGACTCTGAGAGGCCATGGCCAGGGTCTCGGGCTCTGAGAAGCCGCATTACCATAGTAAGCACTAAAATTCAGTACAGAGAAAGCAGGTTTCCAACTGTAAGACAAACTCCAGATGCTAAAACACCCACTTCCACTTCTTCCCCAATCTATTAAGCAGCCCCCAGAGGAAACTGGTGTGCACCAACATAAACATGAGAATGAGTACCTCCATTTCGTACATTGGGGGCCCAAGGATGTCCTTCAGAGCGTGGAAATCAATCAGGATTGGCATTTCCGGTGGCAGAGCCAAGTCAGCGGTGTCCCCGATCGATTCAGCCTTTGTGTCTTCTAAGACGTGTTCTCTGCAACCTGAGAGAGAAAACATTAGGAATTCCCAGGGACTGGCAGGTTTTGGAATTCATTAGCAGTGGACATCCCACAGAGCACCCCTGACACCAGCAGTCCAGTCACCTTTACGCATTTATAAGGCACAAACCCTCGCCCATGCACCTGGGGCTCGGGCAGAAGAGTTAGTCTTTCAAGAGACCCGTGAGGTGACATCATGCCCTGCCTGTTCTCTTACTTTCACTCCAGGAGGGTAGTGACCTTGCTGTTTTCTTTTTAACCATTATATTCTTTAGCCAAGATCAATGCCTGGCACTCGTCAACTAATGGCCTGTAGAGGCCAGATGTCCAGCGTCAAATGCAGTAGACTACCTGTACAATTCGGTGAGAGCCACGGAACCCAAGCTTTTAAATTCCCTCTTCAGAGGGGTCCCATCAGATGTCGTGTTTCCTGGTAGGACCCATATAAGCGAGACCGCTTTTGTAATCATACAGCTCAACTCTAAGATTATCATTTTCCAATTAAAATAAATATAACTGGCAGTGCCAGGCTGGGAAGAGGAAATCCCTGTCATAAGGGACTATTTCCTTACCTGCCTAAGCGCGTCGGTTGGGGACAACTTGTCTAAGCACTGACTCGTGTGGGTTTGAGCCCCGACATGCGGGGAGCAGGAACCAACTGACCGAGAAGACCACGTTTCCTGAGGGTATTTGTAATTCCAGTTTGAGTAAAGAGAAATGTTACTTAAGTCGGGAGACAGAAATCTAAAATGAGTAGAGTAGAGGCTTCAAAAATGTAGGAAATATTTGGCTCTATTCTTCCTCATTCCTAGCTTTTTTCTTTTAATTTCGCCATAATTCTCCTAGTTCTTGTACTATTTCATGAAATGTTTTAAAATACTATCTTTATTACCCTTTTACACACAGCTTTCCTTCTGGAAATGTTTACTATATATATACAACATATAATAATTATAAAGTCACCTAACATTGTATATCTAAATATTTTTGTTTTGCTACGATTCTCCCATTCTTATAGCTCATGAAGTTAAAAGAACTGTTTCTCACTAACTCCTTTCCTTCCTGAAGCGATTACTGAATATGTTTAATAATATCAGACCCTCACTGTAGACTGCAGAGGTAACTGGAGACATCCTGGACTGTGCCTGAGTGACCTCCAGGTATGACAGCCTCGGGGTGACCTTCAGGTGAAGGTCAGCCTCCTCTCCTCTGGGCCCATGGGGCTCCTCACAAGACTGAGTCACGTGACTGATAGGAGAGAAACGGAACGCGGTTCAGGTTTCCTGCCGCTTGCTGGCTCTCTGACCGTATCCAGAGCATTCCACCCCTCACCACCCGTGTCTCTGCAGAACTCCTGTGAGAGGGAGAGAGAAAATCCTTTACAGACTGCGAAGGGCAGCGTCATACTGCATCCTAAGTGCAGACCCTGAGTTACACATATTCTCACAGTCCTCTCTCTGCAATGTCACTTGATCTTTCCAACTTCTTAGAGTGCTTTGTCTGTTTCACAAAATCTAGCAATTCCTGGGTCACTCAATAGCTTGTGGAAGTGGGAGATTTTCTGTTTGCAACGTATCTAAGCAATGTTGGTGCCCAAGGGTGGGAAGGCCCTCAGATGACAGTTCAGCTACCTGTAGATCCCGAGCAGAACAGAAGGCAGGTGTTACCGCTTCATTAAAATTAACGCACGGACAGAAAGGCACTATCTGTGTAAGGTTACTGCAGCCTAGAGACGAAGCCTCTGAAACTTCAGCCGACGCCGGCGGCTGTGCGTTTCTCTAGCCTGTTGTGCTGTGTGATGGGCTTTTCTGTTGCCGGCCTGGCTTCCACTGTCACAGGAGGGAGTCAGGCAGGACGGGTGAGAGCCAACCCCACTTACGTAACCGACGCTTCAGGCATGCAGCCCTTTGCCAGTGGAGTAGTGAGCTCGGTGCTCTGAGCACTGAGGGAGGGGTCGGGGCGGGCCACTTCTAATGCAAGGAGACCTCAGCACGTAAAAGATGGCAACTTACTTCAGGCTGTAGGCGCAGCAGCTGTGTTAGGAAAACTTCAATAAACTTAGAACTCATCTGTGCTTCAAGGGGTTCCATCATTAGAACACAAGCCCAGAGAAGTCAAGCTTAAGTCAGAAATGGTGCCAGCTGATCAGGAAAGACAGGCTAGCATTGGATTTTAAGAGTCAGCCATTGGACCTTGTGTAATGGAAAGTGAGAGTAAGGAAATACTAGATTTTCATGGAATCCACACTTTGATTCCTCATTAAAACAACAAACAAGTAAAACATCATCTCACAAAGATGCCACTCAAGAACGAGGCCCAGGTTACAGCTGCACCTTCTGACTCGCGTGCATGAGCTTTCCAGCGCTGCTCAGCTCTGGTGCCATGCGCTCCCTGGCCAGAAGGGATCAGCACTGAGAGGGGACAGAGCCAGAGTCCCCAGGACTCACTGCTGGCCTTCCCCACACCGTAACATTCTAACAAGATGGACTTTTCCAGGCTAGGCGAACAAAAACAATTTAAAAAGTTCGATTTCTCAATATAACATGGACCCTGTCCCACAAATCTTCCTACTGGAATCGCAACATTTTCGTCTTCCCTGTCCTTCTCTGGGGCTACAACAGTGGTTCTTAACAAATGATTAGATGTCACATAAAAAAATGATTAATTTCACCAAGAAGTGAAATTTAATTAAAAGCAGGATACCATTTTCTGGTTACCAAAATAAAGTAACTAGTAAACAAGTTTAAGAAACAACAAAGATCAATGTTAACGAGACTGTCTGAAACACTGTTGCTTATGGAAATATAAATTGGTTCAGTCTTTTAGGAAAGCCATTTGTCAATATACTGAAAGCCTCCCAAATATTCACAATCTCAGACCCAGTGATTCTATTTTGCAGGCAGGTGTCCTTGAGGACAACTGTTGTTGGGACAATGGAGCCAACAACACAGCCACTCATCGTGGTCCTACTATGTGTAGGTCCTACTATGTGTAATAGCAAACGTCCGATCCGATGTAAATCTCAACATCAGGAATATGGTGAAGCAAACTTTGGTACAGCCACCTGATAAAATACAGGCTCTAACACTGTTTCCCAAGTGTTTCCAAGTAATGTCAGAAAATTCTTTTGAAATAACGTCAAATTGAGGAAAGAGGAGGGTATAAAATTTCACATGGCATGAGTTTTGCTAATATACTATAAATATATATAAGAATGAATGTAATGATATAATCTAAAATGTTTACAGAAGTTACTCCCCGAGTTAGGAGATTAAGATTACAGAATGAAATAGCCAGTAAACCATAGTCTCCCATTCTGGCTCTGGCTTCTTAGTCGGCCTTGAAAAAAGTCACCGTCCTTCATATCTGCTTTTTGAATCAGTAAAACCACAATGATTATAGTATGCTGAGAGGAGCTGGGAGAATTTAGGAATGCTTAAATCTTTCCTATGTGGAGATGAGAGGAACTAGCATTTAGACGAATACTTAATACACTTCTAAGACTCACGTGTCTTACCTCACAGCCCCTTTCATTAGAAGAGAATAAACTGCTCTCTACCACCTCGTTCCACCCAGAACCCCACAGACAGGGCCTTGTCCACAGTCACACCACTGCTGCGAGTCACAGAAATGAAATGAATGTAAGAAAAAAGAAAAAGGTGTCAGGAATCAAGACGCTGCCCTATAACACATATTACTATTATTCGTGTAGTAAAATTTTCTTTACAATTTTGAAGTGTATTCTTAAAAGTAATAAAGTGCGACTAAATAGAGGTTGAAAAGAAAGGCCATGCAAAAATAAAATGAGTAGAATAAGCTAGCTCAACCCCACTCTTCAACTATTTCTTCACTGAAAAGAAAACGAAATTGTTCCGAAAATGGGAGGGAGCTCAGGTGTGTGTCAGCTGGTTTCCTCTGCCCGAGGTACCTCCCAGCTCTTTCCTCGGTATTATTGGCCTGCTTCGCGTCTAATTCAGGAGGCAGACAGGATGGGGAGGGTGTCACCAAGGGGATGACAGCAGCACAGGCTGCTGGTGGAGCAAGCGGGAGCCGTGGGCGTGCCCCGGGTGGGCCGCTCGGCCAGACTGGGGTGAGGGCATCACTACAATTAGGGAAGGACATTCTATAGCCCCAAACTCCTCAGGAGGGAGGATCAGGCTTCCCAAAGCAACTGTCCCTGGGCACGAGCAAGTGTTCCTTTCCACCCCCTTTCCCTCTGCCAGAGGAACACGGTTTCAATGGAAGCAGGCCCCACAGCCACAGTCACCGTGGCAAGAAGGGAGACAGAAAGCTGTGAAGAGGGGAGGAAAGGGGGAAGGATGGAAGGATGTCGTGTCTTAGAAAACTCCAGCAGCTTTCTGTTAAAAAAAAAAAAAAAGTTTCTTGCTTTTCGAATAAATCTTGCAACAAATGGCGTCTCCTGAGAGGTGATCCAACCCCTGGAAATAGCGCAGGCCAGGAACACAAAAAGGCGACCAACACCGACAGTTGCCCAGAACGTGGCAGAACAAAACTCCGCCTCCGCACGGACAGCCCCGGGTCCCCTGTAATCATTACACTCAAGACAGGAAAGGTGAGTTACCACTTACTATTGTCTGTGCACTGCTAACTTGAAGCACACACCACGACGTCAAGCCCAGTCTCGGGCTTTCAAAAGCTGTGTTTTGTGGTATGGGGATAAGAGAAACTCCTCAAGATTATGAAAAAAAGCATTCATTTTCACAAAGAGCAGATTTTTACTGCCTGCGGGGCAGTGAGGGAGGAGGAAAGGACGGGGTGTGCACGCATACCAGCCAGAGATCAAACCAGGCCAGAACGGGGTTAACGCTCCAACAGAAACGAATACTCCTTGTTTCTGTCACACTAACACACTATCCAGGGAAGCAGTTCCCTGGAAATGCCTAGGTCTCATTCTGAGGCTCAGCGCAGTACAGGAAGGACCAGGAATTCAAGAAGCATAGGCTAGAACCATGACATACAAAATTTTAAAAAGTGGGCAGAAAGTCAAAGACCTGGTCCAACCGTCCATTTTACACTAAAAAATACTGAGACCTGGGGAGGTTAAACCAACTGCCGGAAGCCCAGGGCAGAGCAGACAGCACAGGACTCCTGCCTCCCACCCAGCCAAGGGCACCTGTTGTCCCAACCTCAACTCCAGTCTAGAAAAGCTGCCATGAGCACTGCTGTCTGTTTGGGTCCCTGCTTTCGACTCTGCTGGGTATCTGGTGGTTCTAGGTTTCATTTTTTGGTGAACCGATGAGTTGTTTTTTACAGGAGATGTGCCATTTTACATTCCCACCAGCAATACACGAGTGTTTCAATTTCTCCACATCATCACCAATACTTGTTATTTTCCACTTTTTTTTTTTTTATTATAGCCATTGGTACTAGGTGTGAAGTAATATCTCATTGTGGTTTTCATTTGTATTTATTTAAGGACTAATGATGTTAACCATCCTTCCATGTACTTTTTGGCCATTTGTCTATCTTCTTTGGAGAAATGTGCATTCAAGTCCTTTGTTCATTTTTGAATTGAGTTGTTTTTTTCTGATATCAATCTCTTATCAGCTGTACGATTTGCAAGTTTTTTTCTCCCATTCTGTAGGTTATTTTTCACTTTCTTGATAGTCTTGTTACACAAAAGTTTTTAATTTTTACTTTTTTCGATTATTTATTTTTATTTTTTTAAATTAAAGTTTATTGGGGTAAACGTTTCTAATTTTGATGGAAGTCCAATTTATCTAGTTTCTTTTTTGTTGTCTATGCTTTTGGTGTCATATCCATGAAGTCATTGCCAAATCAAATGTCATGAAGATCTTCCCTCATATTTTATTCTAAGAGTTTTATAATTTTATCTCTTAAGCTTAGGTCATTGATCAGTTCTCAGTGAATTTTTGTATATGGTAGTATAAGGGTCCAACTTGATACTTTGCATGTGGGTGTCCAGTTTTCCCAGCACCATTTGTTAAAAAGACTTTCCTTTCCCCACTGAACGGTCTTGGCATCCTGGTTAAAAGTCACTTGACCATACATTAGCCTTTATTTCTGTCCTTTCTATTCCACTGATGTATCTGACTGTCCTTGTTCCAGCACCATGCTGTCTGAATTACTGAAGCTTTGTAGAAAGTTCAAAGTCAGGAGGTGTGGGTTCTCCAGTTTGTTCTTTTTTAAGATGGTTTTGGATATTTGGGGCCCGTTCCAGTTCCATGTGAATCTGAAGACTGGCTTTTCCATTTCTCTGGAAGAGATTGCATTGACTGTGTCGATCTTAACAACGTTAAGTCTTCCTATCCCTGAACACATATCTTTCCATTTACTTTTTAAATTTTTTCCCGGCAATGTTTTGTCGTTTCCAGCATACACGTCTTTCACCTCCTTGGTGAGATTTAATCTTAAGTATTTAATTCTCTCAGATGCTACTGTAAATGGAATTGCTTTCTGAACTTCCTTTTTGGAATGTTCACTTCCCTAATCTCTTTAAGCTTTCACTTCCTCATCTGAAATGACAGAAACAGCATCTACACTTCACAGAGTTGTGATGGATATAGGATATACAGGAATAACGAAGCATAACATAACCACCGAGTTTAGATTCGGAGCCAGTGTGCCCAGGTTAGAATCCTGACTGACATGAACTAGCTGTGAGTCTTGGGAACGTGACAACCTCTGTGCCTAAAAACAACACCTTATAGGGTGTTGGGTCGTTAGAGGATTAAATGAGTAAATATGTAAAATGCTTAGAACATTTTAGGCATTTCAGGAAGCACATTCCAGGAAGTTTATAAATGACAATTATCCTTTATGCCTGAATTATCACAACAGCCTACTAATTTGAGTTCTCTATCTAGCTTTCCCACTATCCGTTTTATTCACTATTTGTAAATGAGTTTTTCTAAATCACTGGTGTCATTACACGCTTCTAGACCTAAATTTCTTCACTAGTTTTTCTTCACAAATTAAGCAAATTCCTAACTTCTAAGAGTTGCATTCAAGACCCACGACAATAGAGTGCCGACTTTCCTTTCCAGGTGTAGCTGCGCCTCATTCTGGAATGCCTTTTAGGCAGAACGATACCACCACCAGCCCGTAACTCAACTAACATTCATGGAGCACAATCTTGGGTAAGAAACCGGGCCCCGATTCTTGATCCGTAACAAGAATTAAACTATTTACTGTAATAAGAATTGGGGTTATTTAATTCTTCAAGCTTAGTAACATCTGTGGACAAATCATCAAAATACTTATTAAGTTGACTTGCCAAAAAATTACTCAGTTTTTAATAATGCTGATTTTTGTCAAGCAAATATTTTTAAGCAGTAAAATTACTTATGTAACAAAAAGTATTACTGAATAATTTAAAAATTTTTTGCAAGTTGAATCCAACCACACTGGGCTCCTGAATTCTGCAGTAGGAGCAAAATGACACAGGTTGTTTTGCTGAACTGTACTTGTGAGCACTGTGCACGAGGTATAGTAACAGCTGCAGGCCGAGGTTGTGTGTGAACCAATGAAGGATCATGTTCACACGTTATTCTTGAACACACATGGGTGTATATGTGGATCCAGACCCTGTTTAGGCGCGATGAGATCTGTATAGGTGCAGTTATAAAAATGACGGAGATTTTTTATTCCCCCTAAACTGAGTCTACTTTAAAAAGTGAGCTGAGATGCTAAGATTGTAAGTGGTTTTGTTGTTTCTACCTCTGAGTTAAACTGACTATGGATACAATGCATCTGAGAACCTTCTCTTAGGAAGGCAGAAAGGGGAAAACAAAGTATTTTAAAAACAAATCAGAAAAACCTGAATGTTTCCAACCATATAATTTGTGCTGTCAGTTGCATGTTAGTCTTTTCCAGAAAACCATGCTCCCAGCCAGAGAAAGTGTGCTAAATGCAACTGAGATTCAAGTTACTGACCACGGCGGCAAGACATTTGTGCCTGCATATTTTCAATCTTTTTTTTTTTTTTTTATTAAAGGAACCAGCTGTAATGGAGAAATATGTGTGGATCAAATATCAAATGCCCAGAAAAACCTTCATGCTAGCGAGAAAGTCTTTTAAGTCCTTTCTGCCAATATGTTCATTATTTTGGGGATGATAAAATAAACTTAATATTACCAAATACAATTTCTTTCAAGTTTACCTACTAAGCATTTTACTACACAGTAATTATTGCGATATAGATGGAAATTATGATTGTGAACTATTTCTGAATTTTAGTAATAGTTACCTATTGATGAAAATAAAGAATATCAAAAAAGAGTGCTTGGAAAACTTTTTTTCCATTCATTTATCCATTAAAATTAATTTTGAGATGTAAGCAAATTACCACTTTGTCTCCATTTACTAAAAAGCCATTTAAGAAATTTACAATTCTATAATAAATAAAATGAAGCTTTCAATGATCAATTCAGTGCCTACACAGCACTTTAAAACCCAGCATTTATCTCACACCTAAAAATTATCTGTTTTTATGTATCTACCTCCCCCAATGGATAACATACCTACTTGCTGGTAGTTCTCTTCTATGATTCCCAGAATCCAATCCAGAAGTCAGCATACAGTAGGTGCTCAGTAAATGCTAGCTGACTCACTGATTAAATGAATCAGTATTATACAAGAGTCCAATACACAGGATCCTAACTTTGTACCACACACAGGAGCTTGCACCCCTGTCTCCAGTGGGTTTTCTGCATTAATACACCTCATTTCCTGTATTAGAGTCAGGAAATAGTCTTGGAGAATTGTTTTCATTAGTAGTTAAAATGCAGAGACCATTTGTAATATTAAAAAAAGTAAGTATTGTTTTTAGTATCTGGTAACTTAAAAGGCTGGTTTGGATAATCTATGACAACAACACCCAAAGGCCACTGAATCTTCCTGTATGATTTGTTAAATGGAACAATGACTTTTAAATTTTTTTGACAGTATTTGATTTTGCTGTCCCAAAACAGAATTTAAATAACAAACGTTTGGCTCCTATCATACATAAAGAGGGTTTTTCCTTCATTGCAGTGCAGCTTCTTTCTGGTCTACACAGGCCAATAAATCTCTTAAACCAGCTGATACTGATGAGGGAACAATGAGTGAATCAGTGTAAACGTCAGAAGAGTATCTAGTACGTTGTCACAATATCGGCAGTGCGTGCCAACATGGTATTTTCATCTCAACAACACACCCCACCTGCTTTAGCTGTTTGGACTAATATCCCTCCAAATGCAAAGGATTTAGCATAGAAAGTCTTATCTCTAGATTTAACTTTTTTATAATCTTGGTTTGCAAAATCCAGCCAGCTGGAACAGCACCCTACAAGCCCCAAAGCTTTCAGAACCAGCCCGCCAGGTGCCTTGGGACTAAAACTCGCTCTGAAGTCCGTACTTCTGAACAGTTAGCCTTAGCTCCTTTGACTATTAGAAATGTTTATTTATTTGTCCTGAGCCACTAATACAGTCACAGGAAAGGTAAGCAGGAACAGAGGAAGCAGCACTGTAAATACTGAAAATGCAAAGCTGAATTCAAACTTCTAAGCCCCACCTGTGTGACCTGCGTCTTTGATAAGAAATCAGCCCGAGTCTGATGGATGATTGCAACAGCACAAATGCCAATGCCAGCTCAGCGAAGTAAGTCCTTCTGACAATGAAGTGTCTTATGAGACTGTGACGACCACTGAACTGAACCTCTTCAATAGTCAATTCCATAGGGATAAACAGAAGCTGTCAAAGTTACGCTGCTTAAAGATTAGGGAAACGTAGGGCAATTTAAGTTCAGCCCCCGTAATCATATTAAAATTGTGACTTGTCACACTGTGTTCAAAGACCTTTTACCACCAGACACAGGCATTGCTCCAAAAATGCAAAATCTGACTTCGGAGAATAACAATCACAAATAAACAGCCAAATAAATTATCTGGTCTGTGGTTTTGGGTTCAGAGGCACACTCACAAATTACTCTCTTTTTTGTTCTGACTCTAGTCAGAAAGGAAGATAAGGGATTTAGGGTAAAATGCTTGAGGACTTTTATAGGTAACTAGAACCCAGTAACAGAAAATTCCCAATTATCCTTGTTTCACTAAAGACAGCTAACAGTTTTTTTTATGTCCACATCCCAAAACAATGCAATCCTCATTGAACGCTGACAAAGGTGCTCTGAACTGCTGCTGAAGAGGCATTCGTGTGCTCGTGGGTCTCACCGAGCTTTTCTCCCAGGAAGGCCCACTGTTCTTAACTGGTTCTGCAGCACACACATTTCCACTCTCCATTAACAGCCCAAATCATAGGTTTTCTTTAGAACGCTAAACAAACTATTTCAACTCTTGGAAATGGGGGTTGTATTACTAGAAATGAAATGTATAAAAGCCTTGTTTAAAATAAGCAAAAAAACCCATAAAAAAACCCCACCAAAAACACCGGGAAGGCCAGCCTTGCAGATGGTCCTGACAGCCCACGCTGTGCCATCTCTCGCCACACCAGGTTGGTGTGTGTGACCAACAGAATGTGGCAGGAGTGGTGATTGTAACAGATTGCAGCAGCTTCTGGCTCGGGCTGTGTCTCCCTCCACATCCCACACTCTCCAAGGAGGCCAGCGGCCACGTCGCGAGCCCCAGACAGGCCTGCGTGGTGCGGAGCTGCAGATCTGGCCAGCGGTCAGCAGGCACCGAGGTCTGTTCACAACCACATCAGTGAGCTTGGAAGCAGACGCTCCCTGACTCGAACCTTCGGTCGGACGACAGCTTGACTATAACGTCATGAGCAGTCTCGGGCCAGAACGAGCCAGCTCAAGCTGCTCCTGAATTTCTGACCCACAGATCCCGTGAGATGACAAATGTGAAAGGCTTTAATGTGCTAAGTTCCGTGATTTGTTACACAGCACTAGAGAACCAATGCAAAGACTAAGGGCCAGATCCTGCAACAACTAGAAGACTGCTCCACGGAGTGAAAGACACAGAATTAGCGGAAAGTTACACGAAGTGCAGCGGTTACTTCTGAAAAATAGATTTTTCATCAGTATAAGAAATGCATTCATGACAGTAGCCAGGAAAAGGGTCAAAAGTACCTGATTCTCCTGCAGGAACAGCTTCCTGTTTTGGTTACAAAGGAGTTACACTTAACTACCGCAAGGCACGCTTCAGGCTTGAGAAGTCAATGGCAGGAAGCCACAACCAAGAACCCTGAAAGGAGCCCGACAGAACATGAGTGTCCCAGAGAACTGGACGTGAGAAGGGCTAAGAGAAGAGCTAGCCTAGGAAGAGAGTGGGGGGAAGTGAGGACCGCCCAGCAGTGGGTGGGCGCAGACAGGCAGACCAGTGAGGACACGGTGTGCTCCCGCCCTTTGGCACCAGAGGCTCACTGAAGTGGCAGGAAACCTTCCTCAGCCAGCAGTCCTGCCGACGGTGAAGAGTGCGGTGGACTGGGAGAATAAAGTGAGTAAGGGAACCAGCGCGGTAAACTTCAGGTAATTTGTTTTGCTGTACCTTTAACTGTGAAGCTGTCTGGCAAGGATCTACCAAAAACTTAAGCCCATTGCATCTGCCGGCTCCCTCCACATCAGGCTGATCTCACTTTCTCCACAAGGCACATATGTCAGAGAAACAATACGTGTCAAAATGCAACCCGGTTAAACTGAGATCCAGACTCACTCAGTAAGATCTGTGGTCCAGCCAGCCCCGTGTTTCGTGGCCAGCAAGGGCCCAGGGAACTACCACCAGAGGGCAGGCATGTTTTCATGGACATCAAATCCTACTCCTTCTGACGCATACCACCCAACCACTTAGCCCCTTTTCCAATTTACAGCTTCCATTTTCTTGTGGACTGGGAGACAGCCAATTTACGAAGATGTGTGTGTGAAACACGGTCCAACAGGCAAGGCACAGTGTTTATTGGGGAATGTTGTGAAGGGATTTATGAGTTAAATCAGAGTCAAACTAGACAGCTACTGAGAATCGTATTCAACCGAGATTTTATTATAGTCAATTAGGTGTGATGAGTGGTGGCCCAATGATACAACACAAAGGCTATAATGCCTGGTAATTTCTTCCCAGGCTTTTTTCTGCCTACTTTGTCTATTACTATTTCTATTCAACATTTTCCTGGAGGTCCCAATAGTACATTAGGAAAGAAATGAAGTGAAAGGTATAATGATCAGAAAGTAAAAAGTAAAAACTGACCTTATTTACATGTGTGATGATTGACAGTATACAAGAAAATCCAAAAGAATCTACAGTTAGAATTAACAAGTCAATCTGGCAAGTCTGCTGGGTACAGGTCAGTATAATATTCCCATACACTAGCAACAAAAAGAATTAGAAAATAATTTAAAATACCATTTACAGTAATACACACATCAAGATCAAATAATTAGGAATTTATCTAAAGAAAAAATATGCAAAAGCTCACCACTGAAAACTATTAAAATACATTAAGACTTAAATAAAGCTAGTCATCAATCATTAGACAATATCAAATTGTCAATTCTCTCCAAGTGATTGAGATTCAATGTAATCACAAAGTATCAGGTTACTTATTTACTTATTTACTGGTAGAAATTGACAAGCTGATTTTAAAATTTATCTTGCTATCTGAAGGACTTGCAATAGCCAAGGAAATCTTTAAGAACCATGCTGGAAGACGTCCACTACCAGGTATCAGACTATCTGAGTCAGTCATTCTTGAAACTAGAATGATGCAGCCAAAGGCCCAAGTACCCATTCTTACCATCAGTTAGCCAGTTCAATTCATTTTTCCTCTAAGTGTTTATCTGAGATCGCCATAATGTAAACAGTTACAGTATTGCTTTAAGGGACATTCAAAAAGCTTAATTATAATGATATCTAACACACCTCATGAATAATTGTTAAATTTGTGTAAATATTGTCCCTTTTTTCCTAACCAGTTTTTCAGGTGACTTCTATGAGAATAAAAAATTAACATCTTGAGATTCATTAAATTTAATGTAGCTTCTCTAATAAATATTACTGTTTTTCAAAAATAACTGAGAGTGCTCCATATTCTGAGAAACTTCATAAGGCTTGGTTATAATACAAACCCTTTCGCTGAGGATACTTCTTGAAGGAAAAATCTTACTAGATATTAACAGACATCTCTGGTACCTGAGTACTTGAAGAAACGGACATTGGCCTAACTCTCGACAGAGAAGCATCCAAGTATGCAAATTGAATACAGAGAACATCTGTCCTTGGCTAAAGGCAGGCAAAAAGCAGAATAAAACTTTAGCCACTACTTTTATCTCTCAAACTAATATCCCAGAAAGGAAAAGCGCAGTTCAGAATACACTAATAACATACAGAAAGATACAGGCTGTGCTGCTTTTATGAACTAATTCCATATTTATAAGTAAGTGACCGAAACCATAAATATTCTTCCTCTAACAAAGATCAACTATTATCTTTCTATGATCCCACCTGCCTTTCAAACGCTGGCATTTTTGTTCTGTTTAACTGCCAGTTAAGACCCCACAAATACAAAAACAAACTGTTCACACAGACCAGTGTCTCTGGGCCTTCTCCACAAAGTTTGTTTGATACGCTGGAAAGGTTTCTGCCTGTTTTGAAGCTTGTGGCCTGACATTACTTTTTTTCCTGGCAGTAACTCTAACTCTAGCAATATTTTTAACATTAAAAACAACTCCCTCACTGTATTACTTGAAATTTCTACAACACCCTAATTTTAAATAATTCATTTCTTAATGAGAAACTTTCAGTTACTAAGCTAGCTCCATTTGAACTCTGTGGCACGAAACCCTAATAGAGACTTTGTAGAAATTCTTCTTTGGGCTTCGTTGAGGTCATAAAACACCAATTCAGGATTAGCTTATAATTCTCTTACTGGAATCTGGAGGACAGTCATCTACAGTGACTCAGGGGTATCTTACAATCTTAAAACCAGCTTATAGTTCACATGCCTCTAATAAAAACTACAACCAATACTATGCTCAAGAGAAAAGTATTTATGCTAATTATTTATTCATCTGGATGTCCTCAGTAATACTTTAACTACCCAAATATGCTTAACTATATTACCATTTAGAGGACAGTGTTTTTTTTTTTTTTTTCCCTTTTAAGGAGGGCACAGCTCACAGTAACCCATGTGGGGATCGAACCAGCAACCTTGGTGTTATTAGCACCACGCTCTAACCAACTGAGCTAACCGGCCACCCCCTATGTTACCATTTAGGATTTTTTTCTGTGAATCATGGATCAAAAAACAAATGTTATCACAAAAATCTGTACGTTCTCACACAGCTCCCAAGCTATATGAACAAGTTCTTGAATGTTTCTGGATTACCTTTAAATAGTTAATACTATCACAGATGTGTAGAAATATAAACACTGAGCACTACGTAACTATGAAGTTTCCTCTGACATCAAATCCGTCTGAAATGTATTATCATCAAAAACACACCATCTAGGGTGGCCAGTTGGCTCAGTTGGTTAGAGCGCAACCTCTTAACAAGGTTGCCAGTTCGATTCCCACATGGGCCAGTGAGCTGCGCCCTCCACAACTTAGAATGAAAACAACGGCTTGACTTGGAGCTGATGAGTGGATGGGTCCTGGAAAAACACACTGTTCCCCAATATGCCCCAATAAAAATTAAAGAATGAAAAACAAACAACCCCTCCCCCCAAAAACAAACCATCTAAATCCTAAACACAATTTTCAAAAAGAGTTATCTCCATAAGCTCTCTCTGCCTTTCTACTCTCCGACAAGAACAAAAAAACACTGGCTCAGTTGCTTATGGCCATAGTGCACAGAGAGTGTTCCAAGAACAAAAATGGGAAATTTGGGAGGATGTAGGCCTTACATGTAGAAAGGGAAAAAGGGAGACTTATGGGGGAAAATCACTCTGTAAATTATATAAATGTCTAACCACTACGCTGTACCTGAAACTCATATATTGTATGTCAACTGTAATTGAAAAATAAATTTTAAAAAGTCAATTAACACATATGTTGAATGTTATTTGTATTAGATACTGTGTCCTTACAATAAAGTGAGCTAGAAAAAAAAGAAATGCTATTAAGAAAAAGAGTAAGAAAAATAGGGAAAAACACCTCCATTCTCCACTGTCCCTGTGAGCTATACCAGTGATTCCAGTTTTGGCTCTTGGAAACTTTTTTAAAATTTCTTTTTAACTAAGTTGACATGCAGTATTACATTAGTTTTAGGTGTTTGGCACAGTGGCCACGACAGAAAGTCTAATACCCACCTGGCACCATACAGTTACAACGATATTACTGACCATATTCCCTGTGCTGTACTTTACATCCCTGTGACTTATTTTACAACTGGGAGTTTGTACTTCTTAATCCCCTTCCCCCCACACCATTCCTCCCACACCAGTGATTCAATTCTTGATAGGTTATCGTTCACCTGCGGCACTTTTTAATTATTCGGATTTTTGAAAATAGTGGTCTGAGTATGTGTTTATCCTTAGTTGCGCTCCAAATCCTATTAAAATGACAATTAAGAAACAAAAAGAGGAAAAACCCACAAGAACAAAAAGAATAAAAAGAAGGCAACAGCTGATAAGAGATGCTGGCAACATGTTGGAAAACAGAAAGTGGATGGACGAGAAGCAACACACTTAGCAGGCTAGAGAAAGTGGAAGCCTTAATGTCCGTGGGGGCGGGGGGCTACCCCTAAGATCCACAAAGGCTCAGGAATTTGAGGTACCCCTGAAAACACGGGTGAGGAGTGGGCCTAAAGACGAAGAATGCTCGTCAGTAAGAAACAATCAGAGCTTAGACTCCCTACCCCTCTCAGTCACCAGAAGACGGGGGTTTGCTCCCGGGAGAAAGGAACCAGTGGGAGCGGGGTGACGCATCGCGCTGGAAGGAGGACTCCACAAATGTCTGCTTTGCCGATGCTACCGCTGTTAATGCTTAGCAACGGGATGAAAAGCGGGGAAGACGAGTCGTGATCTGCTCACCGAGCCTGCCACAAACCACGGCTTCTCAACCACACTCCCCAGACTCCTTCACGGACACAGCAGAACAGCTAATAAATCTCCTGCCTATGAGCAAAGTTTCCAGTTCCCTACTGCTGGAGTCACGTTTGTCAGAGCAAGTCTGGGCAGCCCGTGTAGCAATATGCTAGGGTGAACAGGGACCCCCACCCAGGACTAGGCAGGAAGTCAAAACATTTTACTTGGGTACCAAAAAAAGTTCGTATTTGATGAATTCTAGTAATTGGACCCTTCCCTTTCTTTGCCTGTCATCACCTCCACATTATTTTTTTTTAAGTAATTTAAATTACATTTCAATTGGGTGGCTATCAAAGAAAGTGTGCGATAAAACAGGTCATTGGCGGTGAAGCCATCTGAGGGCAGAGACCTGCCTGCCAGCAGCACGCGGACAGCCTGGGGCTCTTACTGTTGTAACCACTTTCTTGGCTATAAATATTGAAAGACTTAACAATCTGAATCAGAAGGAAAAGGAGAACGCCGGAACCCATACACAAAGCTGACCATCGTTACACATCTGGAGAACTATACCCTTACAGCACTAGAATGCAGTGTTTTTCCAGCTCAAATGTTGCTCTTTGTAAAAGAGAATTCTCTTGATAAAATACATCACAGGCCAAGTTCTTACTTCCTCACTGGATGCAATGGCTGGGGGAGCAGTCTGTGCCCTTGCTCCGAGGCGAGCCCGCACCAACCCTCCGCACGCAGCCCTCTTCTGTCACTCACGCCTCGCCATCCCCCTCCCTCTCCCCCCAGAGCCCCTCAAGGTCACAGACCTTCTCCCTCCGTCGCATCAGAACGATCCAACTTGGCTTCTTTATGCTGTCCTTCGGCCACCTTCACAGCAACAGCTCGGCAAATGGCCCCAAGCTTCCGATCCAGAGAGCGAACCCCTGCCTCTCTGGTATACCTGTCATCAGAGAAAAGGATTTAATTTTTGCCTAAACACCAAAATTGGGTAGTAAAAATAGAAGTAACGTGATTAGCACTTACACGCAAGAAACAGTATACATTTAAAAGTTCATTACACTTTCATGAGTACTAACTCCCTCCCATTTAAAAACTGCTTATTAAAGGATTGTTATTTCTTAAATATTCAGCAGTATTTGCAGCTATACCTTTTACCTTTATACAGGTTCTCTTGAACTATGACCTGGACTTACAAATGAACCCCTGGTTCTTCAATTTCTAGTGCCCAAGTTAAACCGCAGCTTGTGAAACATCCTTTACTCCTTGCTGATATGTGTAAGAGCTTTCTTACACAAACTATGTCAACTTAAGAAACTTCTGGATACATTTATTATACTTGCAATAGTGCTGACAGAATCTGAAAAACAGAACATTCTTTTCCCACTAAAGCAAAACATAATCGGAGACAGAAATCTAGTTTTTACTAGGAACTGTGCTCATCACCTCTATTCATTGTATTTTCATTGTAGGGACTACTAAGGAAACAACAGTAAGTGATGCAAGCATTGTGATTTTGTGTAAAGGATACTAAATGTGGTTAAGCAGAGCTGTCTTAAAAAACTTGTATGTTAGACGCAAATTCCATAAACCACTTCACAAACAATTACACAGTACAACCATTTTTGGCCACCTAGCTTTGGAAGGATTTGAACAGGCAGTATCAGGTAGAGAATGCAGTTTTATCTGAAAACCTGGACTGGATTAAGCAGTCAGACATATATTCTAGACTTTAGGGAAGCAGATTTTTTTAAATTTTAATTTTTCAATGACAGTTGACATTCAATATTATATGAGTTTCAGGTGTACAGCATAGTGGTTAGACATTTATATAATTTACGAAGTGATCCCTGATAAGTCTAGTACCCACCCGCCACCATACACAATTATTACAATAGTACTGGCTATATTCCCTATGCTACACTTTACATCCTCATGATATTCTGTACCTGTCAATTTGTACTACTTAATCCCTTCCCTTTTTTCACCCAGCCCTCCCCCCAAACCTCTTCCCCTCAGGCAACCATCAATTTGCTCTCTGTAGCTATGAATCTGTTTCTGTTCTTCAGATTCCACATAAAAGTGAGATCAATGTGGAATCTGTCTGTTAGTCTGACTTATTTCACTCAGCACAACACCCTCTCGGTCCACCCACACTGTCGCAAATGGTAAGATGTCATTCTTTTTTGTGGCCGAGTAATACTCTATTGTATACATGAACCACCTCTTGTTTATCCAACTGTCTATCCAACGGACAGATTGCTAGGGACGCAGATTTTTCAAGTTCTGAGAAAAGACAAATTAAAGGTCTTGATTACACACTCTCAAAGTAAAAGTCATTTCCATCAAAAGGATGGGAGGCTGTAAGGATAAAATCCGTATTATACCAGGGCATATAACCTCAGGAAGGAAGGAAGCAGGACAGTCCCTTAAAAATAAACCACGCATAGAAACAAAACCCAAAACCCAACGTCACTTCCTAGACAACTCTCTCATCAGCTCCTATTAGAGGGTCTGGGGAAGCTTATGCAGGAAAGGCATGAACACGCAGACCTGGTACCAGGAAGTTCAGAATGAATTGGAGCTTGTCAAAAATAACAAGGACAACAACGATACGTTGTTTAGAACAATAATGGGCCAGGAACAAATGCAGACAGCGTAACATTAATAGCGGACTGAAGGAAAGTGCTCACACCAACCCCTATTTTTAAACTGCAAAGTGAAGAATCACCTGTGTCAAATAAGAACTGGCTAATGTTTCTTAGCAATGACTTGAGCATGAAGACGCTATACATGCCAATTTTCAGAGGACGTAAAATTCATGTCCTTGATGATAATCGAGATGAAAAAAATCAGTCTGCTATGATGGCCGCTGAGGCAACAAAACGACAGACACAACTGCAAACGTCCCCATTTGGGCTTTAAGAAATTCAACCCTACCAGTACAGAATGGCATCGACCAAGCTTAGCGGAAATTCACATGCAAAAGAACTACAGATGTTAGGTAACTGCAAGTGCAACAGTCAGAAGGATGACGTAAACAGTTCACACTCTGGAGGTACAGGTACACTGTGACCGTCAGAGGGAGAAAACCAGTGCTCTTCTTATACCAGGAGCTGTCCAGGTGACATTTGAAATACTGAGTTCCACTGTGCGTGTTGAATTTTAAAAAGGGACATTGATGTCACAGCAGTCATTCAACAGAAGACTCATCGGGATACTCAGAGTCTTGAAAGTGGGTCAAGAGGACAGGAGTGCAGTTTGAAGGAGAGCATTTGTGGGGTGTGCGCCTGAGACCAGAGGGGCTGCACCAGGGAGGAAGTATACTTAGATTCCAGGTGCTGCTGCAAGCAGCACTAGGAACGTATGGGAGGGGAGCAGAAAGACCACCTTTATAACGATTCCATTTGCCCCCAAGGAGCAGTGCGCACACGAGCACTGAAGAATCAGGAGGACTGGCTGGCTGCGAGGCAAGGAGGCCTAGACGCCTTCCAAGGCTCCCTGCCCTCCTCCTGAACATTATGGGGCTGTGACTTCGACACACGAACAGATGAAAACCCACGTCCTAAGTCTGCGAACTCAATTATCTGAAATTTGAATGGACTAGCAAATACCTGTGCTGTTTTTAAAAAGTGCTCAGAGAAATGTCCTAATAGCCATCGCTTTTACGACCTGATGGTTTGAACTACAAGTAGATAAAAAAAATAAAATAGTTCTTCAAGCAACAACTAGGAAACACAAACAGTGCTTACTCTTCGGAGTCATTATGATTTAGATCCAGACAAGCTATAGATACTTTATTCTATCAATCATATGGTCCAGATGGGGAAGCTATCAGAAAGGGTAGGTGACTTCTTAAAAACGACACAAAGGCACTGGGGCTGTTATTTGGAATAACGACATTGCTGGAAGACTTTGGTACACAAACCACCTAATTTAAGTGTCCTGGCATCATCCACACAGTAAATCACAAGTCAAGAAAAGGAACTCCCTGCTCAGATGTAGTCTTACTGTTTTGCACATAAATTTAAATGGACTTCCAAAGAAGGCTGGCTTAGATCAAAAAGCAGTGTGACTGGCCAAACTCTAAGTCCAAGTTCAAAATGAGGAGATATTTCACTTCTCTTGAAAAACAGCCTGTCCTGGGAAAGGCTGCCTGCGGAGCACTTGGCAGGGACACAGCTGCCAGATGACGCAATGCCGAGGCAGGGGAGCAGAGAGGCTACTGCAGACACACATTCTCAACAGGGCGTATTGTCCATTCAAACACATAGCTTATACATTAGACTAAGCAATAAGCGACTCAGATAACGTACTGCTTGCCACAGGCGTAAGCCCTTGGTAGCTAACTTGGGAAAGCACCTTCTCTACTGGTCCAGTGTTACTTCTGGAGATGAAAACTCGAAGGACTTTTAAAATCTCTCAAAGAGGAAAAAAGAAAATCTGAATAACTTAAAACAGATGTCTGAAAGCAGTGTCTCACTTCTTAAGAGATTTCAACTTTTAAGATCCAACTTTTAAGGGCCATAAAAGGTGTCTCAATATTTTCCATGTTTTTGGGTCTTAGTTTATCAGATTAATCCCTTCTATTGCTATTGTGGAAAGGTTGAAGTTCTGGCTCAGGTAAAGTCCTTGGCCACGAAGATACTCTGAATGCTATCTTGATGAATTTCTGCCGAATGTACAGGCCTGTGCAAATCAATAGTTACAGAAATGCCTGCTGGGAATCTGCTGGAGGGAGAAAAATGGCTACTGTGAGTTGCCAGAAAATCGCCATCTCAGACTCAAACATTAAAGAAGTTGCGAGATGGCTGACTCACCTGGTGATGATGTCAAGCGTTGTGACCTGAGGGATCTGGATCTGCTGAGGAGTCAGGCCGTGCTGTTCCAGCTGCTTCGG